>NC_141875.1:48710714-49318571 GCF_056163025.1 Triticum urartu
CTGGCTGCCCTAACAAAACCACCAAAGTCTGATCCGCCGAAAGGAAACTATGACCGCATTATTGGAAAGGAATTTGCCGAAGCGGAGCGGTCGGGAAGTACTGTCAGTGATCAAAGGCTGAAAGAACGACGAGCTGGGAAACAAATTGCCCAGCTCAGCGAACAAGCGAAGCAATCGTGCCCCCCGCTCAAGGTGCCTAGCCACAACGTCGATAATGATCTGAGGATGGTGCCCGGTTATAGCAATCTTGCAGATTACCTGCCCGACGAAGTACATTATGAACCCATGGAGGTGCAGATACAAAGATACGAGTACGGGAAGCCTCTCGTCAAAGATGAAAGATCTCTATCAACGATGATGCGAAGATTGCATGATTGGTACTTGAAAATCTGCAGAGACTCTGGGGGGAGGAGTACTTTGTATGTGAAAGTTAAAAAGGAGCATGACCTCGTTGGAATTGATCTGTTGCCTGTTCCATTTGAGGAGTTCTATCAGTTTTTCAATCAATTGGCCCTCAATAAAACAACGGTCGCCTGCTACTGTCTGTAAGTAGTACTACTTCTGTCATTAAGTTTCTCTATATAGCTTAGCTCTTTCATTGCATGTATTTATAATCATCCTCACTATATTATGCAGATTGAAGATCGCCGAATTGAAGAAAAGACAAGTCGGTGATATTGGGTTCATTAACACATATCTCATAGATGCAACTCAGGTTAAACTTCATGCCGCAGCTACCGAGGCCACCTTGCTACGATCGTTCGTAATAAATCAAAACAAAGATATAATACTCTTTCCTTACAACTTCAGGTGAGTGTTACTGTCTTGTGCGTATTCGGTTTCCCTTATATATTAGTCAAGGTTATAGTAATGTAATTCATGAGTTATGCATGTGTGTGCAGTTTCCACTATATTCTCCTAGAGATTAAGCTTGAGCAGGGAGTAGTAACCGTCTTGGACTCTAAACGAAAAGATCCCAAGGAGTATGCGGACATGACTGAAATCCTCAAGAAGTAAGTTAAATCGATCATTATCCACCATATCAGCAACTTTGTTCATTTCCTGATATCAAGTAATTGTTTTCTTTGTCCGACAGGGTTTGGAGAAAATTCACCAAAACAGTTCCGGGACTGCCGAAGGAGCTGGAATTTAGACACCCGAAAGTAAGTACTATAGTAGCATGTTCCACGCATCTCCTAGTGATTCAAGCGCTAGTTTCATCAATACCATTTAGCATTCTTGCTTATCAGTTTGATTGACCTCTATTTCTTGTAAAGTGGTTGTGGCAGGAACAAGGGAATGATTTCTGTGGATACTACATCTGCGAGTCCATCCGCCACACGACCTGTGAGCGGGGCGGGTACTCTAACGAACAATATGAAGTACGTAAATAACAACATTCACAATTTTATTTTATTACCATCATTTGTGTTGAGTTTCATTCATTTATATATATATGTATTGACCCCCTTCTTCAAATTAGATGTTTCGGAAGCGGGATGAACTCCTAGCACCAGCTCGCATGCGAGCAATTCAAGAGGAATTGGCGGCATTCTTTCTTGACCACGTGATCCCTGAAGACGGAGAATTCTATGTGGACCCTGAGTCCGTATGATTATATTTGTAAGAGATAATTATTGTATATATGTAGCCGGTAGTGTCAGGTAGATATACGAGAACTTGTTGTTCGACCAATCTCTCGGAGAAGGAGAGGTGGTCGATATCACTTCTCTCTGTATATATGCATATATGTTCATGACGATCTTCTGTTTCCTTCGTTTGCTTACTAGCTAGCTAGCGTGTCTAGTCCTCTCTATACGTATGTATAGTACGTAGCGTCGACCAAGCACGGACATAACAGAGGACACTTCTCTCTATTAATTATAACTAGCTAACACAATATATGAAACACCTAGATTAACCCCCCAAAACCCCCAACCCCCCCTTTCAAAAAAAACAAAAACCCCAGCCACAGAAGTGCTGACGCGTGGATGCCTATTGGTCCCGGTTGGTGCCACCAACCGGGACCAAAGGGTCTCTTGACTGGGCTCTGCGCACTGCCCACGTGGAGGGCCTTTAGTCCCGGTTCTGGATTGAACCGGGACTAAAGGGGGGAGGTATTAGTACCGACACTTTAGTCCCGGTTCCGGAACCGGGACTAAAGGCCCTTACGAACCGGGACTATAGGCCCTTTTTCTACCAGTGTAACTAATGATAAAAGTGAGCGAAAACGGTATTGCAATGCGTTGAAACAAGGCCTAGGGTTCATACTTTCACTAGTGCAAGTTCTCTCAACAATAATAACATAATTGGATCATATAACTATCCCTCAACATGCAACAAAGAGTCATTCCAAAGTCACTAATAGCAGAGAACAAACAAAGAGATTATTGTAGGGTATGAAACCACCTCAAAGTTATTCTTTCTGATCGATCTATTCAAGAGTCCGTAGTAAAATAACGCGAATCTATTCCTTCCGTTCGATCTATCCTAGAGTTCGTACTAGAATAACACCTTAAGACACAAATCAACCAAAACCCTAATGTCACCTAGATACTCCAATGTCACCTCAAGTATCCGTGGGTATGATTATACGATATGCATCACACAATCTCAGATTCATCTATTCAACCAATACAAAGAACTTCAAAGAGTGCCCCAAAGTTTCTACCGGAGAGTCAAGACGAAAACGTGTGCCAACGCCTATCCATAAGTTCACGAGGTCACGGAACTCGCAAGTTGATCACCAAAACATACATCAAGTGTTCTCAAATCCTTAAAGACTCAATCTGATAAGATAACTTCAAAGGGAAAACTCAACCCATTACAAGAGAGTAGAGGGGGAGAAACATCATCAGATCCAACTATAATAGCAAAGCTCGCGATACATCAAGATCGTGCCAAATCAAGAACACAAGAGAGAGAGAGAGATCAAACACATAGCTACTAGTACATACCCTCAGCCCCGAGGGTGAACTACTCCCTCCTCGTCATGGATAGCACCGGGATGATGAAGATGGCCACCGGAGAGGGATTCCCCCTCTGGCAGGGTGCCGAAATGGGTCTAGATTGGTTTTCGGTGGCTACAGAGGCTTGTAGCGGCGGAACTCCCGATCTAGGTTATTTTCTGGAGGTTTCTGTATTTATAGGAATTTTTGGCATCGGTCTCACGTCAAGGGGGTCTCCGAGTCATCCACGAGGGTGGAGGGCGCGCCCTACCCCCTGGGCTCGCCCTCCTATCTCGTGGACTGCTCGAGACTCTTCTGGCCCAACTATTTTATTCCGGGGGCTTATTTTGGTCCATAAAAAATCATCAAAAATTGGCACGTCAATTGGAGTCCACTTGGTATTCCTTTTCTGTAGAACTCAAAAACAAGGAAAAACAGAAACTGTCACTAGGCTCTAGGTTAATAGGTTAGTCCCAAAAATCATATGAAATAGCATATAAATGCATATAAAACATCCAAGGTTGATAATATAATAGCATGGAACAATCAAAAATTATAGATATGTTGGAGACGTATCAAGCATCCCCAAGCTTAATTCCTGCTCGTCCCCGAGTAGGTAAATGATAAAAACAAATTTTTTGATGTGGAATGCTACCTAACGTATTTATCAATGTAATTTTCTTTATTGTGGCATGAATGTTCCATCCGAAAGATTCAACACAAAAGTTTAATATTGACATGAAAATAATAATACTTCAAGCATACTAACAAACGTCACAAAGTAACTCGCTGACATATACATGTTCCTATGACTATGAGATTATGCGACTCCTGAATACCAGAGGAACACTTAGTGTGCTATCAAACATCGCAAAGTAACTGGGTGACTATAAAGATGCTCTACAGGTGTCTCCGATGGTGTTTGTTGAGTTGGCATAGATCAGGATTAGGATTTGTCACTCCGTGTATCGGAGAGGTGTCTCTGGGCCCTCTCGGTAATGCACATCACTTAAGCCTTGCAAGCAATGTGACTAATGAGTTAGTTGCGGGGTGATGCATTACGGAACGAGTAAAGAGACTTGTCGGTAACGAGATTGAACTAGGTATTGAGATATCGACGATCAAATCTCGGACAAGTAACATACCGATGACAGAGGGAACAACGTATGTTGTTATGCGGTTTGACCGATAAAGATCTTCGTAGAATATGTAGGAACCAATATGAGCATCCAGGTTCCGCTATTGGTTATTGATCGGAAGTGAGTCTCGGTCATGTCTACGTAGTTCTCGAACCCGTAGGGTCCGCACGCTTAACATTCGATGACGATCGATATTTTGAGTTTAGGTGTTTTGATGTACCGAAGGTTGTTCGGAGTCTCAGATGTGATCACGGACATGACGAGGAGTCTTGAAATGGTCGAGACATAAAGGTCGATATATTGGAAGGCTATGTTTGGACATCAGAATGGTTCCGGATGAGTTCGGGCATTTACCAGAGTACCGGGGGGTTACCGGAACCCCCCGAGGAGTCAATGGGCCTTAGGGCTAGTTCTTTTGGGCGATTTTCCTAGAATCGCCCTCCTCTCCAGCTTCTCTCAGAATTGTCACATCATATTTTTTTACAATCCTATCTAGTTAAGGTAATTAGCTAGGATTGTACAAAAAATATGAAATTGCGATTCTGAGGGAAGCTGGAGAGGGGGCGATTCTGGGAGAGTCACCCAAAAGAACTGGCCCTTATTTGGCCTTAGTGGGAGAGAGGAGGAGGCGTCCAGGTGGAGGGTGCGCCCCCCAAGCCCAATCCGAATTGGGTGGGGGCCGGCCCCCCTTTCCTTCCCTCTCTCTCTCTCCCTCTTCCTTCTTCCCCTACTCCAACTAGGGAGGGGGGGGGAACCTACTCCTACTAGGAGTAGGACCCCCCCCCTTGGGCGCGCCATAGAGAGGGTCGGCCCTCCCCTCCTCGACTCCTTTATATACGGGGGAGGGGGCACCCCATAGACACACAAGTTGATTGTTTAGCCATGTGCGGTGCCCCCCTCCACAAACTTCCACCTCGGTCATATCGGTGTAGTGCTTAGGCGAAGCCCTGCATCGGTAACTTCATCTTCACCGTCATCACGCCGTCGTGCTGACGAAACTCTCCCTCGGCCTCAACTGGATCAAGGGTACGAGGGACATCACCAAGATGAACGTGTGCATATCGCGGAGGTGCCATGAGTTCAGTACTTGATCGGTTGGATCGCGAAGACGTTTGACTACATCAACTGTGTTTCATAACGCTTCCGCTTTCGGTATACGAGGGTACCTAGACATACTCTCCCCCTCTCGTTGCTATGCATCACCTAGATGGATCTTGCATGTGCGTAGGAATTTTTTTGAAATTACTGCGTTCCCCAACAGTGGCATCTGAGCCACGTCTATGCGTAGATGTTATATGCACGAGTAGAACACAAAGGAGTCGTGGGAGTAGGTATATACATATTGCTTGCCGTCACTAGTTGATTCTTGATTCAGCGGTATTGTTGGATGAAGCGGCTTAGACCGACATTACGTGTATTGTTGGAAATATGCCCTAGAGGCAATAATAAATTGGTTATTATTATATTTCCTTGTTCATGATAATCGTTTATTATCCATGCTAGAATTGTATTGATAGGAAACTCAGATACATGTGTGGATACATAGACAACACCATGTCCCTAGTGAGCCTCTAGTTGACTAGCTCGTTGATCAATAGATGGTTATGGTTTCCTAACCATGGACATTGGATGTCGTTGATAACGGGATCACATCATTAGGAGAATGATGTGATGGACAAGACCCAATCCTAAGCCTAGCACAAAGATCGTGTAGTTCGTATGCTAAAGCTTTTCTAATGTCAAGTATCATTTCCTTAGACCATGAGATTGTGCAACTCCCGGATACCGTAGGAGTGCTTTGGGTGTGCCAAACGTCACAACGTAACTGGGTGACTATAAAGGTGCACTACGGGTATCTCCGAAAGTGTCTGTTGGGTTGGCATGAATCGAGACTGGGATTTGTCACTCCGTGTGACGGAGAGGTATCTCTGGGCCCACTCGGTAGGACATCATCATAATGTGCACAATATGATCAAGGAGTTGATCACGGGATGATGTGTTACGGAACGAGTAAAAGAGACTTGCCGGTAACGAGATTGAACAAGGTATCGGGATACCGACGATCGAATCTCGGGCAAGTATCGTACCGCTAGACAAAGGGAATTGTATACGGGATTGATTAAGTCCTTGACATCGTGGTTCATCCGATGAGATCATCGTGGAACATGTGGGAGCCAACATGGGTATCCAGATCCCGCTGTTGGTTATTGACCGGAGAACGTCTCGGTCATGTCTGCATGTCTCCCGAACCCGTAGGGTCTACACACTTAAGGTTCGATGACGCTAGGGTTATAAAGGAAGTTTTTATGTGGTTACCGAATGTTGTTCGGAGTCCCGGATGAGATCCCGGACATCACGAGGAGTTCCGGAATGGTCCGGAGGTAAAGATTTATATATGGGAAGTCCTGTTTTGGTCACCGGAAGAGTTTCGGGGTTTATCGGTAACGTACCGGGACCACCGGGAGGGTCCCGGGGGTCCACCAAGTGGGGCCACCATCCCCGAGGGGCCACATGGGCTGTAGGGAGTGTTCCTTGGCCTACATGGGCCAAGGGCACCAGCCCCACTAAGGCCCATGCGCCTAAGAGATGGAGAGGGGGCAAACCCTAATGGGATATGGGCCTTAGGGCCCATATTGGTGCGCCTCCCTCTCCCATCCCCTCTTGGCCGCCACCCTTGTTCCCCATCTAGGGCTTCCGCCCCCCCTAGGGGTGGGAACCCTAGAGGGGGCGCAGCCCCTCCCTTTCCCTATATATATTGAGGCATTGGGCTGCCCACAACACGTGATTCGATCTCTCGTTGGTGCAGCCCTGCATCTCTCTCTCCCTCCTCTTCTGTGGTGCTTGGCGAAGCCCTGCAGGATAGCCACGCTCCTCCATCACCACCACGCCGTTGTGCTGCTGCTGGATGGAGTCTTCCTCAACCTCTCCCTCTCTCCTTGCTGGATCAAGGCATGGGAGACGTCACCGGGCTGTACGTGTGTTGAACGCGGAGGTGCCATGCGTTCGGCACTTGGTCATCGGTGATTTGAATCACGACGAGTACGACTCCATCAACCCCGTTCACTTGAACACTTCCGCTTAGCGATCTACAAGGGTATGTAGATGCACTCTCCTTCCCCTCGTTGCTAGTCTCTCCATAGATTGATCTTGGTGATGCGTAGAAAATTTTGAATTTCTGCTACGTTCCCCAACAGTGGCATCATGAGCTAGGTCTATTGCGTAGATTCTATGCACGAGTAGAACACAAAGTAGTTTTGGGCGTTGATTTTGTTCAATATGCTTGCCGTTACTAGTCTTATCTTGATTCGGCGGCATCGTGGGATGAAGCGGCCCGGACCAACCTTACACGTACGATTACGTGAGACCGGTTCCACCGACTGACATGCACTAGTTGCATTAGGTGGCTGGCGGGTGTCTGTCTCTCCCACTTTAGTCAGATTGGATTCGATGAACAGGGTCCTTATGAAGGGTAAATAGCAATTGGCATATCACGTTGTGGTCTTTGCGTAGGTAAGAAACGTTCTTGCTAGAAACCCGTAGCAGCCACGTAAAACATGCAAACAACAATTAGAGGACGTCTAACTTGTTTTTGCAGGGTATGCTATGTGATGTGATATGGCCAAAGGATGTGATGAATGATATATGTGATGTATGAGATTGATCATGTTCTTGTAATAGGAATCACGACTTGCATGTCGATGAGTATGACAACCGGCAGGAGCCATAGGAGTTGTCCTTATTTATTTATGACCTGCGTGTCAACTTAAACGTCATGTAATTACTTTACTTTATTGCTAACCATTAGCTATAGTAGTAGAAGTAATAGATGACATGACAACTTCATGGAGACACGGTGATGGAGATCATGATGATGGAGATCATGGTGTCATGCCGGTGACAAGATGATCATGGAGCCCCAAGATGGAGATCAAAGGAGCTATATGATATTGGCCATATCATGTCACTACTATATAATTGCATGTGATGTTTATTATGTTTATACATCTTGTTTACTTAGAAAGACGGTAGTAAATAAGATGATCCCTCATTAAAATTTCAAGAAGTGTTCTCCCCTAACTGTGCACTGTTGCTACAGTTCGTCGTTTCGAAGCACGCCGTGATGATCGGGTGTGATAGATCCTTACGTTCACATACAACGGGTGTTGACGAGCCTAGCATGTACAGACATGGCCTCGGAACACATGCAAAACACTTAGGGTTAACTTGACGAGCCTAGCATGTACAGACATGGCCTCGGAACACAAGAGACCGAAAGGTCGAGCATGAGTCGTATGGTAGATACGATCAACATGAAGATGTTCACCAACGTTGGCTAGTCCGTCTCACGTGATGATCGGACACGGCCTAGTTGACTCGGATCATGTAATCACTTAGATGACTAGAGGGATGTCTATCTAAGTGGGAGTTCATAAGATGAACTTAATTATCCTGAACATAGTCAAAAGGATTTTGCAAATTATGTCATATCTCACGCTTTAGTTCTACTGTTTAGATATGTTCCTAGAGAAAAATTAGTTGAAAGTTGATAGTAGAAATTATGCGGACTAGGTCCGTAGACTGAGGATTGTCCTCATTGCTTCTTAGAAGGCTTATGTCCTTAATGCACCGCTCAGTGTGCTGAACCTCGAACGTTGTCTGTGGATGTTGTGAACATCTGACATACACATTTTGATAACTACGTGATAGTTCAGTTAAACGGTTTAGAGTTGAGGCACCGAAGACGTTTTTGAAACGTCACGAAACATATGAGATGTTTTGAGGGCTGAAATTGGGATTTCAGGCTCGTGCCCACGTCAAGAGGTATAAGACCTCCGACGATTTTCTTAGCCTGCAAACTAAGGGAGAAAAGCTCAATTGTTGAGCTTGTACTCAGATTGTCTGAGTACAACAATCATTTGAATCAAGTGGGAGTTGATCTTCCAGATGAGACAGTGATGTTTCTCCGAAGTCATTACCACCAAGCTGCTAGAGCTTCGTGATGAACTATAATATATCAGGGACATATATGATGATCCTTGAGATATTCGCGATGTTTGACACCACGAAAGTAGAAATCAAGAAGGAGCATCAATTGTTGATGGTTGGTGAAACCACTAGTTTCAAGAAGGGCAAGGGCAAGAAGGGATACTTCATGAAACAGCAAATCAGTTGCTGCTCTAGTGAAGAAACCCAAGGTTGAACCCAAACCCGAGACTAAGTGCTTCTGTAATAAGGGGAATAGCCACTGGAGCAGAATTACCCTAGATACTTGGTAGATAAGAAGGCTGGCAAGGTCGATAGAAGTATATTGGATATACATTGTGTTGATGTGTACTTTACTAGTACTCCTAGTAGCGCCAGGGTATTAGATACCGGTTCGGTTGCTAAGTGTTAGTAACTCGAAATAAAAGCTACGGTATAAACGGAGACTAGCTAAAGGTGAGCTGATGATATGTGTTGGAAGTGTTTCCAATGTTGATATAATCAAATATCGTACGCTCCTTCTACCATCGAGATTGGTGTTTGTGTTGAGCATAGACATGATCGGATTATGTCTATCGCAATACGGTTATTCATTTAAGGAGAATAATGGTTACTCTGTTTATTTGAATAATACCTTCAATGGTCTTGCACCTAAGATGAATGGTTCATTGAATCTCGATCGTAGCGATACACATGTTCATGCCAAAAGATAGTAATGATAGTGCCACCTACTTGTGGCACTGCCACGTAAGTCATATCGGTGTAAAACGCATGAAGAAGCTCCATGTTGATGGATCTTTGGACTCACTCATTTTTTGAAAAGTTTGAGACATGCGAACCATGTCTATTGGTGTGTATGCATGAAGAAACTCCATGCAAATGGACCGTTTGGACTCACTTGATTTTAAATCACTTGAGGCATGCAAATCATACCACATGCGCAAGATGACTGAAAGCCTCGGTTTCAGTAAAATGGAACTAGAAAGCAAATTGTTGGAAGTAATACATTTTGATGTGTGCAGTCCAATGAGTGTTGAGGCATGTAGTGGATATCGTTATGTTCTTTCTTCACAGATTTGAGTAGATTTACTTGATGAATCACGAGTCTGAATTATTGAAAGGTTCAAGTAATTTCAGTGTGAAGTTGAAAGATCGTCGTGACAAAAGGATAAAAAGATCTATGATATGATCATAGAGATGAATATCTGAATTACGAGTTTGGCACAAAATTAAGACATTGTGGAAATTGTTTCACAACTAATACAGCCTGGAACACCATAGTGTGATGGTGTGTCCGAACATCATAACTGCACCCTATTGGATATGATGCATACCATGATGTCTCTTATCGAATTACCACGATAGTTTATGGGTTTGGCATTAGAGACAACCACATTCACTTTAAATAGGGCACCACGTAATTCTGATGAGATGACACCGTATGAACTATGGTTTAGAGAAACCTAAGCTGTTATTTCTTAAAAGTTTGGGGCTGCGACGCTTATGTGAAAAGTTTCAGGCTGATAAGCTCAAACCCAAAGCGGATAAATGCATCTTCATAGGACACTCAAAAACAGTTGGGTATACCTCCTGTCTCAAATTCGAAAGCAATAAGGGATTGTTTCTAGAATCGGGTCCTTTCTCGAGGAAAAGTTTCTCTCGAAAGAATTGAGTGGGAGGATGGTGGAGACTTGATGAGGTTATTGAACCGTCTCTTCAACTAGTGTGTAGCAGGGCACAGGAAGTTGTTCCTATGGCACCTACACCAATTGAAGTGGAAGCTTATGATAGTGATCATGAAACTTCAGATCAAGTCACTACCAAACCTCGTGGGATGACAAGGATGCGTACTACTTCAGAGTGGTACGTAATCCTGTCTTGGAAGTCATGTTGCTAGACAACAATGAACCTACGAGCTATGGAGAAGCGATGGTGGGCCTGGATTCCGATAAATGGCTTGAGACCATAAAATCCGAGAGAGGATCCATGTATGAAAACAAAGTGTAGACTTTGGCAGAACAGCTCGATGGTCGTAAGGCTGTTGAGTGCAGATGGATTTTAAAAGGAAGACGGACAATGATGGTAAGTATTACCATTAAGAAAGCTCGACTTGTCGTTAAGATGTTTTCCGACAAGTTCAAGGAGTTGACTACGATGAGACTTTCTCACTCGTAGCGATGCTAAGAGTCTGTTGGAATTATATTAGCGATTACTGCATTATTTATGAAATCTTGCAGATAGGATGTCAAAACATTGTTTCCTCGACGATTTTCTTGAGGAAAGGTTGTATGTGATACAACCAGAAGGTTTTGTCAATCCTGAAAGATGCTAATAAGTATGCAAAGCTCCAGCTATCCTTCTAAGGACTGGAGTAAGCATCTCGAAGTTGGAATGTATGCTTTGATGAGATGATCAAAGATTTTGGGTGTATACAAAGTTTATGAGAAACTTGTATTTCCAAAGAAGTGAGTGGGAGCACTATAGAATTTCTGATGAATATGTTGTTGACATATTATGGATCAGAAATGACGTAGGATTTCTGGAAAGCATATAGGGTTATTTGGAAAGTGTTTTTCAATTGAAAACCTGGATTAAGCTACTTGAGCATTGAGCATCAAGGATAGATCAAAACGCTTAATGGTACTTTCAAATGAGCACATACCTTGACATGATCTTGAAGTTGTTCAAGATGGATCAGTCAAAGAAGGAGTTCTTGCCTGAGTTGTAAGGTATGAAGTTAAGACTTAAAGCTCGACCACGGCAGAATAGAGAGAAAGGACGAAGGTCGTCCCCTATGCTTAAGACATAGGCTCTACAGTATGCTATGCTGTGTACCGCACCTGAAATGTGCCTTGCCATGAGTCAGTCAAGGGGTACAAGAGTGATCTAAGAATGGATCACAAGACAGCGGTCAAAGTTATCCTTAGTAACTAGTGGACTAAGGAATTTTCTTGATTATGGAGGTGGTAAAAGAGTTCGTCGTAAAGGGTTACGCCGATGCAAACTTTGACACTAATCCGGATTATTCTGAGTAGTAAACTGGATTCGTATAGTAGAACAGTTATTTGGAATAGCTCCAAATGTAGCGTAGTAGTTGCATCTACAAAATGACATAAGAAATTTGTGAAGTACATACGGATCTAAAAGGTTCAGACCCGTTGACTAAAACCTCTCTCACAAGCAACATGATCAAACCCAGAACTCATTGAGTGTTAATCACATAGTGATGTGAACTAGATTATTGACTCTAGTAAACTCTTTGGATGTTGGTCACATGGCGATGTGACCTGTGAGTGTTAATCACATGGCGATGTGAACTAGATTATTGACTCTAGTGCAACTGGGAGACTGTTGGAAATATGCCCTAGAGGCAATAATAAATTGGTTATTATTATATTTCCTTGTTCATGATAATCGTTTATTATCCATGCTAGAATTGTATTGATAGGAAACTCAGATACATGTGTGGATACATAGACAACACCATGTCCCTAGTGAGCCTCTAGTTGACTAGCTCGTTGATCAATAGATGGTTATGGTTTCCTAACCATGGACATTGGATGTCGTTGATAACGGGATCACATCATTAGGAGAATGATGTGATGGACAAGACCCAATCCTAAGCCTAGCACAAAGATCGTGTAGTTCGTATGCTAAAGCTTTTCTAATGTCAAGTATCATTTCCTTAGACCATGAGATTGTGCAACTCCCGGATACCGTAGGAGTGCTTTGGGTGTGCCAAACGTCACAACGTAACTGGGTGACTATAAAGGTGCACTACGGGTATCTCCGAAAGTGTCTGTTGGGTTGGCATGAATCGAGACTGGGATTTGTCACTCCGTGTGACGGAGAGGTATCTCTGGGCCCACTCGGTAGGACATCATCATAATGTGCACAATATGATCAAGGAGTTGATCACGGGATGATGTGTTACGGAACGAGTAAAAGAGACTTGCCGGTAACGAAATTGAACAAGGTATCGGGATACCGACGATCGAATCTCGGGCAAGCATCGTACCGCTAGACAAAGGGAATTGTATACGGGATTGATTAAGTCCTTGACATCGTGGTTCATCCGATGAGATCATCGTGGAACATGTGGGAGCCAACATGGGTATCCAGATCCCGCTGTTGGTTATTGACCGGAGAACGTCTCGGTCATGTCTGCATGTCTCCCGAACCCGTAGGGTCTACACACTTAAGGTTCGATGACGCTAGGGTTATAAAGGAAGTTTTTATGTGGTTACCGAATGTTGTTCGGAGTCCCGGATGAGATCCCGGACATCACGAGGAGTTCCGGAATGGTCCGGAGGTAAAGATTTATATATGGGAAGTCCTGTTTTGGTCACCGGAAGAGTTTCGGGGTTTATCGGTAACGTACCGGGACCACCGGGAGGGTCCCGGGGGTCCACCAAGTGGGGCCACCAGCCCCGAGGGGCCACATGGGCTGTAGGGAGTGTTCCTTGGCCTACATGGGCCAAGGGCACCAGCCCCACTAAGGCCCATGCGCCTAAGAGATGGAGAGGGGGCAAACCCTAATGGGATATGGGCCTTAGGGCCCATATTGGTGCGCCTCCCTCTCCCATCCCCTCTTGGCCGCCACCCTTGTTCCCCATCTAGGGCTTCCGCCCCCCCTAGGGGTGGGAACCCTATAGGGGGCGCAGCCCCTCCCTTTCCCTATATATATTGAGGCATTGGGCTGCCCACAACACGTGATTCGATCTCTCGTTGGTGCAGCCCTGCATCTCTCTCTCCCTCCTCTTCTGTGGTGCTTGGCGAAGCCCTGCAGGATAGCCACGCTCCTCCATCACCACCACGCCGTTGTGCTGCTGCTGGATGGAGTCTTCCTCAACCTCTCCCTCTCTCCTTGCTGGATCAAGGCATGGGAGACGTCACCGGGCTGTACGTGTGTTGAACGCGGAGGTGCCATGCGTTCGGCACTTGGTCATCGGTGATTTGAATCACGACGAGTACGACTCCATCAACCCCGTTCACTTGAACGCTTCCGCTTAGCGATCTACAAGGGTATGTAGATGCACTCTCCTTCCCCTCGTTGCTAGTCTCTCCATAGATTGATCTTGGTGATGCGTAGAAAATTTTGAATTTCTGCTACGTTCCCCAACACGTGTGCATATCGCGGAGGTGCCATGAGTTCAGTACTTGATCGGTTGGATCGCGAAGACGTTTGACTACATCAACTGTGTTTCATAACGCTTCCGCTTTCGGTATACGAGGGTACGTAGACATACTCTCCCCCTCTCGTTGCTATGCATCACCTAGATGGATCTTGCATGTGCGTAGGAATTTTTTGAAATTACTGCGTTCCCCAACGGTGGCATCTGAGCCAGGTCTATGCGTAGATGTTATATGCACGAGTAGAACACAAAGGAGTCGTGGGAGTAGGTATATACATATTGCTTGCCGTCACTAGTTGATTCTTGATTCAGCGGTATTGTTGGATGAAGCGGCTTAGACCGACATTACGTGTACGTTTATACGAGACTGGTTCTATCGACGTGCTTCGCACACAGGTGGCTAGTGGGTGTCAGTTTCTCCAACTTTAGTTTAATCGGATTCAATGAACAGGGTTCTTTCTGAAGATCAAAAAGCAATCACTATACCGCGTTGTGGTTTTTGATGCGTAGGTAAGAACAGTTCTTGCTAAACCCGTAGCAGCCACGTAAAACTTGCAACAACAAAGTAGTGGACGTCTAACTTGTTTTTGCAGGGCATGTTGTGATGTGATATGGTCAAGACGTGATTATATAAATTATTGTATGAGATGATCATGTTTTGTAACACAGTTATCGGCAACTGGCAGGAGCCATATGGTTGTCGATTTATTGTATGAAATGCAATCGCCATGCAATTGCTTTACTTTATGACTAAGTGGTAGCGATACTCGTGGAAGCAATAGTTGGCGAGACGACAACGATGCTACGATGGAGATCAAGGTGTCAAGCCGGTGACGATGGTGATCATGACGGTGCTTTGGAGATGGAGATCAAAGGCACAAGATGATGATGGCCATATCATATCACTTATTTGATTGCATGTGATGTTTATCCTTTATGCATCTTATTTTGCTTAGTTCGACGGTAGCATTATAAGATGATCTCTCACAAAATTTCAAGGTACAAGTGTTCTCCTGAGTATGCACCATTGCTACAGTTCGTCGTGCCGAGACACCACATGATGATCGGGTGTGATAAGCTCTACGTTCACATACAACGGGTGCAAGCCAGTTTTGCACAAGCAGAATACTCGGGTTAAACTTGACGAGCCTAGCATATGCAGATATGGCCTCGGAACACCAAGACTGAAAGGTCGAGCGTGAATCATATAGTAGATATGATTAACATAGTGATGTTCACCATTGAAAACTACTCCATCTCACGTGATGATCGGACATGGTTTAGTTCATATGGATCACGTGATCACTTAGATGATTAGAGGGATGTCTATCTAAGTGGGAGTTCTCAAGTAATATGATTAATTGAACTTTAATTTATCATGAACTTAGTACCTGATAGTATTTTGCATGTCTATGTTGTTGTAGATAGATGGCCCGTGATATTGTTCCGTTGAATTTTTAATGCGTTCCTAGAGAAAGCTAAGTTGAAAGATGATGGTAGGAATTACACGGACTGGGTCCATAACTTGAGGATTATCCTCATTGCTGCATAGAAGAATTACGTCCTGTAAGCACCGCTAGGTGACAAGCCTGCTGCAGATGCTGCTGACGACGTTAAGAACGTCTGGCAAAGCAAAGCTGATGACTACTCTATAATTCAGTGTGCCATGCTTTACGGCTTAGAACCGGGACTTCAATGACGTTTTGAAACATCATGGACCATATGAGATGTTTTAGGAGTTGAAGTTAATATTTCAAACAAATGCCCGGATTGAGAGATATGAAGTCTCCAACAAGTTCTACAGCTGCAAAATGGAGGAGAATAGTTCTGTCAGTGAACATATACTTAGCATGTCTGGGTACCACAACCACTTGACTCAGCTGAGAGTTAATCTTCCTGATGATAGTGTCATTGACAGAGTTCTTTAATCACTGCCACCAAGCTACAAGAGCTTCGTTGTCGGGGATATACCCGCGGTATGACCCGGCTGGAAATATAACCCGGCCGGACTTGGCGGTTTACTTGAGACCCGGCTGACACTTGGCGATTCACTCGCGACCCGCCCTAACCTGGCGGTTTACAAGCAACCCGTTGGGACATTATGACACACTGGTGACCCGGCGGACGGGTCAGACGGATGACAAGGCCCAAGGCCCAGAATGCCGATTCATGTTAATGGTGGGCCGGTTTATGAGGAAAGCACAAGGGATATTCCCCTACAAAGGAAGCAAGACTAGGACTCCATTTGTAATAAAGTAATCCTAATCCAACTAGGACTAGTCATGTAAACCGCCCCTTCAACATATATAAGGAGGGGCAGGGCTCCCCAAAGAGGGGGAAGCAAAAAGAAACAATCTCTAGGGCTAGACACAAAGAGCCGGTTTACCGGCGACTCTCTCATGAGCATAATGAAACCTAGCCACAAACAGCACGTAGGGTTGTTACCGGATGATGTTTCCCGGGCCCCAAAGCTTTCTAAATCTTTGTCTTGTGTTGCGTCTCTCGATTCCGCCCAACCCTCTCAAGCTACCACATAGATGCGTTGGCCTCACAACTAAGTCCTCATAGTAGGACATCTGCCGTTACAATTCCATAACAGTTGGCGCCCACCGTGGGGCTCGTGCACGATGGTGATGAGTTCTTGAAGGGATCTTTACTGAGGATCCAGAGGCTCACGATCAGCCAGATGAAGAAAAGACCGGTCAGAAGAATCTACATCGACTTCGTGTTCAGTCATCAGAGATCAAATCAATTCTCATCTCAAAATCAAGGACAGAATAAAAGTCTGCAACGGCGCCCGCACATGGCAGCTCCTGTCGGTTCGATTTTCTCCTCTGCGACGGCCAATGGGATCGTCTAAAAAACGCACGTGGTCGGTACAAGCGGCAACAAAGAACAGAAATCAGATCGGTTTTGGACCGATTCAGATTGAGAAAGAGAAGAAAGAAGTACGAAAATGTTAACGCCCACACGTGTGGGCGTTTGCATCTCGCCCACACGTGTGGATCCGCGTCCGTTCGTGAGCGCACGAATCTTGGCATGTTTCTAGTGCCACGTAGGACTGGCTTGGTGTGTGGGCGTTCAGCCGGTCGCCCACACGGCCGTTTCACCACACAGGAGGGGCTGGTGTGTGGGCGTTCAGCAGTTCGCCCACAAGCCACTTTGCACGCACACACAAGGGCTAGTGTGTGGGCATTTGGTATCTTGCCCACACGCCCTTCTCCTCTCCCACACCCAAGCTGCTAGTTGCCATGTGTTTTTGCACTGCACATGGCAACTGCCCCTAGTGTGCTTTTATAAGCAAGTGGCAACTCTCTTTTTTTATCCGAGTTTGCCATGTGTTTTGCAGGGTACACGGCAACTGCCTAGTGTGCACGTAAGCAGATGGCAACTCTCTTTTACCGAGTTGCCACATGTTTTTGCATGGTACATGGCAACTGCCCTAACGTGCATGTACATGGCAACTGCCCTAACGTGCACGTAAGCAGATGGCAACTCTTCCTTTTTACATGGCAACTGCCCTAGCATGCTTGTGAGCACATGGCAACTCTCTCAATTGCCTAGTGTTAGTATGTGGCAACTCCGAAAGTTATGAAATCATGGCAACTACATTAGATCAGACCATACATGGCAACTGCAGTTGAGCAACCATGGCAACTGCAGTTGTCCGACATGGCAATCGTAGTTCAGCGACATGGCAACTGCAATTAAACGAACATGGATGAGGGTCTGAACCATGGCAACTGCGGGCGCGTGGTGACCGTCACGCGTGGCGTGCGGAATCAGGAGGTACGAGGCCTGACATACGGGCGTGTGGGCGTTATCAACTTCGCCCACACGCACGCGTGTGAGAGGGATCGGGAGGAAAAAAAAGGCGAGTGGGCGCTAATTGTTTTGCCCACACGTAGATGTGTGGGCTGTTTTTTTTATACACCACACAAAATGTGTGGACGGACTCCCTAACGCCCACATGTGTGGCACTTATCGGCGTCAAAAAGTACAACAGCAATATCCACGCGCGAGGATCTGTGTGATCCAACATGCAGGAGTTCCTCTGGTTTGACCGGTTCTAAGCATTGCTATCCACGTGAGGGCTATTGTCCCGGAGTACTAGCTGTTCTACAGCCGGCCACGACGGTGGAAAGGATATGGATCCAGTTAAACAAAAGGGAAACATCCCGCGACACGGAAAGGGATTCCGCCGTCGAGCCGCCGTCGCTCCGCCGGTCTCACGCCCTTGCAGCCGGCGTCAGCTGCCTAGTCTTTCGATTGCCTCTACCTTCGCTGACCCACTGTTACCATGGCCTTGGCTGAGCCGGCCTGTTGCTTTGCCGACGCGTGGTTATACGACTCACATCGGCCCCTGCCGCGTCTCCCCCTCACCACGAGCCGACCCTGCTACAGCCTCCAAGTCGCTGCTGGTTCTCGTCTCATCCATTGTCGAGTAAGCCGCCTCCAAGTTGCTTCACGCCGCTCGTCAAGCCGCCGGTTTTTACCATCGCGACCGCACTTCCTGAAGCTGCTTCGCCGCATCACTTTCGAGCCGGCCTCCGCCGTCGCTGTTTCGGCCCCGCTCCGAGTCGCCGGGAGGACCTCCACAGCAGTTGCTGCATCCGCTGTAGGTCTGTAGCGGACCGCCTCGCGTCGTTCCCTCGGCCTTGCGGCGAATCGCCGTTCTCTGCGTCCGAGTCCGGCTCCGCCTCCACTTGCGAGTCGACCCGCCGTGTCAAGTCGCCGAGCCACTTCCGTTGCCCTCTACTGACCATTATAGCGCCGTGACTCGCCTCCGCTTTACAAAAGCACCCTCTGCTGGTGTGATCTTGTCTTACTGGTACAAAGCAAAAGAAAATTGAGGGTTCAGCCGGAGGATAATGAAGCAGTGCATGCATGCATGATGATTCGAAGACTATTATTAAGTTTACAGCAAGTCGATGGCAGTCAAGATGCTGGATTAAATCCCAAAGACACAAAGCAAAGTACACTAGTACTAGATCAATTACGTCAAGACTGATTTGATTACTTTTTTTTTGCGGGAAAAAGGAATTCTCATTACTCAAGGAGGCTTCTCAGCGAGAGCCAGGTTTACAACAAAGTCCATCCCGGCAGTAAGCCAGACTGCTGTGCGCGGAGTGCTACGGCCATAGGCGGCCAGCTCATGACTAATCCTGTTCTGCAGACGGCTACAAAGTGTAAAAGAGATCTCCCTAGCATCGCTTCCAGCCAACCTACGAATCTCCTCTATAAATGCACGATGTGATGATCTATCCATCTCGCATGCTGTAATCATCGACACCGCCTCCGCGCTATCCAACTCAACCAGAATAGGTAGGTTAGAGCGGTGCAAGGCTAGCTCCAAGCCTTCTCTGCACGCTGCTAGCTCCGCCTCTAAAGCGTTGTCGCATGTACGTAGCTCCCTACATGCGCTGTAGATGATCTCGCCTCTGTCATCACACAGGATCATACCTCCTCCCGCCGCACCTGTGGCCGCTATGTAGCTCCCATCCGTGTTCAACTTAACCCAGCCCGGCTGGGGCGGTACCCAGTGTGCTCGCACCTTGGGCGCCGTACTTTCTGGAGCGCGTGGTGGTGAAGGCAGGACCACCATCTTCCCTTTCTCTAGGTTACCATCAGGATGTTGTTGTATGCACAAGAGTGAGTTGATGTATCCGTGCAAAAAGCGTCGAGAGGCTTCGGCAGTGGGCGGCGCCTTGTCGTGTGTGATCTCATTCCGAACATGCCATACTCTCCACATGGTCATGAGCACCACCAGTCTCGCCGTCTCATCCAAGGGGTCCAGCAGTGAAAAGATCCACTCTGGGCCAGTGTTGACGACGGCCTCCACCTTGGGGATGTTCCAGTCCAAGGCCATAACTCGCCAGAGCTCTCTTGCCAGGGGACACCTGCAAAGCGCATGGAATCCATCCTCGCGTTCAACACCACACAAGGGGCAAATGTCAGTAAGCTCGAGGTGTCGCGAGGCTTTATTGGCTCAAGTAGCAAGTGAGTTGGTGACGACTCTCCAAGCGAACACGCGTACCTTAGGGGGAGCAGGGCACCCCCATATGATCTTCCAGATGGCGCGACAACCATCCGGTGCCCTGCTCGTGGCGGAAGCCGAAGGACGCTCGCGCTCGTCCATGGCCAGGCGGTAGGCGGACCGAACGGTGAAGATACCGTTCCTCTCCGGTGCCCATGCAATAATATCCTCGGTGACGCGGGTCGACGTACGGATACTGGTGATGACGTCGACATCCGCAGGGAGGAAGTAGCGGCGGAGCAGGTCCATGCGCCAGGACCCCTCGCCATCCAGGAGCTCCGCCACCCTCCTTAGGCGGCACGTACCCTGCAGGGATATGGGTTGGCGTGATGGCTCCATAGGCAGCCACCGGTCTCGCCAAATGCGAATGTCCTGCCCGCCTCCGACGCGCCATATGATGCCCTTTTTCAAGAGCTCGAGGCCGTGCTGAATCGCCTGCCAAGTCGGAGATGCATTCCCCGAGAATACCGTATCTTCGAGGCGCCCGTCGTGATAATACCATGCCTTGAGAACCTGCGCACACAAGCTGGTGGGATTAGTTAGCAAACGCCAAGCCTGTCTCGCTAGGAGCGCCTGGTTGAAGAGGCGGAAATCTCTGAATCCCAAGCCACCCTTGCTTTTCTGAGCTTGTATCCTTGGCCATGCTATCCAATGTGTTTTCCGCTTGCCTTCCGATGCCCCCCACCAAAAATTCCGGACCATTCTGTTCAGATCATCGCAGACAGACATAGGTAACTTGAAAACGCTCATAATATACGTAGGGATGGCCTGAGCTATTGCCTTGATCATAGTCTCCTTGCCAGCCAGAGAGAGGGTGTCACCCCACGCAATAATCCTTTTCAACAACTGGGACTGCAGATTCTGAAATTTACCTCGCGACATGCGACCCTCGGGCGTTGGAAGGCCTAGGTACTTTTCCTCAAAAGTAACAGTACCAATATGGAGAATATCTCTCACCACATCTTGCATCATGGATGGACACGAAGTGCCAAACAGGGCACTACATTTAGACGGATTAATATATTGTCCAGTGGCCTTTGCATATGTATTTGGCACTTGTTGGACCTTTTTAGCTTGGTCTGCCTCTGCCTTGAAGAAGAGCAATGTATCATCTGCGAATAATAAGTGAGACACTCCCGGCGCTCTTCGGCATATTTTTAGCGGGGTATAATCTCCTCTTTGCTCTCCATCTTCAGATAGACCATCAGCCACAAACAGGAACAAAAACGGGGACAAAGGATCACCTTGCCGTAGCCCGCGCAACGGTGCAAATGATTCCAAGAGGGTTCCATTGAATTTCACTGTATATCTCACCGAGGTGACGCAAGCCATAATCCAGTCCACCCACCGGCGAGCGAAGCCCATCTTTTTCATCATTCGCTCCAAGAAGATCCAGTCCACCCTGTCATAAGCTTTTGATAAATCCAGCTTATATGCACAGAAGCTCTTGCAAAGGCAATTAGTGCATTATCTGTAATCATCCTTCCAGGGACAAAGGCACTTTGTTGAGGAGAGATAATATTATCCAAAATAGGTCTCAGTCGATTCACCAAACACTTTGACACCACCTTACATATGACATTGCATAGGCTTATTGGATGAAACTCAGTTAGCCTCTCCGGTTTATCCACCTTCGGGATGAGAACAATGGAAATGTCATTCACCCCCTCAGGCATGATCCCTGTATGAAAAAATTCCCGAACTCCTGCCATAACCTGTTCTCTCATAACTGGCCACTTCCTCTAGAAGAAGCGGGTTGGGAATCCATCCGGCCCTGGCGCCTTGAGTGGTCCAATCTGGAAGAGAGCATCAGCTATTTCCTTGTCTGGAAAATCTGCGCACAGGCCATCATTCATACTGTCAGTCACACGAGTCTGTATCAAATCTATAACTGGATCCGCACATAGAGAAGAATCGGCAGTAAAAAGCTTAGAAAAGTACGCCGTGGCCATAGCCGCCATGGAACCATGGTCCCTGTACGTGACCCCTGCCTCATCAATGAGTGCCTTAATGCGATTTTTCCGCGCACGCCACACCGCTTTCCGGTGAAAAAATGAGTGTTGCGGTCGCCTTCCCTCAGCCATGCAATACGAGACCACTGCATCCACAACATCTCCTCTCTGTATAGCAGCTCGTTCATGCGGTCGGTCTCCTCCCGTATGTCCTTCCTATCTGCATTCATTGACATAAGCTCCTCCAAGCGGGAGCTAGATTTGTTAATTTCCTTAATCACATTACCAAATTTTTTGCGGCTCCAGTCTTGTAGTTTTTTCATCAAGTTACCCAAACCGGAAGCAATATCACCAAGATTCAGCATAGCACCCAACTCAGTCCATGTGTTCATAATTACCTCGGGCAGGGATGGGTCCCGTTCCCACATTACCTCATACTGTCTGCATCTCCTGCCTGTTGCCTGGCTCGTCTCCTCGAGCGCACATCGAAGCAAGATGGGCAAGTGGTCGGAGCTGGGCGCCACCAGGTGCTCCACCCTGGCATGAGCGAAGACATCTCTCCACATGTTGTTGGCCACAGCACGGTCGAGGCGGACCTTTACATTAGCTCACCCCCCTCGACAATTATCAAAAGTATAGGGAAGACCTGCAAAACCAAGGTCGCCCAAACCACAAACCTCAAGAATATCTCTGAAATCAAGCATCTGACCTGCTGAACGCGGTGTGTCGGAGAAGTGCTCAAAACCAAGGTCGTCCAAACCACAAACCTCAAGAACATCTCTGAAATCAAGCATCTGACCTTGTCCGTGTCGTACTGCTCGACGGATATGTGCACAAGTTGCCGCCCCCGCTACATCAACATGAGTCGGCTGACACACCCGTCCGCACGGTTTATAACGCCGCTGCCGACTCTCCCCGTTCGCACCGGCATATAATGCCGCGGCCGATTCATCCGTCTGCTCCCGCGGCCGATTCACCCATGAGTGATTTCAGTTTCACCTAGTGATCATTAGCTTCATGGCGGATTATTTTTGGCCTGAACACATCAGGTGATATCCATCTAAAATATATTTTATTAGCACATATTATTTTTGTCAAAAAGCAGTTTATCTTTACCTTGGTCTGCAATATTGTTTATGCAGGACAATTATTCACTGTAAAAGCTATGGCTGTGTCATTGATGAATAACTCGCGCCACCATTATAAGGCGCTAGTATCTTACCATGCCATCAAGCTCGATGAATATATGTGCAAGCTGTCATTCTGCAGACCGGTTTACATCAATATGATGTGGCTAACTCGCCCGTCCACGCCGGTTTACAACGCTGCAGCCGATTCATGTGTCTGTGCCGCCTCTGAAGCCGCGGTCGTCTTTGTCGTCCGTCTCTCGCGACCTAGTCTACATCAACACACCAGGCCGTACCTGTCTGCATGAGATGTTTATTGAGTATAAAGCCAGTCACTGCTCGGATAGCCCGTTTTTTCTTTCAAATTGGAGGCAAATTATCATCAACCGTCGTCTGCACTGGAGGGCTCAATGAGCAGGCGCACAAATCGCCGCCATTACAGTTTGGTTGACTTCAAATAGCTAGTTGGAAGGAACCATTGGCCGAGTTGCTAACACGGCTCATACGGGATCATTTATAACCCGCCGCAGTCACCTCAGCCTTCTGTGAATTCACATCGTGCTATCAACACCAATGATATACAACTTATGCCGGTTTATATCACGACCAAATATGGAGAATCTCAAGCCAACTCCTCGAGTCACCTTGAGTCTCGGGGGCTACGATGACATGACTCAACAAATCTTGCCAGTTTCAGCAAATTTAAGAACCCCAGGACGATGGAGGGAGAGATAACCCGGTCCCGGAGGCTACTGTTATATTGATGAAAATTTAAAGGTCGTCAGAAAATTTCCGGCTTAGAAAGTGTACGATAGTTACAAAATCCCGGTTCAATGAAGAAGTTTCGGGTCATCAGAAAGGATTCCAGTTTAAAATCTGGCTCAAGGGAAGTCAGTCTCACTGAAGCTCTAAAATATCTGGTTTACAATCCGGTTCAAGGGAAATCTGTCTCCCACAAAGCTCTGAAGCTCTCAAATCCAGTTTAAAAATTTCCGGTTCAAAAAAGAATTAATTTCTCGCAAGTTCGAGTTTAAAGGCCGTCAGAAAATTTCCGGCTGAAAATGATGATTTCGGTTTAAAATCTGGTTTAAGGGAAAGATGTCTCCCATAAAGCTTTGAAGCTCTCAATATCCGGTTTAACATCCGGTTCAAGAAGTTATCTCTTGCAAAAAAATTAAAGATTGCCAAAGAGAACTTGCTGCCATGATGCAAGGTTCAAACATGGGCATCCTGCCTTATTGGTTATCATATTATTATTGATCATTTGGGGGCTTCCTGCTTGTTGATCATAGTTGTGACTACCCTATTGATCCGGCTATCAAGCCAATATTATCATAAGAGCACAACTTTGGTTACTTCGGTAATCCGGCTATCAAGCCAATATTATCATAAGGGGCCAAAGAGAGTCTGCTGCATAGCACAACTCAAACATGGGTATCCCTTGAGCATAGCTCACAATATCACTTGGGGGCTTGGTCGTATCCGAACCATAGCTACACCTCTTGATAGGCATAAGGCCACCAGTGAAATCACTTGGGGGCTATGTTCAAACCATAGTCACACCTCTTGATAGGCATAAGGGCACCAGAGAAATCACTTGGGAGCTTGGTCATATCCGAACCATAGCTACACCTCTTGATAGGCATAAGGCCACTAGGGAAATCACTTGGGGGCTATGGGTTCGAACCATAGTTACACCTCTTGATAGGCATAAGGGCACCAGGGAAATCACTTGGGGGCTTGGTCGTATTCGAACCATAGCTACACCTCTTGATCGGCGCAATGCCACAATTATGACTACTTGGGGGCTCTGTTCATATCCGAACCATAGCTTAAACCCTCTTGATCATACACATACATCATCATATATTGCGTCATATATTGCATCATCATTACATCATCATAGCATGGATCATATGGGCACGGATATACCGGTTTATATGGCAGGAATTGGTTTTCAAACCAGGTTATATTATTCAAATCTTCAAATAGCCAACATGACTGGATTTTATTATGGTTATCAATAACCATTATTATGATTAAGGTTTTCAAAGTCACTTTAGCGCAATGGCTATCATATTATCAATGGATATTATGTATTCTACAATTGAAGGAATAGTCCTGAGTTGCTGTAGGCTTACAACCCGGCACTTGGGGGCTATATTATTCAAATTGAGATTACATCAAATATACAAGTCCCATGTCACTGCCAGCATGCACCATGACACTTGGGGGCTAATGCAAAGTCATTTTTACTGGCCTTATTGAAGACCCGACTCATCACATCATAATGAGCCGGACCTTGGGGGCTACCGATTGCTCCTGTCAGAAATTTAAGGTACACAAGCTTTAATCCATTATATTGAAAGGTTTATTTCTCACTTGGAAGAGTACAAAGCTCTTAACCTTATGGACGTGGGTTCGAGCCCCGTGGTGGGGGTTACATCATATGATGTTCTTTTCAATAAAGTATATATAAAGTCCCAGCTCAGTATTATCTTACTAAGCCGGCCCTTGGAGGCTACACGTCGTTGCTCAAGCATACATGATCATATTTATAAAGTCCCTGCTCATTATTGCATAATGACCCAGCCCTTGGGGGCTACACCGGTTGAAGTTTTTGTGAGCATAAGACAATTACAAGTCCCAGGCTGCTGTAAGCATGGCAACCCGGCACTTGGGGGCTACATATATGGAATATTCAGTTTATATGATTGAGATGAACAAACCGGATTTCTTCAAGGTTGCAACACTTATTGGAGCAAGTCTTAAGTTATCACTATGTTCTCCTCTTAAGACTTGGGGGATACAAGTATTATGTATATAAAGGAGGAACGTCTTCAAATTATCAGTTTTGAGCCAATCAGGAAGATCAATTACATGACCCGGTGTCAACAACAATTATGACCCGGTGCCATCAACATTTATAAACCGACAATTTTGGCAATCATAAACCGGCAAGTTCTACATCTTCAAGCCGGCTGAAAGTCAGATGAGTATTTCAAAATCATATTTTTTAAACCGGTGCTTGGGAAGCCGATTCAAGTGGATTATTTCTTACAATATTTCTCTACAAGAGACCAATGTCAACAAATTGACACTGAAGCTGGCTTATTGACCCAGATTTTTTAGAAGAAGGGAATGACAATGAGTTAAGGATAATCAGGTGCCGGTTTACAAGAATTCTTAATCCAAAACACAATCTGTCAAATTTGTTCTTGTGTTTGTTTTACAGGATCAGTTTAACATGGATAAATCCAAATTAAACTGGGGGCTAATGTCGGGGATATACCCCGTGGTATGACCCGGCCGGAAATATGACCCGGCCGGACTTGGCGGTTTACTTGAGACCCGGCTGACACTTGGCGATTCACTGGTGACCCGCCCTGACCTGGCGGTTTACAAGCAACCCGCCGGGACATTATGACACACTGGCGACCCGGCGGACGGGTCAGACAGATGACAAGGCCCAAGGCCCATAAGGCCGGTTCATGTTAATGGTGGGCCGGTTTATGAGGAAAGCACAAGGGATATTCCCCTACAAAGGAAGCAAGACTAGGACTCCACTTGTAATAAAGTAATCCTAATCCAACTAGGACTAGTCATGTAAACCGACCCTTCAACATATATAAGGAGGGGCAAGGCTCCCCAAAGAGGGGGAAGCAAAAAAGAAACAATCTCTAGGGCTAGACACAAAGAGTCGGTTTACCGGCGACTCTCTCATGAGCATAATGAGACCTAGCCACAAACAACACGTAGGGTTGTTACCAGGTGATGTTTCCCGGGGCCCG
This sequence comes from Triticum urartu, assembly GCF_056163025.1. Taxonomy (NCBI): domain Eukaryota; kingdom Viridiplantae; phylum Streptophyta; class Magnoliopsida; order Poales; family Poaceae; genus Triticum; species Triticum urartu. The sequence continues at coordinate 48,737,827 of NC_141875.1, forward strand.
AAGCTGTCTAAATCTTTGTCTTTTGTTGCGTCTCTCGATTCTGCTCAACCCATCTCAAGCTACCACATAGATGCGTTGGCCTCACGACTAAGTCCTCGCACTAGGACATTTGCCGTGACAATTCCACGACCAAGCTACAAGAGCTTCGTGATGAACTATAATATGCAAGGGATGGATAATACTATTCCCGAGATCTTCGTAATGCTAAAGGCTGCAGAGGTAGAAATCAAGAAGGAGCATCAAGTGTTGATGGTCAACAAGACCACCAGTTTCAAGAAGAAGGGCAAAGGGAAGAAGGGGAACTTCAAGAAGAACAACAAGCAAGTTGATGCTCATGTGAAGAAGCCCAAGTATGGACCTAAGCCTGAGACTGAGTGCTTCTACTGCAAATAGACTGGTCACTGGAAGCGGAACTGCCCCAAGTATTTGGCGGATAAGAAGGATGGCAAAGTGAAAGGTATATTTGATATACATGTTATTGATGTGTACCTTACTAATGCTCGTAGTAGCACCTGGGTATTTGATACTGGTTCTGTTGCTAATATTTGCAACTCAAAACAGAGTCTATCGATTAAGCGAAGATTGGCTAAGGACGAGGTGACAATGCGCGTGGGAAATGGTTCCAAAGTCGATGTGATCGCCGTCGGCACGCTACCTCTACATCTACCTTCAGGATTTGTTTTAGACCTGAGTAATTGTTATTTGGTGCCAGCATTAAGCATGAACATTATATCTGGATCTTTTTTGATGTGAGACGGTTATTCATTTAAATCGAAGAATAATGGTTGTTCTATTTATATGAGTAATATCTTTTATGGTCATGCACCCTTGATGAGTCTTCTGTTTTTACTAAATCTTGATAGTAGTGATACACATGTTCATAGTATTGAAACCAAAAGATATAAGTTTAGTAATGATAGTGCAACTTATTTGTGGCACTGCCGTTTAGGTCATATTGGTATAAAGTGCATGAAGAAACTCCATGTTGATGGGCTTTTGGAATCACTTGATTATGAATCACTTGATGCTTGCGAACCATGCCTCATGGGCAAGATGACTAAAACTTCGTTCTCCGGAACAATGGAACGAGCAATAGACTTATTGGAAATAATACATACTGATGTATGCGGTCTGATGAGTGTTGATGCTCGTGGCAGGTATCGTTATTTTCTGACCTTCACAGATGATTTGAGCAGATATGGGTATATCTACTTGATGAAACAAAAGTCTGAAACATTTGAAAAATTCAAAGAATTTCAGAGTGAAGTGGAAAATCATCGTAACCAGAAAATAAAGTTTCTACGATCTGACCGTGGAGGAGAATGTTTGAGTTACGAGTTTGGTCTTCATTTGAAACAATGCGGAATAGTTTCGCAACTCACGCCACCTGAAACACCACAGCGTAATGGTGTGTCCGAACGTTGTAACCACACTTTATTAGATATCATGTGATCTATGATGTCTCTTACTGATTTACCACTATCGTTTTGGGGTTATGCTTTAGAGACAGCTTCATTCACGTTAAATAGGGCACCATCGAAATCCGTTGAGACGACACCTTATGAACTATGGTTTGGCAAGAAACACAAGTTGTCGTTTCTTAAAGTTTGGGGCTGCGATACTTATGTGAAAAAAGTTTCAACCTGATAAGCTCGAAACCAAATCAGAGAAATGTGTCTTCATAGGTACCCAAAGGAAACTGTTGGGTACACCTTCTATCACAGATCCGAAGGCAAGATATTCGTTGCTAAGAATGGATCCTTTCTAGAGAAGGAGTTTCTCTCGAAAGAAGTGAGTGGGAGGAAAGTAGAACTTGATGAGGTAATTGTACCTGCTCCCTTATTGCAAAGTAGTTCATCACAGAAATCACTTCCAGTGATTCCTACACCAATTAGTGAGGAATCTAATGATGATGATCATGAAACTTCTGATCAAGTTACTACCAAACCTCGTAGGTCAACCAGAGTACAATCCGCACTAGAGTGGTATGGTAATCCTGTTCTGGAGGTCATGTTACTTGACCATGACGAACCTACGAACTATGAGGAAGCGATGATGAGACCAGATTCTGCAAAATGGCTTGAGGCCATGAAATCTGAGATGGGATCCATGTATGAGAACAAAGTGTGGACTTTGGTTGACTTGCCCGATGATCGGTAAGCCATAGAGAATAAATGGATCTTCAAGAAGAAGACTAATGCTGGCGGTAATGTTACTGTCTACAAAGCTCGACTTGTTGCAAAAGGTTTTTGACAAGTTCAATGAGTTGACTATGATGATACTTTCTCACCCGTAGCGGTGCTGTTGGGGATATAACTATCAGTTATGACCCGCCCAGGAGGGGTCGGGTCAAGACCCAAATGGCGGGTCACAAAGGAAGCCCAGTAAACACTCAAGGCGATAGGTTGTTAAATCTTATAGAAGGCCTAAAGGCCTAGAGGCGGCTTAAGGCCCAATATTGTAAACCGCCGTATGTAAGGAAGGACTTGTAAAGAAAGGCATGTAAAAGAAGTCACCGAGCCGGACTTGATTTATGAGCCGGCAGGGACTCTGTAGGCCACCAGGCGTCAACCCGTGTATATAACACTACTAGGGAAAACCTTATACACAGAATCTTAGCAGCAGCGTGGTTTTAAAAACAGACGCTACTGCTAATTAGCAATAGCGAGCTCCATAGAGCAGCGCTACTAATATCTAAGTAGCAGTAGCGCTCTATGCGGAACAAGCACTACTACTATATTTGCCACGGTGTTGCCTCCCGGCTAGATATAGTAGTAGCGACCTTCCGGGGGACGCGCTACTGCTAAAGTACTTAGTAGCAGCGTTTTTCTTAAAAACTCGCCGCTGCTAAGTATCACCGCAACTAATTAAGTTTAGTCCCATACTGCTAAGCAAACAAGGTGTTTACCACCTTAAATATGTTACTTCTCAACCTATCTCGAGCACTTGGTCTTCATTGAACTATATGTGTATGATTTGTAGCTGCAATATGAATCCTCGCCTGTACCTATACAGGTACAGTGAGGATTCATGTTGACTATTTAGATTCTACACAAAAAGATCAATGATGACCAATGTATATTTTTGATGTTTTCACATTGCTTAGACTTACAGCGTTTTTTCAGGACAAAGCGTTACTGATTTTGGGATAAACAAAAGAAATAACTGCTTCCATTAGCAGTAGCGTTTTTATGTAAAACGCGCTATAGATAAGTTAGCTATAGCGCGTTTTCCTTACGAGCGCTACTGCTAGTTCGACTTAACCACCACCCCCGGCTCAAAATTTCGCTAAGTCCTCCTTTCCCCCTATTCCCCTACTCCTGTCGCGCCGCGCCGCCCGAGCCCGAGCCTCCCCTCACCGCCGCCGCCCGAGCCCGCCCTCAACCTCACCGCCGCCGCCCGCCGCCGCTCTCGACCTCACCGCCGACGCCCTCGACCTCACCGCCGCTGCCGGAGCCCGCCCAGGACCGCCGCCTCCCGATCTCGAGCCCGCCCTCGCCTCCCCTACCTCCGTCGCCGAGCACCTCCCCACCACCGTCTCTCCCCTCTCTGTAAGCCCCCACCCCTCCACCACCCCCTCTCTCTTTGCTTAGTTAGTAGATGATTTTAGTAGTAGTAGATGTTAATTTAGGGTTCATAGATAATGATTTTTAGTAGTAGTAGATATTAATTAGTAGTAGTGATGGTAAACTAGTTGTATAATTAGCAGTGGTAGATGTTAATTAGTAGTCGATGTAGTAGTAGATGTTAATTAGTAGTAGTAGATGTACTAGTTTCTTTCTATTTATAGTAAGTTTATATTTAGTAAGAGCGAGTTGAATTAATAGAACTAGTTTAGTTTTAGTTGAACTAGTTTAGTTTTAGTTGAACTAGTTTAGTAAGTAAATTAATAAACTAGTTGAATTAATAGAACTAATGTATTTTTAGTAAGAAAATTAAAATAACTAGTTGAACTACTTTATTTTTAGAAAGAACTAGTTTTTTTCTATTTATAGTAAGTTTATATTTAGTAAGAACTAGTTGAATTAATAGAACTAGTTGAACATGTCATATTTGTTGTTATTTTTTAGTTTAAGCAATTATTCGGGATGTACTAGTTGAATTAATAGGGTTTTTGCTTTTGCAAAAATCAAGGAGCCCCTCCATCATCCCCGATGTCGTCCCCGTCACCGACCCCCTCCGACCTCGAGGTGAGACCACGCAAATCTCCATGTCAATATGAGTCCTTTATGAGTTTCAGGCGCTTGTTTTGCCGGAGTGCCCGGTCATGTTTTGGTTACACCTCCGAGTGGCCTATGTTTTGCTGGAGTGTTGATTAATTTCTGTTCCGGCAAATTTCAGTGGCTCGATATGTCCTTTTTTAGCAAAGGTCATGCCGGATTTTTCCGTGAATTCTGGCATGACTTGTGCTAGAATATGTAGGAAATATCGAGTGGCCTGGATTTTCTCAAAAAATAATGATCTAATTTATTTTTTTAGTACATATATTTAATTGTACAAGTTTAATCTTTTAATTATGAACGTAGGAAATGTCGTACTCAGTGCCACGACGATCGAGGTAACAGGTTCGTTGAGCTGGATGAAGATCGGCGCTTCAGCATTAAGCTCGAGGAGACCTTCGATGTTGAAACGGTACGCAACAACGACAAGTATTTTTTTCGTAATTAAGCATGACTTCAACTATTTCAACGTCTAATTTTCATCTTTTACAATTCGACTAGCTTATCCCATGCCATGCAAGACGCTATGTCTTGGAGAGGATGGGTTTTGAAGACCATGAAAATTTTGAAACAAAGAAAATACACCTAAGGACCCATCATGATATCGATTTTGAAGTAACTTTGTACAATTCTCAGAGCGTAACCCATTTTGGTTGCCAAAATTGGGAAGCACTTTGCAAAATGTATGGTTTTTATGAGGGTATGATTGTCACCATGGATCTTGGTAATCCTGACATCGAGCAAGACAATATGGACATTTGGGTCCTTGTTGATACGCTTCCGATTCTACCGCAATGTGAGTTTCTCAAACATAGTTATTAACTAATTTATATTGTTTATTTCAAAATAGTTGACAACTTATTTCCATTGACAGCTTATTTTGAATCTTCAAAGAATGTGCAGAAGATGGTAGACCAAACCCACTACACTGATGGCTCCGAATTAACTTATAAGGAGAAAAGTCATCTGATTGCTTATTGTACTTTTCTTGAGAATTACAATACCTATTATCGAACTCCTCCAAATTATGGTGAATACGTGCCACTAGTGCACGTGTTGAACTACGGTAACTTCTATGGAGATACCCTGGTAAGATTTTTTACTATTACGACATCCGTGCATCTTTTGCATACTTCTAAAACTAGTACATCATTGCTAACTACGAAGTTATTACTATGTTTTTCAATAGGAAATCCTGATGGATTGTGTGCCTCATCTAATGTATCAGAATGGTCGCCTTGCAGTTATGAACCTACAGCCATGTCAATCTAAGGAGCTCACATGTGCATATCGGATTTCTAAAACCGGTGAACACATGCTAATCAAAGAATGGAAAAAATGTTTGGACATTCGCAAGGAGGTTCTTGGAAGTAACATTAAGCGAAAGGCAAGAATTGGAGACAGGATAATCTCCATTCTCCATAATGGAGAGTCAGGGGCTATCTTGTTTTTTGCTATTTTACCTTAGAGAATATAGTAGGTCCTAAGAGAATGTAGTAGGTCCTATGAGGTACAATATGTTTATTATGTGATACAATGTGTTAGAGTTGATGACGAGGAGTACTTGTGATTACAACTAGTGACCAATTTGCTATGTGATGTCTCATTGATGAGAATGATGATCTAGAGGAGGTGTTATATGACAATGATGTATTATGATGATAAGTTGTTAATGATATGATGATGATATTTATTACATCACGGGGTGAAAGAACCGCAGATTAGTTTCAAGTGGATGTCCATCCACTTGAAACTAGTCCACGGTTCTTTCACCCCGTGATGTAATAACTCATTATGATTTCAAAACTATTTCTAAATTCCTGTTGTATGAAAACTTGTGTAAAGGTGTATGAATACAACATGAAATAAAAAAGAAATAAAATACGAAATAATAGTAGCAGCGCGGGCAGGGAGAAGCACTACTACTAATTACCAGTAGCGCACCTCCAGGAACACGCTACTACTAAGCCGATTTAGCAGTAGCGCGGGTGGAGGCACGCTACTGCTATACGTTAGCTATAGCGCCTTATCAGTAGCGCATTGACCCGCGCTACTGATAGGCCTAAAACCCTCGCTATGGCTAGACTTTTCCCTAGTAGTGTAAGGGGGACAACCCGGTGGCGGCTTAGGGCAAGAAAGAAGAGATCGATAACCAAGCCAGCGGATTAGCCTCTTGGTGATCGAAACCCCAGCAATTCCAACACAACTAGATGTAGGCTTTTACCTTCATCGTAAGGGGCCGAACTAGTATAAAACCTCTTGTGTCCTTTGTCTCGATTAACCCCTTTAAGCTTCCTAGTTGTGATGGCCCTACGACTAAGTCCTTTTGCTAGGACATCTGCCGTGACAATTCCACGACAGTTGGCGCCCACCGTGGGGCCAGCGCATAGTGGATTTGAGTTCTTGAAGGGCAACTTCGAAGGGCTCAAGGGATACGCTGTGGGCCGGATGACCAAGAGTCGTTGCGGAAAGCTCTACATCGATGACGAAGGCTGGGGCCCTGAGGCCGGCTCAATTGAGTACGGGTACCAGGTCCCCTTCGGCGGAATTCATGTCTTCATCGGCCGAATCGGCGAGTCGGGCCCTGAGCCGGACGTCCACACCAACCTCATCGAGACGGCTCAGCGGGCGAGGTCCACCCGTGTTCAATCTTTCGTGAAGCATGCCTTCGTAGGTTGCATCCACGGCGGTGAATACTCTGAAGAATCGGTGGACGGCGGTGAGACGGCCGTCTGTTCTGATGCCACATCATCAACTGGAGAGATGGACTCTTTGTATCAGCTGCAGGATGGCATGCTCGGGGGCTGTTCCGATGGCAGCAGTATTCCGGAACCCCTTGAGCCGCCGAATTGGGCCGGAGTCTTCATGGCAGCAACACAGCCGGGGCAGAACTCCACAGCAGCGGCAGTAACAACCACCGGGTCGGCCGCAGCCGGGTCAGGAGACCCCGCGTGCCCCCGGCTCAGATTCTAATGGACCTCATGAATAAACTGACGACCCTGTTGACTGCCATGGTGGAGCCGGCGGATCAAGCTCAACATGACGCAGAGGTGGCACGCATACATGAGGAGATGGTACAAGCTAAATAAAATTTAGCAGCAAGAAGAGGTTAGGATGGCCGCGGAGCGGGCGGCTTTGGACGCTCGTGCTCAACAGCTTCAAGCAGAGACTTTCCAGCTCTCGGTGGATCTGAACACGTCAAACGAGGTCATGAGAAGAAGGCATCAGAAAACTCAGTCACGTCTACCTCTGACGCTCGATCCTAGGAACCTTTTTCATACGCCTGGGGCCGGGACAAGTAACCCACCAGAGGCAAATCGGATCATGACATTCGGGGCACCGGTTCAGCCGCGCGCCATGGAACCGCCTCGTATACATACCACTCCGCCTCATTATTTACCAACACCACCAGGTCACTTCTCCAATCCCTTGGAAAACCTCATTGCGGCTTCGGCTCATTTGGCGGCTCTCCCGATGGAGGGCGACTCTCCGGCGGTGATCGAAACACGAAGGGTGAGAGAACTTCTTCAAACAGCTCTGGCGCAGCAGGATGCGCACTCTTACAGTTGAGACAGGATACATTCAACCCCTCGCCCGAGCCGGAGCCCAAGCTACAGTAGGCGTATGGATTCAGCTGACATGTCAAGCAATGTTCAATGTCGCAACCGGCCACAGAGGCATGAGCCGGGGCAGGCTGGAGCCCTTAACTTGGCGGATCAGGAGAGGATCCGACAAGAAGCGGAGCGAGCGGTTCAACTGGCGGCGGAACAGGCGGCTCATCAAGCGTTTCCGGCTTATCCAGCAACTTCAGTTGAGGCAGGAGTGGCCACAAGAACCGCAGGTGTTCCTTGCCTAGTTCCGGCCATACGTAATGAGCGTTTGCCAAAGGATTTCAAGGGGCCTCGTAAGGTGCCTAATTACACGGTCCATTTGCAACCTGGGGCCTAGATTGAGAGTTATGAGATGGCCATGGAGCTGTTGGAGGTCAGCGACGCGGCAATGGCTAAATATTTCACCATGATGTTGGATGGAACGGCTCATACTTGGCTAAAAGGGTTGCCCCCCAATTCCATCGGCTCATGGGCGGAGTTAAAGGCCCGGTTCGTTTAGAACTTCAAGGACACATGCAAACAACCTATGTCAATCGTGGGCTTGACTAATTGTAAACAAGAGGAAGGTGAGTCCACAACCCATTGGGTGCGCCAGGTCAAGGAGATAATCCATTCATCTGATAAGATGGATGCCGGTTCGGCAGTCTTAATGTTGTAGAAAAATTTCCGTTTTGAACCTCTGAAGCAGAAGCTGGGGCGGCTTAAATGTGACTGCCATGACATGGGCTAGTTGATGGCAGCTCTCGTCAAGTACGCCGATTCTGATAGTACCAAGGACCCTGTGTCTGATGAAGAAAAGACGGGGAAGGGAAACAAGAACGGCAACAACAAGGGTCACCAGCATAACCCGGCAAATCAAGGAGGTAATAAATGTAAGGCCAACGAATTTGTGTCTAACACCAATGCGTAGGGAAACAATCAATGACGCAAGGGTAGGCAACCCCCTCGGACGGGCGGGTCAGGTCCCACCCTTGATCAACTATTGAATGAACCTTGTCCAAGACACGGCACCCGGGAGAAGCCAGCCACCCATCTGTGGAAGGATTGTACAATCATGAAGGCATTCAAGAATTCAAATGCGTTTGATGGAAGTCACAGCCCTGGTGGCGGTTCAGGTGGAGGCAGCTTTCATGGCCCGGGCGCCGGTTCAGGTGGAGGCGGTTTTCAAGGTCGGGGGCATACGGGTAACCAAGGAGGTTATAATCCACAACCCGGCCAAGGTAATCGGCAGCAATCTGGATATTAGAGCAACCCAAAACAGTTGAATAGTGGACAATATCATGTATTTACCACTAGTTTGTGCAAGAGGGACCAAAAGCTTCACAAAAGGGCTGTCAATGTCGTTGAGCTGGCGATTCTGTGTTACTTACAGTGGTCAGAACAGCCTGTTGTGTGGAGCAGAGAGGATCATCCTCCCCGGATCAACAATCCGGGTCACTTGGCCTTGGTAGCAGTGCCTCAGGTTGGTGGATATAAATTCACTAAAGTGCTCATGGACGGAGGCAGTAGCATCAACATCCTCTATTATGAGACGTTTCGCCGGATGGGGTTGACTGATAAGAGTCTTAAGCAATCCAACACTATTTTTCACGATGTGGTGCCCGGCAAGTCGGCATCCCCAGTTGGCAAGATTGAACTGTAAGTAGCCTTTGGAGATGAATATGATTCCAAAGCGGAGAAATTAACCTTTGAGGTGGTTAAGATCAAAATCCCATATCATGCTTTGTTTGGACGGCCGGCTTACGCCAAGTTCATGGCTCGGTCGTGTTATGTGTATCTGCAGCTCAAGATGCCGGATTACAAGGGCACCATTATAGTACATGGAAGCCGGAAAATAGCCCTAGAGTGTGAAGAGGGAGATGCTGCATATGCTGAGTCAGTTTGTGCAACAGAGGAGCTAAAGTTTTATAAAGATAATGTTGACCCGGCGGACATGACGTCCTTAAAGAAGCCAACAACGGAGCATGAACCGGTGTTGAAATTCAAGTAAGCTGATGACACCAAGATGGTTGATTTTGTGCCCGGCAATTCATCCAAGCAGTTCATCATTAGTGCCAACTTGGATCCAAAATAGGAAAGCGCACTCATCAAGTTCATCCGTGAGAACCAGGACATCTTTGCATGGAAACCTTCTGACATGCCGGGTGTCCCGAGAGAACTCGATGAGCACACTCTCAATATTGATCCAAAGTTTAAGCCGGTCAGGAAATTTCTCCGACGATTCAACGAGGAAAGGCGCAAGGCCATTGGAGAAGAGGTTCCCGGCTTTTGGCGGCCGGGTTCATTGTGGAAGTCTTTCACCTAGAGTGGTTAGCCAACCCGGTGCTTGTACTCAAAAAGAACGGCACCTGGCATATGTGTGTGGATTACACCGATTTAAATAAGGCTTGTCCAGCTGACCCTTTTGCTCTTCCCCGTATTGATCAGATCATTGATACTATGGCGGGTTGCGCACGTTTGAGTTTTCTGGATGCTTATTCAGGTTATCATCAGATCAAGATGGCAGTCAAGGACCAGGAGAAGAAAGCTTTCATCACTCCATTTGGGGCCTTCTGCTATGTATTTATGCCCTTCGGGCTTAAGAGTGCCCAGGCAACTTATCAATGGTGTATGTAGAATTGCCTTCACAATCAGATTGGGCGTAATGTTCATGCTTATGTAGATGATATAGTAGTAAAATCCAGGAAAGAGGAAACCTTGGTCATAGATCTGAAAGAGACCTTTGATAACCTCCGAGTCTACAAAATGATGCTTAACCCGGCCAAGTGTGTTTTTTGAGTCCTAGCTGGCAAGCTCTTGGGTTTTTGGTGTCCAACCGAGGTATTGAAGCTAACCCGGAGAAGATTAAGGCAATCACATCCCTGGCCAAACCAACATGCATCAATGACGTTCAACGGCTGGCGGGTCGCGTTGCTGCTTTGAGCCGGTTCATAAGCCGGTTAGGGGAGAAGGCGATGCCATTGTATCAGATGATGAAGAAAATGGATGATTTTGTTTGGAGCGATGCTGCGAACTGTGCTTTTGAGGATCTGAAGAAACTACTTGCTGAGCCGCCGGTCCTTACTGCTCCAGTTGAGAAAGAGGCGTTGTTGTTATACGTGGCCGCCAACTCACGAGCTGTTAGTGTGGCAATTGTGGTGGAGCGCAAGGAGGTTGGCAAGGAACATCCGGTTCAATGGCCGGTTTACTACGTCAGTGAGGTGTTGATTGAATCCAAACAAAGATATCCACATTGGCAGAAGCTCATATATGGGGTGTTCATGGTGAGCCGGAAGCTTAAACATTACTTTCAGGGTCACCCAATCACTGTGGTTAGCTCTGCTCCTTTGGGAGACATCATTCAAAATAGAGAAGCCATTGGACGAATCGCCAAGTGGGCCATTGAGCTTGGGTCTCATGGGTTGAAGTATGTACCATGTACTACGATCAAGTCTCAAGCACTGGTTGATTTTATTAATGACTGGACAGAGATGCAGATGCCGGAGGAGAAACCAGACAACACATATTGGACTATTCACTTTGATGGGTCCAGACAGTTGGAAGGCTCAGGGGCTGGAGTTGTGTTAACCTCCCCTCGAGGTGACAAATTTTGTTATGTGTTGCGGCTGAGTTTCCTTGCACTAACAACACAGTGAAATATGAAGTGTTGCTCCATGGTCTTCGAATGGCTAAAGAGATGAGCCTGGGCCAGGTCCGGTGTCTTGGCGACTCAGATTTGGTAGCTCAACAGGTGTCAGGCAAGTGGGATTCCAAAGATCCTCTCATGGCGGCTTATCGCCGTGAAGTTGATGTTGTTGCAGGGCATTTTAAAGGTTATCAGGTGGAGCACATTGACCGTAGGAAGAACGAAGCGGCAGATGCTTTAAGCCGGTTGGGATCTCAGCGTAAGCCGGTGCCACCTAACACCTTTTTTGATGTTTTGCATAACCCGTCTGTTAAGTTACCTACAGAAAAAGATCTAGCTGTTCCTGGCCCAGAGGCGCAGTTGGTGGTGGCTCTTCACGTCATCCCAGATTGGACAGTGCCGTTCTTGGCTTACATGACCCGGGGCAAGCTACCAGCGGATGAGACCCTGGCCCGACAGATAACCCAGCGGTCTAAGTCAATGACGATTTCTGACGGAGAACTATACCATCGCAGCGTCTCTGGAGCGTTTCAGCGGTGTGTTTCCCCTGAAGAAGGCCAGGAAATACTTCGTGAGATCCATGAAGGCGACTGTGGTCATCATGCCGGGTCAAAATCTCTGGTGGCTAAAGCTTTTCGTCATGGTTTTTACTGGTTGACGGCTCACGCTGATGCAGAAGATCTCGTCAGTAGATGTGATGGATGTCAAAAATTTGCGCGACGAGCACATGTGCCGGCTCAAGAGCTGCGGATGATCCCCATCACTTGGCCGTTTGCGGTCTGGGGGCTTGACATGGTTGGACCTTTCAAAAGGTCTAAGGATAAAAAGACACATCTTTTAGTGACAGTTGACAAATTCACAAAGTGGGTTGAGTTAGAACCAGTGAGTAAGTGTGATGCGGCCATAGCGGTTCAGTTCATGAAAAAGGTGATTTTCCGTTTTGGTTTTCCACACAGCATTATCACTGACAATGGCACTAATCTATCCCAAGGGGCTATGGAGGTGTTCTATCAGCGCAAGCATATCCGGCTTGATGTTTCTTCTGTAGCCCATCCTCAATCCAATGGTCAAGCTGAGAGAGCAAATCAGGAAATCTTAAAAGGTCTCAAGCCCCGGCTGTAACGCCCTCGATGCAGCTATATCTCCCACGTGTCGAAGCACGACTTAGAGGCATAACCGCATTGAAAGCAATGTCGCAAGTGAGGTAATCTTCACACAACCCATGTAATGCATAAGGGAAAGAGATACATAGATGGCTTACAATCGCCACTTCACACAATACATGAAAAAAAGCATTACATCATCCAGATACAATCAAGGTTCGACTACAGAACCAAAATGAAAGAAGACTACCCCAAATGCAACACAGATCCCCGATCGACCCCAACTGGGCTCCACTACTGATCAACTAGAACGAAACAACACAAAGGACAAGATCTTCATCGAGCTCCTCCTTGAGCTTGGTTGCGTCGCCTGCACGACACCATCGGCACCTGCAAACTGGTTTTGGAAGTATCTGTGAGTCACGGGGACTCAGCAATCTCACACCCTCGCGATCAAGACTATTTAAGCTTATAGGAAGGGTAAAAGGTATGAGGTGGAGCTGCAGCAAGCACTAGCATATATGGTGGCTAACATACGCAAATGAGAGCGAGAAGAGAAGGCAAAAGCACGGTCGAACAACTTTGATCAAGAAGTGGTCCTGGAACAACCTACGCCAAGCATTACTCCAACACCGTGTTCACTTCCCGGACCCCGCCGAGAAGAGACCATCACGGTAACACACGCGGTAGATGTATTTTAATTAAGGTCAACTTTAGGTTTTCTACAACTGGACATTATCAAATTCCCATCTGCCCATAACCGCGGGCACGGCTTTCGAAAGTTCAAATCCCTGCAGGGGTGTCCCAACTTAGCCCATCACAAGCTCTCACGGTCAACGAAGGATATTCCTTCTCCCAGGAAGACCCGATCAAGCTCAGAATCCCGGTTACAAGACATTTCGGCAATGGTAAAACAAGACCAGCAAAGCCGCCTGAATGTGCCGACAAATCCCGATAGGAGCTGCACATATCTCGTTCTCAGGGCACACTCAGATGAGACATCCTACGAGTAAAACCAAACCTCAAGTTGCCCCGAGGTGGCCTCGCAGTCTACTCGGTTCGAACCAACACTTAGAGGAGCACTGGCCCGGGGGGGTTAAAATAAAGATGACCCTTGGGCAGGCCTACCCAAGGGAAACAAAAGGCTAGGTGGCAAATGGTAAAACCAATGTTGGGCCTTGCTGGAGGAGTTTTATTCAAGGCGAACTGTCAAGGGGTTCCCATTATAACCCAACCGTGTAAGGAACGCAAAATCCGGGAACATAACACCGATATGACGGAAACTAGGGCGGCAAGAGTGGAACAAAACACCAGGCATAAGGCCGAGCCTTCCAACCTTTACCAAGTGTATAGATGCATTAAGTAAATAATATATATTGTGATATCCCAACAAAATATCATGTTCCAACAAGGAACAAGCTCCAATCTTCACCTGCAACTAACAACGCTATAAGAGGGGCTGAGTAAAGCGGTAACATAGCCAAACAACGGTTTGCTAGGACAAGGTGGGTTAGAGGCTTGGCTTAACAATATGGGAGGCAAGATAAGCAAGTGGTAGGTATCCCAGCATAGGCATAGCAAAAGAGCGAGCATCTAACAAGCAAAGATAGAAGTGATTTCGAGGGTATGGTCATCTTGCCTGAAATCCCGCAAGGAAGAAGAACGAGTCCATGAAGAAGATAAACGGACGTAGTCGAACGGATCCTCACAAACGCGACATTATCGCAACTATCCCGAAGAAGCAACACCGGAAAGAAGAAAACAACATAGTAAACAACCACCACATAAGCATGACATGATGCACAACCAAATATGATGCATGTACGGTTTAATGAAGCATGGCATGGCAAAGTGCACAAGCAATCCTACAAATTAAGTGGAGCTCAATATGCAACGAGTTGCATATTGACGGAACACCACATCAATTATTTAGTTCTCTCTCGGTTATGTACTCAACAATATTAAATGTTGTTTAAACATGGCAAGAGGTGGAGCATAAGTAAACTAAACATTTAGGCAAGTTTAAATGAGGCCGGAAATAACAAACAACAATTCCGATAAATCCCCATATGCATTTATCAATTTGGTGCAACAACAATTTAACATTTTAATTGTTGTTATCATGATGCGGATGACGTGAACAAGTTTTATGCAATTTTTATTAAAAGTTGACAAGAGCAATATGAAGCATTTGTCACCATGGTGGAAAGGAAAAGGGGTGCCACGACAACGATAACGAAAACGGTGCCACTGCAATGTTCCAGTTCCGGTAACTCGATTGAGATACTGATCCAAAGGAGAAGTATGCGGATGCGTGCAAAAGATGGTGGGGCACTCCCGGATACCGGGTGTCCCATGAGTCGACGAAGGTGACAAGGCAAAATAGGGGCAACGTGCACCGACAATTCGGGCACGGCGCAAGCTCGAGCATCTCATACATCACACATGCATTCGTTCACGGGCGGTCGTCTCGGTGTTATACCTTCGAAGCGTGCCTTTATCGGAACGGATCAAGTTTGAAGTGGAGAAGGGGAAGTAGACGTTCTCGGGACCTTCGTAGTGGAAGTAGTCATTCTCTCATGCTCTAGGGTCGATGGTAGAGGTTCTCGCGATCTCGGCGACGGTAGTGGTACATGTTTGTCGGTAGTCGAACATGACGATCCGGAGAGGGTACTTGGCACCATGCACGTCGTCGGTAGTTGTACACAAATGTTGTCGGACTTGACGGGTTTGAGGTCTCCGGACGTAGTGGTACATGTTTGTTTTTCGGAGAGGTACATGGCGTTCTTCGGTCATAGGTACTTGACGTTTTGCTACCCGAGTCTTCGACGAAGGTCGTTGTTCACATGACGTTGGGGTACTTGTCGGTCCGGTCTTGACGGCGTAGTGGTACACATTCCGTAGACGAACATGGGTGTCATGGTACTTGGGATCTTCGGACTTTCCGGTCCCGTTCTTGCGATGGTAGGCATACACGGTTCAGAGAGGAACTTGTCGTTTCGGTATGAAGTCGTTCGGGCGTCGATCTTGCCGGTGGGGTACTTGGCGAACCCGCATGGTCGAACTTGGCGTAACCAGTGGTACTTGTCAGGTTCCAACAAGGAGATGCATCGATGGATCTCCGACTCGTTCTGGCGGTGGACGAACTTGGCAAAAATCCCGAAGGCGGTCTTGAGCTTCCCTGGTTGCCGCGCCTTGGCAGTGACAAGAGGAGCGACGAGCCCAGCGGGCAGCAACCGAAGATGGCCGGAGGTCTGTGGGCGTCCAGATCGGGTGGCCTCCTGGCTAGGCAACGACGACGGCAAGGCTGCCTGAGGCATGAGTTGGA
The DNA here is from genome assembly GCF_056163025.1 of Triticum urartu. Taxonomy (NCBI): domain Eukaryota; kingdom Viridiplantae; phylum Streptophyta; class Magnoliopsida; order Poales; family Poaceae; genus Triticum; species Triticum urartu. The sequence continues at coordinate 48,753,714 of NC_141875.1, forward strand.
GCAATAGACCTGGGCGTCCATGGCAGGTCCTGTTAGTGGAGGGCTCGAGTCCCTGGCGCAACAGAGAGGCAGGGGAGCGACGAGGCCGCAGCGCCATGGGGACGGAGGTGGAGGCGAGGGCGACGGAGAGGTCCGGCTCGCCGGGCCTGCGAACGAGATGGCGTGAGCTGCAGGGTGCCGGCGATGCTGCAGGTCTCACGGGCCATGCCGGGCGACAGACGCAGCTCAGGGGAGGCGCGGAAGAGGGGCTCGCTGGTGGCCTGCTGGACGGGCGCGAGGAAGGAGACGTTCGGAGGAGGCTCACGGGCAGGCAGCAACACAACTGCACAGGGCTCCGGCGCGCGCGAAGACTTGGCGCGAGGTGACGGCGCCATGGGAGGTGCGCTGTAGAGGGAGAGAGGGAGGCACGAGAGAAGGAGAGGGAGTCGGTGGCGGAGCTCTCTCTCTCGCACAGATGGTGCACGAGGGAAAAGGGGAGACGAGTGAACGAGGGAGAGAGGGATGGGGATCGATGGAGATGGGGGACTCTTGCGGCGCTGAGGGAAACGAGGGAAAGGGTGAGATAGGGATCGGGCTAGGGTTACGGGGGAGCGCGGTTGGGCCTTGGAGGCCGGCCCAGAAGAGAAGGGGCTGCGCCTGGATCTTGGCTGGGCTCTTTCTCTCTCACACACTCTCTTATTTTTAGCAGAAAATAAATAAGGATAAGAAAAGGAAAAAGGGAGGTTAGGGAAAGAATTTGAGTACGCGGATAAATTTCACGGACTCGCAAAAATACGGGGAATTTGATAAAAATGGCCTGAGGATTTTTAGAGGAAGAAAAATCCACACACGTTGGATTTAACTCAGCAAGTTTTAATTCGAAACCCATTCAAATGAACTCCAAATGGGTTGAAATTATAGGAGGTGACCGTACACAATAGATGTGATTTATGGGCAGATTTCGAACATTAATGGAGAAAGTAAAATTGCAAACCCAATTTGCAATTTAATTTAAAAGGTCGAAACAGAAGGGTAGGAGGATGAGTCGGGTAAGGGAAGAGTTGAAGTGTAGTGCAATTGTGTTATGGGTGATTCCGACTTAATGGAATATTTTATAATAGCTCCCTAAATATTAGGAGGATATGTTATAAACAGAACTCACCATGTGAATTCCCTCGGTTTAAATGGACCGAAGATCCATGCAATTTATTTAGTGAGTTGCCAAAGATTTATGAGATGATGGCATGATGACATGATGCAATGCAAAAAATAAAAGGGCAGGCACAAATGAAACACACGGCGAAACCCGGAACATATGGAAGTCTTCTCGGGCGTCGGTCTCGGGGCGTCACAACACTCCACCACTACGAGGGGATCTCGTCCCGAGATCTAGAATGGCACCGGAGGGAAAAACGTTAGAGAAAGAGAAGAGGTAAAACTAAGTTGCTTCTTTGCCAAACGAGTGAAAACAAAGAACCTTGAAAGTTTAAACCATCTCGAGAAAAGAATACAATGGAGATAAACGAAGTTGACAATCTCCGTCAGAAAAGAGGAACAAGGAAGAACAAATTCGGGCAGCACTCCGGTTGAAAAGAGATGCAAGACTTGATAAGATGAAAAGAACTTGAGCAGAGGACACAACACTCCAGTTAAATTGATAAGCATGAAAAGAGCACGATCCTGACAAAACAAGAAGATGGGTTGAATAGAGCAACATCACAATGCCTCCGGAACAAAAGAATATAAGTTGGACCGTTGGAAAGGAAAGAGTTGAGAAGAAAATGACATCTTCTGCCACAATAGAATTTGAGAAGCACCCTTAGAAAGAAGTATTGAACGGAGTTGTTGGAAAATCAACAACGAAAACAAAAGGCTGCTTGTGGGCTTATGAAAACATCTCAAAACTTAAGGTGAAATTCTGCCACTAACGAAGACAAGATTGGATTGATAAGAACAAGGAGACGAGAAACTATTTCACCGGGAGAATAAAAGAAGAAACTTGGGTTATTTATGAGTACCACAATTAGCAACAATCCTTAGGGAAGGCTTTAGGTGAAATATAACCCAAGATGACTCCAACGAAGAGGTTGATGGATTTAAAATACCTCATCCTTAACAACATGTGGATCATGAAACATGAACTCAAATTATCAAGAATGACATAATACCACCTCCAATGACACGGTGGAAAGAATTGCACTCCGGATTGCAAGATGAAGAATGCTTGAACTCCTTTGAAATGAATGTTGATGAACACTTCGAGAAGGAATTAATTCTTTGATAAACCAACATGTAGAGCCTCCATGAAGAACTCCGGTAATAAAAGAATGATCAGACGAAAGGAAAGAGGAGTTGAAAACACAAGGTGAAGCCTTGCGATGATTATATCGATCTTCACGATGATATAATTAAGAGAGCTTGGAACTCCGGAAAAGAAAGATGAGCAAAATAAACCAAGAATTTTTCGATGAACCTCTGGAATAAAGAATTGAATTTACTCGATGAAACAAGAATAAGAATTACAATATGCTTATACTTCATCAATTTAACTTGATGACAAGCAACGGATTTGGCATACTACTTATTCTCGTAGAAAGGATTAAGATAGATATAGTGTCAACTTGGAAAGGTCTTCAACGAACCACCGGTAGGGTTGAAACAACGAATGAATTGATACGATAACAAAGGAAGAGAAATCTTGAATGAACCACCGTAATAATTGAAAAACGATTGAAGAAAAGATATCGAAACACCGGGAAGAATTAGGAAATGAACGAAAATGCTTGAGAGAATTTAGATACAAGAGAATGAAGAGACCAAGAACTGATTGGAGAATACTTGAGCGAAGCACCGGTCAGATTTGGAGAACGAGCGCTGAAAGCTGAGAATGAATAACCCAGAATGATGGTCTTCGGACAATCGAACTGAAAAGACTCATGAATTTCTCCGGAAAGGTGAAAAGAATTCTCACAATCGAAAACAGTTATGAGAGGATGACACGAAGCTAGAACAAAAATCTTCAAGAGAACGGATATGATTGCAGAGAAACTCTTCTTCGGTCTTCAAATGTTGATAATGACGATGAGAAGCACCACCAAGAATTGTTGAGGCACTCCGGAATGAAAAATTAGAAAGGCTGAACCAACGATGAAAGGAATTTGAAAGATCTTGGAGAAACCATCTGACTGATGAAAATTCATTCTTACGTCAAACTTTGAGATGAATATGAGAATAACTCCGAAAATTAGAAGATTCAAGTAAGATCCTGGGGAAAAGACCTGTGGGTTAGGGCCCACTCAAAAGAAACACCGTTGAATGATTACTTGAAAAGGAGATAGCACCGGTTGAAATAAATGGCTAGAATGAGGTAACAACCTCGAAAGATCTTGAATTAAAACAGAGTGGAAGCACGAATCTTCGAGATAACTTGAACACTCCGAAACAATAGAATAGCGAGCGGGGAAAAAATTATGAGGTGCACCGGTAAGAGAAGACATTTGAAACGAGGAAAGGATACGATCAACAAAGCTTGACTTGAAACCACCGGAGATGAAAAGAATGAAAATGATGAACTTGAAGCTCCATTAGAATCTTCATGAGAATCACCGGATAAGAACATTGACGGAAAATGAATGGGGAGGCTTCCCATCAATAAAATGTATACTTGATTAAGATATATAAGTCCTTGAATAATAAGGGTGGGAGGGCGGGAAAAACAAAGGCAACTTGGAGACGGATGAAACAAACACCATTGACGAAAACTAAGTTGATCTTGCGGATGTTGAAATGATCGGATCCACTTGACGATTAAGACGCCGGTTGAAAAAGGATTGACATGACAATCTCGATTATCATGAAGGATTGGTATTCACATCGGAGTATGAGAACACCGTTTAGGAAAGGTATGGAATCAACATTTGACTTCGAAGCAACTCGAATACCACAACTGAAAACAAAACAAAGGATTGGCTTGCAGAATAAGTCAAAACAAACATATGTTAGAGATTTCGTCCGAAATTTTCATGGTGGGGCCTACACGGGCTCAATCGTACAGCACCATCATGTACAAGGCAGTGCACATGACATACGAAGCGTCCCCGAGTCAGCATAGCCAAGGACTCTTTAAGACACAACGAGACCACTGTAAAACCAACCGTGGATAGGCGGACCACTAGACGTCGAACCCTAATTTCATATCATACATCTGTCGGAAAGATATCCTAGGAGCTACTTGAATTCCCACTTATAAACTCCCGAAACTTCCCGGTTATGCAATCAGGTGTTGGGGATACAGGGGAAGCATAATATCTCACCCAAAACTAGCAAATCCTACATCCAGCTGTATCCATCCTTCAACACATAACCAATAAACCTTCGGAAATCATTTACCTCAACCTTCGAAAAGCATCCGTTATACGAGTTATGGAAATACTCCTGAACTCCCGCCCTAGTACTGGGTGGCGTCGAGGTTATCTCACCAACAACTGCATAAAAGAGATTTTCGATGTCGACGAACTCAAGTATTCCAGAACTATAACGATAAAATTGTGACGACAACACCTTGGAGCTCAACCCCTCGGGACACTGCCACAGCCCCTAAATGTCAGGAGGCACCAAGAACAATGTTCTCATCACAAAACCATCGGAACGATTCCAAGATACCCGCGTGATCCTAAATTTTTTTTAGTGAAATTTGAGAAGAGAAGAGTCAAAACTCTACGTCAGGATGCCTCACCAGAGCGACGAAGGGACTGAGGAGTAAAAAGAATCCTACTCTCTGATATATAATCCTAAATGACTCAAAACATTTTTCTGGACTCAAGAACGCCAACGATTCGATCAAGCAGGGGGATCCTAAGGTCGGGGAAGGCTCTGATTACCAACTTGTAACGCCCTCGATGCGGCTATATCTCCCACGTGCCGAAGCACGACTTAGAGGCATAACCGCATTGAAAGCAATGTCGCAAGTGAGGTAATCTTCACACAACCCATGTAATGCATAAGGGAAAGAGATACATAGTTGGCTTACAATCGCCACTTCACACAATACATGAAAAAAAGCATTACATCATCCAGATACAATCAAGGTCCGACTATAGAACCAAAATGAAAGAAGACTACCCCAAATGCAACACAGATCTCCGATCGACCCCAACTGGGCTCCACTACTGATCAACTAGAATGAAACAACACAAAGGACAAGATCTTCATCGAGCTCCTCCTTGAGCTTGGTTGCGTCGCCTGCACGACATCATCGGCACCTGCAAACTGGTTTTGGAAGTATCTGTGAGTCACGGGGACTCAGCAATCTCACACCCTCGCGATCAAGACTATTTAAGCTTATAGGGAGGGTAAAAGGTATGAGGTGGAGCTGCAGCAAGCACTAGCATATATGGTGGCTAACATACGCAAATGAGAGCGAGAAGAGAAGGCAAAAGTACGGTTGAACAACTATGATCAAGAAGTGATCCTAGAACAACCTACGCCAAGCATTACTCCAACACCGTGTTCACTTCCCGGACCCCGCCGAGAAGAGACCATCACGGTAACACACGCGATAGATGTATTTTAATTAAGGTCAACTTTAGGTTTTCTACAACCGGACATTAACAAATTCCCATCTGCCCATAACCGTGGGCACGGCTTTCGAAAGTTCAAATCCCTACAGGGGTGTCCCAACTTAGCCCATCACAAGCTCTCATGGTCAACGAAGGATATTCCTTCTCCCAGGAAGACCCGATCAGGCTCGAAATCCCAGTTACAAGACATTTCGACAATGGTAAAATAAGACCAGCAAAGCCGCCCGAATGTGCCGACAAATCCAGATAGGAGCTGCACATATCTCGTTCTCAGGGCACACTCAAATGAGACATCCTACGAGTAAAACCAAACCTCAAGTTGCCCCGAGGTGGCCCCGCAGTCTACTCGGTTCGGACCAACACTTAGAGGAGCACTGGCCCGGGGGGTTAAAATAAAGATGACCCTTGGGCAGGCCTACCCAAGGGAAAGAAAAGGCTAGGTGGCAAATGGTAAAACCAATGTTGGGCCTTGCTGGAGGAGTTTTATTCAAGGCGAACTGTCAAGGGGTTCCCATTATAACCCAACCGTGTAAGGAACGCAAAATCTGGGAACATAACACCAATATGATGGAAACTAGGGCGGCAAGAGTGGAACAAAACACCAGGCATAAGGCCGAGCCTTCCACCCTTTACCAAGTTTATAGATGCATTAAGTAAATAATATATATTGTGATATCCCAACAAAATATCATGTTCCAACAAGGAACAAGCTCCAATCTTCACCTGCAACTAACAACGCTATAAGAGGGGCTGAGCAAAGCGGTAACATAGCGAAACAACAGTTTGCTAGGACAAGGTGGGTTAGAGGCTTGGCTTAACAATATGGGAGGCAAGATAAGCAAGTGGTAGGTATCGCAGCATAGGCATAGTAAAAGAGCGAGCATCTAGCAAGCAAAGATAGAAGTGATTTCGAGGGTATGGTCATCTTGCCTGAAATCCCGCAAGGAAGAAGAACGAGTCCATGAAGAAGATAAACGGACGTAGTCGAACAAATCCTCACAAATGCGACGTTATCGGAACTATCCCGAAGAAGCAACACCGGAAAGAAGAAAACAACATAGTAAACAACCACCACATAAGCATGACATGATGCACAACCAAATATGATGCATGTCCGGTTTAATGAAGCATGGCATGGCAAAGTGCACAAGCAATCCTACAAATTAAGTGGAGCTCAATATGCAACGAGTTGCATATTGACGGAACACCACATCAATTATTTAGTTCTCTCTCGGTTATGTACTCAACAATATTAAATGTTGTTTAAACATGGCAAGAGGTGGAGCATAAGTAAACTAAACATTTAGGCAAGTTTAAATGAGGTCGGAAATAACAAACAACAATTCCGGTAAATCCCCATATGCATTTATCAATTTGGTGCAACAACAATTTAACATTTTAATTGTTGTTATCATGATGCAGATGACATGAACAAGTTTTATGCAATTTTTATTAAAAGTTGAAAAGAGCAATATGAAGCATTTGTCACCATGGTGGAAAGGAAAAGGGGTGCCACGACAACGATAACGAAAACGGTGCCACTACAACGTTCTGGTTCCGGTAACTCGATTGAGATACCGATGCAAAGGAGAAGTATGCGGATGCGTGCAAAGATGGTGGGGCACTCCCGGATACCGGGTGTCCCATGAGTCGATGATGGTGACAAGGCAAAAAAGGGGCAACGTGCACCGACAATTCGGGCATGGCGCAAGCTCGAGCATCTCATACATCACACATGCATTCGTCCACGGGCGGTCGTCTCGGGGTTATACCTTCGAAGCGTGCCTTTATCGGAACGGATCAAGTTCGAAGCGGAGAAGGGGAAGTAGACGTTCTCGGGACCTTCGTAGTGGAAGTAGTCGTTCTCTCATGCTCTAGGGTCGACGGTAGAGGTTCTCGCGATCTCGGCAACGGTAGTGGTACATGTTTATCGGTAGTCGAACATGACGATCCAGAGAGGGTACTTGGCAACATGCACATCGTCGGTAGTTGTACACAAACGTTGTCGGACTTGACGGGTTAGAGGTCTCCGGACATAGTGGTACATGTTCATTTTTCGGAGAGGTACATGGCGTTCTTCGGTCATAGGTACTTGACGTTTTGCTACCCGGGTGTTCGACGACGGTCGTTGTTCACATGACATTGGGGTACTTGTCGGTCCGGTCTTGACGGCGTAGTGGTACACATTCCGTAGACAAACATGGGTGTCGTGGTACTTGAGGTCTTCGGATTTTCCGGTCCCGTTCTTGCGACGGTAGGCATACACGGTTTGGAGAGGAACTTGTCATTTCGGTATGAAGTCGTTCGGGCGTCGGTCTTGCCGGTGGGGTACTTGGCGAACCCGCATGGTCGAACTTGGCGTAACCAGTGGTACTTGTCAGGTTCCAGCAAGGAGATGCATCGATGGATCTCCGACTCGTTCTAGCGGTGGACGAACTCCGCGAAAACCCCGAAGGCGGTCTTGAGCTTCCCTGGTTGCCGCGCCTTGGCAGTGACAAGAGGAGCGACAAGGCCAGCGGGCAGCAACCGAAGATGGCCGGAGGTCTGTGGGCGTCCAGATCGGGTGGCCTCCTGGCTAGGCAACGACGACGGCAAGGCTGCCTGAGGCGTGAGTTGGAGCAATAGACCTGCGCGTCCATGGCAGGTCCTGCTAGTGGAGGGCTCGAGTCCCTTGCGCAACAGAGAGGCAGGGGAGCGACGAGGCCGCAGCGCCATGGGGACGGAGGTGGAGGCGAGGGCGGCGGAGAGGTCCGGCTTGCCGGGCCTGCGAACGGGACGGCGTGAGCTGCAGGGTGTCGGCGATGCTGCAGGTCTCACGGGCCATGCCAGGCGACATACGTAGCTCGGGGGAGGCGTGGAAGCGGGGCTCGCTGGTGGCCTGCTGGACAGGCGCGAGGAAGGAGACATTCGGGGGAGGCTCGCGGGCAGGCAGCAACACAACTGCACAGGGCTCCGGCGCGCGCGAAGACTTGGCGCGAGGTGACGGCGCCATGGGAGGTGCGCTGTAGAGGGAGAGAGGGAGGCGCGAGAGAAGGAGAGGGAGTCGGTGGCGGAGCTCTCTCTCTCTCGCACAGACGGCGCACCAGGGAAAAGGGGAGACGAGTGAACAAGGGAGAGAGGGATGGGGATCGATGGAGATGGGGGACTCTGGCGGCGCTGAGGGAAATGAGGGAAAGGGTGAGATGGGGATCGGGCTAGGGTTACGGGGGAGCGCGGTTGGGCCTTGGAGGCCGGCCCAGAAGAGAAGGGGCTGCGCCTGGATCTTGGCTGGGCTCTTTCTCTCTCACACACTCTCTTATTTTTAGCAGAAAACAAATAAGGAGAAGAAAAGGAAAAAGGGAGGTTAGGGAAAGAATTTGAGTACGCGGATAAATTTCACGGACTCGCAAAAATATGGGGAATTTGATAAAAATGGCCTGAGGATTTTTAGAGGAAGAAAAATCCACACGCGTTGGATTTAACTCGGCAAGTTTTAGTTTCGAAACCCATTCAAATGAACTCCAAATGGGTTGAAATTATAGGAGGTGACCCTACACAATAGATGTGATTTATGGGCAGATTTGGAACATTAATGGAGAAAGTAAAATTGCAAACCCAATTTGCAATTTAACTTAAAAGGTCGAAACGGAAGGGTAGGAGGATGAGTCAGGTAAGGGAAGAGTTGAAGTGTAGTGCAATTGTGTTATGGGTGATTCCGACTTAATGGAATATTTTATAATAGCTCCCTAAATATTAGGAGGATATGTTATAAAGAGAACTCACCATGTGAATTCCCTTGGTTTAAATGGACCGAAGATCCATGCAATTTATTTAGTGAGTTGCAAAAGATTTATGAGATGATGGCATGATGACATGATGCAATGCAAAAAATAAAAGGGCAGGCACAAATGAAACACACGGCGAAACCCGGAACATATGGAAGTCTTCTCGAGCGTCGGTCTCGGGGCGTCACACCGGCTTATGGTTCCCTTGCAGCGAACACTGGGTTGTTGGGTAGAGGAGCTACCCTCAGTGATGTGGAGTATCAACACCACCCCTAACAGGTCTACAGGTTATACACCTTTCTTCATGGTTTATGGAGCGGAAGAAGTGTTGCCTAGTGACATCCGACATGACTCGCCCCGTGTGGTGGCTTATGTTGAAGCTAACAATGAACAAGCCAGGCAGGATGCACTTGACTTGTTAGATGAGGAAAGAGACTTAGCAGCGGCTCGATCAACAATTTATCAACAGGACCTGCGCCGTTATCACAGCCGCCGGGTTAAGTCCAGGACTTTTCAAGAAGGTGACCTGGTGCTCCGGCTCATCCAGGATCTATCAGATGCACACAAGCTATCCCCACCTTGAGAAGGACCCTTTGTGGTCGGCAAGAACTTAAACAATGGGTCATATTACCTCATTGACGTTCGAGAGCACAAAGACTCACGTAAGTCGAAAGAGGAGACCCGCCGGCCGTGGAACATTGCTCAACTCCGGCCATACTACACCTGAGCCACCGGCTCTCATCATGTACATACTTTGAGGTTGTGTATATTATGATAAGTAATAAAGCAGGACCATCGGTCTCTTTTCTTTTCAGAAAGATTACACATCTTTATTACTTTTTACTACTATTTTTCAAATGACTATTAAGGAACTGATCATATTTGAATCAAGTCTCACCTTTTTGGTCCGGCTTATGATTGTATTCGAATCTAGCTGCAGCTATCATGGTCACTTGGGGGCTTCCTGTTCAAGCATAGGTCGTATTCGAACCAAAGAGAACATAGCTATCGTAACCCTTTTGATCGTCTCAAAGCCAAACTCACTAGGGGGCTTCTTGATCGTATCTGAATCACATCTTAACCCCTTTTGGGTCCGACTTGGATCGTATTCAAATCAGGGTTGTTAAAAACCTCTCAAGGTCATTTGGGGGCTCCCTATTCAAACATAGGTCATATTCAAACTAAAGAGAACATAGCTGTCGGTACCCTCTTGATCGGCGCAACGCCAAAACCATTGGGGGCTATATGGTCGTATTCGAACCTTAGCTTAACCCCTTTGGTCTGGTTTACTGATCGTATTCGAATCAGAAACCCCCAACCTTTAATTACAATGTAAATTTTGTTTAACACCTGTTATTTGCCTTATTGGTTTTTTGTTGTCTCAATTTCACAAATAATCAGTATGGTCTTTTCACCGGCTGGACTATTTGGCAACAAGCCGCCAGGGCATGATAATCATTAATTATTCAGAAGCATTGACTTCTCAAAAAAGACTGGATTATCAACTTCATCACCCGGGTCCTTTAAACCGGTGGTCCGGAGATCAAAGGTACATGTGCAGCTATTGTTTATGAACAATTGCTTTCTGTATTAATCAAAGGTTATTTCAGCCTTGCTTTTTGTTTACATCTGGTTCTGTTTTTTACTATGGTAAAAATATTGGCTATAAACCGGGTGTTCTGACCCGTTTTAAGCCGCGCCAAGCCAGTTTTTTCCTTTTTATCGACAGGAACAGAGTTGAAGTATTGTAGGGACAACCATAAATATGATGCATATATTAACATCAGAAAGCATAGAGTAACACACGGTGTTTTATGCGCGATGGCATAGGCAGAATATGCAGTGTGTTCAAAACTAATCTATTACAAGGCTTTTACAAGCCCATGAAGATGGTCATCACTCCTCCCTCGCTGGTTCACCGCCCTCTGCTGATTGGAAGCTGGGCTTTGACCAATCAAAACCGTTCACGGCAATAAATTCTGCTTCTTTCAATCAGGCCGGCCGGATCAACTTCCGGAGCAAATGTATGTTCGCGAACAGGCGGGATTAAATCTGTCACCTTGTACGAGGGAGTTGCCATCTTCTTATTTTCCACATCAAAACCCGGCTGATACTTGTCGATATTGGTTTCATCTCCAAGAATAGTCACCTGAGGTCGAACTCCACGCATGCAAGCCATGAAGTCATCTTGTTCAAAGGGAGATCTGTCTTCCTTTACGGTATGATACCCTCTGGCTACGTCGGCCGGGTCTAGATCTGGAACCCAAGCCTTGGAGCGGCTCAGGGTAGTCAAAGCTCCGGCTCTGGCACAGGAACGCTTCACTTCTTGGAACCTGGCGGGTAATATTGATAGCTTTTTAAAGACGTCACTAAGCCGGTTGGGTCCTTGGTTGGCATGAGAGATAGCGGCAAGTGCCCGTTGTGCGCCAATGTACAATTGCTCTACTAAGGTATACACCGCCTTTAGTTTAATCACATTGTCTTGGATCAAATTTTTGCTTCGTGGGCCTGCACATGTTTTATAAACAAAGGATCAGCCAGCGGTTTATATTCTGAGTCAGCATAAGGTACAAAAGGTCAGTACAGATGGCTTACCAAAGATGGCAGACACCATTTGAGATACCCGGTTCTTAAAACCAGTCAGTTCTGTAGTAACCTCCTCCAGAGCTGCTTCCGCCTTTTCGACGCATTGTGTCAGCAGTGTTTTCTCTTTAGCCCACGTTTTCTTCTTGGCAGTCAAGCTGTTTTTCAATTTTTCCGTCTCACCAAGACTGAATTGAAGCTTGGAGTAAGCAGCCTTGATTTCTGCCTCCTGATCCTCCAGCCGGGTCTTGGTGTCAGTCAATTGCGAAACCAATTCGGATAGGGCGTTCTGCAAGACACATACAGGTGTATCAAAGCTCAAAGTTCAAGATTTAAGTCTCAAGTGCCTTTGCACTCCAAAGACACTTGACACTTGGGGGCTAATGTATGCCAAAACAAATTTTTATGACTCTACTATACTTCAAGTCCCAAGTACTTTACAAAGTAACAACACTTGGCACTTGGGGGCTAATGTATAATATTCAACAAGTATCTCAAGGGTAAGTCGGACTACAGTATTTGTTGAGTTCGGCACGAGACGATTATGAAAATTCAAAGAACCGGCTCATTTACGGTCAAATGAACCGACCCTTGGGGACTACAGGTGAAGCTTTGTTCTATTTTATTGAACTCCAAAAAAATCTAAAGGTAAAGTCTAAGCCTATATCATAAAGTCTACAGATCATTCCGGTTTTCTCATAATCTAAAGACTTGGGGGCTGGCAGAATATAAGCTGGAAGAACGTACCTCGTACTTTAGCTGCAACTGCTTGACCATTTCAATCTCCGAGTCACGGCTGGAGTGCACATGGCTGAGATAGCCGGATAACAGAGGAGAAGATGGCATAGCTGGTTTAGGGATAGGAACCGGCGGGTCTTCCACCAGCTTAGTTGCCTTTGCCTTCTTGGACTTAGCTTGATCACTAAGAGAAATATTATAGGACTGTCAATATAAAGATACAGTTTGAAAAACACGGAGGAAAGAGGATTTTTTCTTACCCAGGGGCAGTCTTGAAGGTCGGAAATTGGGTTTGTGACGAGTCGCCAGAAGAGAGAGACACCTCCTAAAAAGATAAAATAAAGTTAAGTAATGAAAGGAAAAGGATCCATTAAACAGAAAGTCAAAGACAAAGAAGTAAACCTCATTCCTGCGCTTTTGAGGAGTTTGTTGAAGAACAACAGGCGGTTCGTCTTCATTCGGGCTTGATGGCGGCTCTCATGTTGCTGCTTTTTCAAAAGAAAGGGAGGGTCTAGATAAGCCAAAGGGTGTGAAAACCTTACTTTCTGGGTTATGAGTCAAAGTTTCTGTCTTGGCAAATGGGCTGAGTCGGAGGAAATAGTTACCTCTTCTTCCACGGCCTGACTGGCCCCAGTGTCGTCCTGGTAATGATCAGTGTTAATAAGATTATTAAAAAGTTGGCCAAGGGAGTCAAGGGCTACCTCCGAAGTATCATCAAGCTTCATCAAGTCTTCAGCGGTGCTCTTCTTCTTCTTTTTAGACCTCCGGATCGTTTTCTTGGCATTTATGGCGGCGACTCTCGCTTTCTTGGCAGCTTCGTGGTCATATTTGACTTTCCAGAAATCAGAATTGGCCTGTAAACAGGTAAAAACAAGATGAAAGGTCAGGCAAGTATTAAAAAACAATACGGCTGGGAAAAATACAAAGGAGAGAGATCAGAGTTTCTTTACCTCTGGCACCGGGTTAAGCTTGCAGAAGGGGTTTAACCCGACTTTACTGCAGTCTTCGTATTTTCTGTTCACCAGAAGGGTTGACATTGAAACAATATCTTCTTCAGTTAATTGAACGGAGTTGTGACGAAGAGAGTCATCTGGGCCTCCACCATACTCGTACATCAATTTTGATCGACGGCTTAGAGGGATGACCCGCCACGCAACCCAGCAACGGGTCAAGTTAACTCCGGTTAAGTCGTTCCCCAATAAAGCATTAATCCTTTTGATGGATGGTATCAGCTTCTTACATTCAGCAACAGTGAGTTTGTCAGGAAGTGCAAATTTGGAGTCAAGACGCTCTGAGCGATAACCCGGTAGTGGATGCTCATTTGCTGGTGAAGTGTCTTGACAATAAAACCAGGTCTGAGTCCAGTCCTTGGGATGACTTGGCAAGACTATAAGGGGGAATACGGTGCCTTGTAGATGCTGAATTGAGATACCTCCAAGTTCCAGGCTAGGGCCATTGGTGCACTCATTCTGACGGTTCAGATAAAAATACTCTCTAAAGAGTTCTACAGTCAGTTCTTCTTGAAGGTACACCTCGCAGAGAACTTGGAAGTTGCAGATATTGGATATGGAATTAGGCCCGAGGTCTTGAGGATGGAGTTTGAAAAAATGGAGGACATCTCTGAAGAACTTTGAGCCGGGTGGGGAAAATCCACGGTTCATGTGATTAGAAAAGACGATAACTTCACCATCTTTTGGATTGGGCCGTTCCTCCTCCGGGTCAGGCGCACGGTAGGACATAATATTCTTCCCTGGCAAAAAACCTATGGTAAAGAAGTCCTTCAAAGTGTCCTCGGTGACTATTGAAGGAACCCAGTTGCAGACAGTCGGCGTTTTGGATGGCATGATGTTCAAAAACAAGCTGAAAGGAAAACAACCTGCCGGTTCAATTCAATGATAATGGTTAACTTAAAGTGATAATGGTACAGGGGAGTAATGGCGGCTTAAATAAGGGCTAATGTCATATAAGGAAAAGTAAGCCGACATAGTAAGCCGCCATGACTACAGACACTTGAGAAATACCAGCGGCAGAATTGGTTAAGTATGGAGACAAATATGTTTCTTAACTTCTGGATATTATTATGGATCAAATGGCCGTTCAAAATGAAAAAATTTCTAAACCTAAAAATATAGCCCAGATGAGTTCATCAGTTCTAATGCGGCCTTCTTATCAGAAAAAAGGGTCTACTAAATTCAAGAGGAGGCACCAAACAACTACCGCATAAGCATACATCTCTTTGTGGATCAAGAAGAGGCGGCAGTGGAAGAACTGCGAAGAACTATGAAGAACACGCAGGAAAACCTAGAAGCTCTAAGTGCGGATCTGAGGAACGAAGGGTGAATACTTACGGCCATGGGTCCTCCACGGAAGGTCGCCGCCTTTCTCTAAACTGATTCTGGTTGATGCAGCGGCCAAGGTCGACGATGACGAGGTGGTCTGCGACAGCGGCGGATCTCGAGCAGCAACGGAGGTCGCGAGAGGAGGAAGATGAAGAATAAAGGAGAATGAGAAAAACCGGCCGTGTGCCTATTTATAAGGAAAAAGCGAACAGACGGGCGCAAAAATCGAGGAAGACCCAAATAATGGTTATCCAACTAAACGGACGCCTCGATTCTTGGGAGGCATTAAAGATGAAGATCCGTTAAGAGATGATGTCATAAAAGTTTTTTGCGTTTTCAAAAGATGATGTCATGGCGGGTTACAGAAAACCTCTGCGAGGATAAGAAGATGGATTTTGTCTAAGTGTTGAAGATTGACAAAGAACAAAGTTCAAAGTCAACCTGGGGCCTAATGTTGGGGATATAACTATCAGTTATGACCCGCCCAGGAGGGGCCGGGTCCCCAAATGGCGGGTCACAAAGGAAGCCCAGTAAACACTCAAGGAGATAGGTTGTTAAATCTTATAGAAGGCCTAAAGGCCTAGAGGCGGCTTAAGGCCCAATATTGTAAACCGCCGTATGTAAGGAAAGACTTGTAAAGAAAGGCATGTAAAATAAGTCACCGAGTCGGACTCGATTTATGAGCCGGCAGGGACTCTGTAGGCCACCAGGCGTCAACCCGTGTATATAAGGGGACGACCCGGTGGCGGCTTAGGGCAAGAAAGAAGAGATCGATAACCAAGCCGACGGATTAGCCTCTTGGTGATCGAAACCCCAGCAATTCCAACACAACTAGACGTAGGCTTTTACCTTCATCGTAAGGGGCCGAACTAGTATAAAACCTCTCGTGTCCTTTGTCCCGATTAACCCCTTTAAGCTTCCTAGTTGCGATGGCCCTACGACTAAGTCCTTTTGCTAGGACATCTGTCATGACAATTCCACGACAGGTGCTTAAGTCCGTCCGAATCATGTTAGCAATTGCCGCATTTTATGATTATGAAATTTGGCAAATGGATGTCAAAACTGCATTCCTTAATGGATATCTTAAAGAAGAGTTGTATATGATGCAACCAGAAGGTTTTCTCGGTCCAAAAGGTGCTAACAAAGTGTGTAAGCTCCAGCGATCCATTTATGGACTGGTGCAAGCATCACGGAGTTGGAATATACGCTTTGATAGTGTGATCAAAGCATATGGTTTTATACAGACTTTTGGAGAAGCCTATATTTACAAAAAAGTGAGTGGGAGCTCTGTAGCATTTCTGATATTATATGTGGATGACATATTGTTAATCGGAAATGGTACTGAATTTCTGAATAGCATAAAAGGATACTTAAATAAGAATTTTTCAATGAAAGACCTCGGTGAAGCTGCTTATATATTGGGCATCAAGATCTATAGAGATAGATCAAGACGCTTAATTGGACTTTCACAAAGCACATACCTTGATAAAGTTTTGAAGAAGTTCAAAATGGATCAAGCAAAGAAAGGGTTCTTGCCTGTGTTACAATGTGTAAAGTTGAGTCAGATTCAATCTCCGACCACTGTAGAAGATAGAGAGAAAATGAAAGTCATTCCCTATCCTTCAGCCATAGGTTCTATCATGTATGGAATGCTGTGTACCAGACCTGATGTGTGCCTTGCTATTAGTTTAGTAGGGAGGTACCAAAGTAATCTAGGAGTGGATCATTGGACAGTGGTTAAGAATATCCTGAAATACCTGAAAAGGACTAAGGATATGTTTCTCGTTTATGGAGGTGACAAAGAGCTCGTCATAAACGGTTACGTCGATGCAAGCTTTGACACTTATCCGGATGACTCTAAGTCACAAACCAGATAAGTATTTTTATTAAATGGTTGGGCTGTCAGTTGGTGCAGTTCCAAGCAGAGCGTCGTGGCGGGATCTACGTGTGAAGTGGAGTACATAGCTGCTTCGGAAATAGCAAATGAAGGAGTTCATATCCGATCTAGGTGTCATACCTAGTGCATTGGAGTGCATCGGGTCCAATGAAAATCTTTTGTGACAATACTGGTGCAATTGCCTTGGCAAAGGAATCCAGATTTCACAAGAAAACCAAGCACATCAAGAGATGCTTCAATTCCATCCACGATCAAGTCAAGGAGGGAGACATAGAAATTTGCAAGATACATACGGATCTGAATGTCGCAGACCCGTTGACTAAACCTCTCTCACAAGCAAAATATGATCAGCACCAAGACTCCATGGGTGTTAGAATCATTACTGTATAATCTAGATTACTGACTCTAGTGCAAGTGGGAGACTGAAGGAAATATGCCCTAGAGGCAATAATAAAGTTTTTATTTATATTTCCTTATATCATGATAAATGTTTATTATTCATGCTAGAATTGTATTAACCGGAAACTTAGTACATGTGTGAATACATAGACAAACAGAGTGTCACTAGTATGCCTCTACTTGACTTGCTCGTTAATCAAAGATGGTTAAGTTCCCTAACCATAGACATGAGTTGTCATTTAATGAACAGGATCACATTATTAGAGAACGATGTGATTGACTTGACCCATCCGTTGGCTTAGCACTATGATTGTTTAGTTTATTGCTATTGCTTTCTCCATAACTTATACATGTTCCTATGACTATAAGATTATGCAACTCCCGAATATCGGAGGAACACTTAGTGTGCTATCAAACATCACAACATAACTGGGTGACTATAAAGATGCTCTACAGGTGTCTCCGATGGTGTTTGTTGAGTTGGCATAGATCAAGATTAGGATTTTTCACTCCGTGTATCGGAGAGGTATCTCTGGGCCCTCTCGATAATGCACATCACTATAAGCCTTGCAAGGAATGTGACTAACGAGTTAGTTGCGGGATGATGCATTACGGAACGAGTAAAGAGACTTGCCGGAAATGAGATCGAACTAGGTATTGAGATACCGATGATCGAATCTCGGGCAAGTAACATACCGATGACAAAGGGAATAACGTATGTTGTTATGCGGTTTGACTGATAAAGATCTTCGTAGAATATGTAGGAACCAATATGAGCATCCAGGTTCCGCTAGTGGTTATTGACCGGAAGTGAGTCTCGGTCATGTCGACATAGTTCTCGAACCGGTAGGGTCCGCACGCTTAACGTTCGATTACGATCGATATTATGAGTTTATGTGTGTTGATGTAACGAAGGTAGTTCGGAGTCCCGGATGTGATCACGAACATGACGAGGGGTCTCGAAATGGTCGAGAGATAAAGATCGATATATTGGATGGCTATGTTTGGACATCGCAATGGTTCTACATGAGTTCGGGCATTTACCGGAGTACCGGGGGGTTACCGGAACCCCCCGGGGAGTCAATGGGCCTTATTGGGCATTAGTGGGAGAGAGGAGGAGGCGGCCAGGTGGAGGGCTGCCCCCAAGCCCAATCCGAATTGGGTGGGGGCGGCCCCCCTTTCCTTCCCTCTCTCTCCCTCTTCCTTCTTCTCCTACTCCAACTAGAGAAGGGGGGAAACCTACTCCTATTGGGAGTAGGACTCCCCCTTGGGCGCGCCATCGAGAGGGCCGGCCCTCCCCTCATCCACTCCTTTATATACGGGGGAGGGGGGCACCCCATAGACACACAAGTTGATTGTTTAGCCGTGTGTGGTGCCCTCCTCCACAGACTTCCACCTTGGTCATATCGTTGTAGTGCTTAGGCGAAGTCCTGCATCGGTAACTTCATCATCACCATCATCACGCCGCCGTGCTGACAAAACTCTCCCTCGGCCTCAACTAGATCAAGAGTACGAGGGACGTCACCGAGCTAAACGTGTGCAGATCGTGGAGGTTCCATGCGTTCGGTACTTGATCGGTTGGATTGGGAAGACATTCGACTACATCAACCGTGTTTCATAACGCTTCCGCTTTCGGTCTACGAGGCTACATAGACAAAACTCTCCCCTTCTCGTTGTTATGCATCACCTAGATGGATCTTGCGTGTGCATAGGAATTTTTTTTGAAATTATTGAGTTACCCAACATTATTTAGGTCTAAAACTAATCCCGAAGTTAGATGTAGAGGTAGCGTGCCGACGACGATCACATCGACCTTGGAACCATTCCCGACGCACATCGTCACCTCGTCATTAGCCAATCTTGGTTTAATCCGTAGCTCATGTTTCGAGTTACAAATATGAGCAACCGAACCAGTATCAAATACTGAGGCGCTACTACGAGCATTAGTAAGGTACACATCAATAACATGTATATCAAATATACCTTTGTTTACTTTGCCATCCTTCTTATCCGCCAAATACTTGGGGCAGTTCCTCTTCTAGTGACCAGTCCCTTTGTTGTAGAAGCACTCAGTTTCAGGCTTGGGTCCAGCTTTGGGCTTCTTCCCGGGAGTGGCAACTTGATTGACATTCTTCTTGAAGTTCCATTTATTTCCCTTGCCCTTTTTATTGAAACTAGTGGTCTTGTTAACCATCAACACTTGATGATCCTTCTTGATTTCTACCTCCACGGCCTTAAGCATTGCGAAGAGCTCGGGAATTGTCTTGTTCATCGCTTGCATATTATAGTTCATCACGAAGCCTTTGTAGCTTGGTGGCAGTGATTGAAGAACTTTGTCAATGACACAATCAACTGGAAGATCAACTCCCAGCTGGGTCAACTGATTATAATAACCAGACATTTTGAGTATGTGTTCACTGACATAACTGTTCTCCTCCATCTTGCAGCTATAGAACTTGTTGGAGACTTCATATCTCTCAACCCGGGCATTTGCATGAAATATTAACTTCAACTTTTGGAACATCTCATATGCTCCATGACGTTCAAAACGTCTTTGAAATCCCGGTTCTAAGACGTAAAGCATGGCACACTGAACTATCCAGTAGTCATCAGATCCAGCTTGCCAGACATTCAAAACATCATCATCTTCTCCTGCAGCAGGCCTTTTACCTAGCGGTGCATCAAGGACATAATTCTTCTATGCAACAATGAGGATAATCCTCAAGTTACGGACCCAGTCCGTGTAGTTGATACCATCATCTTTCAACTTAGCTTTCTCCAGGAACGTATTAAAACTCAGGGGAACGGTAGCTCGGGCCATTGATTTACAACATATATATGGAAAACTATAAGACTAAGTTCATGATAAATTAATTTCAATTAATCATATTACTAAAGAACTCCCACTTAAATAGACATCCCTTAAGTCATCTAAGTGATACGTGATCCAAATCAACTAACCCATGTTCGATCATCACATGAGATGGGGTAGTCATGAATGGTGAACATCTCTATGTTGATCATATCTACTATATGATTCACCTTCGACCTTTCGGTCTCTAGTGTTCCGAGGCCATGTCTGTAAATGCTAGGCTCATCAAGTTAAACCCAAGTACGTATTCCGCATGTGCAAAACTGTCTTGCACCCGTTGTATGTGAACGTAGAGTCTATCACACCCGATCATCACGTGGTGTCTCAACACGACGAACTGTAGCAACAGTGCATACTCAGGGAGAACACATCTACCTTGAAATTTAGTGAAGGGATCATCTTATAATGCTACCGCCGTACTAAGCAAAATAAAATGCATAAAATATAAACATCACATGCAATCAAAATATGTGACATGATATGGCCGTCATCATCTCGTGCTTTTGATCTCCATCTCCAAAGCATTGTCATGATCTCCATCGTCACCGGCTCAACACCTTGATCTCCATTGTTGCGGTGTGGTCGTCTCGCCAACTATTGCTAACTCATAACGATAAAGTAAAGCAATTACATGGTGTATGCATTTCATACAATAAAGAGACAACCATAAGGCTCCTGCCGGTTGCCAGATATCTTACAAAATATGATCATCTCCTACAATAACGTATATCACATCATGTCTTGACCATATCACATCACAACATACCCTGCAAAAACAAGTTAGACTTCCTCTACATTGTTCTTGCAAGTTTTGCGTGGCTGCTACGGGTTTGTAGCACAACGGTGTTTCATCAAGTTTCCTGTTTTAACCTTCTTCAAGGACCAGCCGCAGTCAAATTCGATTCAACTAAAGTAGGAGAAACAGACACCCACCAGCCACCTTTATGCAAAACCAGTTGCAGTCGGTGGAACCAGTCTCATGTGTGTGGACATGTAAGGTTGGTCTGGGCTGCTTCATCCCACAATATCGCCGAGTCAAAATAAGACGTTGGTGGTAAGCAGTATGACTATCACTGCCCACAACTCTTTGTGTTTTACTCGTGCATATCATCTACGCATAGACCTGGCTCTTGATGCCACTGTTGGGAATCGTTGCATGGAAAACAAAAAAAATTACGCACACCCAATGATCTATCCATGGAGATGCATATCAACGAGGGGGGAGTGTGTCTACGTACCCTCGTAGACCGTAAGCGGAAGCGTTTCACAACGCAGTTGATGTAGTCGAATTTCTTCGATCACGCTTCAATCGATCAAGTACCGAACACACGGCACCTCCGTCTTCTGCACATGTTCAGCTCGGTGACGTCCTTCGCCTTCTTGATCCAGCAAGACATCGAGGTAGTAGATGAGTTCCGTCAGCACGACGGCGTGGCGGTGGTGATGGTGAAGTGATCTCCGCATAGCTTCGCCTAAGCACTACGAAAATATGACCAGGGGTGTAAATGGTGGAGGGGGCGCCACATACGGCTAGGCAATTGTATGGTATGTGCTAGGGCGCCCCCCCCACACACACACATATATATATATAGGTGAGAGGGAGAGGGGAGGCTGCCAGGAGGCGCCCCAAGTAGGTCGAGCCCTACTTGGGGTCCTCCCCTTGGCCGCGCCCCCCTCTGTTATGTTTGTCGGAGGGGGAAGGAAAGAGGGGGGGAGAGGGAAGGAAGGGGGAATCCTATTCCACTCTTTCCTTTCCCTTCCCCTCTTTCCTTCTCCTCCTAGGCCGGCCCATATGGGGGGTGCACCAGCATGTGGCTGGTGCGTTTCCCCTCTTGGCCCATAAGACCCATATCTTTTGCATGGGGTGTCCGGAACCCCTTCCGGTGACTCAATAAGTACCCGATACCCCCCGAAACACTTCCAGTGTCCGAATGGAAGTGTCTGAATACCATCGTCTTATATATCAATCTTTACCTCTCGACCATTTCAAGACTCCTCGTCATGTCCGTGATCTCATCCGGGACTCTGAATAACATTCGGTCACCAAATCACATAACTCATATAATACTATATCATCATCAAACATTAAGCGTGGGGACCCTACGGGTTCGAGAACTATGTAGACATGACCGATACACCTCTCCGGTCAATAACCGATAACGGAACCTGGATGCCCGTATTGGCTCCTACATATTCTACGAAGATCTTTATCGGTCAAACCGTTATGACAACATACGTAATTCCCTTTGTCCATCGGTATGTTACTTGCCCGAGATTCGATCATCGGTATCTTCATACCTAGTTCAATCTCTTTACCGGCAAGTCTCTTTACTCGTTCCATAATACATCACCTCGTGACTAACTCCTTAGTAGTTTGCTTGCAAGCTTATAATGTGTATTACCGAGAGGGCCCAGAGACACCTCTCCGAAACTAGGAGTGACAAATCCTAATCTTGATCTATGCCAACTCAACAAACACCTTCGGAGATACCTGTAGAGCATCTTTATAATCACCCAGTTACATTGTGACGTTTGATAGCACACAAGGCATTCCTCCGGTATTCGGGAGTTGCATAATCTCATAGTCGAAGGAATATGTATTTGACATGAAGAAAGCAATAGCAATAAAATTGAACGATCATTATGCTAATCTAACGGATGGGTCTTGTCCATCACATCATTCTCTTAATGATGTGATCCCGTTATCAAATGACAACTCATGTCCATGGTTAGAAAACCTTAACCATCTTTGATTAATGAGCTAGTCAAGTAGAGGCTCACTAGGAACACGGTGTTTGTTTATGTATTCACACATGCATTTAGGTTTCCGATCAATACAATTCTAGCATGAATAATAAACCTTTATCATGAATAAAGAAATATAAAATAACAACTTTATTATTGCCTCTAGGGCATATTTCCTTCAGAGGCGGTGGCCATCCCAGAGGCCATTGGTGCGGTTGGAGGAGGAGCTTGGACACGGTGGTTTTTTCCTACACAAACTCTTCTTCGGCGCTGGCGGCAGCGCGTGGGTAATTACCGATGGCGAAAAGCCGGCGCCGGTGACCGACGGGGTGGGGGAAGGGGCCGGGCTGTCCATTCCGGTCGGCCGGTCGGTCATCGGTTGTAGCGGTGGGGCGTGGCAGTCGGAGGCAGGGCGGCATAGGGAGGGAGCGGAAGAAGAGAGGCGCAACTTTTACTCGGCCGCTGCAGGAGTGAGTAAAAATAGAGAGATTTGAGGGGATATTAGGAGTTGGAGCAAAAAAAATTACTCCACTAAGCCTGATAAGGGATCGGCTAGGTGCGTCGTAAGGGAGTATAACCAAATTTTTACTCCCTTATGGCTTTTTAGAGTATCGGTTAGAAATGCCCTCACCAGTGTGGACTCCACAACTCACACACTCACTCTCGATCCTCAAGTTTCTCAAGTTGTGCTGAGAAGTTTGTAGGTGTTGCAGTTGATATTTCAAGATTATTTGGATTTTCTGGTAGACAAATGCAGCATTTACGGCACCGGCGGATCTGCACAAGGCCGGTTTTTTTTTTTTTGAGGGATACAACAAGGCCGAATGGAACAGACCTGATGACCACCCCATGTCCAAAATATTGAAGAGTATAGGTAACACCCGGCCATTTTAGAGAGAAAACTATGGTTTTCCCTTTCGCTTGGCCCGCCCAATTAGTTTTCTGTAGCTCTGCCGCAGCCAGGGAAAGTATCCGGTGCACCGGGGCTTGTGGTGCTACCGGTGCACCGGACTATCATATCGCATTTAAAATTGTTCGAAAAAAATTGAAAAAAATCAGCACATCTTACAACATCGATCTATATTGTCGCAAAATTTCAAGTCAAAATTCAGAATATTTCTTGAGGTAAAAAAATCACAAATTTGACACTGAATAGTACATAACATAAGTTGGGCGTTAAGATTTGGCCCATTATCACATTGATGCCAAATTTATTATTTTTGTATCTCATGCAATGTTTCAAATTTTGAGTTGAAATTTTGCGACAACATAGACCAATGTTGTGACTGCATTTTTTTAGTTTTTTTGAATATTTTCTAACATGATACGGTGTCCGGTGCACCGGTAGCACCACAAGGACCGGTGCACCAGATACTTTCCCGGTACATGATACTCCTACGAGAAACAACATTATAAGTCCAACCCTAAAAGATGTGACTACATCTAGATGAGAATTAGCTGGCCTAAAAAAATCTAGATAAGAATTACCAAGGTCTCATCTTTCTTTAACACCATTTGATTTCACGGAAAGATCCATGCAGATGTTTTATTTTTTATTTTTTTGTTTGATTAATCAAATGGTACAAATGTTGAAAAAACAACATCAGCCTCATCTCACTGTTGAAATTTCAGGGCAATTTTGGCTATTTACGTTTTCGATCAAACTGTGATGGGCCCTCGCTTTTGAGGCCATATGCTATCAGCCACCATCGCTTATGTGTGCCCACAAGGTTCCTACCTAGCCCGGCCCAATAATTTATATAAAAATTTATTCTAAAATATTTCATTGCTAGGATTTTAACAGTAATAATAAATTTTGGTAAATATAACAAAGTTACAAAAATAAGTTCCTATGCCTCAATAAAAGGTAATTCTGGCTGTCATTGACAATGTCATACCACCTTAGGTAGGGGAATGCCGATAGCGGTCTGTCGGTGGATCTAGCTGGTGGTGGTAGTGGTTCTTGTAACTTGATGTGATTTTCATTATGTATGGGGTGCTTTGTACTTCTGACAAACTTTATAGTAGATCTGCATCCATTTTCACACAAAAAAGTGGCAGCTGAGCTCCAACTAAGAAAGAGAACGAGAAACGGAAGATGTGTTTGGTAGGTTGCATCAAGCCCAACCAGACTCTCGTGGGCTAAGTTTACCTGTTCGGCTGCACGTTTGTTACTATAAAGTTGTGACAGGATGGACATCTAAGTAAGCCCAACCAAATTATTTATACACATTGTAATTTTGCGTCTACATATAAAATAATTTTTGTACACTTTAACAATTTTCAAATACATGATTAACATTATTTGAAATATATGTTTTGATGTCTGTTTTTTCAGATACATTGTATATTTGTTGTATACAAAATACATATTCATACTTATTTAAAAAAATCAAATAGACGATTAACAATTTTTCAAATACATGTTTTCAACATTTTTCTCAAACACGTAATAAATAATTTTCGGGTACACATTGAAATATATATTTTTAATGATACAAACAATTATAAACTATGTAAACATTCTTTTTACATTGTATAAACATTTTTCTAAAAATGTCGCGAACATATTTTTGAAACTCGTGACTTTTTTAAATGCAATGTGCATTTTTACTGGTAATATCACACTTGTTTAATTAAATAAGCATTTTTAACATTTCATATTTATTTTTGAATGTGATGTACATTTTTTTGAAACACGTGAATATTTTTTAAACGTCACAAATCTGTTGTGTTAATATTTTTCAAATTCGGAGTACATTATTATTTTCCAATTCATTTAATAATTATTTTTTGAAAAATAATTAAAAAATGAACTTAAAAAAAGAACAATGCAGCGGACCATTTAGATACTCTTGAGGCTCTGGCGGCAGACACAATCTGATTAGTTACAGTGTCGCTTATGGAGTCGTCAAGAGCTTATATTGCTTTTCTTTTCCATTTCCGTTGCTTCATTATATTTTTATCTCCTTTTGTTTTGTTTTTTAGTTTCCCACTAGCAAAAGAACCCGTGCTATTGCAACGGGAGAGAAAATAACACACGCTCTTAACTCAACAACCATGACTCAAAATTTAATTTTTTTTAGAAAAGGAGGATGACCCCAGCCTCTGCATCTGGACAATGCATGCAACCATTTTATTAATTATTCACAAAGACCTTATAAAGTAATACATCAGTAAGTCTGAAGCCACCATCTTGGTAACACCTGCCACTACTCCTATCCAGTTGATAAAGGGGTGCCGAAAGTCCGAGCCAAATACCAAACAAACCTCGCATCAAAGCCTAACATCTAAAACTGGAGGCCCCAACCAAGCCTCATACCGGGTCTAGGGCACACACTGGTCCGACGAACTCTCAGAAGTCGCTGCCGCCGTCTTCCACCAATCCATCTTCAGAGCAAGCACTCACGCATCGACCTTGCCAGGTATGCCGTCGACGCCCCCGCGACGCCCGACAACGCCCCGCCCTGCGCGAGTCCATCAACTCGCGTCCGTCACCGAGACCCTCCTGCACCACGCCGTCGAGACTCACCATCGTGGACGCAGTAGATGTACACCGCTCCACTCCTTGCGTCCTCTTTCCAGCAACTGCTCCAAAACAATGCACTCATGAGGGAGAGCAACACCAGGAGCGACGCCATCGTCCGATCCAGGATACCCGAATAGGGGTTTCCCCCGTAACAGCGTGAGTTGGAAGAAGGTTTCTGCAATGGCGATGCCTTCAACAAGGTTGCGACGCTTAGACGCCGCCATCGTCTGCCATGACCGTACTCGGAGCTCGGTTTCACCGGCAGCTACGCCTCCCCAACTCGCCACCGGGACTAGATGTGGGATCTAGAGATCCGCCACACCCAGTCGGCCGACCAACTTCGGCGGAGGAGTAGGCCGCCGCCACCATGTCCTAATATGTTTATGTCCTTTATTTTCACATGCCATCACCTTTGTGTTGCCGACCGTGGTCTCAGTGCTCATACATTATGGTTAGTCCAAAGGCGTCTCTCTCTCTCTCTCTCTCTATATATATATATATATATATATATATATATATATATATATATATATATATATATATCTTTCTCATGCACACTCGCTCGGAATAAGATGAGAAATATGTTGCTTTTCCCCGTGATGTTTTCAGAGGTGTGCATGTGTTGTTATCAATATTTTCTTTCCTCTCAATATGCATTTAATGGGTGTTTATTTGCAATTCAGATCACCGCCGGTATGAAAGAAAAACAGACCATGCACTATAGATTAAGTTTGCATCAAAATAATATTTTAAAAGTACTTAACAGCTAAAAATAACATCATATTTAGATTCTACACATTTTTAATCAAATTTGATATATAACATGTCGGACTTACGATTTAAAAGATATGGATATTTTTGTTTTAGATAAACTATGGATTGATTAACCAAAAATTTAGGGGTATTCTGTTAAAACGGAAAAAACCGATTCGGCGGACTTAAATATGGACGACGGGTTGATTACCTGAAACGTCAATGTGTTTTCTGAGAAAATGCGAAAGGAAAAATGGTTCGACTGTCATTTAAATGTGTATTGCGGGTTAATTTATGGAAAAGATGAGTTGCAAAATGGTGCAACAGTGAGCAGGCAGAAGCACTACGTGCTTTACTATAAGGTAAAGACTTCTTTTAGGCTCTGCTTATTCACTTACTTAATTAGTTTATTTCTTCTTTTTAATTTGTTCATCTCTTTATGCCTTTTTATTTTCTGGTTTCTTTTGAAAAACATTAACATTTTCTATCTATGTAATGTATATATTTTAATACACAATATGGGGTACATTTTTTATATATATTGAACATTTTTCAAATTCCTTTTTTTAAAACACGAATCCCTTTCATATATGTGACCATATATTTGAATTTCATGCTTTTTATTAATTAGCGAACATTTTTTTTCATATTCAGACTTATTTTTTGAGTTGACGAACAATTTTTGAGTTTGTAAACATTTTTTTCAAATTGAAAAACTTTCAAGCTCATGATTTTTAAAGTTCATCTATAATTTTTCTTTTTCATGATCATTTCTGAGTTCATGGTTTTTTTCAAATTAGCAAACTTTTTTCAAAGGCACGAATAATTCTTCAAATCTGCAAATTAATTGTGTGTTCGTGAATGTTTTTTCTTTCAAATTTGTCAACATATTTATCATATATGCGAACTTTTTCCAAATTCACAAACATATTTTGAACCTCCAGAAGTTTGGTTCTAGTTTGCAAGATGTTTTCAAATCCCCAGAAATTCTTTTCGAATTTGCAAACATTTTCTGATTTCACGATTTTTTTAACTTGTTTACATCTTTTTAAAATTTGTGAACAATATTTTCATTTGTAAGAATTTTATAATTCGCTAACATTTTTTCAAATTTGAATATTTATTAATTTCTCATAAAATTCAAATTCATGAACATTTTTTTAATAGAATACCACCTTTTCATATTCCCGTACATTGTTCAATAGAAGAATGTTTTTTTAAATTCTCGAATGTTTTTTCTAGTTTGTGAGCATTTTTCAAACGCATGATCCTTTGTTTAGTTCGTGAAAATGTTTTCGAATTCACAAATTTTTTTTGCATTTTCTAACAGTTTTTCAAATTCATGGATTTTTGAATTGTATCATACTCTCTTTTTAGACATACCGTATCATACTTTAGTAAGACACACGTGCTAGTCCTTTTTCCTCGTTCACGACCTGGTTCCTGATCATGCAAAAGAAAAAAAGACCTGGTTCCTGGGAGAGTTTCTTCGGAATTTGGTTGGTCTGCTTAATTACTACATTTGGTGGGTCTGCTTAATTTGGTGGGTAGCTAGCCCTCGGGCTATAAGTACCAGTGCTGGAAAAAAAACTCGCATAAGCGGTTCAAAAGGAGGCGATTCCTGTGTACGTTTTAGCCTTTTATTTCTTTTTCTGGACGTTTTTGAAAGTCTCGGTTTGGGGAAGCTTCCCAAGTCAGGTTTTTCCCGGTTTGTGATTCAGTTTTCAGGGCATTTTCATTCGTTTCTTTTCTCTTTTCTCTTTTCTTTCTTTTTCAGATGGTGACTTTCAAAAAAGTGTGTGTTTCCTCAAAATTAATGATTTTTTTGTGATTTTTATTTACATAATCAAAGAATGTTTTAAAATTTCATGAACTTTTTTTAAAATTATGAAATTTTTATGAAATTCTAAGAACTTTTTTTAAAACTTGATGAATTTTTTTTCAAACTCGATGAACTTTTTCGAAATTTGATGACTTTTTTTTAAATATTTATGTACCTTTTTTCAAAATCGATTAAGTTTTTCCATATTGGTTGAAGTTTTTGAAATATGATGAACTTTTTCAAAACTAATGATCTTCTTTCAAAATCTATCAACTTATTTCAAATTTGATGTTTTTCTCAAATCCTATGAGCTTTTCCTTTTCTATATTCATGATATTTTTCAAGTTTGATGATTTTTTATATTCATGATATTTTTTCGAAATCCATGAATATTTTTGAATCACATTGTTTTTCATTTTTTTCATATTAATCAATGGTTGACTGTTGACTGGTGAACTGTCAACAGTGACCCATAAAATTCGATCGAGCGGTCGCCTATATGGGCCGGCCCAGGAGCGATGGCGTGTGGGCGCCAGCTTAGGGAACTGGTGTCTGAAGCGCCAATTAGGAGCTCCATCAAAAGGAAGTGTGGTGCAATGGTATCGGACACGATGAGCAATACGTATTACCACCCATATCACCGCCCCAATTACAGGTGTTCATGGTTCCTTTTATGAAGCTTCTCGAGAATCCGACTAGTTTTTTTTTTGCCTTTTCTGTGTTTTCTACATCAATTCTTTTGCCTAAAAGAAAATCAAAATTCATGAGCTTTTTCAAATTCCGTGAATTTTCCTATTCACATACTCTCTCCATCCTATAATATAAGATTTTATTACAACCTATACATGAGTACATTGGTTTAATATTTATTATGGAATGGAGCGAGTAATTGGTCTTTCAAATTTGATGTTCTTTTTTTTCCAAATTTATGTTTATTTATTAAATTGTATGACTTTTTTATAAATTATTCAGTGATTTTTCCACCTTTTCCCAATTTCGTATTTTTTTCAAATTTCCACAAACATCTTGCACTTTTTTGAATTATGTGAACTTTTTTCAAATTAATTATCTTTTTTCAAATTCATGAGTATTTCTTTCAACTTTCACAAACTTTTCTAAAAAAATCCGCGAGCTTGTCTCAAATTCCATAAAGTTTTTTCAAATTCATGAACATTTTTTAAATTAGTGATTTTGCTTAGATCTGTGAACATTTTCTCAAACTTACAAATATTTTTTCAAATACGGGAACTTTTTATAACTGATAAGAAAAGTGTACCTGCCTTCTCGCACACGAGTTCACGAGAGAAAAAAACACGAGCAAACAAAATCAGCGTAGTCTGCCTCGGCAAAAAGAAGGCCTAGGGTTCCTCTGCCTCCCATCGGTGTCCTCACCGGTCTTTCTCGTCATTTGACCTTAGGGCCATGGGGCGCGATGGATCTTGGTCCTTGTCGGCGGGAGGGCTCCGTTTTTACATGTTTCGTCGAGTTTTGTTAGGGTTCATGTAGTGCTCAGGAATACGAGACGACGACGGCTCCCTAAAGATTAAATAACGTTCTCCCGGCCTAGCCCCCATCCCGGTGATGCATTTAGCATCGTTCGGTGGGCGTGTGGAGGTGTGCCTCCGGCAAATCTATATTTGGTAGATTTGTTGGATTTGTTAGTGGTTCGTCTATGTTCGTGTGTATTTCGGGTTGGATTCTTCCGATATACGTCACTCTTCATCGACGGCGGTAACTGTTCTGGTGCACTCTTCCTATGGGGTCTTAGCACGACGACTTCCCGACTATATACTACAACAAATTTTGTCCGGCTGCGGCAACGGAGAGGCGATGACGGTGGCGCGCCTTCAGCTCACTTCAATGCTTGTAGTCTTTGCTAGGTGGTCTACGAATCTGGATGTAATTTTTCTCATTTCTAGTGTTCTGTCAGGGGGATGGACTCCGGGCAGGCAACGGAACCCGGATCCCTTTCAAAAACATCAGGGATAACAACGCCCCTCAACCCGGCTTTCCCTTGGCCGGATGCCCAGCACAACCCGGCCAAGTCCCGCAACCCGGCCAAGCCAGCAGGCGCATGCCGGCTGGCCCAGCGAGCCAAGCCTTCACAAACAAACTAGCATGGCTATAGTTCGCCCTCCTTTACGCCAGCCCCGATGGGCGTGGCTGCCGTGCCGACCAAGCGCCCGCCTAGGGCGGGTGGCGCCTTGGAGGCGCGGCCCTATAGTAGGACGACACGATGATGTCTACTACACAACCTTCTTTTTGTAGATGTTGTTGTGCCTCCAAGTGTAGAGGTTTGTAGGACAGTAACAAATTTTCCTCAAGTGGATGACCTAAGATTTATCAATCCGTGGGAGGCGTAGGATGAAGATGGTCTCTTTCAAGCAACCCTGCAACCAAATAACAAAGAGTCTCTTGTGTCCCCAACACACCCAATACAATGGTAAATTGTATAGGTGCACTAGTTCAACGAAGAGATGGTGATACAAGTGCAATATGGATAGTAGATAATGGTTTTTGTAATCTGAAAATATAAAAATAGCAAGGTAACTAATGATAAAAGTGAGCACAGACGGTATTGCAATGTGTTGAAACAAGGTCTAGGGTTCATACTTTCACTAGTGCAAGTTCTCTCAACAATAATAACATAATTAGATCATATAACTATCCCTCAACATGCAACAAAGAGTCACTCCAAACTCACTAATAGCGGAGAACTAACGAAGAGATTATGGTAGGGTACGAAACCACCTCAAAGTTATCCTTTCTGATCGATCTATTCAAGAGTCCGTAGTAAAATAACATGAAGCTATTCTTTCCATTCAATCTATCATAGAGTTCGTACTAGAATAACACCTTAAGACACAAATCAACCAAAACCCTAATGTCACCTAGATACACCAATGCCACCTCAAGTATCCATGGGTATGATTATACGATATGCATCACACAATCTCAGATTCATCTATTCAAACCAACACAAAGTACATCAAAGAGTGCCCCAAAGTTTCTACCAGAGAGTCAAGACGAAAACGTGTGCCAACCCCTATGCATAGGTTCATGGAAGAACCCGCAAGTTGATCACCAAAACATACATCAAGTGGTTCAATAGAATACCCCATTGTCACCACGGGTATCCCACGCAAGACATACATCAAGTGTTCTCAAATCCATAAAGACTCAATCCGATAAGATAACTTCAAAGGGAAAACTCAATCCATTATAAGAGAGTAGAGGGGGAGAAACATCATAAGATCCAACTATAATAGCAAAGCTCGCGATACATCAAGATCGTATCACCTCAAGAACACGAGAGAGAGAGAGATCAAACACATAGCTACTGGTACATACCCTCAGCCCCGAGGGTGAACTACTCCCTCCTCGTCATGGAGAGCATCGGGATGATGAAGATGGCCACCGGAGAGGGATTCCCCCCTCCGTCAGGGTGCCGGAACGGGTCTAGATTGGTTTTCGGTGGCTACGGAGGCTTCTGGCGGCGGAACTCCCGATCTATTCCGCTCCTCGAAGTTTTTAGGGTATATGGGTATATATAGGAGGAAGAAGTACGTCGCTGGATCTCCGGGCTGTCCACTGGGCGCGCCCCCCACCCTCGTGGGCAGCCCGGAACTCTTCTGGTCCATCTCCGATACTCCGTGGGCTTCTTCTGGTCCAAAAATAAGTTCCGTGAAGTTTCAAGTCAATTGGACTCCGTTTGATTTTCCTTTTCTGCGATACTCTAAAACAAGGAAAAAATAGAAACTGGCACTAGGCTCTAGGTTTATAGGTTAGTCCCAAAAATCATATAAAATAGCATATAAATGCATATAAAACATCCAAGGTTGATAATATAATAGCATGGAACAATAAAAAATTATAGATACGTTGGAGACGTATCAGCATCCCCAAGCTTAATTCCTCCTCGTCCTCCAGTAGGTAAATAATAAAAACAGAATTTTTTATGTGGAATGCTACCTAACATATTTATCCATGTAATTCTTTATTGTGGCAAGAATATTCAGGTCAATAAGATTCAAGACAGAAGTTTAATACTGACATAAAAAATAATAATACTTCAAGCATACTAATAAAGCAATCATGTCTTCTCAAAATAACATGGCCAAAGAAAGCTATCCCTACAAAATCATATAGTCTGGCTATGCTCTATCTTCACCACACAAATATTTAAATCATGCACAACCCCGATGACAAGCCAAGCAATTGTTTCATACTTTTGATGTTCTCAAACTTTTTCAATCTTCACGCAATACATGAGCATGAGCCATGGATATAGCACTATAGGTGGAAAAGAATGGTGGTTGTGGAGAAAAAAAGGAGAAGATAGTCTCACATCAACTAGGCGTATCAATGGGCTATGGAGATGCCCATCAATAGATATGAATGTGAGTGAGTAAGGATTGCCATGCAACGGATGCACTAGAGATATAAGTGTATGAAAGCTCAACAAAAGAAACTAAATGGGTGTGCATCTAACTCGCTTGCTCATGAAGACCTAGAGCATTTTGAGGAAGCCCATCATTGGAATATACAAGCCAAGTTCTATAATGTAAAATTCTCACTAGTATATGAAAGTGACAGCATAGGAGACTCTCTATCATGAAGATCATGGTGCTACTTTGAAGCACAAGTGTGGTAAAAGGATAGTAGCATTGCCTCTTCTCTCTTTTTCTCTCATTATTTTTTATTTTTTTATTTTTTTATTTGGGCCTTCTCTTTTTTTATAGCCTCTTTCTCTTCTTTTTTTATTTGGGCTTCTTTGGCCTCTTTTATTTATTTATTTTCGTCCGGAGTCTCATCCCGACTTGTGGGGGAATCATAGTCTCCATCATCCTTTCCTCACTGGGACAATGCTCTAATAATGATGATCATCACACTTTTATTTACTTACAACTCAGGAATTACAACTCGATACTTAGAAAAAAAATATGACTCTATATGAATGCCTCCGGCGGTGTGCCGAGATGTGCAATTACTCATGAGTGACATGTATGAAAGAATTATGAACGGTGGCTTTGCCACAAATACGATGTCAACTACATGATCATGCAACGCAATATGACAATGATGAAGCGTGTCATAATAACGGAACGGTGGAAAGTTGCATGGCAATATATCTCGGAATGGCTATGGAAATGCCATAATAGGTAGGTATGGTGGCTGTTTTGAGGAAGATATATGGTGGGTTTATGGTACCAGCAAAAGTTGCGCGGCACAAGAGAGGCTAGCAATGATGGAAGGGTGAGAGTGCGTATAATCCATGGACTCAACATTAGTCATAAAGAACTCACATACTTATTGCAAAAATCTATTAGTTATCGAAACAAGTACTACACGGATGCTCCTAGGGGGATAGATTGGTAGGAAAAGACCATCGCTCGTCCCCGACCGCCACTCATAAGGAAGACAATCAATAAATAAATCATGCTCCGACTTCATCACATAACGGTTCACCATACGTGCATGCTACGGGAATCACAAACTTTAACGCAAGTATCTCTCAAATTCACAACTACTCACTAGCATGACTCTAATATTACCATCTCCATATCTCAAAACAATCATCAAGTATCAAACTTCTCATAGTATTCAATGCAATTTATATGAAAGTTTTTATTATATCCCTCTTGGATGCCCATCATATTAGGACTAGTTTCATAACCAAAGCAAACTACCATGCTGTTCTAAAGACTCTCAAAATGATATAAGTGAAGCATGATAGTTCATTAATTTCTATAAACTAAAACCACCACCGTGCTCTAAAAAGATATAAATGAAGCACTACAGCAACAAAAAACTACTCCGAAAGATATAAGTGAAGATCAATGAGTAGTCGAATAATTATGCAACTATATGAAGACTCTCTAACATTTAAGAATTTCAGATCTTGGTATTTTATTCAAGCAGCAAGCAAAATTAAATTAAATAAAATGACGTTCCAAGCAAAACACATATCATGTGGTAAATAAAAATATATCTCCAAGTAAAGTTACCGATGAACGAAGACGAAAGAGGGGATGCCTTCCGGGGCATCCCCAAGCTTAGGCTTTTGGTTGTCCTTGAATATTACCTTGGGGTGCCTTGGGCATCACCAAGCTTAGGCTCTTGCCACTCCTTATTTCATAGTCCATCGAATCTTTACCCAAAACTTGAAAACTTCACAACACAAAACTCAAAATAGAAAATCTCATGAGCTCCGTTAGCGAAAGAAAACAAAACACCACTTCAAGGTACTGTAATGAACTCATTCTTGATTTATATTGGTGTTAAACCTACTGTATTCCAACTTCTCTATGGTTTATAAACTCTTTTACTAGCCATAGATTCATCAAAATAAGCAAACAACACACGAAAATAGAATCTATCAAAATAGAACAATCTGTAGTAATCTGTAGCTAACGCAAACTTCTGGAACTCCAAAAATTCTAAAATAAATTTCTAGACGTGAGGATTTTTTTGACTATTTACTGTGAGGCAACAGCCCCACAGTCCTTTATTCATCTCACACAGTACCCAAACAAGAGTTACAAATATATACAAAGGAACATAAGAAAGACTAGCCTAAGGTACATCTAAGGAGCTTACCTATATACAACAAAATACAGGAAAAAAGACTATGGAAGGCTCTGAATCCAACCAAGAAGTTTTGGCTTGATGCTATCCTTAACCCTATGGACCAACAAAGAGATGTCATGAATAAATAAACATCTCCAAGAGCTAAAGGAGGGCCTAATGTGCCTGAAAGTCCTTCCATTGCGTGTGATCCAAATGCACCATGCAGCAAAATAAAAATGACAACGATTCTCGTGAGTGCTAACATTTCTGTTTTTTTACAGCAAGATCAAAAAGACTTTCCCCAAGTCTTCCCAACGGTTCTACTTGGCACAAACACTAATTAAACACAAAAAACACAACCAAAACAGAGGCTAGATAAATTATTTATTACTAAACAGGAGCAAAAAGCAAGGAATAAAAAAATTGGGTTGCCTCCCAACAAGCGCTATCGTTTAACGCCCCTAGCTGGGCATGATGATTTCAATGATGCTCACATAAAAGATAAGAATTGCAACATAAAGAGGGCATCATGAAGAATATGACTAGCACATTTAAGTCTAACCCACTTCCTATGCATAGGGATTTTTTGAGCAAACAACTTGCGGGAACAAGAATCAACTTGCATAGGAAGGTAAAACAAGCATAACTTCAAGATTTTAAGCACATAGAGAGGAAACTTGATATTATTGCAATTCCTACAAGCATATATTCCTCCCTCATAATAATTTTCAGTAGCATCATGAATGAATTCAACAATATAACTATCACATAAAGCACTATTTTCATGATGCACAATCATAGAATTTTTATTACTCTCCACATAAGAAAATTTCTTCTCATGAATAGTAGTGGGAGCAAACTCAACAAAATAACTATCATGTGAGGCATAATCCAATTGAAAATTAAAATCAAGATGACAAGTTTCATGGTTATCATTATTCTTTATAGGATACATGTCATCACAATAATCATCATAGGTAGCAACTTTGTTCACATAATCAATTGGAACCTCTTCCGAAATAGTGGATTCATCACTAAATAAAGTCATGACCTCTCCAAATCCACTTTCATCAATATAATCATCATAAATAGGAGGCATGATTTCATCATAATAAATTTGCTCATCAAAACTTGGGGGACAAAAAATATCATCTTCATCAAACATAGCTTCCCCAAGCTCGTGGCTTTGCATATCATCAGCATCATAGATATTCAAGGAATTCATACTAACAACATTGCAATCATGCTCATCATTCAAAGATTTAGTGCCAAACATTCTAATGCATTCTTCCTCTAGCACTTGAGCACAATTATCAGAATCCTTATTTTCATGATAGATATTAAAAAGATGAAGCATATGAGGTACCCTTAGTTCCATATTTTTTGTAATTTTCTTTTATAGACTAAACTAGTGATAAAACACGAAACAAAAAGATTCGTTTGCAAGATCTAAAGATATACCTTCAAGCACTAACCTCCTCGGCAACGGTGCCAGAAAAGAGCTTGATGTCTATTACACAACCTTCTTCTTGTAGACGTTGTTGGGCCTCCAAGTGCAGAGGTTTGTAGGACAGTAGCAAATTTCCCTGAAGTGGATGACCTAAGGTTTATCAATCCGTGGGAGGCATAGGATGAAGATGGTCTCTCTCAAGCAAACCCTGCAACCAAATAACAAAGAGTCTCTTGTGTCCCCAACACACCCAATACAATGGAAAATTGTATAGGTGCACTAGTTCGGCGAAGACATGGTGATACAAGTGCAATATGGATAGTGTTGGGGAACGTAGTAATTTCAAAATTTTCCTACGCACACGCAAGATCATGGTGATGCATAGCAACGAGGGGAGAGTATGATCTACGTACCCTTGTAGATCGCAACGGAAGCGTTGACACAACGTTGAGGAAGTAGTCGTACGTCTTCTTCCCATTCCGACCGATCCAAGCACCGTTACTCCGGCACCTCCGAGTTCTTAGCACACGTTCAGCTCGATGATGATCCCCGGGCTCCGATCCAGCAAAGCGTCGAGGAAGAGTTCCGTCAGCACGACGGCGTGGTGACGATCTTGATGTACTACCGGCGCAGGGCTTCGCCTAAGCACTGCAACAATATGACCGAGGTAGAATATGGTGGCAGGGGGCACCGCACACGGCTAAGGAACGATCTCAATGATCAATTGTGTGTCTAGAGGTGCCCCCTGCCCCCGTATATAAAGGGGCAAAGGGGTAGGGGTGCGGCAGCCATAGGAGGAGTCCTACTCCCGCCGGGAGTAGGACTCCCCTCCAATCCTATTCCAAATAGGACTCCCCAAGTGGGGAAAGAGAGAGGGGTTGGCCGGCCACCTTCCCTAGTCCTAATAGGACTAGGAGAAGGGGGGGAGGCGTGCAGCCCATGGGGCAGCCCTTTCACCTTTCCACCAAGGCCCATGTTGGCCCATTTGGCTCCCGGGGGGTTCCGGTAACCCTCCCGGTATTCCGGTAAAATCCCGATTTCACCCGGAACACTTCTGATGTCCAAACATAGGCTTCCAATATATCAATCTTTACGTCTCGACCATTTCGAGACTCCTCGTCATGTCCGTGATCACATCCGGGACTCCGAACAACCTTCGGTACATCAAAATGCATAAACTCATAATAACTGTCATCGTAACGTTAAGCGTGCGGACCCTACTTGAATAACGTTAGGGTCCGCACGCTTAACGTTACGATGACAGTTATTATGAGTTTATGCATTTTGATGTACCGAAGTTAGTTTGGAGTCCCGGATGTGATCACGGACATGACGAGGAGTCTCGGAATGGTCGAGACATAAAGATTGATATATTGGATGACTATATTCGGACACCGGAAGGGTTCCGGAGAAGTTTCGGATAAAACCGGAGCATCGGGGGGTTACCGGAACCCCCCGAGGGGTTAATGGGCCTCATGGGCCTAAAGTGGAGAAGAGGAAGGGGCTGCCAGGGCAGGCCGCGCGCCCCCTCTCCCCCTAGTCCGAATTGGACAAGGAGGGAGGGGCGGCGCCCCCCCTTTCCTTCTCTCCCCCCTTCTCTCCTACTTGGACAAGGAAACGGGAGGGGATTCCTACTCCCGGTAGGAGTAGGACTCCTCCTGCGCCCTCCTCTAGGCCGGCCGCACCCCTCCCCTTGGATCCTTTATATACGGAGGTAGGGGGGCACCCTAGAACACACAAGTTGATCTTCGTGATCGTTCCTTAGCCGTGTGCGGTGCCCCCCTCCACCATATTCCACCTCGGTCATATCGTTGTAGTGCTTAGGCGAAGCCCTGCGTCGGTAGAACATCATCATCGTCACCACGCCGTTGTGCTGACGGAACTCATCCCCGAAGCTTTGCTGGATCGGAGCCCGGGGAGCGTCATCGAGTTGTACGTGTGCCAAGAACTCAGAGGTGCCGGAGTAACGGTGCTTGGATCGGTCGGATCGGGAAGAAGACGTACGACTACTTCCTCTACGTTGTGTCAACGCTTCCGTTGCGATCTACAAGGGTACGTAGACCATACTCTCCCCTCTCGTTGCTATGCATCACCATGATCTTGCGTGTGCGTAGGAATTTTTTTGAAATTGCTACGTTCCCCAACAAAAAGGGCTATAGATGATATGGACATTAATGGCAGTAAAAGGGCTATATAGCAGTGGCGCACCAGATACAGGTGTGCCATTATTGACATATTACTAATGGCGCACCTGGTGTGTGGTGCGCCAT
This sequence comes from Triticum urartu, assembly GCF_056163025.1. Classification (NCBI taxonomy): domain Eukaryota; kingdom Viridiplantae; phylum Streptophyta; class Magnoliopsida; order Poales; family Poaceae; genus Triticum; species Triticum urartu. Next base: position 48,793,003 of record NC_141875.1, read on the forward strand.
TAGTAGTTTTGAAAAAAAATAAAAAAAATTGTTAGTAATGGCGCACCATGGGATAGTGCGCCATTACTAGTTGACATAGTAATGGCGCACCACACCCACTGTGCGCCATTAGTAGTTTTGAAAAAAAATGTTAGTAATGGCGCACCATGGGATAGTGCACCACTAGTAATGGCGCACTATCCCATGATGCGCCATTACTAACAATTTTTTAATCAAACCTACTAATGGCGCACCACACATCAGGTGCGCCATTAGTAACCCTGGTGCTAAATGCACCCCCCCATGGACCGCCTTTTCAGTTTTAAAACAAATAAAAGAAAATGATGGAAATGTCAAAAAAATAAAAGAAAATAAGTTTCCTATGTGATATGTGGTCTAGTTGTTGGGAAAATTAACAAATATGAATTTCGACTTTATTTGCAAAATCTCTCTGGAATTTAGTAAGATGGGCATAACTTTTGCATACGAACTCGGATTAAAAAGTTTTTTATATGAAAAATCATCTACTCGAAAAGTTACATACGAAAGACGAAAGATACGGGGCTTTTAAGATCTAGAGGGGGGTGAAATTAAAAATAATTCAAACTCACTAGTGGCGCACCATTTGCTAGGTGCGGCACTAGTAACAGAAAAAAAATGGTTTAAAAAAATTGATTTTTTTCCAAAATATGATACGTAATATGACCGGGAAGTTTGAAATATTTTTTCAAAATTTCATCACACTCATGAACATGAATAAACTCCTACACATCAACAAGGTTTAATAAGATTGATATGATAAATATATCAACAAGTGCCTGTGAAGTGAGCTGGTGCTGGGGTTGGATAGAACTGCGAAGTTAAGCATGCTCGAGCTAGAGTAGTGTGAGGATGGGTGACCTAGCATGCTGGAGTAGTGTGAGGATGGGTGACCTTCTGGGAAGTTTGATCACAGAGTGCGATTTGACTTGAGATTAAGCATATTGACCCGAGATTAAGCCATAGTGACCCAAGATTAAGAAAATTTTGAAAAAAAAATTTGAAAAAAATTTGAAAAATTATTTTATCAAAAAAAATTGAAAATTTTTTGTTAGTAATGGCGCACTTCTAGGTGGTGCGCCATTACTAAGCCAGATAGTAATGGCGCACCAGATAGGCATAGTAATGGCGCACTATAGGTGCGCCATTACCATCTGGGATAGTAATGGCGCACCAGATAGGCATAGTAATGGCGCACTATAGGTGCGCCATTACCATCTGGGATAGTAATGGCGCACCAAAGGTGCGCCATTACTATTTTGTTACTAATGGCGTGATAATAGTGGCGCACCTGTAGTGTGCCATTAATGGCCAAAACAGGTGCGCCACTAATTAGCCTTTTCCTAGTAGTGTAAAAGCAAACAGTTAACTGATACGTCTCCAACGTATCTATAATTTTTTATTGTTCCATGCTATTATATTATCAACCTTGCATGTTTTATATGCATTTATATGCTACTTTATATGATTTTTGGGACTAACCTATTAACCTAGAGCCCAGTGCTACTTTCTGTTTTTTCCTTGTTTTAGAGTATAACAGAAAAGGAAAATCAAACGGAGTCCAATTGACCTGAAACTTCACGGAACTTATTTTTGGACCAAAAGAAGCCCACAGAGTATCGGAGATGGACCAGAAGAGTCTCGGGTTGCCCACGAGGGTGGGGGCATGCCCAACCCCCCTGGGCGCGCCCTCTGCCTCATGGACAGCCCGTAGATCCACTGACGTACTTCCTCCTCCTATATATACCCATATACCCTAAAAACTTCAAAGAGCACAATAGATCGGGAGTTCCTCCGCCGCAAGCCTCTGTAGCCACCAAAAACCAATCGGGACCCTATTCCGGCACCCTGCCGGAGGGGGGACCCTCACCAGTGGCCATCTTCATCATCCTATCGCTCTCCATGACAAGGAGGGAGTAGTTCACCCTCGGGGCTGAGGGTATGTACCAGTAGCTATGTGTTTGATCTCTCTCTCTCTTGTGTTCTTGAGGTGATACGATCTTGATGTATCGCGAGCTTTGCTATTATAGTTGGATCTTATGATGTTTCTCCCCCTCTACTCTCTTGTAATGGATTGAGTTTTCCCTTTGAAGTTATCTTATCGGATTGAGTCTTTAAGGATTTGAGAACACTTGATGTATGTCTTGCGTGGGATACCCGTGGTGACAATGGGGTATTCTATTGATCCACTTGATGTATGTTTTGGTGATCAACTTGCGGGTTCCGCCCATGAACCTATGCATAGGGGTTGGCACGCGTTTTCGTCTTGACTCTCCGGTAGAAACTTGGGGGCACTCTTTGAAGTACTTTGTGTTGGTTTGAATAGATGAATATGAGATTGTGTGATGCATACCGTATAATCATACCCACGGATACTTGAGGTGACATTGGAGTATCTAGGTGATATTAGGGTTTTGGTTGATTTGTCTTTTAAGGTGTTATTCTAGTACGAACTCTATGATAGATTGAACGGAAAGAATAGCTTCGTGCTATTTTACTACGGACTCTTGAATAGGTCGATCAGAAAGGATAACTTTGAGGTGGTTTCGTACCCTACCATAATCTCTTCATTTGTTCTCCGTTGTTAGTGACTTTGGAGTGACTCTTTGTTGCATGTTGAGGGATAGTTATATGATCCAATTATGTTATTATTGTTGAGAGAACTTGCACTAGTGAAAGTATGAACCCTAGGCCTTGTTTCCTAGCATTGCAATACCGTTTGTGCTCACTTTTATCATTAGTTACCTTGCTGTTTTTATATTTTCAGATTACAAAAACCATTATCTACTATCTGAAGGAAATATGCCCTAGAGGCAATAATAAAGTTATTATTTATTTCCTTATATCATGATAAAGGTTTATTATTCATGCTAGAATTGTATTAACCGGAAACATAATACATGTGTGAATACATAGACAAACAGAGTGTCACTAGTATGCCTCTACTAGACTAGCTCGTTAATCAAAGATGGTTATGTTTCCTAACCATGAACAAAGAGTTGTTATTTGATTAACGAGGTCACATCATTAGTTGAATGATCTGATTGACATGACCCATTCTATTAGCTTAGCACCCGATCGTTTAGTATGTTGCTATTGCTTTATCCATGACTTATACATTATGCAACTCCCGTTTGCCGGAGGAACACTTTGGGTACTACCAAACGTCACAACGTAACTGGGTGATTATAAAGGAGTACTACAGGTGTCTCCAATGGTAGATGTTGGGTTGGCGTATTTCGAGATTAGGATTTGTCACTCCGATCGTCGGAGAGGTATCTCTGGGCCCTCTCGGTAATGCACATCACTTTGGCTTCAACATTATGCATCTTTTGGCTTCAACATTATGCATCTTTTGGCTTCAACATTATGAATATGTGTATTACTACTATCGAGATTTAACAAGAATAGACCACTATTCAAGGGTGCATGACCATAAAAGATATTACTCATATAAATAGAACAACCATTATTCTCTGATTGAAATGAATAACCGTCTCGCATAAAACAAGATCCAGATATAATGTTCATGCTCAACGCTGGCACCAAATAACAATTATTCAGGTCTAATATTAATCCCGAAGGTAGATGTAGAGGTAGCGTGCCGACTGCGATCACATCGACTTTGGAACCGTTTCCCACGCGCATCGTCACCTCATCCTTAGCCAATCTTTGCTTAATCCGTAGTCCCTTTGTTCACCTTGCCATCCTTCTTATCCGCCAAATACTTGGGGTAGTTCCGCTTCCAGTGACCAGTCTGCTTGCAATAGAAGCACTCAGTTTCAGGCTCAGGTCCAGGTTTGGGTTTCTTCTCTTGAGTAGCAACTTGCTTGCTGTTCTTTTTGAAGTTCCCCTTCTTCTTCCCTTTGCCCTTTTTCTTGAAACTAGTGGTCTTGTTGACCATCAACACTTGATGCTCCTTCTTGATTTCTACCTCCGCAGCTTTCAGCATCGCGAAGAGCTCGGGAATAGTCTTATTCATCCCTTGCATATTATAGTTCATCACGAAGCTCTTGTAGCTTGGTGGCAGTGATTGGAGAATTCTGTCAATGACGCAGTCATCTGGATGATTAACTCCCAACTGAATCAAGTGATTATTATACCCAGACATTTTGAGTATATGCTCACTGACAGAACTGTTCTCCTCCATCTTGCAGCTATAGAACTTATTGGAGACTTCGTATCTCTCAATCCGGGCATTTGCTTGAAATATTAACTTCAACTCCTGGAACATCTCGTATGCTCCATGACGTTCAAAATGTCGTTGAAGTCCCGATTCTAAGCCGTAAAGCATGGCACACTGAACTATTGAGTAGTCATCAGCTTTGCTCTGCCAGACGTTCATAACATCCGGCGTTGCTCCTGCAGCAGGCCTGGCACCCAGCGGTGCTTCCAGGACGTAATTCTTCTGTGCAGCAATGAGGATAATCCTCAAGTTACGGACCCAGTCCGTGTAATTGCTACCATCATCTTTCAACTTTGCTTTCTCAAGGAATGCATTAAAATTCAACGGAACAACAACACGAGCCATCTATCTACAATCAAACATAAACAAGCAAGATACTAATCAGGTACTAAGTTTCATGATAAATTTAAGTTCAGTTAATTTACTTAAAGAACTCCCACTTAGATAGACATCCCTCTAATCCTCTAAGTGATTACGTGATCCAAATCAACTAAACCATGTCCGATCATCACGTGAGATGGAGTAGTTTCATTGGTGAACATCTTTATGTTGATCATATCTACTATATGATTCATGCTCGACCTTTCGGTCTCCGTGTTCCGAGGCCATATCTGTATATGCTTGGCTCGTCAAGTTTAACCCAAGTATTCCGCGTGTGCAACTGTTTTGCACCCGTTGTATTTGAACGTAGAGCCTATCACACCCGATCATCACGTGGTGTCTCAGCACGAAGAACTTTCGCAACGGTGCATACTCAGGGAGAACACTACTTGATAATTTAGTGAGAGATCATCTTATAATGCTACTGTCAATCAAAGCAAGATAAGATGCATAAAAGATAAACATCACATGCAATCAATATAAGTGATATGATATGGCCATCATCATCTTGTGCTTGTGATCTCCATCTCCGAAGCACCGTCATGATCACCATCGTCACCGGCGTGACACCTTGATCTCCATCGTAGCGTCGTTGTCGTCTCGCCAAGCTTGTGCTTCCACGACTATCGCTACCGTTTAGTGATAAAGTAAAGCATTACAGCGCGATTGCATTGCATACAATAAAGCGACAACCATATGGCTCCTGCCAGTTGCTGATAACTCGGTTACAAAACATGATCATCTCATACAATAAAATTTAGCATCATGCCTTGACCATATCACATCACAACATGCCCTGCAAAAACAAGTTAGACGTCCTCTACTTTGTTGTTGCAAGTTTTACGTGGCTGCTACGGGCTTAAGTAAGAACCAATCTCACCTACGCATCAAAACCACAACGATAGTTTGTCAATTTGACTCCGTTTTAACCTTCGCAAGGACCGGGCGTAGCCACACTCGGTTCAACTAAAGTTGGAGAAACTGTCACCCACAAGCCACCTCTGTGCAAAGCACGTCGGGAGAACCGGTCTCGCGTAAGCGTACGCGTAATGTCGGTCTGGGCCGCTTCATCCAACAATACCGCCGAACCAAAGTATGACATGCTGGTAGGCAGTATGACTTATATCGCCCACAACTCACTTGTGTTCTACTCGTGCATATAACATCAAACCATAAAACCTAGGCTCGGATGCCACTGTTGGGGAACGTAGTAATTTCAAAAAATTTCCTACGCACACGCAAGATCATGGTGATGCATAGCAACGAGAGGGGAGAGTATGATCTACGTACCCTTGTAGATCGCAACGGAAGCGTTGACACAACATAGATGAAGTAGTCGTACGTCTTCTTCCCGATCCGACCGATCCAAGCACCGTTACTCCGGCACCTCCGAGTTCTTGGCACACGTACAGCTCGATGACGCTCCCCGGGCTCCGATCCAGCAAAGCTTCGGGGATGAGTTCCGTCAGCACAACGGCGTGGTGATGATGATGATGTTCTACCGACGCAGGGCTTCGCCTAAGCACTACAACGATATGACCGAGGTGGAATATGGTGGAGGGGGGCACCGCACACGGCTAAGGAACGATCACGAAGATCAACTTGTGTGTTCTAGGGTGCCCCCTGCCTCCGTATATAAAGGATCCAAGGGGAGGGGTGCGGCTGGCCTAGAGGAGGGCGCAGGAGGAGTCCTACTCCTACCGGGAGTAGGACTCCCCTCCCGTTTCCTTGTCCAAGTAGGAGAGAAGGGGGGAGAGAAGGAAAGGGGGGCACCGCCCCTTCCTCCTTGTCCAATTCGGACTAGGGGGAGAGGGGGTGCGCGGCCTGCCCTGGCAGCCCCTTCCTCTTCTCCACTTTAGGCCCATGAGGCCCATTAACCCCCCGGGGGTTCCGGTAACCCCCCGGTGCTCCGGTTTTATCCGAAACTTCTTCGGAACCCTTCCGGTGTCCGAATATAGTCATCCAATATATCAATATTTATGTCTCGACCATTCCGAGACTCCTCGTCATGTCTGTGATCACATCCGGGACTCCGAACTAACTTCGGTACATCAAAATGCATAAACTCATAATAACTGTCATCGTAACGTTAAGCGTGCGGACCCTACGGTTCGAGAACAATGTAGACATGACTGAGACAAATCTCCGGTCAATAACCAATAGCGGGACCTGGATGCCCATATTGGCTCCTACATATTCTACGAAGATCTTTATCGGTCAGACCGCATAACAACATACGTTGTTCCCTTTGTCATCGGTATGTTACTTGCCCGAGATTCGATCGTCGGTATCCAATACCTAGTTCAATCTCGTTACCGGCAAGTCTCTTTACTCGTTCCGTAATACATCATCTCACAACTAACATATTAGTTGTAATGCTTGCAAGGCTTATGTGATGTGCATTACCGAGAGGGCCCAGAGATACCTCTCCGACAATCGGAGTGACAAATTCTAATCTCGAAATACGCCAACCCAACATCTACCTTTGGAGACACCTGTAGTACTCCTTTATAATCACCCAGTTACGTTGTGACGTTTGGTAGCACCCAAAGTGTTCCTCCGGTAAACGGGAGTTGCATAATCTCATAGTCATAGGAACATGTATAAGTCATGAAGAAAGCAATAGCAACATACTAAACGATCGGGTGCTAAGCTAATGGAATGGGTCATGTCAATCAGATCATTCAACTAATGATGTGATCCCATTAATCAAATAACAACTACTTTGTCTATGGTTAGGAAACATAACCATTTTTGATTAATGAGCTAGTCAAGTAGAGGCATCCTAGTGACACTCTGTTTGTCTATGTATTCACACATGCATTATGTTTCCGGTTAATACAATTCTAGCATGAATAATAAACATTTATCATGATATAAGGAAATAAATAATAACTTTATTATTGCCTCTAGGGCATATTTCCTTCACTTTTCCTAGTGGTGTTATCAACTATATCACATACGATTTGATGAAGAAAACTGTGTGTCATTGGGCTATCCATCGCAAGCACTTTTACTTCTAGAACCGTTTGCAAAGGTCCATGACACATTTAGTAGGTTTATTAGTTTACAATTAATAATTTCAGTATTACGCAAATTCACATTTCATATCTAACAGTTGTTTGCCAATTTCATATCAGGCACATAAATATATTATAACATCACAATATGGTAGTTACATGAAAATTGCACGGTACAACATATAGCTAGTTCAACTTCATAAGAACAATATATTCATTTACCTAATCAAGATCATCCAAGCTCGTCTTATCCACCTCTACTTTTAGTTCAGTAAGAACCTGTTTTGCACGGGCCAACTGGGAAAGTGCCTCCTCCTTCGCCAACACCATCTTAGCAAAGTCTGATTTAAAAAATCTGAGCTCATTCTCCACCTTCAACTTTTTATCCTGCATCTTCAAATATTCTTTAGCGTTGACAACAGTTTCTCTAAGCCTACGTCTGTTCTCTTCCTCGTACATGCTCCAGAGCTTCGCTAGGCACATCTTCAAAGACTGTGGCCACTCTTGATCAACCCACTCCAAGTAAGAACACTTCCGTTCATCCTATAATATTTAAAACTAGATCAGTAACAATTGTAGTGGAAATGGGTTTATAGCAACATAGAAAATCACCAATGCTTATTTTGATAAACTGAAGAAGCATGTTAATTATGACATATCTTCTCAAAAAGATCAATGTGCAAATGAAATAATTGGTACTGAGACAACAACCAAATTCTGGAACATCAGAAGCTATAATTAACTACAACGACGCTACAAGTTCTTACTCATGTACAATAAATAACAAATTGAACATTTTATGAGGAAGGTAAATATAACTGCAACAGCATAGCGATCGTGTTTGGATGACAGCAAATTGATACTAACAGGTGTGTACATGCACAAATTTAGTAACATAGAACTAATAGCACTAAGGCCGTCCACTATGTATGCCAAAACTGGGGTAAAGACAACTGTTGCTACATCTCGCACCAGTGCCCTGCACTGGCGAGCCGATGCAGCGGAAAAAAAATTAGGGACCCGGACTCCGGAGCACGTAGTTGCTCCGATGCCCAGTTCCTTCGTGACATAAATATTTAGTATTCTACTGCTTGGCTGCTCCGATGTGTGGACCAAAGTTGGCTGCACAAACTGCTGAAGCGGTGCCAACTAATTTTCTAGTGGCACCACTGATGAGATGGCAACAATTTAAGATACTAGGTACAAACTGTGACACTGTCTTAGGATGCGTTTGGTTGAAGATGTGGTATGAATGGGTTGGGACCATGACAGTGTCTAAATCACCTCTAATAAATGATTTGTAACAACGAAAGAGGGTCTAACCTTCTCTGCACATGCCAGAAACTTCCCCCCACTGTCCACAGAATCAAACGCAACTAGCTTCACGCATGGAGATTGATGGTGACAACGAGCAGATAGATCTTCAGCCACCCCGCTCCATTCATTGCCACTAATGGTCCTAGGGATCTACAAGAGGAAGAAATGACTCAAATCGACCGCCGCGTAAAAATCCTTCATTCCAAGTCATGTCCCGAGAGAGAGAGAAGAGAGGCATACCCAGGTGGTGCAGGAGTCGTGGCCGGAGGAGGAACTGCTAGAGAGGTCTTTGAAGAAGACCATGGCGACCTCGGCGGTAGGATGCGAGATGGCGAGAGCGAGGAAGCGGCTATAGCTTAGCAAGGAAGGAAGGAAGGAGGAAACAGGGGAAATGTGACTTGTGGTCAGGGAGAAAAGGGGGTGAGGAAGGGGGGAAGGGGGCGGTGGTAGATATTTTGGCGATAGGCCAAATTTTTGGAAATGTGGAGGGAAACTTTGCGTGTGGTGCCGCCGGACCTTTCACTTTAAACGATTGTGTGCATCGCAAACGATTCTTCTACTTTACGCGCATCAGATGAGTTTGATAATTCAAATTTTGGTGGAAATTTTCCCGAGTACGTCATTGCATAATTTAACATCGCTTGCTAATTTGGGCACACAAAAGAGCATACAACAGACAGACCACACTTACTGAATCGAGCAATTTTAGTAGTTAAACAAAGCCAGTTGACCTAAACATTGCTCTAACGAAAGACCAGCATTAAAACAAAGCCTAAGTACGCATAATTTTAACAAATCCGCCGCTGCGCTGGCCTATGCATCGCCGGTGTGAGATGAGACGTCAATGACTTGTCCTGGCGACATGCCGCCGTTGGTGGACTCTGCGTCCCCCTGCTGAAGTCGACCGCGTCCTCGTCCTCGGCGCCGCCCTCAAGGTTGTAGTACTCAAAGTAGTGGCTGCGCCAGAGCTTGCGTTGTGTAACACCCTCGATGCGACTATATCTCCCACGTGTCGAGGCACGACTTAGAGGCATAATCGCATTGAAGGCATATGTCGCAAGTCAGGTAATCATCACAAACATCCCATGTAATATAGATTATGAAAAAGGATAACATAGTTGGCTTACACTCGCCACGTCAATCAAGTACATAAATAACATACATCATCCAAACACTCATGGCCCGACTACGGCGCCAAAATGAAAGACAACCCAACAAGCGACATGGTCCCAATAACCCCCAACTGGGCACCACTACTGATCATCAGGAAAAGAAACATAGTATCGCTGAGAGTCCTCGTCGAACTCCCACTTGAGCTCGAGCGCGTCACCTGGAGCGGAATCATCTGGACCTGCATCTGGTGTAATAGTAATCTGTGAGCCATGGGGACTCAGCAATCTCGCACCCTCGCGATCAAGACTATTTAAGCTTATAGGTAAGGTAAGGTAAATATATGTGGAGCTGCAGCAAGCGACTAGCATATATGGTGGCTAACTTATTCGCAAAAGAGAGCGAGAAGAGGAGGCAAAGCACGAGCGAGAAACTAGAGAGCAACCTGCGCAAACATTACTCCAATACCGTGTCCACTTCCCGGACTCCACCGAGAAGAGGCCATCACGGTAACTCACACGGTTGATTCATTTTTAATTAAGTTAAGGTTCAAGTTATCTACAACCGGACATTAAAAAATTCCCATCTGCCCATAACCGCGGGCACGGCTTTCGAAAGTTCAAATCCCTGCAGGTGAGTCCCAACTTAGCCCATGAAAAGCTCTCACGGTCAACGAAGGAATAGACCTCCTCCCGAGACGTTCCGATCAGACTCGGTACCTCGGTTCTTCAAGACATTTCGACAGGTTAAAACAAGACCAACAACACCGCCCGAATGTGCCGACAAATCCCGATAGGAGCTGCACATATCTCGTTCTCAGGGCACACTCAGATAGGTCAAGCTACGAGTAAAACCAACCCTCGAGTTTCCCCGAGGTGGCCCCGCAGGCTGCCTGGTTCGGACCAACACTCAGAGGAGCACTGGCCCGGGGGGGTTTAAATAAGATGACCCTCGGGCTCCGGAAACCCAAGGGAAAAAAGGCTAGGTGGCAAATGGTAAAACCAAGGTTGGGCATTGCTGGAAAAGCTTTAATCAAGGTGAACTATCAAGGGGTTCCCATTATAACCCAACCGCGTAAGGAACGAAAAATCCGGGAACATAACACCGATATGACGGAAACTAGGGCGGCAAGAGTGGAACAAAACACTAGGCGAGAGGCCGAGCCTTCCACCCTTTACCAAATATATAGATGCATTTAGATAACATGGCAATATAATGATATCCCAACAAGTAAATAAATGTTCCAACAAGGAACGGCCTCCAATCTTCACCTGCAACTAGCAACGCTATAAGAGGGGCTGAGCAAGGCGGTAACATAGCCAATCAACGGTTTGCTAGGACATGGTGGGTTAGAGGTTTGACATGGCAATTTGGGAGGCTTGAAAGCAAATGGTAGGCCTCGTAGCATTGGCATAGCAAAAGAGCGAGCAAACTAGCATAGCAAAGATAGTAGTGATTTCGAGGGTATGATCATCTTGCCTGCAAAGCTGTCAGAGTTGACTGGATCCTCGAAAGCAAACTCAACGGGCTCCTTGTTAGTGAACTCGTCTCCCGGCTCTACCCAAACAAGACAAACAAGCAACAAGGACACAATCAACCACGTGCAAGGATCAAACAATAAGATGCAATGATGATATGCTATGTGGGATGCGATGCGGGATGCATATGCAAGATTTGACAAGGGATGCATGAACCTGGCCTCGACATGGAAATCCAAGTGTGCCACTGGAAAGATGAGATGAAATCGCTTGAAAACGATATAAAGAACGCCGGAATCGGAGTTACGGTTTGGAAATGGCAAGCGATTCAAATATGACGCCGGTCTGCGATTTACAGCAAGTAGCCATCTAAATGCAATGAGATGAACATGCTACAGCACCCAAACATGACAACCAAATACATGGAAGGGATGCATTCAAGATGCTTAATAAAAGTCTAGCACTGAGCTACGGCCAATTCATCCATTAACAGGTTCAAACAAGCATGGCAAAAATGCATATGGTAAACAAATCTCAGACTTAGTGAAATTAACACTTGTCTGAAATTTCAGATCAAGTAGCACTCTTCGGAGCAACGAAACTACATGCTACATGACCTGAACATGGCAAAGTAAAACATGACATGGAGCTACTCAAACAGCTTAACAAAAGTCCCTTAGTGACCTTGAGCCAAAAGGGATCAGAAAACATACTAACAAGCATGTGAACATAGCAATATCATAATCAGTTTTCAGACTTAGTGAAAACTGGCACATGCTGAAACATAACTCAAGTAGGCATGTTTACGAGCTCGATGCACTCACTACGGTGCAAGTCATGACAAGATAATCATATACCTATCAAGAACACACAAAATTCAAGCTAGACATGGCAAGAACAATAGCATAGCATGCACGGATCAACTACAACATCATCGGCAAAATTGCAAACAAGTTGACAATCTGCCCAGATTCACAAAGTAGCAAAAGTAGAGCTCGATTGAGTCAAGCTAGGGTGCTCCATAATTGCCAACAAAGACATGGATGGATAGAGCACTACAAGATTAATAAAACATCCTTACTGATCATCATCAAAAGAGGCACGGATCTCTCGGAAACAACATGAACATATGGCAACATGAGATAAACAACTCAAGGACTTAGTGGAAATGCTAAGTCCCTGAAAACAGAATTACCAAGTGCCTCACTTTGAAAGCTTGCACTAGTCACCACACACATCACAAAAATACATGGGTTGCACCTCTGGAAAGATGACAAAACCCTTAACAAAACATATGTAGAGCATCAGGGCATATCATGCACACAATAATCATGGCAAAAATGACAAATAGCTAAATGGAGTAGCAGATCTGATAATTAACTCAAGTAGCCTCCTTCTAACAGCATTTCGGGCATCAAGATGAACTCAGATGAAAATGATGCAGTGGAATGAAATGATGTACTCTCCGACACGAACATTTTGATATGCTATATGCATGAATCGGAGCTACGGATGCAAAGTTACGAGGCCACGAACTTGAGCACTTGGATCTGGAATTTCTGGGACTTAGAAGAAAAAAACACCTCCGGATCTAGGGTTTGACCCGGCACGCGAACCGAGGCGGAAGCCGGCGAGGTACTGTTCACCGGAGAGCTCGTGGCGGCCGGAGCTCATCGGGCCCCTCGCGGGCTCCGGCGGGCCTCGAGCGGTGGCGGCGAAGTGGGCGCACGCCCGGTCACGTGGCTTTGCGGGATTGGCCTGGGCGGATCGGGCGGACACGTCCGGCCGTCCGGATTTTGTTCGACGGCTGGAGGAGGAGGGGACTAGGGTTTCGGGGGAGGAGGAGCTCCGAATTTCGGGGGGAGGGGTCTTTATATAGACATAGAGGGAGCTAGGAGAGTCCAAATGAGGTGCAGCTTTCGACCACGCGATCGTGATCAAACGCTCTAGATGATGGAACAGGTTTAGGTGGGTTTTGGGCCAAATTGGAGGGGTGTTGGGCTGCAACACACACGAGGCCTTTTCGGTCCCTCGGTTAACCGTTGGAGTATCAAACGAAGTCCAAACGATACGAAACTTGAAAGGCGGTCTACCGGTAGTAAACCAAGGCCGCTTGGCAAGTCTCGGTCCAAACCGGAAATGTTTAATCCCCACACACGAAAGAAAGGTAGAAATGACCACCGGAGGAGAACGAAGCACCGGAATGCAAAATGGACAACGGGGAAAAATGCTCGAATGCATGAGACGAACACGTATGCAAATGCAATGCACATGATGACATGATATGAGATGCATGACAACGATAACAACACACGGAGACAAAAAACCCGAACCCGAGAAAATAAAATAACTTAACACCGGAAACGGCAAGAGTTGGAATACATATTGGGAAAGTCATATCCGGGGTGTTACAACACTCCACCACTACGAAAGGATCTCGTCCCGAGATCTAGGACTGAAAGAACGCCGGGTACTCAGAACGGAGGTGATCCTCGCGTTCCCAGGTAGCTTCACGGTCGGAATGGTGTGACCACTTGACTTTGAGGAATTTGATTGACTTGTTGCGAGTCTTGCGTTCAGTCTCTTCAAGAATAGCAACTGGGTGCTCACGATAAGAGAGATATTCTTGAAGCTCAATGTCCTCGAAGTTGATGGTACGGTTAGGAGTCTTGAAGCACTTTCGAAGCTGAGAGACATGGAACACATCATGAACATTTGCAAAGTTTGAAGGAAGCTCGAGTTGATAGGCGAGGTCGCCTCTCTTGCTGACAATCTTGAAAGGTCCCACGTATCTGGGGGCAAGCTTCCCTTTGATACCGAAGCGACGAGTACCTTTCATAGGAGAGACGCGGAGGTAAACATTATCTCCGATCTCGAAAGCCAAATCACGGTGCTTACTATCATAGTAACTCTTCTGGCGGGATTGGGCTGCTTTGAGGTTATCACGAATGACTTTGCACATTTCCTCTGCCTCTGTGATTAAGTCATTTACCAAAAGCTGACGTTCACCGGTTTCGAACCAGTTGAGAGGGGTACGGCACTTCCTGCCATACAGAATTTCAAATGGGGCCTTGCCCGAACTTACTTGAAAACTATTGTTGTAGGAGAATTCAGCATAAGGAAGACAATCCTCCCACTTCATGCCGAAGGAGATCACACAAGCCCTGAGCATATCTTTAAGAATTTGATTGACACGCTCGATTTGACCGCTAGTTTGAGGATGGAAAGCTGTGCTGAAGCGGATGTTGGTGCCCATGGCCTTCTGAAAAGAATCCCAAAACTTGGAGGTAAATATGCTGCCACGGTCTGAAGAGATCACTTATGGAATACCGTGCAGAGAGACAATTCGAGAGGTATAGAGTTCCGCCAATTGAGCTGCAGTGATTGACTCTTTGATAGGCAGAAAGTGAGCCACTTTGGTGAGTTTGTCGATGACAACTAATATAGCATCATTGCCACGCTTGGACTTTGGAAACCCAGTCACGAAGTCCATTTCAATGTGGTCAAACTTCCATTCTGGAATGGCAAGAGGTTGGAGGAGACCAGCTGGCCTTTGGTGTTCTGCCTTCACTCTTCTGCAGACATCACATTCATTCACGAATTGAGCAATCTCTCGCTTCATTCGAGTCCACCAATAAGCCTGCTTGAGGTCCTGATACATCTTCGTGCTCCCAGGGTGGATGGAGAGGAGAGAATTGTGGGCCTCGTTCATGATCACTTTACGAAGTTCACCTTTGGGCACAACAATACAATCCTTGAAGAAGAGAGTGTCCTTGTCATCAAGACGGTAGCACTTGTACTTGGGTTGACTCTTGGCAATCCCAATCTTCACCTTTTTCACCATAGCATCAAGAAGCTGGGCTTGGCGAATCTAGTCTTCCAAGGTAGGAGAGACTTGAAGGTTGGCGAGGAAACCTTGAGGAACAACTTGCAGATTAAGTTTGCGGAAAGCTTCATAAAGCTCGGGTTGATAAGGCTTGAGAATCAGACTGTTGCAATAAGCCTTTCTGCTCAATGCGTCAGCAATCACATTGGCCTTGCCTGGAGTATACTCGATACTCGGATTATACTCTTGAATCATTTTGACCCATCGAGTTTGCCTGAGGTTGAGATTAGGCTGAGTGAAGATGTACTTGAGACTCTTGTGATCAGTGAAAATGTCCACTTTTCTTCCCAATAGAAGATGTCTCCAAGTCAAAAGAGCATGCACAACTGCCGCCAACTCGAGATCATGAGTGGGGTAGTTCTTCTCATTAGGTTTCAACTGGCGAGAGGTATAAGCAACAACTTTCTTCTCTTGCATCAACACTGCGCCAAGACCTTGGAGAGAGGCATCACAAAAGACCTCGTACGGCTTGGATTCATCAGGCGGAGTCAGAACTGGAGCAGTGATCAATTTCTCTTTCAAAGTGTTGAAAGCAATGTCACACTCCAGAGACCAAACGTACTTGACGTGCTTCTGGAGAAGATTAGAGAGAGGCTTCGCGATCTTAGAAAAGTTTTCAATGAATCTTCGGCAATAGCTTGCGAGACCGAGGAAGCTACGGAGTTGCTTCACGTTCTGAGGAGGTTCCCAATTCACAATTGCAGACACCTTCTCAGGATTCACGGCAATGCCCTTGGCGAAGATGATATGACCAAGATAAAGAACCTCATCGAGCCAAAATTCGCACTTGGAGAACTTGGCGTAGAACTGATGTTCTCTGAGCTTATCAAGCACCAAACGCAAGTGCTTGGCATGATCTTCCTTGTTCTTCGAGAAAACCAGAATGTCATCGAGATAGACCAAAACGAAGTCATTGGTGTAGGCGTTGAAGATGAAGTTCATCATGCAAGAGAACGTCGGAGGAGCGTTGACGAGGCCAAAAGACATGACAGTGTATTCATATGAACCATAGCTTGTCCTGAAAGCCGTCTTGGGAATATCTTGCTCACGGATTCGAATCTGATGATAACCCATACGGAGATCAAGCTTGGAGAATACTTGGGCACCTTTGAGTTGTTCGAACAGCTCATTGATGTTGGGAAGTGGGTATTTGTTCTTGATGGTCTTCTTGTTCAATGGACGGTAATAAACACAAAGTCGGTCCGTTCCATCCTTCTTCTTCACAAAAAGAACACCAAAACCCCACGGAGAAGAACTAGGCCGGATGAGACCCATTCTCTCTTGAATATCGAGTTGTTTCTTCAGCTCCTTCAACTCTTCAGGTCCGAGCTTGTAAGGACGCTTGCACACAGGTTCCGTACCGGGCTCAAGATCAATGACGAATTCAACTGGCCGGTGCGGAGGCATTCCTGGAAGCTCTTCTGGAAAGACGTCTTGATATTCGCAAACGACTGGTATTTGCGAGATAGCATCCAGTTCACCCTTCTCACTGAGAGAAAACAGACGGATGGTATCGTCACGAGCGGCAAAGACAATTACATCCTCAGACGAATGAGTCAATTGAATCTGCCTGGCTGCACAATCAAGCTGAGCCTTGTGCTTAGAAAGCCAATCCATCCTGAGAATAAGATCAATATCCGAGTTACCAAGAACCATTGGGGAAGAAAGGAACTTGTAGTTGCCCAATGTGATAGTAACATCTGGCACCTCCAGACTTGCACTTAAACGTTTGCCAGGAGAAACGATATCCATTTGTTTACCCAAATGAGAAGAAACGAACTCATGCTTGGTAAAAAATGGCTTTGACATGAAACAATGCGATGCACCAGTGTCAAAAAGAACTCTTGCAGGAATATCGTTAACAGGAAAGTTACCCATGATGACATCTGATGAGTCCTCTGCCTGAGCTGCGTTCATCAAGTTGACCTTGGCGTGCTTGGGGTTATGCTTGACCACAGCTGTACTTGCCGATCTCACAGGAGGAGGAGGAGGAAGACGCCTCTGGTTGAGACACTTGTTGGCATAGTGACCATTCTGTTGGCACTTGTTGCACGTGACCTCTGAAAGCGGACGGTGATATGAAGCACTCGATCTTGGAGCTTGAGACGAAGTCTTGTTCTGAAAGCCAAGGTTGGGTGGGTGGGAAGAACCACTGCCACCTTTGCTCTTCTGCTGATACGGCTGACGAAACGGAGGAGGAGGAAGCCAATACTTCTGCTGCTTGGCCACTTGAGTAGAGGAAGAAGGAGTAACATCTCTGACTCGCTTCTTGGAAGCATCACACCTCAGTTGAGCGGCCTCTTGCTTCAGTGCCATGTTGTAGAACTCATCGTACCTCAAGGGCTCAAAGAGAACAAGAGCTAGCTGAATTTCTTCTCTAAGACCACCCCTGAACTGGTATATCATGCTCTTCTCATCAGGGACGTCCTGCTTGGCAAAGCGGGCGAGCTTCTGGAACAACTTGTTCTAGTCATAGACAGACAAAGAGCCTTGCTTCAGGTTGCGGAATTCCTCACGCTTACTTTCAACCACGCTCTGAGGGATGTGGTGAGCTCGGAAATCTTGACGGAATTCATCCCAAGTGATCACACGTCCACCTCTGGAATCCTTGTACTACTGGAACCATTCTGCAGCTTGATCTTTGAGTTGGAAGGAAGCGAACTTGACGAAATCTTCAGGCCTGACGTTACTGCACTCAAAATGCTTACACAGATCCACAAGCCAATCGTCAGCATCGGTTGCCTCAACACAATTGCTGAAAGTCTTTGGCCCATTAGCAAGGAGCTGGTTGAGTGTAGCAAAGTGATTCTGATTGTTGCCTTGATTCCCTTGGTTGCCTTGATTGCGTTCTTGGAGAATTTGCATGATCAACTGTGTGTTTGCATTGGTTGCGGCCATCACAGCTTGCCATGCCTCCGGAGGTGGAGGTGGTGGCGGATCAGGATTCGGAGTCGTGCGCGTTGGAGGAGCCATCCTGAAGAGGTTGACATCCATTAGCACATTGACAGACAAAATGAAGCTGAATCCAACGGAATGAAAATTGCAACATAAAGTCTTCACATTCGAACAAAATGAACGAATGCATTCCTCTTGAAATGGTCACATATCCATAAATTGAGAAGCCACGTAGAAATAAGGTAGAGAAATAAACCAACAAGGTACGGATCAAGAACGAATAATCGGTAAGAAATCCCAATCTCAAACCAATATCCATGGAAGAAGAACTAGAGCTACAAGAATTCCCACCTATGAAACTCCCGAACCTTTCCGGTTATGCAATCAGGTGTTGGGGATACAGGGGAAGCATAATATCTCACCCAATCTAGCAAAACCTACATCCAGCTGTATCCATCCTTCAACACATAACCGAGAAAAACTTCGGAAACCATCTACCTCAACCTTCGAAAAGCATCCATTATACAAGTTATGGCGATACTCCCGAATTCCCGCCCCAGTACTGGGTGGCGTCGAGGTTATCTCACCAACGAACTGCATAAAAGAGATTTTCGATGTCGGCGTACTAAACTCAGGTATTCCAGAATTGCAACGATAAAATTATGATGACAACACCTCAGAGCTCAACTCCCCGGGACACTTCCACTAAACCCCTGACAGGAGGCACCAAGACAATGTTCTCATCACAAAACCATCGGAACGATTCCAAGATACCCGCGTGATCCTAAATTTTTTTTAGTGAAATTTGAGAAGAGAAGAGTCAAAACTCTACATCAGGATGCCTTACCAGAGCGATGAGGAGACTGGGAAGTAAAAAGAATTCCTAAACTCTCCGATATATAATTCCTAAATGACTCAAAACATTTTTCTAGACACAACTCGGCTGCTAAAAATGATCAAGCAATGGGGCTCCTAAGGTCGGGGAAGGCTCTGATTACCAACTTGTAACACCCTCGATGCGACTATATCTCCCACGTGTCGAGGCACGACTTAGAGGCATAATCGCATTGAAGGCATATGTCGCAAGTCAGGCAATCCTCAGAAACATCCCATGTAATATAGATTATGAAAAGGGATAACATAGTTGGCTTACACTCGCCATGTCAATCAAGTACATAA
Source organism: Triticum urartu (assembly GCF_056163025.1). Lineage (NCBI taxonomy): Eukaryota > Viridiplantae > Streptophyta > Magnoliopsida > Poales > Poaceae > Triticum > Triticum urartu. Next base: position 48,812,473 of record NC_141875.1, read on the forward strand.
ATAACATACATCATCCAAACACTCATGGCCCGACTACGACGCCAAAATGAAAGACAACCCAACAAGCGACATGGTCCCGATCACCCCCAACCGGGCACCACTACTGATCATCAGGAAAAGAAACATAGTATCGCTGAGAGTCCTCGTCGAACTCCCACTTGAGCTCGAGCGCGTCACCTGGAGCGGAATCATCTGGACCTGCATCTGGTGTAATAGTAATCTGTGATCCACGGGGACTCAGCAATCTCGCACCCTCGCGATCAAGACTATTTAAGCTTATAGGTAAGGTAAGGTAAATATATGTGGAGCTGCAGCAAGCGACTAGCATATATGGTGGCTAACTTATTCGCAAAAGAGAGCGAGAAGAGGAGGCAAAGCGCGAGCGAGGAACTAGAGAGCAACCTGCACAAACATTACTCCAACACCGTGTCCACTTCCCGGACTCCGCCGAGAAGAGGCCATCACGGTAACTCACACGGTTGATTCATTTTTAATTAAGTTAAGGTTCAAGTTATCTACAACCGGACATTAACAAATTCCCATCTGCCCATAACCACGGGCACGGCTTTCGAAAGTTCAAATCCCTGCAGGGGAGTCCCAACTTAGCCCATGACAAGCTCTCACGGTCAACGAAGGAATAGACCTCCTCCCGAGACGTTCCGATCAGACTCGGTACCTCGGTTCTTCAAGACATTTTGACAGGTTAAAACAAGACCAACAACACCGCCCGAATGTGCCGACAAATCCCGATAGGAGCTGCACATATCTCGTTCTCAGGGCACACTCAGATAGGTCAAGCTACGAGTAAAACCAACCCTCGAGTTTCTCCAAGGTGGCCCCGCAGGCTGCCTGGTTCGGACCAACACTCAGAGGAGCACTGGCCCGGGGGGGGGGGGGTTTAAATAAGATGACCCTCGGGCTCCGGAAACCCAAGGGAAAAAAGGCTAGGTGGCAAATGGTAAAACCAAGGTCGGGCATTGCTGGAAAAGCTTTAATCAAGGCAAACTATCAAGGGGTTCCCATTATAACCCAACCGCGTAAGGAACGAAAAATCCAGGAACATAACACCGATATGACGGAAACTAGGGCGGCAAGAGTGGAACAAAACACTAGGCAAGAGGCCGAGCCTTCCACCCTTTACCAAATATATAGATGCATTTAGATAACATGGCAATATAATGATATCCCAACAAGTAAATAAATGTTCCAACAAGGAACGGCCTCCAATCTTCACCTGCAACTAGCAACGCTATAAGAGGGGCTGAGCAAGGCGGTAACATAGCCAATCAACGGTTTGCTAGGACATGGTGGGTTAGAGGTTTGACATGGCAATTTGGGAGGCTTGAAAGCAAATGGTAGGCCTCGTAGCATTGGCATAGCAAAAGAGCGAGCAAACTAGCATAGCAAAGATATTAGTGATTTCGAGGGTATGATCATCTTGCCTGCAAAGCTGTCAGAGTTGACTGGATCCTCGAAAGCAAACTCAACGGGCTCCTTGTTAGCGAACTCGTCTCCCGGCTCTACCCAAACAAGACAAACAAGCAACAAGGACACAATCAACCACGTGCAAGGATCAAACAATAAGATGCAATGATGATATGCTATGCGGGATGCGATGCGGGATGCATATGCAAGATTTGACAAGGGATGCATGAACCTGGCCTCAACATGGAAATCCAAGTGTGCCACTGGAAAGATGAGATTAAATCGCTTGAAAACGATATAAAGAACGCCGGAATCGGAGTTACGGTTTGGAAATGGCAAGCGATTCAAATATGACGTCGGTCTGCGATTTACAGCAAGTAGCCATCTAAATGCAATGAGATGAACATGCTACAGCACCCAAACATGACAACCAAATACATGGCAGGGATGCATTCAAGATGCTTAACAAAAGTCTAGCACTAAGCTATGGCCAATTCATCCATTAACAGGTTCAAACAAGCATGGCAAAAATGCATATGGTAAACAGATCTCAGACTTAGTGAAATTAACACTTGTCTGAAATTTCAGACCAAGTAGCACTCTTCGGAGCAACGAAACTACATGCTACATGACCTGAACATGGCAAAGTAAAACATGGCATGGAGCTACTCAAACAGCTTAACAAAAGTCCCTTAGTGACCTTGAGCCAAAAGGGATCAGAAAACATACTAACAAGCATGTGAACATAGCAATATCATAATCAGTTTTCAGACTTAGTGAAAACTGGCACATGCTGAAACATAACTCAAGTAGGCATGTTTATGAGCTCGATGCACTCACTACGGTGCAAGTCATGACAAGATAATCATACACCTATCAAGAACACACAAAATGCAAGCTATACATGGCAAGAACAATAGCATAGCATGCACGGATCAACTATAACATCATCGGCAAAATTGCAAACAAGTTGACAATCTGCCCAGATTCACAAAGTAGCAAAAGTAGAGCTCGATTGAGTCAAGCTAGGGTGCTCCATAATTGCCAACAAAGACATGGATGGATAGAGCACTACAAGATTAATAAAACATCCTTACTGATCATCCTCAAAAGAGGCACGGATCTCTCGGAAACAACATGAACATATGGCAACATGAGATAAACAACTCAAGGACTTAGTGGAAATGCTAAGTCCCTGAAAACAGAATTACCAAGTGCCTCACTTTGAAAGCTTGCACTAGTCACCACACACATCACAAAAATACATGGGTTGCACCTCTGGAAAGATGACAAAACCCTTAACAAAACATATGTAGAGCATCAGGGCATATCATGCACACAATAATCATGGCAAAAATGGCAAATAGCTAAATGGAGTAGCAGATCTGATAATTAACTCAAGTAGCCTCCTTCTAACAGCATTTCAGGCATCAAGATGAACTCAAATGAAAATGATGCAATGGAATGAAATGATGTACTCTCTGGCACGAACATTTTGATATGCTATATGCATGAATCGGAGCTACGGATGCAAAGTTACGAGGCCATGAACATGAGCACTTGGATCTGGAATTTCTGGGACTTGGAAGAAAAAAACACCTCCGGATCTAGGGTTTGACCTGGCACGCGAACCGAGGCGGAATCCGGTGAGGTACTGTTCACCGGAGAGCTTGTGGCGGCCGGAGCTCGTCGGGGCTTGCCGGAGACGAGGGAGAGGAGGAGGACGGCGTGGACGGCGGCGGAGGGCGGCGGCTTGCGCGGCAGCGGAGATCCGCGGGGGCACGGCGTGAAGCGCCGGCCGGCGTCGATGGCGGGCGGCGGCGGCGATGGCCTCGGGTGGCCGGCCGCGAGGAGGGAGGCGGCGCCCTCGGGTGAGAGGAGGCGGGCGATGTTGGCCGCGGAGGGCCCCTCGCGGGCTCCGGCGGGCCCCGAGCGGTGGCGGCGAAGTGGGCGCACGCCCGGCCACGTGGCTTTGCGGGATTGGCCTGGGCGGATCGGGCGGACACGTCCGGCCGTCCGGATTTTGTCCGACGGCTGGAGGAGGAGGGGGACTAGGGTTTCGGGGGAGGAGGAGCTCCGAATTTCGGGGGGGGGGGGTCTTTGTATAGACATAGAGGGAGCTAGGAGAGTCCAAATGAGGTGCGGCTCTCGACCACGCGATCGTGATCAAATGCTCTAGATGATGGAGCAGGTTTAGGTGGGTTTTGGGCCAAATTGGAGGGGTGTTGGGCTGCAACACACACGAGGCCTTTACGGTCCCTCGGTTAACCGTTGGAGTATCAAACGAAGTCCAAATGATAAGAAACTTGACAGGCGGTCTACCGGTAGTAAACCAAGGCCGCTTGGCAAGTCTCGGTCCAATTCAGAAATGTTTAATCCCCACACATGAAAGAAAGGTAGAAATGACCACCGGAGGAAAAGAAGCGCCGGAATGCAAAACGGACAACGGGGAAAATGCTCGAATGCATGAGACGAACACGTATGCAAATGCAATGCACATGATGACATGATATGAGATGCATGACAACAATAACAACACACGGAGACAAAAAACCCGAACCCGAGAAAATAAAAGAACTTAACGCCGGAAACGGCAAGAGTTGGAATACATATTGGGAAAGTCATATCCGGGGTGTTACACGTTGGTACTCCACCGCCGATTCCTCGATGGATAGACTCTTCTCTACCTCGACCTCGGGCACGCGCAACTCCTCCTCCCGGCGCTCCTCGATCTCCGCCGCCTCCTGCATCTCCAGCTCCCGCTCGGCGACCTCATGAGGAAGCAGGTGCTCTGTGGCCACCACCGCCTTTTCAGACGTGGGTTGCATGCTGGAGTCTGAGGTGGCCTGGAATATCTTGGCGTGTGCATCCTCGATCTTGGCGTGGATGGCCTCGACTCGGGCCAGGGCGACATCAGCGGCACAGATGGCAGCTCGAGCGCTCTTGGCGTTTGCAGCCGCCGCCGCAGCAGCAGCTGCAACTGTCTCGGCTGCCGCAGCTGCCCTGTCGACTGCCGCAGACGCCCTCTCGGAGGAAGCGTCCGTGCTCAATGCGGGTGCGGCGGCACTCTCGGCGTAGGCGGCCGTGCTCTCGGCGCAGGCGGCGGTGCTCGAGGGGAGGGGGGAGGGGACGCGGCCATCGTATGGGCCTTCACGAAGCGTTTCCACGGCGTCATCTTTGCAAGAAGGGGGTGCGGGAATGGGGATCAGGATTCATGGATTCGGGGGTTGCCGACACTGGAGCAGACGAGCCGGCGAAACTTAAGGAGGGAGACTTAAATAGACCCAGATATTTACATCACAAACGGTTCCTAGAAAACAACTTTGTGTGATGTTGTAGATATTTTTATTAGCCGTGAAAGAAGAATTTGGAGTAAAGTGGCAACGGATGGTGTTTTAAATGAATGAGAAATTTGGTAGTACTAATACAACTGTCATGTCAAATTTTGGAAAATTTCAGGGGTCATTTGACCTTTTAAGACATTTAAGTGATGTTCTAGCCATTTTATGACCGTAATTGAAATTTGAACTACATGTACATGCAACAGCTAACCATAACGGTTTGACAACTCATATTTCATGTACTTGTGTGCGATTTAATTCCATGTGCAGTAAATTGGAAGGAATTTTCTAATATATTGGTCTAACAGCTATGACACAATTAAGCATGGAGTGACATGGAATTTTAATTCCAAAAAATAAAAAAAAATCAGAAACACATGAAACCTTGGTTGATGTAATGTCATGCCACCTAAATATGATATGGTAAATAAATTGGCATGTTTGACAAAAGTTTGGACACACGCCCCTCACAAACCGGAGCAACTCACTAGAAGGCTTGTGGTTCCAACAGGGAACAATGCATGTTTGATGACGAACAGGAGATAGCTTCCTCTTACGGCCTTCATTTTTTTCTACGGCTAACGTGCACTACTACAACTGTAATGTGAAATTTTTGAAAATTCTAGGGGTCATTTGATCTTTTAAAGACATTTAAGTGATTTTCTAGCCATTTAATGACCATAATTCAAATTTGAACTACATCTACATGCAACGCCTAACCGTAATGGTTTGAAAAATCATATTTGTGTACTTGTATGCGAGTTAATTCCATCTGCAGTAAACTAGAATGAATTTTCAAACATATTTGTCTCATGACATGGACACATGCATACGTATGCATGGAGTGACATGGCATTTTAATTCTAAAAAAATCAGAAACACATGAAACCTTGGTTGATATAATGTCATGCCACCAAATGATGTGGTAAAGAAATTGTCATGTTTGACGAAAGTTTGGACACACACCCCTCACAAATCGGAGCAACTCACTAGAAGGCTCGTGGTTCCGAGAGGGAACAATGCATGTTTGATGACGAACGGGAGATAGTTTCCTCTTACGGCATTCAATTTTTTTCTACGTCTAACGTGCACTACTACAACTGTAATGTGAATTATTTGAAAATTCCAGGGGTCATTTAACCTTTTAAATACATTTAATTGTTTTCCTAGCCATTTAATGACCGTAATTAAAATTTGAATTAAATCTACATGCAATGCCTAACCAAAACGGTTTGAAAAATCATATCCGTGTACTTGTGTGTGAGTTAATTCCATGTGCAGTAAATTAGAAGGAATTTTCAAACATATTGGTCTCACGACATGGACACATGCATACGTATGCATGAAGTGACATGGCATTTTAATTCCAAAAGATAAAAAAATAATCCGAAAAACATGAAATCTTGGTTGATGTAATGTCATGCCACCAAGATTATGTGGTAAAGAAATTGGCTTGTTTGACGAAAGTTTGGACACACACCCCTCACAAACCGGAATAACTCACTAGAAGGTTCGTCGTTCCGAGAGGGAACAATGCATGTTTGATGACGAACGGGAGATAAATTCCTCTTACGGCCTTCAATTTTTTTCTATGTCTAACATGCACTACTACAACTGTAACGTGATTTTTTTGAAAATTGTAGGGGTCATTTGTCCTTTAAAGACATTTAAGTGATTTTCTAGCCATTTAATGACCGTAATTCAAATTTGAACTACATCTATATAAAACGGCTAACCAAAACGGTTTGAAAAATCATATATGTTTACTTGTGTGCGAGTTAATTCCATGTGTAGTAAATTAGAAGGAATTTTCAAACTTATTGGTCTCATGACATGGACACATGCATACGTATGCATGGAGTGACATGGCATTTTAATTCCAAAAAATAAAAAAATAATCAAAAAAACATGAAACCTTGGTTGATGTATGTCATGCCACCAAGATGATGTGGTAAAGAAATTGACATGTTTAACGAAATTTTGGACACACACCTCTCACAAACCGGAGCAACTCACTAAAAGGTTCGTGGTTTCGAGAGAGAACAATTGTAACACCCCGGTAGTTAAGCTACAATAGTCACACCCTAATGGTGCCATGTCATCGCAATTAATTTATCTAAACCTCACTTTGTTCCTAACCGAATACAAATACAAATTCAAATTAAAATAAAGTTGAATTATCATTTCTTCAAGCGGTAAAACAAAAATGTCCGCTGGGTGCAAAAATTCACTAGATAATTTTCATGAAGAAACCAATATTATTTGAGATATTGAATTGCCCCTAACCTATATAAAGCAGTGCCCAAAACAACCTTTCTAACCCATTCGCAATTATGAAAAATTCAAATGAATACTAATGCGCACAAAACTTTTTTTGTGACAATGCTAATTATTGTAAGGTAATTATGTGGCACAACCCCATATTTTACAAAAGACATCTTGTGGACAAACATTTTTCAAAACAGAAAAGGGAATTTGAAATAAATGGAAATGAAAAGGGACCTAAAACTACTGGGCCACTGGCCCATATGTGGCCACAGTGCCTTCGGCTCAGCCCACTGCCACCTGTCCTCCCACCTCCCACTACAGGAGGCAGGGGAAGGGCGTGGCAGGCATCCAGGCTACCATGGCCGGGATTGTCGACGTGCCGGCTATCCCGCGGCCTCCCCGACGCCTACAAGACCTGCCTCGCGGCGCCCCAAACCCTAATACCCTCATTCTTCTTCCTCGTCTCTCTCCATTGATCTGAACCACGCCTGAGCTCCGCCGTCGACATGTCGCCGTCGATGCCGCCGTCGACATGTCGCCTCGTGAGGAGACGTCCAAGAGGACCGCCACCGACGACTCCTTCTTCTCCTAGCACCAGGACAAGCCGGGCCGCACTGTACTCTCGGCATCGAGCCATTCCTCGCCTGCGGCCGTCGCAACTTGTCGCCGGTTTCCACTGTCCGGGCCACCCCCGACCTCCCAACCTCGTCCACAAGCCCCAAGGTGAGCCCCTCTACCGATCCCCTCACTTTCCCCTTTCGATATGTGTCGTTTGCCACCACTCCCGTGTTCGTCAGTGGCCGACCTGCCTGCACCTCCGCCGAGGCGCTCGCATTGTGCGCCCACCGAGCCAACGCTCGCACTCGGCCGCCCCAGACCACACCATGCCCTGCGCGCTTCCGTTGCTGCGGTGCTAGCTGCTGCTCTGCGTACTGCTAGTAGTGTTGCCGCCGCTGCTCTGTGTGCCCGCTTGCTGCTGCCGTCTGCTGCTAGCCACAACTGCTGCAGCTCTTTCCTACTGCGCGCGCTCGCCTGATGCCGCTGCTTGCTCGCGCGGGCGCCCGCTGCCGCCGTTGCCGCCACTTGATGCTGCTAGCCACGGCCATGGCTACGGCCGTGTGCGTATGCAGTGTGTGTGTGTGTGTGTGTCGTATGAGTGTGCAGTGTGTGTGTGTGTGTGTCGTGTGTGTATGTGTGTGTGTGTGCGCACAGCCACAGTTGGCTGTGCCACCGGCCGGTCCCTGGCTTAATTAATCTAGGTTTAATTTGGACTAGTTTAGGTAGGAACTAATTTAGTGTTGATTAGTCTATATAACCAATGACATGTGGCCCCTAGTTTAAATTAAGTTAGACTAAGTAATCTACGCTGATGACAATGACATGTGGGCCACACCTAGCCCTTTTGACTAGTCAAATTGACTTGGTCAATTCGGATTAAATTGAAATAAAATAAAACCAAGAATCTAAAAAAACAATAAAACTTAGAAAACTCATATAAATTAATCCGTAACTCCGATGAAAATAATATATATATATATATATGTTGCTCAGAACGACGAGACGAATTCGAATAGGCAGTCCGTTCGTCCGCCACGCATCCCTAGCATAGCGAACACGCAACTTTTCCCCTCCGATTCATCTGTCCGAAAACGCGAAACACCAGGGATATTTTCCCGGATGTTTCCCCCCTTCACCGGTATCACCTCATACCGCGTTAGGGCACACCTAGCACCGCTACTTGTCATGTCATGCATCGTTATGCATCTGTTTGCATTGTATTCATTGTTTCTTCCCCATCTTCTCTCCGGTAGACTACGAGACTGACGCTGCTGCTGGTGCCCCGATCGACTACGCTGTTGACGACCCCTCTCTCTTGCCAGAGCAACCAGGCAAGCCCCCCCCCTGATCACCAGATATCGCCTACTCTTCTCTATACTGCTTGCATTAGAGTAGTGTAGCATGTTACTGCTTCCGTTAATCCTATCCTGATACATATCCTGTCCTTGCTACTACTGTTGTTACCTTATCCTGCAATCCTAATACTTAGTATAGGATGCTAGTTTATCATCAGTGGCCCTACATTCTTGTCCATCTGCCATGCTATACTATCGGGCCGTGATCACTCGGGAGGTGATCACGGGTATATACTCATACATATATACATGCTATACAGGTGGTGGCTAAAGTCGGGTCGGCTCGTAGGAGTACCCGCGAGTGATTCCGGTGTTGGGGGCTGAAGGGGCAGGTGGCTCCATCCCGGTAGAGGTGGGTCTGAGTTCCCGAAGGCCCCAGACTGTTACTTTGTGGTGGAGTGACAGGGCAGGTTGAGACCACCTAGGAGAGAGGTGGGCCTGGCCCTGGTCGGCGTCTGTGGTTATTTCAAAATAACACGCTTAACGAGATCTTGGTATTTGATCTGAGTCTGGCTACTGGCCTATACGCACTAACCAACTACGCGGGAACAATTATGGGCACTCGACGTCGTGGTATCAACCGAAGCCTTCGTGACGTCAGCGAATGAGCGGCGCGCGCCGGGTTGGACCGCGTAACTCAACTTCCTTTGTAATGGAGGTTGCTAGGTCTGCTCTCCGGCCGCGTTCGCAACGTGCAGGTGTGCAAAGGGCGATGGGCCCAGACCCCTGCGCCATAGGATTTAGACCGGCGTGCTGACCTCTCTGTTGTTCCTAGGTAGGGTTGCGACGTGTTGATCTTTCGAGGCCGGGCATGACCCAGAAAAGTGTGTCCGGACAAAGGGGATCGAGCGTGTTGGGAAATGTGGTGCACCCCTGCAGGGAAGTTGATCTATTCGAATAGCCGTGTCCCTCGATAAAAGGATGACCCGGAGTTGTACCTTGACCTTATGACAACTAGAACCGGATACTTAATAAAACACACCCCTCTAAGTGCCAGATACAACTGGTGATCGCTCTCTCATAGGGCGACGAGGGGAGTATCATCGGTTAGGTTTATGCTATGCGATGCTACTGGGTGAACTTACCATCTACTCCCTTCTACATGCTGCAAGATGGAGGTGGCCAGAAGCGTAGTCTTCGATAGGACTAGCTATGCCCCTCTTATTCCGGCATTCAGCAGTTGAGCCCACATATGATAGCCTTATTCCATTTGATACCAATGCATACATATGTAGTGTAGCTCCTTGCTTGCGAGTACTTTGGATGAGTACTCACGGTTGCTTTGCTCCCTCTTTTCCCCCTTTCTATACCCGATTGCTGCGACCAGGCGATGGAGCCCAGGAGCCAGACGCCACTGTCGATGACGACTACTACTACTACTCGGGAGGTCCCTACTACTACGTGCAGCCTGCTGACGACGACCAGGAGTAGTTTCGGAGGATCCCAGGCAGGAGGCCTGCGCCTCTTTCGATCTGTATCCCAGTTTGTGCTAGCCTTCTTAAGGAAATCTTGTTTAACTTATGTCTGTACTCAGATATTGTTGCTTCCGCTGACTCGTCTATGATTGAGCTCTTGTATTCGAGCCTTCGAGGCCCCTGGCTTGTAATATAAAGCTTGTATTATTTTAATTTGTGTCTAGAGTTGTGTTGTGATATCTTCCCGTGAGTCCTTGATCTTGATCGTACACATTTGCGTGTATGATTAGTGTATGGTCAAATCGGGGGCGTCACAAGTTGGTATCAGAGCCGACTGCCTGTAGGAATCCCCCTTCCACACTCCTTGGCCGAAGTTGAGTCTAGTCGATGAAAATTATTTTACTAACATGGTTGTGCGGCCCATGGGCCCATGTCGCCATTGGTTGGTATTAGGATCTTTTATTCCTCGTCTATACTCTAGGACTCTCATCTCTCTTCTGTTCGGGTTAAATGAATTTTACTAAATCTAACATTAGGATCTCGTGATCACTTTCTCCCGGAGAGCCCCTCGGTCCGAACGATCGACTGCTTCAACAGAAGATTCTGACAATACTCTTAGATGTTCTCCCGAGACTTTGTGCCATCACTTTTGCAATTCCATTCCATCGATAAACTCTATGGATAACCACATACACTTTCCTTTCATACAATCATTCCATGTTGATCTTGTTATTACAAGATACCTTGAAATTCTCTCTGTTGTTCCGAGAATACTGTGTGCATACCGCCTTACAATTCTTAGCCACATGAATACCCTTACGGATAATTCCTCGCACTTACCGGGTATCCGCTCATTCCTAGTTGTTCATGTGTTTCACAAAGGTCTTCGAAATACCATTCGATCTTTCGAAAAACCCAAGCATCCTATTGCTCTTGGAATTCTTGCTTGCTTACATTATGGTTAATCCCATAATTCTCGTAGTCTTATTGGCATCCCTTGTCATTATCATTTTGAGTTTGTTGATTCAATATGTTTGCGAATGCCCGCAATCATCGTTGATCCTTATAAATTACCTTTCCGGCTGAGCTACCATTCTTTTAACCGGAATTGGTTCTCGACCAATCAAATTTTCGTCGATTGTACCCCTAAGACTATTCAACTTATCCATCCCTAATCAGAGCATTGCTTCTGATCCCTTGATTTGGAAATCATAAAATTTCTTTGCATTAAGCTTTGAATTAGTCAGTTGATCCTATAATCCGATGCCTTGGCATTCCTTCTTCCTCTGATTGAGTACCGATACTCATATCAGCCCTGTTGTGGACCGCCATACCCATTGCCGGGTTATTATCCGATAGTGTCCTTCACAACCAAAACTCTTGTGAGTTCTTTACCTAATACACAAAGCTTTTGGTAAATTGTATCCCCTGCTTTTTGTCAACCATGCTCTGCTCCCGAGGTTGAGTTATTCGCTCCTGAAGTTGGTGGTATGTGTTCTTAAGATGCCCCTATGGGTTACACCTATGCATTCCTTACTCTGTGTGAACCCGAAAGATTTCACGGGTCATAATTATCTAGTATTGAACTAGGTAAAACTTTCGACAACTAATGTCATTTTCGAAAAGTGGGAGGTGAATGGAAGGTTATACACTGAAGAAGTGGGAGTCGACCTTGAACTTTGCGTTCATGCCCATGGACACGATGTAGATCCTACCATAGAAGCTTCTTGTAATAATAACTATTTCGTTGATATAATATCATCTAGTATCTGTGAATTGATCATATGCAATCGTGGTTCCGACCATATTTTCTCTTTTGATCCCATTTCTCGGACAAGTTAAAGCACTTGTGTTTTGCAATTCAATACCCCAGCCCAACCTATACATTGATCTGTCGCCAAGTATTACCCCATGGTAGCTCGAGATTATCACGAAACTGCATAACTTCTTATGAGTTCTTCTTCAAGTACTACATTCTCACCGATTCCAATTTTTCACGGGCTCTGAGTTATTAAACACTCAAAGACACCGATAATTGAATTGAGTTCGCACCGCAATTAAACCACTCTTGGTAACCTTCATTACTTATGAGTTTGAACTCAATCACATCATTCCTATCCTGCTCGGCTATATCATTCTCGTGCCGATTTTAACTATGCCACCTGGTCCTTAATCCCGGAGCACAACTTTCGACGATGAGCTAAGCTTACGTCGATCTTTCTCGTCATATCATTTCGTCTTGAACAACAAGCTTGATTTCGAGTTTGTGTTGTACCCATGGTTCCAATAGCCATTCGCTTCTTCATTCTTTGACTTTATGCCATCGTCGATCGATTACATCTTCATGAAATATCTCGACAACTATGTCGTGATCATCATCAACATCCTAAGCTCTTCCAAGATATATATCGAATTCTTGATGGGTAATACCATCCTTGCCCCTCGATGATTCGTGTTATCATCGACCACTTTATTGCCTTCCGTTCAACACAAACTTGTTCGTGTTTTGTGTTATACCTTGAGATCCTTGCTACCCAGCAGATGTTCTTCTTACCTTGGAAGTATTACCATCTTTTATGTCAAGAAAGTCGTGAGAATTTCACCACCTCTTAAGAGATCTTGATACAGGTGATACTTCTTGCCATATCCATTCATTCCTTGGTCCCCGTGTTGTTTCTAACCGGAAAACCGATAATTGAACTATGATGTGCGACTTCAAAACTTCTAGCAACCCTATTGCTTTGAAGTTAATGGTCGATATATCATTCTTAGACCATTGGTTATCGAATCACCATTCTAATATTGATCATGCTACCTAATCCCATATTTCGGGTGCACCTTTCAATCAATGATTAACTGTGTATGTTTTCCTCGAGCATACCTTATTATATCATTTGATCTTACAAATGTTATCTCCTTGTTCGAATACTGGTGGGAATCCATCTTTTGGAAATCTCGATTCATTGTCGCTGATTTCATCAGCCACCTCCTCATCCTCTCCTTGGTTTAATGATGAACTCATGATTCGGAACTTGCTTCCATAGTTCAATTCATGAGAATCTTGCAACTCCATCTCGTCTAATTTTGTTGCACCCCTTCCTTCTCGGGCATCATGAGTCTGAGATATCCTGACACCAATCTCATCTGAGTCTCAGCCAGATATGATGGTTGGAACATATTTTCAAGAGTTATAACATCTTTACATGACCGGGTAAGGTGATGTCATGCCTAGCACACCTGGCCGGAGCACCTAGTGTTATAGTTCCCTTTTCTGCAAGGTTATCCATTCATCCATGAGGAAATTGTAAGACTTATTCTACAAGTTGTTCCTGATGAATCCTTTAAGTATCGAAAGACTAACCTTTACCTGATGACCATGCCAATGCTATCTCTAAGCATGAATGTGGTACTCCGATTTTCAATAAAAACATTTGAAGCACAATGCTAAATTTGCCTTATCAATTATCCAAACACCATTGTATGGGTAATGTCATAAAATTTCTCTCCCTTTCCTAAAGGGTTTTCTACGTCATATTCTGTCATGGATATCATGCTCCGCTTGCCCTTGGGAAGGATATACCCCCGAAATATGTGTGTATACACATTTTCCTTTCCATTGTTCTGTTTAATCTGATAATTGCATTTTCCTTCCCATTGTTATGTTTAACCTTTCTTTTAATTTGACCTAGCTGAGCAGTGATAATTCCCTGCTTAGGTGAGCCCCTCGTTGTACCACTCTGCCAGTAAGACCCTGTTACTTTTGTTGATGACATTCCGGTAACCACCGATGGACGAGAACTTTGCCTATTGGTCCGCCTCGTTCAACGAGCAGGAAAATGGTTCTCTTCGTCCCTCGCCCTTGGTACCGATGCTGTTGCCGACATAACTGACATGCTATCTTCTGACATGCCTTGCTTAAATGATCGTTCAAGACATAACCACCGTTCCTACTTTTAACCCACATGGTGAGCCCATAACCCATAGTTCCATAGGATCCAAACCTGACTCCCCTGTACATCCTTGTTTTCAAAATTATTTCTCGCGCTTGACTTGTATGTAGTTCACGGGCCACCTTCCTAGTGATCTATTCTGGTATCAGACGCAATATTTATTCCCATTGCTCTGAGTCCCTTTCACACTTTGTTTCAGGCATCGAACGATTGCCTACCCACTTGAAACTTCTCATGGCACCTTCTTACTTTGCTCTCAGTATTTTCTTAAGTTTCAGTTCGAGAGTTACTTTCCGCCACCTTCCCCGATGTTAGCTATCAGATAGTCAACCTTGCAGAGGTCCGTTCTCCTAGAATAACCCCGCCTTATTCTACCGTAAGTACGATGGAGTTCCCGAAGAAAGGATGTTGACTTCATCATGATGACCTGAAGCAGCGAAATGAAGACATCAACGTAGTGGATCGACCTCTTCGAGAAGGGCAACCAAGGTGAGAAGACCCGTTAGAATTTTGTATCCCTTCCTCCCTTACCCCCCTTCTAAATCTCGGGACGAGATTTTTTTTAGTGGAGGAGATTTGTAACACCCCGGTAGTTAAGCTACAATAGTCACACCCTAATGGTGCCATGTCATCGCAATTAATTTATCTAAACCTCACTTTGTTCCTAACCGAATACAAATACAAATTCAAATTAAAATAAAGTTGAATTATCATTTCTTCAAGTGGTAAAACAAAAATGTTCGCTGGGTTGCAAAAATTCACTAGATAATTTTCATGAAGAAACCAATATTATTTGAGATATTGAATTGCCCCTAACCTATATAAAGCAGTGCCCAAAACAACCTTTTTAACCCATTCGCAATTATGAAAAATTCAAATGAATACTAATGCGCACAAAACCTTTTTTGTGACAATGCTAATTATTGTAAGGTAATTATGTGGCACAACCCCATATTTTACAAAAGACATCTTGTGGCCAAACATTTTTCAAAACAGAAAAGGGAATTTGAAATAAATGGAAATGAAAAGGGACCTAAAACTACTGGTCCACTGGACCATATGTGGCCACAGTGCCTTCGGCCTAGCCCACTCCCACCTCTCCTCCCACCTCCCGCTACAGGAGGCAGGGGAAGGGCGTGGCAGCCATCCAGGCCACCATGGCCGGGACTGTCGACGTGCCGGCCATCCCGCGGCCTCCCCGATGCCTACAAGAGCTGCCTCGCGGCGCCCCAAACCCTAATACCCTCATTCTTCTTCGTCGTCTCTCTCCATCGATCTGGACCACGCCTGAGCTCCGCCGTCGACATGTCACCGTCGATGCCTCGGCCACCGTGCTCCCCGCGTCGTGAGGAGACGTCTAAGAGGACCGCCACCGACGACTCCTTCTTCTCCTAGCACCAGGACAAGCCGGGCCGCACTGTACTCTCGGCATCGAGCCATTCCTCGCTTGCGGCCGTCGCATCTTGTCGCCGGTTTCCACTGCTCCGGGCCACCCCCGACCTCCCAACCTCATCCACAAGCACCAGGGTGAGCCCCTCTACCGATCCCCTCACTTTCCCCTTTCGATTTGTGTCGTTTGCCACCACTCCCGTGTTCGTCAGTGGCCGACTTGGCTGCAGCTCCGCCGAGGCGCTCGCATCGTGCGCCCACCGAGCCAACGCTCGCACTCGGCCGCCCCAGACCACACCGTGCCCTGCGCGCTTCCGTTGCTGCGGTGCTAGCTGCTGCTCTGCGTACTGCTAGTAGTGTTGCCGCCGCCGCTCTGCGTGCCCGCTTGCTGCTGCCGGCTGCTGCTAGCCACAACTGCTGCAGCTCCTTCCTGCTGCGCGCGCTCGTCTGATGCCGCTGCTTGCTTGCGCGGGCGCCCGCTGCCGCCGTTGCCGCCACTTGATGCTGCTAGCCACGGCCATGGCTACGGCCGTGTGCGTGTGCAGCGTGTGTGTGTGTGTGTGTGTGTGTGTGTGTGTGTCGTATGAGTGTGCAGTGTGTGTGTGTCGTGTGTGTATGTGCGTGTGTGTGCACAGCCACAGTTGGCTGTGCCACCGGCCGGTCCCTGGCTTAATTAATCTAGGTTTAATTTGGACTAGTTTAGGTAGGAACTAATTTAGTGTTGATTAGTCTATATAACCAATGACATGTGGCCCCTAGTTTAAATTAAGTTAGATTAAGTAATCTACACTGATGACAATGACATGTGGGCCACACCTAGCCCTTTTGACTAGTCAAATTGACTTGGTCAATTCGGATTAAATTGAAATAAAATAAAACCAAGAATCTAAAAAACAATAAAACTTAGAAAAATCATATAAATTAATCCGTAACTCCGATGAAAATAATATATATATATATATATATGTTGCTCAGAACGACGAGACGAATTCGAATAGGCAGTCCGTTCGTCCGCCACGCATCCCTAGCATAGCGAACACGCAACTTTCCCCCTCCGATTCATCTGTCCGAAAACGCGAAACACCAGGGATATTTTCCCGGATGTTTCCCCCCTTCACCGGTATCACCTCATACCGCGTTAGGGCACACCTAGCACCGCTACTTGTCATGTCATGCATCGTTATGCATCTGTTTGCATTGTATTCATTGTTTCTTCCCCATCTTCTCTCCGGTAGACTACGAGACTGACGCTGCTGCTGGTGCCCCGATCGACTACGCTGTTGACGACCCCTCTCTCTTGCCAGAGCAACCAGGCAAGCCCCCCCCGCCTTGATCACCAGATACCGCCTACTCTTCTCTATACTGCTTGCATTAGAGTAGTGTAGCATGTTACTGCTTCCGTTAATCCTATCCTGATACATATCCGGTCCTTGCTACTACTGTTGTTACCTTATCCTGCAATCCTAATACTTAGTATAGGATGCTAGTTTATCATCAGTGGCCCTACATTCTTGTCCGTCTGCCATGCTATACTATCGGGCCGTGATCACTCGGGAGGTGATCATGGATATATACTCATACATATATACATGCTATACAGGTGGTGGCTAAAGTCGGGTCGGCTCGTAGGAGTACCCGCGAGTGATTCCGATGTTGGGGGCTGAAGGGGCAGGTGGCTCCATCCCGGTAGAGGTGGCCCTGAGTTCCCGAATGTTGGGTTCCGTAGTAATTTCAAAAAATTTCCTACGCACACGCAAGATCATGTGATGCATAGCAACGAGGGGGAGAGTGTTGTCTACGTACCCAACGCAGATCGACTGCGGAAGCGATGACACGACGTAGAGGAAGTAGTCGTACGTCTTCACGATCCAACCGATCAAGCACCGAAACTACGGCACCTCCGAGTTCGAGCACACGTTCAGCTCGATGACGATCCCCGGACTCCGATCCAGCAAAGTGTCGGGGAAGAGTTCCGTCAGCACGACGGCGTGGTGACGATCTTGATGAACTACAGCAGCAGGGCTTCGCCTAAACTCCGCTACAGTATTATCGAGGTATATGGTGGCAGGGGGCACCGCACATGGCTAAGGAATAGATCACGTGGATCAACTTGTGTGTTCTAGGGTGCCTCTACCTTAGTATATAAAGGAGCCAAGGGGGGAGGGGGGCGCCGGCTAGGGAGATAGGCGCAGGAGGAGTCCTACTCCTTCCGGGAGTAGGACTCCCCCCCAATCCTATTCCAAGTAGGATTCCCAAGGGGGGAAAGAGAGAGAGGGGGGCCGGCCACCTTCTCCTAGTCCTAATAGGATTAGGGGAGGGGGAAGTGGCGCAGCCACCTTGGGCTGCCCCTTTCTCCTTTCCACTAAGGCCCATGAAGGCCCATATGGCTCCCGGGGGGGTTCCGGTAACCTCCCGGTAACCCGGTAAAATCCCGATTTCACCCGGAACACTTCCGATGTCCAAACATAGGCTTCCAATATATCAATCTTTACGTCTCGACCATTTCGAGACTCCTCATCATGTCCGTGATCACATCCGGGACTCCGAACAACCTTCGGTACATCAAAATGCATAAACTCATAATGTAACTGTCATCGTAACCTTAAGCGTGCGGACCCTACGGGTTCGAGAACAATGTAGACATGACCGAGACACGTCTCCGGTCAATAACCAATAACGGGACCTGGATGCCCATATTGGCTCCTACATATTCTACGAAGATCTTTATCGGTCAGACCGCATAACAACATACGTTGTTCCCTTTGTCATCGGTATGTTACTTGCCCGAGATTCGATCGTCGGTATCCAATACCTAGTTCAATCTCGTTAGCGGCAAGTCTCTTTACTCGTTCCGTAATACATCATCTCACAACTAACATATTAGTTGTAATGCTTGAAAGGCTTATGTGATGTGTATTACCGAGAGGGCCCAGAGATACCTCTCTGACAATCGGAGTGACAAATCCTAATCTCGAAATACGCCAACCCAACATCTACCTTTGGAGACACCTGTAATGCTCCTTTATAATCACCCAGTTACGTTGTGACGTTTGGTAGCACCCAAAGTGTTCCTCCGGTAAACGGGAGTTGCATAATCTCATAGTTATAGGAACATGTATAAGTCATGAAGAAAGCAATAGCAACATACTAAACGATCGGGTGCTAAGCTAATGGAATGGGTCATGTCAATCAGATCATTCAACTAATGATGTGACCTCGTTAATCAAACAACAACTCATTGTTCATGGTCAGGAAACATAACCATCTTTGATTAACGAGCTAGTCAAGTAGAGGCATACTAGTGACACTTTGTTTGTCTATGTATTCACACATGTATTATGTTTCCGTTTAATACAATTCTAGCATGAATAATAAACATTTATCATGATTATAAGGAAATAAATAATAACTTTATTATTGCCTCTAGGGCATATTTCCTTCAGTCTCCCACTTGCACTAGAGTCAATAATCTAGATTACACTGTAATGAATCTAACACCCATGGAGCTTTGGTGCTGATCATGTTTTGCTCGTGGAAGAGGATTAGTCAACGGGTCTGCAACATTCAGATCCGTATGTATCTTGCAAATCTCTATGTCTCCCACCTGCACTAGATCCCGGATGGAGTTGAAGCGTCTCTTGATGTGTTTGGTCCTTTTGTGAAATCTGGATTCCTTTGCCAAGGCAATTGCACTAGTATTGTCACAAAAGATTTTCATTGGACCCGATGCATTAGGTATGACACCTAGATCGGATATGAACTCCTTCATCCAGACTCCTTCGTTCGCTGCTTCCGAAGCAGCTATGTACTCCGCTTCACATGTAGATCCCGCTACGACGCTTTGTTTAGAACTGCACCAACTGACAGCTCCACCGTTTAATGTAAACACGTATCCGGTTTGCGATTTAGAATCGTCCGGATCAGTGTCAAAGCTTGCATCAACGTAACCTTTTATGGTGAGCTCTTTGTCACCTCCATATACGAGAAACATATCCTTAGTCCTTTTCAGGTATTTCAGGATGTTCTTGACCGCTGTCTAGTGATCCACTCCTGTATTACTTTGGTACCTCCCTGCTAAACTTATAGCAAGGCACACATCAGGTCTGGTACACAGCATTGCATACATGATAGATCCTATGGCTGATGCATAGGGAACATCTTTCATATTCTCTCTATCTTCTGCAGTGGTCGGGCATTGAGTCTTACTCAACTTCACACCTTGTAACATAGGCAAGAACCCTTTCTTTGCTTGATCCATTTTGAACTTCTTCAAAATTTTGTCAAGGTATGTGCTTTGTGAAAGTCCAATTAAGCGTCTTGATCTATCTCTATAGATCTTAATACCTAATATGTAAGCAGCTTCACCGAGGTCTTTCATTGAAAAACTTTTATTCAAGTATCCCTTTATGCTATCCAGAAATTCTATATCATTTCCAATCAGCAATATGTCATCCACATATAATATCAGAAATGCTACAGAGCTCCCACTCACTTTCTTGTAAATACAGGCTTCTCCGAAAGTCTGTATAAAACCAAATGCTTTGATCACACTATCAAAACGTTTATTCAACTCCGAGAGGCTTGCACCAGTCCATAAATGGATCGCTGGAGCTTGCACACTTTGTTAGCTCCCTTTGGATCGACAAAACCTTCCGGTTGCATCATATACAACTCTTCTTCCAGAAATCCATTCAGGAATGCAGTTTTGACATCCATCTGCCAAATTTCATAATCATAAAATGCGGTAATCGCTAACATGATTCGGACGGACTTAAGCATCGCTGCGGGTGAGAAGGTCTCATCGTAGTCAATCCCTTGAACTTGTCGAAAACCTTTCGCGACAAGTCGAGCTTTGTAGACAGTAACATTACCATCAGCGTCAGTCTTCTTCTTAAAGATCCATTTATTTTCTATTGCTTGCCAATCATCGGGCAAGTCAACCAAAGTCCATACTTTGTTCTCATACATGGATCCCATCTCAGATTTCATGGCTTCAAGCCACTTTGCGGAATCTGGGCTCACCATTGCTTCTTCATAGTTCGTAGGTTCATCATGATCTAGTAGCATGACTTGCAGAACAGGTTTACCGTACCACTCTGGTGCGGATCTTACTCTGGTTGATCTACGAGGTTCAGTAGTATCTTGATCTGAAGTTTCATGATCATTATCATTGGCTTCCTCACTAACTGGTGTAGGTGTCACTGAAACAGTTTTCTGTGATGTACTACTTTCCAGTAAGGGAGCAGGTACAGTTACCTCATCAAGTTCTACTTTCCTCCCACTCACTTCTTTCGAGAGAAATTCCTTCTCTAGAAAGGATCCATTCTTAGCAACGAATGTCTTTCCTTCGGATCTGTGATAGAAGGTGTACCCAGCAGTTTCCTTTGGGTATCATATGAAGACACATTTCTCCGATTTGGGTTCAAGCTTATCAGGTTGAAGCTTTTTCACATAAGCATCGCAGCCCCAAACTTTAAGAAACGACAACTTTGGTTTCTTGCCAAACCACAGTTCATAAGGCGTCGTCTCAACGGATTTTGATGGTGCCCTATTTAATGTGAATGCGGCCGTCTCTAAAGCATAACCCCAGAATGATAGCGGTAAATCAGTAAGAGACATCATAGATCGCACCATATCTAGTAAAGTACGATTACAACGTTCGGACACACCATTACGCTGTGGTGTTCCGGGTGGCGTGAGTTGCGAAACTATTCCACAGTTTTTCAAATGTACACCAAACTCGTAACTCAAATATTCTCCTCCACTATCAGATCGTAGAAACTTTATTTTCTTGTTACGATGATTTTCAACTTCACTCTGAAATTCTTTGAACTTTTCAAATGTTTCAGATTTATGTTTCATTAAGTAGATATACCCATATCTGCTTAAATCATCTGTGAAGGTGAGAAAATAACGATATCCGCCACGAGCCTCAATATTCATCGGACCACATACATCGGTATGTATGATTTCCAACAAATCTATTGCTCTCTCCATAGTACCGGAGAACGGTGTTTTAGTCATCTTGCCCATGAGGCACGGTTCGCAAGTACTAAGTGATTCATAATCAAGTGGTTCCAAAAGTCCATCAGTATGGAGTTTCTTCATGCGCTTTATACCGATATGACCTAAACGACAGTGCCACAAATAAGTTGCACTTTCATTATCAACTCTGCATCTTTTGGCTTCAACATTATGAATATGTGTATTACTACTATCGAGATTCAATAAGAATAGACCACTCTTCAAGGGTGCATGACCATAAAAGATATTACTCATATAAATAGAACAACCATTATTCTCTGATTTAAATGAATAACCGTCTCGCATTAAACAAGATCCAGATATAATGTTCATGCTCAACGCTGGCACGAAATAAAAATTATTTAGGTCTAATATTAATCCCGAAGGTAGATGTAGAGGTAGCGTGCCGACCGCGATCACATCGACTTTGGAACCGTTTCCCACGCGCATCGTCACCTCGTCCTTTGCCAGTGCTCGCTTATTCCGTAGTCCCTGTTTCGAGTTGCAAATATTAGCAACAGAACCAGTATCAAATACCCAGGTGCTACTGCGAGCTCTAGTAAGGTACACATCAATAACATGTATATCACATATACCTTTGTTCACCTTGCCATCCTTCTTATCCGCCAAATACTTGGGGCAGTTCCGCTTCCAGTGACCAGTCTGCTTGCAGTAGAAGCACTCAGTTTTAGGCTTAGGTCCAGACTTGGGTTTCTTCTCCTGAGCAGCAACTTGCTTGCCGTTCTTCTTGAAGTTCCCCTTCTTCTTCCCTTTGCCCTTTTTCTTGAAACTAGTGGTTTTGTTAACCATCAACACTTGATGCTCCTTTTTGATTTCTACCTCCGCAGCTTTCAGTATTGCGAAGAGCTCGGGAATAGTCTTGTTCATCCCTTGCATATTATAGTTCATCACGAAGCTCTTGTAGCTTGGTGGCAGTGATTGGAGAATTCTGTCAATGACGCAATCATCCGAAAGATTAACTCCCAATTGAATCAAGTGATTATTATATCCAGACATTTTGAGTATATGCTCACTGACAGAACTGTTCTCCTCCATCTTGCAGCTATAGAACTTATTGGAGACTTCATATCTCTCAATTCGGGCATTTGCTTGAAATATTAATTTCAACTCCTGGAACATCTCATATGCTCCATGACGTTCAAAACGTCGTTGAAGTCCCGATTCTAAGCCGTAAAGCATGGCACACTGAACTATCGAGTAGTCATCAGCTTTGCTCTGCCAGACGTTCATAACATCTGGTGTTGCTCCAGCAGCAGGCCTGGCACCCAGCGGTGCTTCCAGGACATAATTCTTCTGTGCAGCAATGAGGATAATCCTCAAGTTACTGACCCAGTCCGTGTAATTGCTACCATCATCTTTCAACTTTGCTTTCTCAAGGAACGCATTAAAATTCAACGGAACAACAGCACGAGCCATCTATCTACAATCAACATAAACAAGCAAGATACTATCAGGTACTAAGTTCATGATAAATTTAAGTTCAATTAATCATATTACTTAAGAACTCCCACTTAGATAGACATCCCTCTAATCTTCTAAGTGATTACGTGATCCAAATCAACTAAACCATAACCGATCATCACGTGAGATGGAGTAGCTTTCAATGGTGAACATCGTTTATGTTGATCATATCTACTATATGATTCACGCTCGACCTTTCGGTCTCCGTGTTCCGAGGCCATATCTGCATATGCTAGGCTCGTCAAGTTTAACCTGAGTATTCTGCGTGTGCAAAACTGGCTTGCACCCGTTGTAGATGGACGTAGAGCTTATCACACCCGATCATCATGTGGTGTCTGGGCACGACGAACTTTGGCAACGGTGCATACTCAGGGAGAACACTTCTTGATAATTTAGTGAGAGATCATCTTATAATGCTACCGTCAATCAAAGCAAGATAAGATGCATAAAAAGATAAACATCACATGCAATCAATATAAGTGATATGATATGGCCATCATCATCTTGTGCTTGTGATCTTCATCTCCGAAGCACCGTCATCATCACCATCGTCACCGGCGCGACACCTTGATCTCTATCGTAGCATCGTTGTCGTCTCGCCAATCTTATGCTTCCATGACTATCACTACCGTTTAGTAATAAAGTAAAGCATTACATCGCGATTGCATTGCATACAATAAAGCGACAACCATATGGCTCCTGCCAGTTGCCGATAACTTGGTTACAAAACATGATCATCTCATACAATAAAATTCAGCATCATGCCTTGACCATATCACATCACAACATGCCCTGCAAAAACAAGTTAGACGTCCTCTACTTTGTTGTTGCAAGTTTTACGTGGCTGCTACGGGCTTAAGTAAGAACCAATCTCACCTACGCATCAAAACCACAACGATAGTTTGTCAAATAGACTCCGTTTTAACCTTCTCAAGGACCGGGCGTAGCCATACTTGGTTCAACTAAAGTTGGAGAGACAGTCGCCCGCAAGCCATCTATGTGCAAAGCACGTCGACGGAACCGGTCTCGCGTAAGCGTACGCGTAAGGTTGGTCCGGGTCGTCTCGTCCAACAATACCGCCGAACCAAAGTATGACATGCTGGTAGGCAGTATGACTTGTATCGTCCACAACTCACTTGTGTTCTACTCGTGCATATAACATCAACATAAATAACCTAGGCTCGGATGCCACTGTTGGGTTTCGTAGTAATTTCAAAAAATTTCCTACGCACACGCAAGATCATGTGATGCATAGCAACGAGGGGGAGAGTGTTGTCTACGTACCCAACGCAGATCGACTGCGGAAGCGATGACACGACGTAGAGGAAGTAGTCATACGTCTTCACGATCCAACCGATCAAGCACCGAAACTACGGCACCTCCGAGTTCGAGCACACGTTCAGCTCGATGACGATCCCCGGACTCCGATCCAGCAAAGTGTCGGGGAAGAGTTCCGTCAGCACGACGGCGTGGTGACGATCTTGATGAACTACAGCAGCAGGGCTTCACCTAAACTCCGCTACAGTATTATCGAGGTATATGGTGGCAGGGGGCACCGCACACGGCTAAGGAATAGATCATGTGGATCAACTTGTGTGTTCTAGGGTGCCTCTACCTCAGTATATAAAGGAGCCAAGGGGGGAGGGGGGCGCCGGCCAGGGAGAGAGGCGCAGGAGGAGTCCTACTCCTTCCGGGAGTAGGACTCCCCCCCAATCCTATTTCAAGTAGGATTCCCAAGGGGGGAAAGAGAGAGAGGGGGGCCGGCCACCTTCTCCTAGTCCTAATAGGACTAGGGGAGGGGGAAGTGGCGCAGCCACCTTGGGCTGCCCCTTTCTCCTTTCCACTAAGGCCCATGAAGGCCCATATGGCTCCCGGGGGGTTCCGGTAACCTCCCGGTAACCCGGTAAAATCCCGATTTCACCCGGAACACTTCCGATGTCCAAACATAGGCTTCCAATATATCAATCTTTACGTCTCGACCATTTCGAGACTCCTCTTCATGTCCGTGATCACATCCGGGACTCCGAACAACCTTCGGTACATCAAAATGCATAAACTCATAATGTAACTGTCATCGTAACCTTAAGCGTGCGGACCCTACGGGTTCGAGAACAATGTAGACATGACCGAGACACGTCTCCGGTCAATAACCAATAGCGGGACCTGGATGCCCATATTGGCTCCTACATATTCTACGAAGATCTTTATCGGTCAGACCGCATAACAACATACGTTGTTCCCTTTGTCATCGGTATGTTACTTGCCCGAGATTCGACCGTCGGTATCCAATACCTAGTTCAATCTCATTACCAGCAAGTCTCTTTACTCGTTCCGTAATACATCATCTCACAACTAACATATTAGTTGTAATGCTTGCAAGGCTTATGTGATGTGTATTACCGAGAGGGCCCAGAGATACCTCTCCGACAATCGGAGTGACAAATCCTAATCTCGAAATACGCCAACCCAACATCTACCTTTGGAGACACCTGTAATGCTCCTTTATAATCACCCAGTTACGTTGTGACGTTTGGTAGCACCCAAAGTGTTCCTCCGGTAAACGGGAGTTGCATAATCTCATAGTTATAGGAACATGTATAAGTCATGAAGAAAGCAATAGCAACATACTAAACGATCGGGTGCTAAGCTAATGGAATGGGTCATGTCAATCAGATCATTCAACTAATGATGTGACCTCATTAATCAAATAACAGCTCATTGTTCATGGTCAGGAAACATAACCATCTTTGATTAACAAGCTAGTCAAGTAGAGGCATACTAGTGACACTTTGTTTGTCTATGTATTCACACATGTATTATGTTTCCGGTTAATACAATTCTAGCATGAATAATAAACATTTATCATGATTATAAGGAAATAAATAATAACTTTATTATTGCCTCTAGGGCATATTTCCTTCACCGAAGGCCCCAGACTGTTACTTTGTGGTGGAGCGACAGGGCAGGTTGAGACCACCTAGGAGAGAGGTGGGCCTGGCCCTGGTCGGCGTCTGTGGTTATTTCAAAATAACACGCTTAACGAGATCTTGGTATTTGATCTGAGTCTGGCTACTGGCCTATACACACTAACCAACTAGGCGGGAACAATTATGGGCACTCGACGTCGTGGTATCAACCGAAGCCTTCGTGACGTCAGCGACTGAGCGGCGCGCGCCGGGTTGGACCGCGTAACTCAACTTCCTTTGTAATGGAGGTTGCTAGGTCTGCTCTCCGGCCGCGTTCGCAACGTGCAGGTGTGCAAAGGGCGATGGGCCCAGACCCCTACGCCATAGGATTTAGACCGGCGTGCTGACCTCTCTGTTGTGCCTAGGTAGGGTTGCGACGTGTTGATCTTCCGAGGCCGGGTATGACCCAGAAAAGTGTGTCCAGACAAAGGGGATCGAGCGTGTTGGGAAATGTGGTGCACCCCTGTAGGGAAGTTGATCTATTCGAATAGTCGTGTCCCTCGATAAAAGGACGACCCAAAGTTGTACCTTGACCTTATGACAACTAGAACCGGATACTTAATAAAACACACCCCTCCAAGTGCCAGATACAACCGGTGATCGCTCTCTCATAGGGCGACGAGGGGAGGATCATCGGTTAGGTTTATGCTATGCGATGCTACTGGGTGAACTTACCATCTACTCTCTTCTACATGCTGCAAGATGGAGGTGGCCAGAAGCGTAGTCTTCGATAGGACTAGCTATCCCCCTCTTATTCCGGCATTTTGCAGTTCAACCCACATATGATAGCCTTATTCCATTTGATACCAATGCATACATATGTAGTGTAGCTCCTTGCTTGCGAGTACTTTGGATGAGTACTCACGGTTGCTTTGCTCCTTGTTTTCCCCCTTTCTATACCCAATTGATGCGACCAGGCGATGGAGCCCAGGAGCTAGACGCCACTGTCGATGACGACTACTACTACTCGGGAGGTGCCTATTACTACGTGCAGCCCACTGACGACGACCAGGAGTAGTTTAGGAGGATCCCAGGCAGGAGGCCTGCGCCTCTTTCGATCTATATCCCAGTTTGTGCTAGCCTTCTTAAGGAAATCTTGTTTAACTTATGTCTGTACTCAGATATTGTTGCTTCTGCTGTCTCGTCTATGATCGAGCTCTTGTATTCGAGCCTTCGAGGCCCCTGGCTTGTAATATAAAGCTTGTATTATTTTAATTTGTATCTAGAGTTGTGTTGTGATATCTTTCCGTGAGTCCTTGATCTTGATCGTACACATTTGCGTGTATGATTAGTGACGGTCAAATCGGGGGCGTCACAACAATGCATGTTTGATGAGGAACGGGAGATAGCTTCCTCTTACGGCCTCCAAATTTTTTCTACATCTAACGTGCACTAATACAACTGTCATGTGAAAATCTCGAAAATTTCAAGAATCATTTGACCTTTTAAGGACATTTAAGTGATTTTATAACAATTTAATGACCGTAATTCAAATTTGAACTGCATCTACATGCAATGCCTAACCAAAACGGTTTGAAATGTCATATTTTTGTGTACTTGTGTGCGAGTTAATACCATATGCAGTAAATTAGAAGGAATTTTTAAACATATTGGTCTCACG
The DNA here is from genome assembly GCF_056163025.1 of Triticum urartu. NCBI lineage: Eukaryota > Viridiplantae > Streptophyta > Magnoliopsida > Poales > Poaceae > Triticum > Triticum urartu. The sequence goes on from NC_141875.1 coordinate 48,840,267, forward strand.
ACATGGACATATGCATATGTATGCATAGAGTGCCATGGCATTTTAATTCCAAAAAATTTAAAAAATGATCAGAAAAACATGAAACCTTGGTTGATTTAGTATCATGCCACCAAGATGATATGGTAAAAAAATTGGCCTGTTTGACAAAAGTTTGGACAAACATCCCTCACAAACCGGAGCAACTCATTAGAACGTTCGTGGTTCCGAGAGGGAACAATGCATGTTTGATGACGAACGGGAGATAGATTCCTCTTACGGCCTTCAAATTTTTTTTCTATGTCTAACGTGCACTAATACAACTGTCATGTGAAATTTTTGAAAATTCCAGGGGTCATTTGACCTTTTAAAGACATTTAAGTGATTTTCTAGCCATTTAATGACCGTAATTCAAATTTGAACTACATCTACATGCAACGCCTAACCATAAAAGTTTGAAAAATCATATTTTTGTGTACTTGTGTGCGAGTTAATTCCATGTGTAGTAAATTATAAGGAATTTTCAAACATATTGGTCTCAAGGCATGGGCCATACATGGAGTGCCATGGCATTTTAATTCTATAAAATAAAAAAATGATCAGAAAAACATGAAACCTTGGTTGATTTAGTATCATGCCACCAAGATGATATGGTAAAAAAATTGGCATGTTTGACAAAAGTTTGGACAAACATCCCTCACAAACCGGAGCAACTCATTAGAACGTTCGTGGTTCCGAGAGGGAACAATGCATGTTTGATGAAGAACGGGAGATAGCTTCCTCTTACGGCCTTCAAATTTTTTTTCTATGTCTAACGTGCACTAATACAACTGTCATGTGAATTTTTTGAAAATTCCAGGGGTCATTTGACCTTTTAAAGACATTTAAGTGATTTTCTAGCCATTTAATGACCGTAATTCAAATTTGAACCACATCTACATGCAACGCCTAACCATAACGGTTTGAAAAATCATATTTTTGTGTAATTGTGTGTGAGTTAAAAAATCATCAGACGATGTAAATATCTGGTGTTCAAAAAAGAAAATGTAAAGATCTGGCAAGACAACCGGCCCCCACACGATTGGCACTCTATCTCGTGGCTCAATTTTTGGTAGGTGAGTGGCGGAGACCATTAATCAGACACGGTTCTGCATTGGAAACCATCACCTATTATGTTCACACACGGATTTTGGCTATTATGTTCACACACGGATTTTGCTGCGGGAATCGTGTGTAATTCAAACTACAGTACTCGTAAATTCCGGCGACCGGCGTGTGTACTGTCCCCATCGATCTAGATTCCGGCCGCCAATAAATACTACCTTGCTCACGTCATCCCGCCTGCATTCTCATCTACATCCTTCCCTCGCTTGCCCCCCTCTCTCTCTCAAATCTCTGCCATGGCACCGCCGGTCTGCCCACGCACTGACGAGGAGTCGCCGCCCCCCGAGGACACTCAATCGATTAGCAACGACGAGGACCCCTACGTGCCGCCTGACGAGGTTGCGCCAGACCCCCCAACTTTGGAATGGTTTTGGGGCCAGTACAATCTTTGTCTGTGGAAGTCGTTGTCGCCGGTTGAGAAAGCCTGGCAAATGGTGTTCAAGAAGGAGACGGCGGAGAAGGAAGCCAGGTACCAGGCAGCCTGTGAAGCCTGTGATGCCGCCTGGAAAAAGGAGGCGGCAGAGCTTTGGGGGCGGGCGCGTCGTCATGCTGAGGAGGTGTACGAAGACGGGTACTTCGCGAGGAAGGTCATAGGCACTGGGCGCCTCGTCGCTGCGTGGAGGTGGGCCGATCAGCTCCAGCATGCCACCAATGAGGAGCTCCGGTGTGCGCTCAACGAAATGGCAAGATCGGTCGCGCGCGTCCGCCGGCAAGAGGCAGATCAGTACGTCAAGCGCTGCGAGGCGGAGGAGGTGGAGTACTGCCTCCGCACTGGGAAGACGTCGTGCACCAGGGAGCTGCTGGCGATGGGCTGCCGGTATACTGGGCCCAGGAGGGATTATTAGTTTTAGTATTATTCGTTTTCAATTTTATGCATTGTACCTAGTAGTTAAGTATCATCACGTATATGTGATGATATTATATATATATATATTCCGTGATGAACTAATGAACAATTAATATATATATATATATTACGAATTCCATTTTCTATATGTTTTTGTATACTACTTTGAATCTAGCTGATATCATCCACATATAAGAATGGAAAACAGAGTACACACATTGAAACAGAGCAATAAACAGAGCAATAGTATGATTGCTGTGAATACATAGCTATCCATGTCGAAACGACTTTTCAAAATAAAACGCATCCATGAGACCATGACCAGCAGCCCTTGCCTATGGTAGCTCTTGGCTCTGCCTGAACTCGTGTAGGCGTTTGTTCAAGCGGTTGACATGCTCGTGGTACATCTGGAGCGTGACCTCGAGCTCCAAGTTGGCTATTTCATCGGAGATCACTAGCTCAAGGATGCGACGGCCATGTTCATCTACTGCACCTAGGTGGACACCTGGGCCAAGGAGGCGGTCGAGCCTACGGACCAGCGCGTTGGCATCCAACGGGCCGCGGACAAGGAGAACGGCGGCACCCATGCGAATGGCACGGCGGGCGTCCGTGTCACATCCTAGCTAGTTCATGCATTAGAGTGTTGCATCATGTTTACTTTTCCAGAAACTTGAAATGGGGATGACAGAACCCCCAGCACCCTGCTACGTCTTGAGCTTACGTTGGTTTTCCCCGAAGAGGAAGGGATGATGCAGCAGAGTAGCGTAAGTATTTCCCTCAGTTTTTGAGAACCAAGGTATCAATCCAGTAGGAGCCCACGCTCAAGTCCCTCGTACCTCCACAAAGCGATAGCTACTCGCAACCAACGCGATTAGGGGTTGTCAAGCCCTTCACGGTCACTTACGAGAGTGAGATCTGATAGATATAATACTTTTGGTATTTTGGATATAAAGATGCAAAGTAAAAAGTAAAAGCAAAGTAAAAAAGCAAAACAATATGAAAGTGATGGAGATTGATATGATATGAATAGACCCGGGGGCCATAGGTTTCACTAGTGGCTTCTCTCAAGAGCATAAGTATTCTACGGTGGATGAACAAATTATTGTTGAGAAATTGACAGAATTGAGCATAGTTATGAGAATATCTAGGCATGATCATGTATATAGGCATCACGTCCGTGACAAGTAGATCGAAACGATTTTGCATCTACTACTATTACTCCACTCATCGACCGCTATCCAGCATGCATCTAGAGTATTAAGTTAAAAACATAGTAAAGCCTTAAGCAAGATGACATGATGTAGAGAGACAAATTCATGCAATATGAAATAAACCCCATCTTGTTATCTTCGATGGCAACGATACAATACGTGCCTTGCTGTCCCTTCTGTCACTGGGTAAGGACGCCGCAAGATCGAACCCAAAGCTAAGCACTTCTCCCATGGCAAGAACTACCAATCTAGTTGGCCAAACCAAACAGATAATTCGAAGAGACTTGCAAAGATAACCAATCATACATAAAAGAATTCAGAGAAGATTCAAATATTATTCATAGATAGACTTGATCATAAACCCACAATTCATCGGTCTCAACAAACACACCGCAAAAAGAAGATTACATCGAATAGATCTCCACAAGAGAGGGGGAGAACTTTGTATTGAGATTCAAAGAGAGAGAAGAAGCCATCTAGCTACTAACTATGGACCCGAAGGTCTGAGGTAAACTACTCACACTTCATCGGAGAGGCTAGGATGATGTAGAAGCCCTCCGTGACGACAGCCCTCTTCCGGCGGAGCTCCGGAACAGGCCCCAAGATGGGATCTCGTGGATACAGAAAGTTGTGGCGGTGGAATTAGGTTTTTGGCTCCTGTTCTGATCATTTGGGGGTACGTGTGTATACATAGGAGGAAGGAGTACGTCGGTAGAGCACCGAGGGGCCCACGAGGCAGGGGGCACGCCCTAGGGGGGGACGCCCCCCACCCTCGTGAACTCCTCTTTGATCCCTTGCAGTAGGGTCCAAGTCTCCTGGATCATGTTCGGTGAGAAAATCACGTTCCTGAAGATTTTATTCCGTTCAGACTCCGTTTGATATTCTGTTTATCCAAAACACTAAAATAGGCAAAAAAAATCTGGGCTGGGCCTCCGGTTAATAGGTTAGTCCCAAAAATAATATAAAAGTGGAAAATAAAGCTCAATATAGTCCAAAATAGTAGATAATATAGCATGGAGCAATCAAAAATTATAGATATGTTGGAGACGTATCAGGCATCCCCAAGCTTAATTCCTGGTCGTTCTCGAGTAGGTAAATGATAAAAAGTGATTTTTTGATGCGGAGTGCTACTTGGCATAATTTCAATGCAAATCTTCTTAATTGTGGTATGAATATTCAGATTAGAAAGATTCAAGACAAAAGTTTATATTGACATAGAAAATAATAATACTTCAAGCATACTAACAAAGTAATTATGTCTTCTCAAAATAACATGGCCAAAGAAAGTTATCCCTACAAAATCATATAGTCCGGCTATGCTCCATCTTCCCCACACAAATTATTTAAATCATGCACAACCCCGATGACAAGCCAAGCAATTGTTTCATACTCTAACTTTTTCAAAACTTTTTCAATCTTCATGCAATACATGAGCGTGAGCCATGGATATAGCACTATAGGTGCAATAGAATGGTGGTTGTAGAGAAGACAAAAAGGAGAAGATAGTCTCACATCAACTAGGCGTATCAACGGGCTATGGAGATGTCCATCAATAGATATCAATGTGAGTGAGTAGGGATTGCCATGCAACGGATGCACTAGAGCTATAAATGTATGAAAGCTCAACAAAAGAAACTAGTGGGTGTGCATCCAACTTGCTTGCTCACGAAGACCTAGGGCAATTTGAGGAAGCCCATCATTGGAATATACAAGCCAAGTTCTATAACGTAAAATTCCCACTAGTATATGAAAGTGACAACATATGAGACTCTCTATATGAAGAACATGGTGCTACTTTGAAGCACAATATATGAGACTCGCTATATCATGGTGCTACTTTGAAGCACAAGGGTGAAAAAGGATAGTAGCATTGCCCCTTTTTTGGCCTTCTTTTTTTTCTTTGGCCTTTCTTCTTTTTTTATTTTTTTATTTGGGACAATGCTCTATTGAATGATGATCATCACACTTCTATTTATTTACAACTCAATGATTACAATTCGATACTAAAACAAAGTATGACTCTATATGAATGCCTCAGGCGGTGTACTGGGATATACAATGAATCAAGAGTGACAAGTATGAAAGAATTATGAACGGTGGCTTTTCCACAAACACTATGTCAACTACATGATCATGCTAAGCAATATGACAATGATGGATGTGTCATGATGAACTAGATGGTGGAAAGTTGCATGGCAATATATCTCGGAATGGCTATGGAAATGCCATAATAGGTAGGTATGGTGGCTGTTTTGAGGAAGATATATGGTAGGTGTATGATACAGGCGAAAGTTGCGCGGTATTAGAGAGGCTAGCAAGGGTGGAAGGGTGGGAGTGCGTATAATCCATGGACTCAACATTATTCATAAAGAACTCATATACTTATTGCAAAAATCTAGAAGTTATCAAAGCAAACTATTACACGCATGCTCCTAGGGGGATAGATTGGTAGGAAAAGACCATCGCTCGCCCCCGACCGCCACTCATAAGGAAGACAATCAATAAATAAATCATGCTCCGACTTCATCACATAACGGTTCACCATACGTGCATGCTACGGGAATCACAAACTTCAACACAAGTATTCTTTAAATTCACAACTACTCAACTAGCATGGCTTTAATATTATCACCTCCATATCTCAAAACAATTATCATGCTTCAATCTTGTCTTAGTATTCAACACACTCAAAAGAAAGTTTCACAAATCTTGAATACCAAGCATATTATTATTAGGCAAATTACCATGCTATTAAGAGACTCTCAAATTAATTTAAGTGAAGCATGAGAGATCAATAGTTTCTTTAAAATGAATCCACCACCGTGCTCTAAAAGATCTAAGTGAAGCACATAGAGCAAAATTATGTAGCTCAAAGGATATAAGTGAAGCACATAGAGCAAAATTATAACGCTCAAAAGATATAAGTGAAGCACATAGAGCAAAACTACTATGCTCAAAAGATATAAGTGAAGCACATAGAGTATTCTATCAAATTTTAATTCATGTATGGCTCTCTCAAAAGGTGTGTACAGCAAGGATGATTGTGTCATACTAACAAACAAAGACACAAATAATACAAGACGCTCCAAGCAAAACACATATCATGTTGGTGAATAAAAATATAGCTCCAAGTAAATTACCGATGGAAGTAGACGAAAAGAGGGGATGCCTTCCGGGGCATCCCCAAGCTTTGACTTTTTGGTGTCCTTGGATTATCTTGGGGGTGCCATGGGCATCCCCAAGCTTAGGCTCTTGCCACTCCTTGTTCCATGATCCATCAAAAGAATTCACCCAAAACTTGAAAACTTCACAACACAAAACTCAAAATAGAAAACTCGTGAGCTCCGTTAGCGAAAGAAAACAAAAGACCACTTCTAGGTACTGTAATGAACTAATTATTTATTTATATTGGTGTTAAACCTACTGTATTCCAACTTCTCTATGGATTATAAACTATTTTACTAGCCATAGATTCATCAAAATAAGCAAACAACACACGAAAAACAGAATCTGTCAAAAACAGAACAGTCTGTAGTAATCTGTAGCTAGCGCAAGATCTAGAACCCCAAAAATTCTAAAATAAATTTCTGGACGTGAGGAATTTATCTATTAATCATCTGCAAAAATAATTAACTAAATATCACTCTTTAAATAAAAATGACAGCAGTTCTCGTGAGCGCTAAAGTTTCTGTTTTTTTAAAGCAAGTTCAACAAGACTTTCCCCAAGTCTTCCCAACGGTTCTACTTGGCACAAACACTAATTAAACACAAAAAACACAACCAAAACAGAGGCTAAATAATTTATTTGTTACTAAACAGGATCAAAAAGCAAGGGATAAAAATAAAATTGGGTTGCCTCCCAACAAGCGCTATCGTTTAACGCCCCTAGCTAGGCATAACAAGCAAGGATAGATCTAAGTATTGCCATCTTTGGTAGGCAATCCATAAGTGGCTCTCATGATAGTTTCATGTGGTAATTTTATTTTCTTTGTTGGAAAGTGTTCAATGCCATTTTTTAATGGAAATTGAAATCTAATATTCCCTACCTTCATATCAATAATCGAACCAACCGTTCTAAGGAAAGGTCTACCAAGAATAATAGGGCAAGAAGGATTGGAATCTAATCTATATCAAGAACAATGAAATCTATGGGCACATAATTCCTATTTGCAACAATAAGAACATCATTAATTCTTCCCATAGGTTTCTTAATAGTGTAATCCGCAAGATGCAAGTTTAGAGAGCAATCATCAAAATTACGGAAATCTAGTAAATCACACAAAGTCTTGGGAATAGTAGAGACACTAGCACCCAAATCACACAAAGCATAAAACTCATGATCTTTAATTTTAATTTTAATTTTAATAGTTGGTTCCCACTCATCATAGAGTTTTCTAGGGATAGAAACTTTCAACTCAAGTTTTTCTTCATAAGATTGCATCAAGGCATCAACAATATGTTCGGTGAAGGCTTTATTTTGACTATAAGCATGTGGAGAATTTAGCACGGATTGCAACAAGGAAATACAATCAATCAAAGAGCAACTTTCATAATTAAATTCCTTGAAATCCAATATAGTGGGTTTAGCAACATCTAGATTTTTATTTCTTTCAATCCCACTTTCATCAATTTCATCATTAAGTTCTAAACACTCTGAATTTTTAGAACGCCTTCTAGGTAAAGGAAGATCATATTCAGTTTCATCAAGATTCATATTGCAAAATAAAGATTTAATTGGAGACACATCAATAACTTTTAGATCTTCATCTTGATTTTCATAGGAATTGGAAGAACATGCTTTAATAAAGGCATCTTTGGAAGCACGCATCCTAGCGGTTCTTTCTTTACACTCATCAATTGAAATTCTCATGGCTTTTAGAGACTCATTAATATCATGCTTAGGTGGAATAGATCTAAGTTTCAAAGCATCAACATCAAGAGCAATTCTATCAACGTTCCTAGCCAAATCATCAATCTTAAGCAATTTTTCTTCAATCATAGCATTAAAATTCTTTTGCAAAGAAATAAATTCTTTAATATTAGATTCAAAATCAGAGGGCATCTTATTATAATTTCCATAAGAGTTGTTGTAGGAATTCCCATAATTATTAGAAGGATTACTAGGATATGGCCTAGGATTAAAATTCCCTCTATAAGCGTTGTTACCAAAATTATTCCTACCAACAAAATTCACATCCATAGATTCATTTTTATTCTCAATCAAAGTAGACAAAGGCATATCATTAGGATCAGAAGAAACACTCTTAGTAGAAAATAATTTCATAAGTTCATCCATCTTTCCACTCAACACAGTAATTTCTTCTATCGCATGCACTTTTTTATTAGAAGTTCTTTCAGTATGCCATTGAGAATAATTAACCATAATATTATCTAGGAGTTTAGTAGCATCTCCTAAAGTGATTTCCATAAAAGTGCCTCCCGCGGCCGAATCTAAAAAATTTCTAGAAGCAAAATTCAATCCGGCATAAAAATTTTGTATAATCATCCACAAATTCAAACCATGAGTAGGGCAATTATGTATCATTAATTTCATTCTCTCCCAAGCTTGTGCAAAATGTTCATGATCAAGTTGTTTAAAGTTCATTATATCGTTTCTAAGAGAGATGATCTTAGCGGGAGGAAAATACTTAGAGATAAAATCATCTTTGCACTTGTTCCATGAAGCAATACCATTCTTAGGCAAAGACGAAACCAAGCTTTAGCACGATCTCTAAGCGAAAAAGGAAATAGCCTCAATTTAACGACATCATTATTGACATCTTTTTTCTTTTGCATATCACATAAATCAACGAAGCTATTCACATGAGTAGCGGCATCTTCACTAGGAAGGCCGGCGAATTGATCTTTCATAACAAGATTCAACAAAGCAGTATTAATTTCACAAGATTCAGCATCGGTAAGAGGAGCAATCGAGTGCTAAGGAAATCATTATTATTGGTATTGGTGAAGTCACACAATATGGTAGTATCTTGAGCCATCGCGACAAACAAGCAATCTAACACACGAGCAAACAAAAAGCAAACGGGCAAAAAGAGCCAAATAGAGAGGGAGGATAGGGAGAGAGGGCGAATAAAACGGCAAGGGTGAATTAGGGGGAGAGGAAAACGAGAGGCAAATGGAAAATAATGTAATGCGAGAGATAGGGATTGTGATGGGTACTTGGTATATTGACTTTTTGCGTAGACTCCCCGGCAACGGCGCCAGAAATCCTTCTTGCTACGTCTTGAGCTTGCGTTGGTTTTCCCCGAAGAGGAAGGGATGATGCAGCGGAGTAGCGTAAGTATTTCCCTCAGTTTTTGAGAACCAAGGTATCAATCCAGTAGGAGCCCACGCTCAAGTCCCTCGTACCTGCACAAAGCGATAGCTACTCGCAACCAACGCGATTAGGGGTTGTCAAGCCCTTCATGGTCACTTATGAGAGTGAGATCTGATAGACATAATATTTTTGGTATCTTTGATATAAATATGCAAAGTAAAAAGTAAAAGCAAAGTAAAAAAAGCAAAACAATATTAAAGTGATGGAGATTGATATGATATGAATAGACCCGGGGGCCATAGGTTTCACTAGTGGCTTCTCTCAAGAGCATAAGTATTCTACGGTGGGTGAACAAATTATTGTTGAGCAATTGACAGAATTGAGCATAGTTATGAGAATATCTAGGCATGATCGTGTATATAGGCATCACGTCGGTGACAAGTAGATCGAAACGATTCTGCATCTACTACTATTACTCCACTCATCGACCGCTATCCAGCATGCATCTAGGGTATTAAGTTAAAAACTGTCACAGCCCTAGAATTTGATTGCAATTAGTTTCATAAGCATCCATGGATCATGTCTATATCGTTTGAAATTTGAAATGGGGATGATCAAACCCTAGCACCACATGAAATTCAAATAGGTTCAAATAAAATCTTTTTCAATGAACCCAAAATGCTCTAAGAAAAGTTCATGATTTCTGGTTAAGGTGCAAACCTCTGCTAAAAATGATGAATATATTTTTAGGTCATTTTTGGATTCTTGAATTAACACAAAAGTATTTGAGTTGGAGCCATTTAAATGCTATATATATTTTAAATGGTCCAAATATTCTGAAGTTATTTGTGGAGCTTTGGAATAGTTTATCTAACATCCACAATAATTTTCAGAATTTATTAAAATGATTTAGTGCCTAAACTAAATCAAAACAAACAGAACAAAATAAAAAAACAGAAAAGAGGGAAACCTTACTTGTCGCTTACCTACAGCCCAGCGGCCCAGCTGTGCTGCCCAGCCCACCTGGCCCGTGCCAGTCATCACCTACCTCTGCCAGTAGGCAGAGGAGGGAGACAGCGCACGCGCGCCCGCGGCGCCACGCACCTCCCTACTCGCCTGCGTCATCGAGGCCACCGCGACGCCTCGGGCCTTCTCTTTGGCGCTGCCCCGAACGCCTGGACATTTCACTCTCCCCCTCTGCCCTCTCTCTCGCCCTCTCCTCGCCATGGCCGCAACCGTCAAGCGCTCGCCGCCGTGAAACCCGTAGCCACCGTGCACCGTAGGCCCCGCGCCGTGTCCAGCCGCGGAGAGAAGCTCGTCCTCGTCTGAACGCTAAAGATCAGAAGCCCAGGCGCACTGCAGCGCCGTCAGCATCATCGTCTTCCTCGCTGGCAACCCGTGGATCGTCGCCGTCGATTCGCGCCGAAGAGGGCCTCCCCGAGCCGTCTGAGCTGCTAAAAAACTTCGCTGTGAGGACTCCTTCGTTTCCCCTCCTCCCCTGCTCGTTCTCATGCCGTAGCTGTCGTCCCTGCAAGCACCGAGCTCTGGCCATCGCCATGGCCAGCGAACCTCGCGCCCCGGAGCTCTTCCGCTCGCTCTAGTAGCCCCCCCCCCACCCCGCGTGCTCTCCAGGTCCCCAGGATCCCGACGCGCTCCTCTGCTCTCTGGCTAACGCGCTGCAGCCACCGCGCCCGTGCTGGCCCGAGCTCCGGCCGCCGCCAAAGCCGCCATGGTCGTCGTTCCCGGCCACCCCACCGCCTCCCGAGGCCTCCCCTAGTCGCGCACGAGCGTGAGCTCTCCACCGGTACCCTCGGCACATCGAACCGCTACCGGAGCAGCGATTCTGACATGCCTCCGCCGTCGGATGAGGTCGCCGGTGGCGAAACCCTGTTTAGACGACGTGGCAACAATTAGTTTAGGCTCTAATTAACCCACACCCACTGACACCAGGCCCCACCTGCTAAACTAACCCCTGGTTAATTTAGTTTAACAAAAAAAGTAACTCTCTGTTAGTACAGAGCCTATGACATGCGGGCCCCAGAGTCAGGTTTGACCTGGACCCGTCCTGTTGACTGGATGACGTCACAGTGACGCTGTGATGAGGTCATAAATGCTTTTCTGGATTTTAAATAAATCAGAAATGATTTGTTTAATTCAAAAAATATCCAAAACTTTGAAAAATCATAGAAATTCAACCGTAACTCCAAATAAGATAAATTATATATAAAAAATGATCAGAAAAATCTAATCTATCCATCTGTACCATTTTCATGCATGTTTGAACAACTTAAAGTTGCTGTATAAGACAATTTGAATTAATGGCATTTGAAATGTCTTACATGGAGTTTGAATTTGAACCTTGGGTTCAAACCAACTTCATTTAAATCGTTGCTAGCTGCATTAGCTCAACTCACATCATGTTGCCATGTCATGATCATGCATCATATTGTTGCATTGCATTGATTGTATTCTTTCTGTGTTTGCCGGTGATTGTCCCCCCCCCGATAGACATGGTTCCGACGATTGATCGAGGACACCGATGAAGAACTATATTATCTTCAGAAGTGCCAGGCAAGCAAAACCCCCTTGTTCATTCTGATACAATCCCACTCTCTCGCTCCTGCTCTCTTTTACTGCATTAGGACAACAGCGATTCAACTGTTACATGCTGCGGTAATTGAACCCCTTTCCTCTGCATGACCTGCCATTGGCACAGTAAATAGATGAAACCCACTAGCATGAGTAGGAGTTGTTTGAGCCCTGATGTGCCTACTCATTCATACTTGTTTGTCATGCCTGCTACTACTTAGAGTTGAGTCAGGTCCGATTCATCGGGGATGAATTGGAATATGGTGAACATGTCCTACTGTGTATGAGCTAAGTGTGTGAACACGATTTGGTAAAGGTAGCGGTGAGAGGCCATGTAGGAGTACATGGTGGGTTGTCTCATTGCAGCCATCCTCAGGAACTGAGTTCTGTGTTTGTGATCCATGAACAGTTACTACCACACATTGGGCTCCGGGCGCTCCAAGCTCTCTCGACTTATTAATCAACTCGATCTCTGTCCAGAAGTTGCAACTAGTTTCTGGTGTTTGTAGGAGTGTTAGTAGTCTACCAAGTTGCACCCGGTACAGGTGGGCTTGGGACAGACTAGGCACAGTGGCTCGGTGTACCAAGTGGCACTCGGATGGTGGGCTTGGGAACCCTGTACACATCGTTTGGGGCCGTGAGCGACACCCCGGCCGGATCTCCTTGCGGATGGAACCCGAATAGGCGATAAACCTGGACAAGAGACTTGTGTGGTTAGCCAGGTCGTCGCCGACTCCCTGACCAGGCTTCCGCTTGAAGGTTGCTGAGATACACGACGTGTACATGGTGGTAAGTGGCGAGAGCGTGTGTGAAGAAGTACACCCCTGCAGGGTTATCATTATCTATTCGAATAGCCGGATTCCTCCGATATGGAAACTTGGACCCCTTGCATAGTTCATAGACAAGTGAAAGTGGATACTCTAAAATGCGCAAGATAAGCGTGAGTGCTATGGATGGCGTTCTCGTAGGGAGACAGGAGCGGATTCATAGTGGTGTATTGGTATGGTGAATTTATGGACTCGTGTGCGCCACCTCAAAAGAGTTACTTGCAGTCGTAGTTCAGGTTAGCCACTGAGTCAAAGCTGGCTTGCTGCAGTTAAACTCCACCATCCCTTTTGTTGATAATGATGCATATGTAGCTAGTTATGATGTAAGTCTTGCTGGGTACATTTGTACTCACGTTTGCTTAATTTATGTTTTGCCGAGAGACGTCAGTCTCGCTAGTAGTTCCGCGTGGACTTCGACGTTTAGCTTGTTACCTCAGCTACGATCTTGTACCCACTACAAGAAAACCTGCCTGTAGAGACGTCATATTCCATAGGTAGAGACGTGCTATTTCATCTCTAGGTAACCATAGAGTCGACTTAGTAAAGCGTCTTTGGAGCGTCTCCCCACGGACCATCTCAAAAAATATAGACACGCTGGCTGAGCGTCTGTACATGGCATGAGACGCTATATTGGGACGTCCAAAGGCGTCTCTAGATATGGCACGCTATATTCGGACGTTCAAAAGCGTCTCTAGACATGTAGAGTCGTTCTGTTAGATGCGCTCGTATTACGTCTCTACTAACAGGGCCATTTCATTCACCATAGGCCGCAGCCCAATTCCTATACACGCTTTGTACAGACGTTATATTCATCTCTACATATACAAAAGCTTCTTTGTAACCACGTAATATTTTGCTTTAAACAATATTTGATTTATTCCAAATTTGTACCTCGCCATGTCAAATCCAGTAACTTTATCATGCCACATGGTTGTGCAAAATGATCAACAAGTATTGTTATATAAAAGCATCCACCCATATCACCAATCACATTCATAAGCAACAAATATCATTCTATGAAGGGATTCACACACATCACCAATTCTATTCACGACCATCCCATTCACACAATTTCAATTAGTAGGAACAAACACCTTAGGTTCAGAACTGAATCAGATCAGAGATTCATATGAAAACACAAATAATTAAGAAGAGATCATACAGACTAGAACTAACTTTTCCTATAAAGCTAAAATATATGTATAATACACAATATTTGTCCAGTTAAAGACTAATTCTTCTATAGTTGCTCCTGGCTCCCGCAATGTAGTCCTTTTATAAATCTTGAGCTACCCTGAAAAAGAAAGATAACATGGAAGTTTTAGAACATATAAGCTCTAAGAATAGTGTGAGAAGAAATGTACTTTGACGATGTACCATACCAGTGTTTGGTGGCTTGTTTCGAGGTTGTGTAGGAGTGGTTAATTTTGGTTTTTTGACCTAGAAAGCACAAAGATCCTTCATAAATAAAAAGCCCTTAAGTACGTACATTGGAGCATACGATGATTGCATGGAAGTGTACTTACATGTGATAAGAGGCCATGCAATAACATGACCAATAGCATCCCTTACTGTTTGCAATTTTCCAGATGGTCTAACGAGTATCTCATCTCCAGGTCTTGAAACAGCGCAAACATAAACTACTACATATTGGTCTAAAAGCATGTTTCCACCAACCACATATGTTTGATCTCTACTCACTAAAGTTCCTTCGGCCACAAATTTATTTTTGTTTCTCGGGTTCAACAAAACCAAGAAGACTTTCATGTTATCCTATTTTTTCAAGAAATGAAACATTCATTATCACAAAACATGGAAGATTTCACTTTACACAGAAAGGGCTGATTGCACATGCAATTAGACCAACTAACTATTCTAACCATTCTTATTCAGATATATATACCTGCTTAGTGACGCGATGAAGCTGTACACTTGGTTCAGGACCACCTTGCTTGGTCGGATTGCTATTTTCAGCATGACCATTCTTTGATTCAGGACCTTTAGGTACTTTCTACAATTGAGGTTCAGATCAATTGTAAGTAAACTTATAGAAAACATAGACATTGTTTGGTAACACAAAAAAAAAACTAGGCGCGCATGTGCACACACCTTAGCAACCGTGTCTTCATGTGGTGAAGATAAACTGGTGCAACCCTCATTGGTTCTTGCGTAATTTCTAGGATGCAATTCCTGGTTAGTCTTGTCCGGTAAAGTTGATGCCGCACAGCCTTGTTTGACCCTATCAATTTTTTCAATGTGTGCTTTCTACAATTGAGGTTCAGTTCGGTTGTAAGTAAACATACAGAAAACATACACATTGTTTGACAATGAAGCAGAAATTTATGCACACACGCACCATGTGTGGTAAAGATGAACCAGTGTTATCCTCTTTGGTTCTCAGAGAAAAGCTAGGATGCAATGCTTGGGTAGTGATCTGCTTATCTGGCAAAGATGATTCTACACTTGATTGGTGTAACCCTCTTTGGTTGATTCTGCATGGCCTTGATTGGCCTTATCAAACTTTTGAATGCGTGCTTTCTACAGTTGAGCTTCAGTTCAGTATGACATAAACATGCATAACTATAAGCATTGTTTGATAATGAAGCAAACATTTATGTACACACCATAGCAACCATGCGTGGTAAAGATAAACCAATGTAATCCTCTTTGGTTCTTGCAGAAAAACTAGGATCCAATTCCTGGGTAGTGGTATGCTTATCTAGTAAAGTTGATCCTACACTTCCTTGAATTGCCCTATCAAAGTTTTCAGTGTGTGCTTTCTACAATTGAGGTTCAGTTTAGCTATAAGTAAACTTATACAAAACATAAGCATTTTTTAATACCAAAGCAGAAATTTCTGCACACAAACACACCTTAGCAGCCACTTGTTCATGTGGTAACAATAAACCGGGGTGACACACTTTAGCTCTCGCACAATTGCTAGGATGTAGTTCCTGCAACTTATGATGAACAACTGTTTGTAAGTATGAGAATGAACTAGAATATTTATTAGTGAAGAAACTATTACATCACCTGCATAACACTCAATGGAGCATGTTCTTCAACTTCGTTATGTGATTCATTCAGGAGGTCACTCCCAACAACTCTTTCATTGAGATCAACTTGAAACAAGAACATGATAATAGTATTATTAATACTCATACATTTATCTTTGCAGAAAGAGATGTGGTTTACATACGAACTTCATCACTTCCTGCGGTTACATATTCATTTCTCAAATCCTCTTGGGGGAATTTTCGCTTCAGGAATGAACAGATCATAGCAACCTCATCTGTCACATTTTCTACATTATCTCCTAGTGCCCGCAGTGCAAATCAAACATTTCCTTCTTTGTCAGGATGCTGAGCAAAAGTCAGTCCGTGAGAAACTTCTATTTCGCTCCAATACTTATCATCATAATACCCTCAAAGTTCTTTCGCCTCTTTCCCATGCACACTTTTAAATATTTCTCTATAATCACTAAATGAAAGGCTCCCATTGTTATCTTTCTTTCTTTCTTTCTTCTAGTTTCTCCTATTGAAACAAATACAAACATCTCATTATACTAAGTAGTACTCCCTCCGTTCCTAAATATTTGTCTTTTTTAGAGATTTCAAATGGACTACCACATACGGATGTATATAGACATATTTTAGAGTGTAGATTCACTCATTTTACTCCGTATGTAGTCACTTGTTGAAATCTCTAGAAAGACAAATATTTAGAAACAGAGGGAGTATTAAATTAAAGCCTCTACTTTAATCACAAGTAGAAGTATACCATCACTATATTTGTTTTCACATTTTTGTATTCACCATTCTTCCGCTTATGAGCTTCATCCCATAGTTCAATCTTGCTAACCTTTCGATTGCTCTTGATTTCCTGTTCAACAAAGTAAATTAGAATGTTTGTTAGTGTTTCTGTTAGAACATATTCAGTTTTCTTCACTAACAAAACTTTTCTGATCCATCTTTAGAAAAAAAAATCACCATCTCTTTTCTGAGCCTAGCATGGCTTTTTCTCCCAGTTGTATGTGGATTCTTCTACTTCTTTGCACACTCGGTATTCTTTTCGCATAATTTCTGGGAAAACAACACATCTAGTGAATATTAATGCCACCAAACTAGTTATGTACGCAAGATTAAGTATGAGAATAGAACACATAACCATGTGTTTATCCTGGCACCAAAACCCGACAAGAGTATCCCATTGATGTTCATTAACACCTTTGGGAACACCTGCTATAATTTCAGCCAAAGACTTCTTGTCACGCTTGAAATATTTACTCTTCAAACAAGACTTATAAGCTCTCCATTTTTTTATTAATAGTCAATAGGATCCAATCTCTTATAAGTTGTCTAGTCTCATTTGGGGTAGATAAATTTCTCCTTCAAATATTAAAATTGACAATCAGCAATGTGAAATTAACAGTCTTGAAGAGTGCTATGAAAATTTTACCTCCACATCTGTGATCATCTGCCCATGTTTCTGTAGAAACAATTCATTGTCCCATCTCAAAATATGCAATGGTGCAAATGTTGAGTTTTCTGCAAGAGAGGTAAGATGATGACCGAGAATGGCAGCAGACCTTCCATTTGGAATTCCACTTCCATCTGTCTCCACAATTATCTTCCCCCCACATAATTCCGACAAATTTTTACCTCGGAATTCCCCTACAATCTGTCGCACGTCACCATTTGGCCCTGCATGGAAGAGTATCACAATGGCATATAAGTGGACCATATACATCACACTAGATATGTGTTTGAAAAACAAAATTGAGCTTACAAATTATTTTAATTTGCCTAGTAGATTCAGGAGGCCTTTTGGGTACTACATCATCAATCTCTGGAGGGCCTTGTAAATTTTCTTCATCTGGTTGTACACTTTCATAAGCTTGCTCTGGGATGTTTAGGCTCCGAAGCCGTTGAGGTATCGTCGACATGATATCTGTACTAAACAATGTTAAAATCATATGTTAATTTCAAGCATAGAAATAGATGTAACTGAAAATGAACCCAAAAAGCACTTCAGAAGTTACTGTAACGCACATAGCAACATACAGACCTGTAAACAACAATATTTTAGTGCAAAATCTGAGAGCTGCTGATTGAAACCCCCCTTCAGCTAAGATGCAAGAATCAAAACTAACAAATAGTGGGACTGCACTAAGATGAGGTAGGAGAAGGTAGATAACAGAAACTCTTCAGTCTTATTAAACAACTATACTGATGAATGGGCAAAGCAGTCCATTATGCAGGAGAAGGTAGACATAACAGAAACTCTACAGTCCTCTTAAACAGCTATACTGACAAATGGGCAAAGCAGTCCATTATGCAGGAGAGGGTGACATAACAGAAACTCAGTCTTCTTAAACAGATATACACACGAACGCAAAAAAAAACAGTTCATTGTGCAGAAGGTAGACATAACAAAAACTCCACCTCTAAAGTCTCAAACATGTATACAAAGAGGAACCTATTATGACAAAGAACGAATCACAACTTTGTCATCACAAGACATGCTTAGGTTTCAAATCTGTTACTACAGGAAATATTCTATAATTATCCACTTTGCCACTCCACACTATCCAATTCCATATACCTAGTACTGTTTTTTTTCATTTTACCATATAAAATTTGATTGGACCAAACAATTGCTCACATATTTTCAATAAAATCTGTCAGAATTGATTTCTGGGCAAGCAAGCAATTCAACAAACACTTAGAGTGCATTGCCTACATGAAGGAAGTAAGGAGAAGAAGGAGAAGAGGATCGAGACTTGAGATGCATATATGGAGGAGGCCACTTTGGTTGATTTAATGGTAAACTGTAAGGTCTATGGGATTCAAGGGATCACCTACTAGACGTGGTGGAGGATGAAGATGCTAGATGGAGGTGAGAGCTCCTGCGCTTGCGGGGCGGCATACAGACGGAACACACGGTGCCGCTTCGAGTAAAGGACGAGATCGGCTTGGATGCCGCCTCGTGACGGTGAGGACGACGTCGGGCAGAGCACAGCGTCGTGACGGTGAGGACGACGGACGCCGACGAGGCTCCAACTAGCGACCTTGATGATGGAGGAAAACAGGAGTCGACGGCAGGCGGAGATAGTGGCGGAGGGCAGCGCCTGAGGAAGAGGCTGCCACCGCACGAAGTGCGGGAATGGGCGGCGCGTGGGTTGCCTGGAGGATTGGAATCGCGGGAGGTTGGATAAATGGGGAGGTGGGGAAGATGCGGGATGTCTTGCGCGCGGTAAAGAAAATGATTGTGGCGCCAAATTTTGTCAAGCAAAAATACTCCAGGAACGTCAAATTAAAGTAATCACATAAATAGATGTGTTAAACGCATATATGGATAAATAATTTTTTGGGTGTATCTTTTATTGGATAAATCCGTATGCTTTGTTCTTTTTTAAAAAAAGCGGTAATTTTTGTATCCAAGTAATATTGACATAGTTTAATAAAAATAATAAAGGCAGTGGTAGATCGAAGTTGGGCTTCCCTTCGCCATGCGTTGCCCGTGCCGACCGCAGACGCCGCCCCGGTGTGCCATCCCTTCACCTAGCCCTTGTCGGCGACGGGGGCGGTGGCGCGAAGTGACTCCTCCAAGCCGTTCTTGACCATCTGGTCACTGATACGGTGTCGGCGTCTCTGCACTGTCGGCGTCCAATGTGGCGAATGTGGCCCAGCATTGCGCCACTCCTGCCGCTCGTTCTCCTACGCCGCCCTCTCGGCCGTTGTCAGGGTGCTACGATGTGTCGTCACCACGCCGAGGTAATGGAGGAGGCGCCCGGGAGGGCTCCTCCTCCTTGACAGCCTTGTAACGGCAGTTGGGGCACGGCGGTGACGCCAGTCGGTCGAAATGGTTGAACGTGTTGCGTGACGGAGGGGGTGGATCCTCCTTGATGCGACGTCTGGTTTGGTCTCCGATGTTTCATCGGGGGATGGGGCTCCTCCTCGACATGTCTGTTGGGCGGCGTTGGCGTCATGCTTAAATAGTCAGGCCGCGGCGCCCATACACACGGTTCACGCCCCGCCCCGAGATCCTCCCGACGGCTACCCCCGTAGCCGCCACCGCCTTTGTGTCGCCCCTTCAGGTTGTCGCACCGCAACACGCAGTCCATGCCGCCGCCCGTCGGGCTGTCCCCGCCGGCTAGTGGTTCTCCCCGTGGCTACCCCGACCCGCGAGCCGCCGCTACACCCGAGTCGCGCTGCCCGTCCACCCCCGTAGCCGCCGCTACACCCGAGTCGCACTGCCCGTCCACCCCCTTAGCCGCTGCTACACCCAGGCCGTCGTTGCTGCTCGCTCATCCGAGTCGTGCCGTGCCGCCCATCCACCCCCTTCGTCTTCGTCCAGCACCAGGTCATCGCATGTGTCGCCGTCATCTTCTTCGGCCACTTCATCTACTCCGACCACCGTTGGCTACATTGGCCCCATGTCGATTAGCGTAGTAACCGTCATCGAGTCCTCCTCTGGTGGCCCCTTCAACTCCTCCGACATGGCGTACATCACATGCAGGTCCCCGTCTACGCATGCCTAGTGCTGGCAACACCAATGTGTGCTTTTGTCCACGACGTGTCCTCGGGCCTGGCAAGTCTAGACCAGCGCATCGTCAACATCGACTTCGTCCTTCTACGCATGCCCGGTGCTGGAAACACCGATGCATGCCTTCGTCCACGACTTGTCCCCAGTCTTGGCAGTAGTTAACTTGTATTGTCCTATACCTCCATACAGGCAATCACCGAAAACTCTTTAGACTTGTTAAAAAACAGAGCGATAAAATACCTTGGTGGATGCCAACTGGATGTGGATGGATGCAGATTATAGAATGTACGGAGGCTGGACTCGGACAGACGAAGGGCGCTGCCACGCTGGGAAGGCCGGAGCAGCGCGGGGGGTGGACTGACGGAGGGCGCTGCCAAGCTGGGGAGGCCGGAGCAGTGCAGGAGGCGGATTGACGTTCTGGCGCCTGGCGGAGGACGATGGACAGAGCCGAAGGGTGAGGGCAGGGGAGGGAGAGAGCGGCCGGAGGGGAGGGGACCGAGGGGCGATTGAGAGGCTGGAGATGGCCAGCTCGGCCGCCGGAGCCGGACTTGATTCTAGGGGTGGCAGCCAGGCGGGAGGGGGCGGCCGCCTTCAGCTAGGGGAATTGGGGATCAGGGGGCGCTCGACTGCTCGTGCGCCCAACCAGACGCCGAGTAGGTCTTCTTCTTCTTCTTCTTCTTCTTCTTCTTCTTCTTCTTCTTCTTCTTCTTCTTTTCTTTTGGAGAATTTGACACCGAGTAGGTCGCGCGAACGCTATTTTTCGTATTAAGCGACCGCGCGATGATGTCTCGCTGAAGGTTTCTCTTCCCGAGCGCCGTAGTGGGCCAGCCCATTCGCGCGAGGGTCGGTCGTAAAAATACGCCGTAACCACCCAGTGCGGTTTACACATGTGGTTAGTTATAGGAGCGCGCCCTACTTGAGTAGATTCAAGCCAGCTCTTTTCGTTTTTTCGTTTTCTTTTGTTTCTTTTATTTTTCTTGTCCATTTTCCCATTTTTTTCATTCTTTTTTGATTTTTTTTCTTCGTTGTTTTTTCATTTTCATTTCCTTTTTATTTTATTTACTTTGCTTCTTTATTTGGTTTTCTTTGTTCTTTTTGGTTATTATTCTACATTTTCTTCTCCATTTTTTGTTTTTGATTTCGTTTTTCTTATGTTTGTTTTCTTTTTTACTCTACATTATCGTATATGTCAAAAAAGTTCTTTTAATAAGTGATCAACAATTTATGTATACATATTCAACATTGTCCGAATGCATATTCAAAATTTCTCAAATACTTGTTCAAAATTTTATTACTTATTCAACATTCTAATACTTGTTCAACATTTTTCAAATACTCGTTCAACATTTTTTAATACTTATTCAACATTTTCGAATAATTGTTCAACATTTTCCTCATACTCGTTCAACATTTTAAAATACTTGTTCAACATTTTAAATAATTATTCAACATTTTTCCCAAATACCTGTTCAACATTTTTAATACTTATTCAACATTTTCAATTACCGGTTCAACATTTTTCATATACTCATTTAACATTTTTAATACTCATTCAACATTTTAAAAGACTAGTTCAACATTTTAATACTTATTCAACAAATTTTCAAATACTTGTTCAATATTTTTAATACTTATTCAACATTTTTTAAGTACTTATTCAACATTTTTAATACTTATTCAACATTTTTTAAATACTTATTCAACATTTTTTTTCAAATGGTTGATTAATTTTTTTTAAATACATGTTCATGTTTTTCATACACATTTGTATTTTTTTCTGTGTAAATTTTGTCTATACATTAGAATCATTTTCTCTGTATCCATTTAGCGGTTTTGTCAAATGTTGATTAACATTTTATAAAAAAAATTGTACGTAAAGTCTGATTGTCAATGTGTTCTTGTTCCCTTGATCTATTATTACAGAATATTAAAAGCGCTTGGTCCGATGGCTCGTTGCAGCGCCTCCTAACGAGGTGACCAGGGTTTGAAACCTGGAATTGCCGAACTACTTTCTTTTTTTTGAGACATGCCGAACTACCTACTAACTATTTATCTTTTGGTTCACATTGTATATACGCCTCGCGGGCCGGCCTACTCGGGAGCTCGCTGGAGTGTTTGGGCTCATTCATGGGCCCAATACGTATATTATATCTACTGTTTTTTTTGGGAAACAAATTCTTGGGTATTCCAGGGAATCCCAGGAAGACCCCGGTACCGTTGAGCGGCGGGGGAACAGAGTGAGGCGAAGCGGGCGAGTGGCGGTGGCATGAGACATATGGCAGGGGGCGAGTAGCGGTTGCGTGAGATCTATGGCAGGAGGCGCCCGTCGACGGCTTGAGAGCTCTGGCTGGAGGTAAACGGCAGCGCAGGAGTGGCGGCTGGTATCGAGATGCCGAGCAGCGGCGGCACTACGGACGGGCCCTCCAGATTTGATCGTTTAGTTCGGTCCAGGAGTAGTACATTGCAAAAATACCAAAGGGTATATCGGTCATTCCACCTAGATTTATCGAGTTTAATAAATTAAAAAAATCGGTAAAACGTCAATGAGGACAAATGAACAAGAAATTAATGTAAATTACATATAAGCCTAAATAAAATGCGCCAAATCATCAAGTCCCCAACTAATACAGGGAAAATGATCAAATCCCTTGTATATGTGAATTGATTGAGTATTTTTTTTCAGTGAGGCACGAATAAGGATTTTATTTTAACACAAGAATATTACAGAGGTAATATAATAGTATTACGTAGGACAATATTACAAATGTGATTATTAAGGTTACAATCAAATGATAA
The DNA here is from genome assembly GCF_056163025.1 of Triticum urartu. Classification (NCBI taxonomy): domain Eukaryota; kingdom Viridiplantae; phylum Streptophyta; class Magnoliopsida; order Poales; family Poaceae; genus Triticum; species Triticum urartu. Next base: position 48,863,502 of record NC_141875.1, read on the forward strand.
AATGCCTCTTGATCAATCTATTCGAAGTTTACCCAAAAGTTAATGAAGACGGTAGAAAAAAGAAATGTAAAAATATATATTTTAAAAGCCGAAAACGTGTGCGGAAAAATAATTAAAACAATCCGGAGGGATCGCCCAGAGCGCGACATGTGGCAGGCGGCTGAGAGTGCGCCGAGTGGCGCTGATTCTCGCGAGGTTCCCGAAGGAGCGCTCGTTAACTAGTTGCTCTCCCCAACGCGCACCCCCTGCTGCCTTGGCGCCAATCTTGGCCGGCCCATGTGCGGGCCGGGACGCTGCCTTTTTTTTTCCTTCTTTGCCTTTTGTTCTTTCTTTTCCCATAATTCGGGATATCAAAAGGTTCCATATTTCAAAAAAAGTTACGAATTTTGAATAAAATAATCATGAATTCATAAAAATACTCATGATTTGAAAACATTGTTTGGGAATTAAAAAAATTAACAGTTCAAGAGAACGTTCACGAATTTGTACAAAAATGTTCACGAATTTCAAAAATATTCATGAATATAAAAAATGTTTATGATTTCAAAAAATGTTCACGATTTCAAAAAATGTTCACGATTTCAAAAAATTAAAAGAATGTTAATGATTTCCAAATCTGTTCGCAAATTCATAAAAAGTTCATGATTTCAAATAATGTTCATGATTTCAAAATTTTAAGAAACTTTTAATGATTTCAAAAACTGTTCGCGATTCTAAAAAAAGTTCATGATTTCAAAAATGTAAAAGAATGTTAATGATTTCAAAATATGTTCACGATTTCATAAAATGTTCATGACTTCAAAATTTTAGAAGAATGTTAATGATCTCAAAAAATGTTAACGACGGCCCAAGAAGGTTCTCATGGTGGTCATGGCTTCAAGAGCTCGGTCCGGTTGGGAAAGAAAGAGGGGTGTGGGGGGAGGAAAAACGAGAGGAAGGAAGGGCGACGGTAGAGGCCTGCCTTTACGGCGAACTGCGGTTGAGGGTGCGGACCAATCGCAAGCACGAGAGTCATGCGTGCGGCGAGCGTCTCCCCCTGGTGGAGCTGAGAGACAAATGAAAGAACTGGGAAGGAGATGTGATGCCACGCGAAGTTTCTAGAAAAGGGCGTGTGTTCTGCAGGACCATGGGGCACGTGTCGATCGGCGGAGGAGGTCGACATAAAAATATGATTCGTCGGTTGAACGCAATCATTTCTCATATGATTTTAGCAGCTTCCTGCGGCGGACGAAAATAATCCTATATAGTGAACAAACCAAAAATTTAGAGAAACGCGCCTTACTTTATTTTATTATACATTAATAATTAATAACTTAACATTAAAAATTAAAGTATAGAAGTGTCATTGTGGCCAGATGATTGGCGTCGCACATGCGACGAGCTTAAAATGCAATAGGTTCGAACGGGGGATTCTCTTTTTTGCACACCCTTTTCCTATTTTGATTTCTATTTTAAATTTTTAATTCCTACTGTACGTCTTATATAAATCTAATTGTCCTCGTTAAAAGTCAAACGTCAGCTGGTCTAGTGGCCATTTATGAGGCCAAATCGAGAAGATTGTGTGTTCAATTGCTTAGGATTTTCTACGTAGACAAATAAAATGCACCCGCAAAAAATTGCAACAATGCTTTCTGAAGGAAAAAACAGTGCACGCAGGCTACCCACCGCCTCAACCAGTGAGGGCGGGCCCTCGCCATGTTGGCATGCCATGCGTACACGGGGTACATCTAGATACGGTAAAAAACATCGTATATGAATAGGAGGGCAAGTTAGACGAAAAGAAAATATGTATTTTGCAATTGTATGCACCAACCTGGCCGTACAAGTTCTAAGACTCCGGGAGTATTTATCTCTTGTCTTTAGTCTAAAATAAGAATAGAGTCACACATTAAAATGTTTCACAAATTGTCTCTAAGAATAGAGTCGCACATTAAAACATCTCACAAATCGTCTCTAAGAATAGAGTCGCACATGAAAACGTCTCACAAATCGTCTCTAAGTTAATTAAAATTAAATACTTATTTTATTGAAGACTAATTACAATTAAAAGTTTGTGGTGCTCTGAAAACATCTTAAGAAGCGTCTTTAGGTCGCTAGTGTTCATGAGTGTAGACACGAATAAAAAAGCGACCCGGAAAAAGCGACCATACGCGATGTTTTTGTTGTAGTGACCTTTGAGAGGGTCTTGTAGATAGTCAGGGTTCTGAGCCTTCTTCATTTGTAGTTGTCTGTACTCAGACATGTTAAGCTTTCGCATGTGTTTTGACTTGTATGCTTTGAATGTTGGGTCATGAGACCCATGTTTGTATTATCTGGCTCTTCGGAGCCTAATGAATAAATACTCTGAGTCGTAGAGTCTTGTTGTGATGCCATGTTGTATTGCACATATTGAGCATATTGTGTGTATGATTGAAATGCTTGGTATGTGTGGGATCCGACAATCTAGTTGTTTATCCTTGGTAGTCTCTCTTATGAGGAAATGTAGTCTTGTGCTTCCATGAGCCATAGTAGTCCGCTACAGCCCGGTTCACCGGAGTTCTGCTAGCCCAGCACTACTGCTTCGGAACACTTGACTGGCCGGCATGTGATTCACTTCGTTCCTGTGTCTGTCCCTTCGGGGAAATGTCACGCGGTGACATCCGGAGTCCTGCCTAGCCTGCTACAGCCCAGTTCACCGGAGTCTTGTTAGCCCAGTGCTACAGCCCAGATTCACACGCTGCTGACCGACATGCTCGATATTGATTCATGTATGCCTGTCCCTGTAAGTTAGTGCCACTTTGGATTCACGACTAGTCATGTCGTCCCGGGTTCTCTGTCATATGGATGCTAGCGACACTATCATATACGTGAGCCAAAAGGCGCAAACGGTCCCGGGCCATGGTAAGGCGACACCCGTGGAATACCGTGCGTGAGACCGCAAAGTGATATGAGGTGTTGCAGGCTAGACCGGTGTGACTTAGAATCGGGGTCCTGACAGCTTTGGTATCAGAGCCTGACTGTCTGTAGGATTACCAAGCCAAACCAGTCGATGTTGAGTCTAGAAATGCTTTAGTTATATAAGGGAATTGATTGTGGAAGGAAACGTGAGGCTCTTTTTACTCCTTATCCTCATGACCTTCTGATCTGAGTCATCTTATCTTTTTTCTACGGGGTTAAGAACTAGGCTTCTCTTCTATCTCTCAGGATGACGTGTTACTAAACAGTAGTTGCCTAGGATTGTTGAGTTTAAGCCTCAGTTCAGTTCCTACTACTTCCGTATGTTGATCGTTGATCCCGGAACTTTGATATTGTGATGTTGAGTGGTTATGCCACCATTTTGCAGGATGTCTCAAATCATTTTGAGCATTTACAGCCGTTATGCTGTCCGAGTCATTCCAGGTTTCTAAAATAGTCTGATGCATTTGCAAATCCCTTCTTTCCGTTCCCGATGTTTCTTTGGGCCAGTTTAACCACACTAATTGCTGAGTTGAGGTATTCTATTGCCTCGACATATATGTTGGAATTATTATTATGACCCTAGGTGTCCTAGGGGATCATCTAGTAACCTAGCCATGTTTTGTATTTCCAGTGTGATGATTCTAGCCATTATTCTCGAAAGCATCCCGTGATGCCACCTAGTAGTAGGTATTCCACTCCTGGGTTCCTGACCCAAGATCCACTCTACTTACCTCGTGTTGATAGTGTTGCTCGTACCTTTAGGATATTAGTAACCTTTGCGATAGTCCTAGAGGTCTGTGGTATTTCCTTCTTACAAATACCATGAACCATTATGGCAGAAGATCTTTGAACCAATGATCACAACAAGAGTGCTCTTGATGAGGTCTCCATTCTATGCTGTGACTCTGCCAGTTCTACCTTTCTGCATGGATTTTCCGGAAGAAATATGTTGAGCTTTATTCAACATACTAATCTATGCATCCACAACTCAGAAAATTATATGTCCCTTGAGTTGTCCCTCTTTAGTTGTATTTTGGTCTTTGTTTATCAGTTGATAGTCAGGAGTAGCTGTGCATTCGTGTTATCGATGCCTTTTATTCTTGTGGTCCGTCAAGCCATTCTATTCGGAATGACTAGGAGAAACAAACTCCAGTACCTCATCCATATCCAGGATTGGGTCAAAGCAGTTGTATTCCACAGATCAAAATGCAACCCAGCTTTTGACTCTGTCCTACCTTGGAGTGCTGCTCTCTTTATGTCAGGATTGTCATGAGAATTGCACTACCTCTTATGAATTCTTGACGCAGTGATACTTCTCACCATCATCATTCATTCCTCGGTTTCCGTGTTATTGTAACCGGGATGCCGACAAGTGAATCGTGGTGTGTGAAATCTATGCTCCTAGCAATTCCGTTGCTTGATAGTTAATTGGACAATAACCTCATTCTTAGCGTTTTTATTATTGAATCATCACCCTAAGGTTGATTGTGCTACCTAGTCCTTATTTTCGGTGCACTCTTCGATCAATGAGTTAGGATTGTGTCAATCCCTTGCTCGTTTGACCATATCGTCTTGCCCTGAAAAGCAAGATTGTTCCCGAGCTCAGTAACATATCGGTGGTTCGTGATTTTTCGAAAATCTTCTCGGAAGTGTTACCAGGTTGTCACCTTACCACTATGTTGAGCTCGTGATCGAGTTGGTTTCTTGTAAACCAGACATTCTCCAAGAAATCTGTGTCGGTTACCCCCTAAGCTAGTTCGTTAAGCTAAACAATAACTTGGAGAGTTGGAAGATAAAAGTTTGCCAGCTTAGCTCATTTCAAGGGATATATTTGCGTGTTTTGAAGATAAGTGATATCTTCATCGATTGATCCTCGTGATCAGTTGATCTATTACCTTGTCAAAACTTTGACTTGAGTATGGGCTATCGTCAAGTAAAATCGGAACCAATGATATTCATAATGTTGGCTTACTCTTGGTTGACCCCTCGAGCATGCACCATTATATCTTTTGGGTCTGACCAACACTATTGTCTTGTTCATGTAGTTGTGGAATTCCATCTATATGGAAACCTGGATGAATTGTTGTTGAGCCCATCGGCAACATCCTTGTCTCCTCCTTGATTCATGTTGAACATCAAGCTAGTGTTGGAAACTTTTGTAAGCATTATCTTCATGTCCCGTTTATGAAATACCTGTTTGGTGTAAGAAGTGACTTTCTCCAAGTTCACGTGCATTAGGTGTAAGTTGTCACCATGAATTTGAGAAAGGTTTGTTTTGTTTCCTCTGGAATCATCCCAAGTTAGTCACGCATATGTGCGAAGTACATCATGGTTTGATAGGTTGGCCGCCTCCACTCCATATGTGTCCCTAGCACACCAAGCCACTGACTGATTTGTTCTAGGAAAAGGAGTTAAGTGCTAATCCGTGGTAATGCACAAGACTTCGATATCCCCGATGATGGTTCCCCACTTGAACACGGTAGTGTTTTATTATAAGACTACTACGTGGTCATGCTTGTCTTGGATAGCGTGTTCACAGGTTTGTAGCAGAACCAGCTCATGCTTTGGAGCTTGCTATCGCAGTTCATTTCCTGAGAATCTCGCAACGTCATCTCGTCGAATTGTGTTGCAAACTTTCATTTTTCTTTCTAGACTTGATGAGTCTGGAATATCCTGACACCAACCAGATCTGAATCTCAGGCAGATATGATGGTTGGAACGTTTCTCAATAACTATAATATTGGTCTCTCTGTAACCCGGTAAAGTGGATGTCGTGGCCAACACACCCGGCCGGAGGACTTATTATTGTAGTATCTCGACTGAGAAAGTTGGCCACCTCCCCATAAGGATTTCGTAGGATTATTCCAATAGTTGTTCCTTATGGATTTTTGTGTTCCCGAAGTCCGACCTTTTACTTGATGTCCTAGATATCAAACCATATCTATGAATGGATTACGCTAGCACATCAAGGAGAACATTAGAAGCGGAGTGCTAAATGTCTCTCGGTCGATCATCCAGATTCTGTTTCCTTAGCCTCGCTAAGGGGAAGTCTGAGAAGGTGTTATCTTCCTTTGTATCTGCATTGTCCATCACTATTCATCATGGTAGTAAGATTTGATGCCAGGATCCTCGACACGGATGTTGGTAGAACCTTGATGAATATGGAAATGCTCAAGTTCTTGAGAGCACGCGCAAGCAAAATCATCCCTTGCGTTGTCTTCAACAAGGTAGTTCACATCATCCATTCTAGACCGAGTGTGTCGTTCTCCCGAACTCTATCAAACGATTGTTCGTAAATTGCCTTAGGCTGGTATAAAGAGTTTCAATGATCTCTGAATCAAAAGTAATTCTTTTTGCCACTTAAGGAATGATTCTACGAGTCACCTTCCCTGAGGAGCCCCGTTGGTATCATGGCAACTCAACTCCTCGCTACGTTGACAACCGTTCACCACCCTCTTAGGTGTGGAATTGTTGCCTACCTAGTGAACCCTCGTCAATTGTTTCTTCCGTCATTTTAAGGTGTGTTTTGCCTCTTAGCTCAAGAGATGTTCAACATCTCATTCCATGAGTTGATCATCATTTGCTTGATCTTCGTGAAGATCGAACCCTGTAGAGCTTCCCTCTCTTTCCCTTGTCGTGTTGGGTGAAGATCTCGAAAGCAAAGATGTCAAGATCAGTATGATGCAATGAATCAACATCTTCGAGAAGAGCAATTGGATCGAGAAGATGGTGTTAGCTTTGTGCCCCCCTTGTCTTCTTACCTCACGCCTTGAATCTCGGGACGAGATTCTTGTTTAGTGGGGGAGAGTTGTCACAGCCCTAGAATTTGATTGCAATTAGTTTCATAAGCATCCATGGATCATGTCTATATCGTTTGAAATTTGAAATGGGGATGATCAAACCCTAGCACCACATGAAATTCAAATAGGTTCAAATAAAATCTTTTTCAATGAACCCAAAATGCTCTAAGAAAAGTTCATGATTTCTGGTTAAGGTGCAAACCTCTGCTAAAACTGATGAATATATTTTTAGGTCATTTTTGGATTCTTGAATTAACACAAAAGTATTTCAGTTGGAGCCATTTAAATTCTATATATATTTTAAATGGTCCAAATATTCTGAAGTTATTTGTGGAGCTCTGGAATAGTTTATCTAACATCCACAATAATTTTCAGAATTTATTAAAATGATTTAGTGCCTAAACTAAATCAAAACAAACAGAACAAAATAAAAAAACAAAAAAGAGGGAAACCTTACCTGGCGCTTACCTACAGCTCAGCGGCCCAGCTGTGCTGCCCAGCCCACCTGGCCCGTGCCAGTCATCACCTACCTCTGCCAGTAGGCAGAGGAGGGAGACAGCGCACGCGCGCCCGCGGCGCCACGCACCTCCCTGCTCGCCTGCGTCATGGAGGCCACCGCGACGCCTTGGGCCTTCTCTTCGGCGCCGTCCCGAACCCCTGTACGTTTCACTCTCCCCCTCTGCCCTCTCTCTCGCCCTCTCCTCGCCACGGCCGCAACCGTCAAGCGCTCGCCACCGTGAAACCCGTAGCCACCGCGCACCCTAGGCCCCGCGCCGTGTCCAGCCGCGGAGAGAAGCTTGTCCTCGTCTGAACGCTGAAGATCAGAAGCCCGGGCGCACTGCAGCGCCGTCAGCATCATCGTCTTCCTCGCTGGCAACCCGTGGATCGCCACCGTCGATTCACGCCGAAGAGGGCCCCCCCGAGCCGTATGAGCTACTAAACAACTTCGCTGTGAGGACTCCTTCATTTCCCCCTCCTCCCCTGCTCGTTCTCGTGCCATAGCTGCCGTCCCCGCAAGCACCGAGCTCACGCCATCGCCATGGCCGGTGAACCTCGCGCCTCGGAGCTCTTCCGCTCGCTCTAGTAACCCCCCCGCGTGCTCTCCAGGTCCCTAGGATCCCGACGCACTCCTCTGCTCTCTGGCTAACGTGCTGCAGCCACCGCGCCCGTGCTGGCCCGAGCTCCGGCCGCCGCCAAAGCCGCCATGGTCGTCGTTCCCGGCCACCCCACCGCCTCCCGAGGCCTCCCCTAGTCGCGCACGAGTGTGAGCTCTCCACCGGTACCCTCGGCGCATTGAACCGCTACAGGAGCAGCGATTCCGACATGCCTCCGCCATCGGATGAGGTCGCCGGTGGCGAAACCCTGTTTAGCCGACGTGGCAACAATTAGTTTAGGCTCTAATTAACCCACACCCACTGACACCGGGCCCCACCCGCTAAACTAACCCCTGGTTAATTTAGTTTAACAAAAAAAGTAACTCTCTGTTAGTATAGAGCCTATGACATGCGGGCCCCAGAGTCAGGTTTGACCTGGACCCGTCCTGTTGACTGGATGACGTCATAGTGACGCTGTGATGAGGTCATAAATGCTTTTCTGGATTTTAAATAAATCAGAAATGATTTGTTTAATTCAGAAAATATCCAAAACTTTGAAAAATCATAGAAATTCAACCGTAACTCCAAATAAGATAAATTATATATGAAAAATGATCAGAAAAATCTAATCTATCCATCTGTACCATTTTCATGCATGTTTGAACAACTTAAAGTTGCTGTATAAGACAATTTGAATTAATGGCATTTGAAATGTCTTACATGGAGTTTGAATTTGAACATTGGGTTCAAACCAACTTCATTTAAATCGTTGCTAGCTGCATTATATATGAAAAATGATCAGAAAAATCTAATCTATCCATCTGTACCATTTTCATGCATGTTTGAACAACTTAAAGTTGCTGTATAAGACAATTTGAATTAATGGCATTTGAAATGTCTTACATGGAGTTTGAATTTGAACGTTGGGTTCAAACCAACTTCATTTAAATCGTTGCTAGCTGCATTAGCTCAACTCACATCATATTGCCATCTCATGATCATGCATCATATTGTTGCATTGCATTAACTGTATTCTTTCTATGTTTGCCGGTGATTGTTCCCCCCGATAGACGTGGTTCCGACGATTGATCGAGGACACCGATGAAGAACTATATTATCTTCAGAAGTGCCAGGCAAGCAAACCCCCCTTGTTCATTCTGATACAACCCCACTCTCTTGCTCCTGCTCTCTTTTACTGCATTAGGACAACAGCGATTCAACTGTTACATGCTGCGGTAGTTGAACCCCTTTCCTCTGCATGACCTGTCATTGCCACAGTAAATAGATGAAACCCACTAGCATGAGTAGGAGTTGTTTGAGCCCTGATGTGCCTACTCATTCATGCTTGTTTGTCATGCCTGCTACTGCTTAGATTTGAGTCAGGTCCGGTGCATCGGGGATGAACTGGAATATGGTGAACATGTCCTACTGTGTATGAGCTAAGTGTGTGAACACGATTTGGTAAAGGTAGCGGTGAGAGGCCATGTAGGAGTACATGGTTGGTTGTCTCATTGCAGCCGTCCTCAGGAAGTGAGTTCTGTGTTTGTGATCCATGAACAGTTACTACCACACATTGGGCTCCGAGCGCTCCAAGCTCTCTCGACTTATTAATCAACTTGATCTCTGTCCAGGAGTTGCAACTAGTTTCTGGTGTTTGTAGGTAGTGTTAGTAGTCTACCAAGTGGCACCCGGTACAGGTGGGCTTGGGACAGACTAGGCACAGTGGCCCGGTGTACCAAGTGGCATCCGGATGGTGGGCTTGGGAACCCTGTACACATCGTTTGGGGCCGTGAGCGACACCCCGGCCGGATCTCCTTACGAATGGAACCCGAATAGGCGATAAACCTGGACAAGAGACTTGTGTGGTTAGTCAGGTCGTGGCCGACTCCCTCACCAGGCTTTCGCTTGAAGGTTGCCGAGATACACGACGTGTACATGGTGGTAAGTGGCGAGAGCGTGTGTGAAGAAGTACACCCCTGCAGGGTTATCATTATCTATTCGAATAGCCGGATTCCTCGGATATGGAAACTTGGACCCCTTGCATAGTTCATAGACAAGTGAAAGTGGATACTCTAAAATGCGCAAGATAAGCGTGAGTGCTATGGATGTCGTTCTCGTAGGGAGACGGGAGCGGATTCATAGTGGTGTATTGGTATGGTGAATTTGTGGACTCGTGTGCGCCACCTCAAAAGAGTTACTTGCAGTTGTAGTTCAGGTTAGCCACTGAGTCAAAGCTGGCTTGCTGCAGTTAAACTCCACCATCCCTTTTGTTGATAATGATGCATATGTAGCTAGTTCTGATGTAAGTCTTGCTGGGTACATTTGTACTCATGTTTGCTTAATTTATGTTTCGTAGAGAGACGTCAGTCTCGCTAGTAGTTCCGCATGGACTTCGACGTTTAGCTTGTTACCTCAGCTACGATCTTGTACCCTTGGGAGGGTCTTGTAGATAGTCAGGCTTCTGAGCCTTCTTCATTTGTAGTTGTCTGTACTCAGACATGTTAAGCTTCCGCATGTGCTTTGACTTGTATGCTATGAATGTTGGGTCATGAGACCCATGTTTGTATTATCTGGCTCTTCGAAGCCTAATGAATAAATACTCTGAGTCGTAGAGTCTTGTTGTGATGCCATGTTGTATTGCACATATCGAGCATATTGTGTGTATGATTGAAATGCTTGGTATGTGTGGGATCCGACAACCTAGTTGTTTATCCTTGGTAGTCTCTCTTATGGGGAAATGTAGTCTTGTGCTTCCATGAGCCATAGTAGTCCGCTACAGCCCGGTTCACCGGAGTCCTGCTAGCCCAGCACTACTGCTCCGGAACACTTGACTGGCCGGCATGTGATTCACTTCGTTCCTGTGTCTGTCCCTTCGGGGAAATATCACGCGGTGACATCCGGGGTCCTGCCTAGCCTGCTACAGCCCGGTTCACCGGAGTCCTGTTAGCCCAGTGCTACAGCCCGGATTCGCACGCTGCTGACCGACATGCTCGATGTTGATTCATGTATGCCTGTCCCCGTAAGTTAGTGCCACTTTGGATTCACGACTAGTCATGTCGGCCCGGGTTCTTTGTCATATGGATGCTAGCGACACTATCATATACGTGAGCCAAAAGGCACAAACGGTCCCGGGCCATGGTAAGGCGACACCCGTGGAATACCGTGCGTGAGGCCGCAAAGTGATATGAGGTGTTACAGGCTAGATCGGTGTGACTTAGAATCAGGGTCCTGACAAAAACAGAGTAACACCTTAAGCAAGATGACATGATGTAGAGAGATAAATTCATGCAATATGAAATAAACCCCATCTTGTTATCTTCGATGGCAACGATACAATACGTGCCTTGCTGCCCCTTCTGTCACTGGGTAAGGACACCGCAAGTTCGAACCCAAAGCTAAGCACTTCTCCCATGGCAAGAACTACCAATCTAGTTGGCCAAACCAAACGGATAATTCGAAGAGACTTGCAAAGATAACCAATCATACATAAAAGAATTCAGAGAAGATTCAAATATTATTCATAGATAGACTTGATCATAAACCCACAATTCATCGATCTCAACAAACACACCGCAAAAAGAAGATTACATCAAATAGATCTCCACAAGAGAGCGGGAGAACTTTGTATTTAGATTCAAAGAGAGAGAAGAATCCATCTAGCTACTAACTATGGACCCGAAGGTCTGAGGTAAACTACTCACACTTCATCGGAGAGGCTAGGATGATGTAGAAGCCCTCCGTGATGACGGCCCTCTTCCGGCGGAGCTCCGGAACAGGCCCCAAGATGGGATCTCGTGGATACAGAAAGTTGCGGCGGTGGAATTAGGTTTTTGGCTCCTGTTCTGGTTGTTTGGGGGTACGCGTGTATATATAGGAGGAAGGAGTACGTCGGTGGAGCACTGAGGGGCCCACGAGGCAGGGGGGCGCGCCCTAGGGGGGGCGCCCCCACCCTCGTGACCTCCTCTTTGATCCCCTGCAGTAGGGTCCAAGTCTCCTAGATCACGTTCGGTGAGAAAATCACGTTCCCAAAGATTTTATTCTGTTTGGATTCCGTTTGATATTCTGTTTATCCGAAACACTGAAATAGGCAAAAAACAGCAATTCTGGGCTGGGCCTCCGGTTAATAGGTTAGTCCCAAAAATAATATAAAAGTGGAAAATATAGCCCAATATAGTCCAAAACAGTAGATAATATAGCATGGAGCAATCAAAAATTATAGATACGTTGGAGACGTATCACAACCCCTGAAAACAACTAGGGTTTACTAAAGTCATTTTTAATGAACCTGAAATGCCCCTCTAAAAAGTCCACCCTTTTTGTCTTGGGTTAGAACCTCTGAAAAAATGGGTTCACATTTTTCTAGGTCATCACAAGATCATTGAATTAAATCATATGTAACTTGCATTTGGGCATTTAAATGCTAGTAAATATTTTAAATGTCCAAATAATCCCATACTGAAATGTTCCATGTTGGTTATGTTCCATACAGTGAGCATGTGCAGTTTGGTGATTTTTGGAGATGCCTAGGTATTTTTAGAAATGTCACAAACTTACAGAAATAAAAGAAAACATAAATAAAAGAAAAGCCGCTTACCTGGCCGCAGCCCACCTCCCGGCCCACCTGGCGGCCCAGCACTGTGCTGGCCCGTGCCAGCCAGGTGCTTCCTCCCGCCAGGCAGGCAGACAGGAGGTGACGCCAGCGCGCTAGAGCTCGCCACCGTGCCACCTGCTTGCCACTCGCGCCTGTGGACACCTGGGTAAGCCCCACGTCGTCACCCCGACCGCCTGGACACACCCATTCTTCCCCTGCCTCTCTCCCTCGCCCTCTCCCGCCATGGCCACGCCCCTGCCGCCGCACCCCCGACATAGCCGCGCTCTCAGTCGTCCTCGCAGCGCGGCACCGTGTCCAGAAGCTCCGCTGCCCTCCTCTCCTTCGAGCAAGCCGAGCCCCGAGCGCTCGCTTGCCCCGAAGCCACTGCAACGACCTCGCCCGACTCCGCCACCGCCGGAGATCCCTTTCACCATCCCCGACCTCGCCGTCTGCTCCGTCGTGTTCGCCGTGAGCTCAGCCATCTCCCCATCCCCTCCGTTTGCCTTCTCGAGCACCGTAGCGACCACACGAAGCTTCACCGCAACGCGCCACCGCTGAGCTCGTCGCCGACGATGCTCCGGCCAGCCAACGGCCACACCACCTTGTCCACTACACCCACCGCATCGCCAGAAACCCGTATCACCACCGCATGTCCCTTGCCGTGCCCCCTAGTGACGAGCCCGAGCTCACCCGAGCTCCGGCCACTGCCACGCTCATCGCCGGCGTCGTTTCCGGCGACCCCGAGCCCAACCACCACTACCACTCGACGCGGCTCCCTCCCCACATCACGTAGATGTGCTCCGCCGTCGTTTTGGTCGCCGGAGCACAAAACCCGCATCGCCCCGCCGCGTCCGGCCTCGCCGGCGGCTAAACACCGGCGAGTTTGACCCCGCTGACCCAGTTTGACCTCGGGTGGGCCCAGTTTGACCCCCTGGGTCTATGATAAGTGGGGCCCGTCCTGCTAATTAACCCAGGTTTAGCGCTAACTAAACTTAGTTAGTTTAACTAACTACTGACAGACGGGACCCACTGGTCAGTTTGACTTGGACCGGCTCCATTGACCGCTGACGTCACCATGACGCACTGCTGACGCAATAAGTATTTTCTGGATTTACTTTTATATATGAAATTCCAAAAAATACTACAAACTTCAAAAATTCATAACAATTAATTTGTTACTCCAAATGCAAAGAATTATATGTGAAATTTGATTAGAAAAATTCAATCTTTCCATCTGTAATGGTTTCATGCATGACAGAACACTTTAACCTTGTTGTTTAAGTGAAACAAGCTAATGCACTTATATGACTTAATAACATGAGCTTCCATTTGAATCTTTGATTCAAATAGACTCAAACCAACATGTTTTTACAATGCATTAGCCAAGACACACCATATTGCCATGTCATAGCATGCATCATATTGTTGCATATTGCCATGTGATGATTGTGTTCTGTGGTATCTTTCATGGTAGGTTCTGCCATCGAGGATACCTTCGAATATCCGACTGAAGGGCAGTACCCTACTACTACTCCATCAGGCAAGCATCCCCATTGATCATATCGATACAATCCCATGTTCTCGCTCCTGCTCTGATTTACTGCATTAAGACAACAACGTTTCAAACTGCTGTGTGCTACGGTAGTTGAACCCTTTTCCTCTGCTTGACCTGTCATTGCCACAGTAACTAGATGAAACCCACTAGCATGTGTAGGAGTTGATTGAGCCATGTCTGTGTTCCTAACTTGCTATGCCTACTATGCTTAGAGTTGTGTCAGAGTGAAATGAATATGTCGGTAATGCAAATGATGTGTTGAACATGATTTGGTAAAGGTATCGATGAGAGGCCATGTAGGAGTACATGGTGGGTTGTTTCATTGGAACCGTCCTTAAGCACCGAGATCTGTATGTGTGATTTAAGAATCAGTTACTACCATGCATTGGGATCCTTAATTGACCCTCTCGCCTTCTTAACCACCCTAGTCCTCTGTCCAGGAGTTGCAAGTAGTTTCTGGTGTTTATATGTTATGTGTTGGTGGTCGTGCGTAGCGCTGACCCTAGGGGTGTGCTATGATGTGGTAGATACACCGTGGCCGGGTATGCCGGGCGCCCGTTTGGCATCTTGGGACCCTATACACATCGTTCGGGGCCGTATGTGGAAACCTCGACCGGACTCCCTACGGATGGAACCTGGATAGGCGATAGACCTGGACTAGAGACTTGAGTGTTTAGGTAGGCCGTGGCTGACACCCTCGTTGGGCTTCACCTTGAAGGTTGCCGAGTACATGTCGTGTAAACGGCGATAAGTGGTGAGAGCATGTATGAAGAAGTACACCCCTGTAGGGTTAACATCATCTATTAGAATAGCCGCGCCCACGGTAAAGGACTACTTGGTTGCCTATACAGTTCATAGACAAGTTAATGGTTACTACTAAAAGACTCAAGATAAGTGTGAGTACCGCGGATGGCCCTCTCGTAGGATGACGAGGGAGGATCCACGGTGGAGTATTGTGATGGTGATTAGTGGACTCGTGTGCGAAAACTATGTTACAAGTGGTGTCTCGTAGGATAGCTTAGCCAAGAGTCACAGCTGGCTTGCTGCTATAACTCCACTACCTTCTTGAGAATGTGCATGTATACTAGGATCTGTTGTAAGACTTGCTGAGTACCTTTGTACTCATGTCACTTTAATTACTGTTTTCAGACGACAACACTGCCCCCTCCGACGCGTTTTACGTAGATCTCGACGTTGATGAGTGACTTGCCACCCAGGTGGTGATTCCGAGCCATGGAGGGCCCTATGTAGATAGACAGGCTTCGTCAAGCCTTCTTTCTAGTGTCTGTACTCAGACTAGTTTGCTTCCGCATGTGCTTGTATGTTTGTATGACTTGAGTGTCGGGTCATGTGACCCCTACCTGTATGAACATGTTATGTATGGCTCTCCGGAGCCTTTAAGTAAAGTACTTTGAGTTGTAGAGTTTTGTTGTGATGCCATGTTGTATTTACACATATCACTACTGGAATCGGCTAGTTTGCCATCTGCCAGTTCTTTGCCGTCCGCTAGCGGACGGCAAAGAAGCTCTTTGCCATCAGCTTCTAAAAAGCAGACGGCAAAGAACTGGCTGATGGCAAAGACCAAGTTTGCCATCAGCCAGTTCTTTGCCGTCAGCTAGCGGACGGCAAAGATTCTTTGCCGTCGGCTAGCAGACGGCAAAGAGGAAGGGGCCCCACTGACGAGCTGCTTAAAAAAAACTTAACGGGGCCCCCTCTTTGCCGTCTGCTAGCAGACGGCAAAGAGTAAATAAGCGGACGGCAAAGGGGGGCGGACGGCAAAGATTTGACATATCTAACGGCGCGCCCCCACCCTGCGCCCTCTCTCTCTGTTTCTCTCCCCAGCTGCTCCCATACGCGCGCCGCCGCCATCACCACTTGCCACCGCCGCGCCCCGGCCCCCCCGCGCCCCGGGCCCGGCGCCGCCGCCCCGCCCCCCCTCCTCCACCGCCCCCCCGCCTCGTCGCCACTGCCGCCGCGCCCCGACCCCCCGCCCCCCGCGCCCCACCGCCCTGGGCCCGACGGCGCCGCCCCAGGCCGCCCCGCCCCCTCCTCCACTGGCCACCTCCTCCACCGGCCCAGGTGAGCTCTATCCCTCCTCTGTTTTTCCTTTTTTTTTTTTTCTGTTTTTTTAGTTTTAGGTTTATGTTTAGTTTAGATTTAGTTTCAGTTTTAGTTTTAGTTTTAGGTTTAGTCTTAGATTAGTTTTAGGTTTAGATTTAGTTTTTTCCTTTTTTTTTCTGTTTTTTTAGTTTTAGGTTTATGTTAAGATTAGATTTAGGTTTAGTTTAGTTTTAGGAAAGAAAAAGAAGGAGAAGAAAAAAACAGGAGAGGAGGAGAAGAAGAAGAGGAAAAAGGAAAGGAGGAAGAAGAAGAGGAGGAGGAGAAGAAAAAAGAAGAAGAGGAAGAAGAAGAAGAAAAAAACAGGAGAGGAGGAGAAGAAGAAGAGGAAAAAGGAAAGGAGGAAGAAGAAGAAGAAGAAGAAGGAAAAAAAGGAGAGGAGGAGAAGAAGAAGAGGAAAAAGGAAAGGAGGAAGAAGAAGAAGAAGAAGAAGGAAAAAAAGGAAGAAAAGGAAAAAGAGGAAGAAGAAGAAAAGGAAAAAAACCCGACCCGACACGGTACCCTGACCTCGACCCGGCACCCTGACACGACACCCCGACCCCGAGACCCCGACCCCGACACCCCGACTCCGACCCCGACCCCGACCCCGACACCCCGACCCCGACCCCAACCCCCCAAGCCTGACCCGACACCCCGACCCCGACCCCGACACCCCGACCCCGACCCCGACACCCCGACCCCGACCCGACACGGTACCCAGACCCCGACCCGGCACCCCGACACGACACCCCGAACCCGAGACCCCGACCCCGACCCCGACCCCGAGACCCCGACCCCGACACCCCGACCCCGACACCCCGACCCCGACCCCGACACCCCGACCCCCCAAGCCTGACCCGACACCCCGACCCCGACCCCGACACCCCGACCCCCCGAGCCTGACCCGACACCCCGACCCCGAGCCTGACCCAACACCACACCCCGACCCCGAAACAACACCCCGACACCGACACGGCACTACCCCGACATCGACACAACCCCCCGACCCCCCGACCCCGAAACAGCACCCCGACCCCGACACGGCACCCCGACACCGACAGGACACCCCGACCACCGACACCTCCCGAAAAAGTGTTCTTTGGCCTTCCAGAGGCCGACGGGGTCATATATTTGTGAATTATTAGTTAGGTCATACATTTTTCGATTTTGTTATGAAAAACATCATATATAATTGTGTTGATCGTGTAGTTTTAAATGTGCAGTTGTTTCATCGCTGCGAGGTTTGGTGTTCGACGACCTCGCCGTGCGTTTGACGAGATCTGCCCCTTCGTTTGTGGGTGAGCACAAATGACAAGTCCTCCTCCCCCATTAATTATTTGATCTATTCCGATGAAACTTGATAGCTAGCTATATATGTGTCTTGAATCATCAGTATGCGTAACCAATATGTGTCTCCCGTTCGAAAGCGTCATAGTTATAAATATGCATGCATTTGCATATTTATAACCTTGATTCTTTCGAATTGTCCAACGCTATCCATGGACAGCCCGAGTATGTGTAGATTGGGTTCATTTTTCCATATGCTTTGCTCCGGATCCGACACATATATTTCGTCAGTGCCTCCCCTGTTGTTCTCCGGGTACACATCCTCTCTGTTTATTGCAGAGACGTGTATCAGGAGAACAGCGGGGAGGTGCTGCCGAAATTTTGCGTCGGATCCGGAGCATAGCATGGGAAAATAAACCCAATCTACACATACACGGGTGGGATTAGGACCTATCATTACCTATTAGAGTGTAGGTTGCATGGACGTAATAAAATTGACAAAGTAGATCAACTGATGAATATATACATGGTGAATTACATATATAATTGTTGTGTGTCCAGTAGCTCTGAAAGTCAAGATGAGTGACCGTGCTTGGATGTATACCGGTCACACTGGTCAGAACAAATGGAGCGCTGAATGGTTCACAATAACTAAGGGGTTTGTGCAAGCCGCATTTGCAAATGGCCAAAAGAAAACCTGGTGCCCCTGTTTCCGGTGCGGCAATTGGGAAAAGAAGACAGAGGCTGAAATGGGCAAACACCTGCAGAAGAGTGGTTTTACGCCCGATTATACGGTGTGGACATTTCATGGTGAGTCTGCCCAACGTGACCGAGCTGAGGTGGATCGTCGTCGCACCGACGAGCATGGTTCCGGGATGGAAAACATGGTGCAAGGCTATGATGATGCTCGGGATTCGGACGAGGAGATGGAGGAATCTGCAAAGGCCTTCAATGAAATGTTGGAGTCTTCGAAACGTCCGCTCCACGAGCACACTGAGCTTTGTCAGTTGGATGCCATCTCACAAGTAATGGCTCTGAAGGCTCAGTTCAACTTGGGCAGAGAATGCTATGACGCAATTATGACAGTATTTGGACGCTTTCTACCCAAAGGCCATGTAATGCCTGCAAACCTGTACCAGTCGGACAAAATCCTCCGTGCACTGAAGATGCCCTATGAGAAGATACATGCCTGTGAGAAAGGATGTGCCTTATTTAGGCTTGACTATGCGGACTTGAACTATTGTCCCATTTGCAAGTCTTCCAGGTATATTGTGGTAGACAACGGTATGGGTGAGAAGACACAGACCAAAATCCCCGTTAGTGTTCTTCGGTATATGCCAATCGTACCAAGACTTCAACGTCTTTTCATGGTCGAAGAGACGGCCAGACAGATGACATGGCACAAAACAGGCAAAAGAACCGAACTAGATGCAGATGGGAATCTGATGATGGTACACACATCGGATGGTGTTGCGTGGAAAAAGTTTGATGAATTACATGCTGACAAAGCGGCAGATCCGAGGCATCCTCAAGTCAGCATCAGCACGGATGGGTTCAGTGTGTTTGGTATGACGGCAGCCCAATACAGTTGTTGGCCCGTATTTGTCTTTCCACTCAATCTCCCCCCGGATAGATTATGCAAAGAAAGAACATTTTCCTGACGTTGATAATTCCAGGACCCAACTATCCGGGCAAAAATATGAATGTGTACATGCAGCCGCTTAAGGACGAATTGCAAGAAGCCTGGGATAATGGGTTCAAGACATATGACGCCTTTAGCAAACGGAACTTCATAATGCGTGTCTGGTACATGTACTCGACGCATGACTTGCTGGTGTATGCGCTATTCGTTGGCTGGTGTGTGCATGGAAGGTTCCCGTGCCCCACATGCAAGGGAGCTCTTGAGTTTCGTTGGCTTCAGGCCAGTCGCAAGTTTTCTTGCTTCGACATGCATAGACAGTTCCTGGATCCTCGCCATAAGTTCAGGAAATACAAGAAGAACTTCATCAGGGGTAGAGTTGTCAAAAACTCTGCACCACCTGCATTGACAGGCCAACAGACCCTGGATCAGTTAAACGCTCTCGAGCCAGATCCACAACGTCCAGGGTACTTCAAGGGGTATAATACTAAGCATGCGTGGACTCACAAAACATGCTTATGGGATCTGCCTTACTTCAAAGACCTCCTTTGCCCACACAACATCGACGTGATGCACACTGAGAAGAATATCGCCGAGGCACTTTTTGGTACATTGTTCGGCATAGATGGGAAGTCAAAGGATAATACTAAGGCTAGAGTCGATCTGGAGGCGCTATGTGATAGGCCGTTACAAAACATGAAAGAACCGAAAGGAAAGCAGAACTGGACGAAGCCAAAGGCATGGTTCAATCTTGGAAGGCCAGCTATGAGGGAAATTCTCTTGTGGGTGCAACAGCAGTTGATGTTCCCCGATGGGTATGCAGCGAATCTAAAGAGGGGAGCGAATCTTGATAAACTGAAGATATCTTGTCATTAGTTAGCTTATAGACGATCCATTTTACCTAAGTTAGCTCTAAAATGACCCATTTTACCTAGGTTAGCTTATAAATGATCCAGTTCATCCAAGTTAGCTCAAAAATGACCCATTTTACCTAGATTAGCTCCTAAATGATCCATTTTACCTATGTTAGCTTTAAAATGACCCATTTCACCTAGGTTAACTCCAAAATGACCAATCTTACCTAGGTTATCTCATAAACGATCCATTTCAACTAATTTAGCTCATAAACGATCCATTTCACCTAGGTTACCTAAAAAACGATCCATTTCACCTAAATTAGCTCTTAAATGATCCATTTCACCTAAGTTAGCTCAAAAAGATCCATTTCAACTAAATTAGCTCATAAATGATCCATTTCACCTAAGTTAGCTCAAAAACGATCCATTTCAACTAAGTTAGCTCATAAATGATCCATTTCATCTAAGTTAGCTAAAAAAGATCCATTTCACCTTAGTTACCTGAAAAACGATCCATTTGACCTTAGTTAGCTCATAAACGACCCATTTCAACTAAGTTAGCTCATAAATGATCCATTTCACCTTAGCTAGCTCATAAACGACCCATTTCAACTTAGTTAGCTCATATATGATCCATTTCACGTAAGTTAGCTCATAAATGACATACTCTTCTTGTTCTAGTCTTCTTCTTGTTCTACTCTTCTTGTTCTAGTCTTCTTCTTGTTCTACTCTTCTTCTTGTTCTACTCTTCTTGTTCTAACTTTCTTATTTTTCATTTTGCAGAGTTCATTCACTTGACGAAAGCTTGCATAGATGGAGTGCTCCTTATCCCTTTCTCTGTTTCTTTTGTATCGTTGAACTATGCATGTATCGTTGGATGAAACTATTGTAATATATATGGTTGGATGCCTCTATGTTGAACTTGTTATGTATGATGGAACTATGCATGTAATATATATGGTTGGATGATGAAGTTATGTGTTGGATATCTTATATGTTTGCTCTGTAATGGCCTTTTGAAATATATCTATATATGTCATCTATATTTGTGATGAAAATTGTTGGATTTAATAAAAAACAGATAAAAGAGCCAATATGCAGGCTCTTTGCCGTCTGCCACCGACGGCAAAGAAGGCACGTGGCATCCAGCTGTGCTTCCTGGGAGCTGACCCATTTGGTCAGTTTGCCTACAGTGGCAGACGGCAAAGACTTTGCCATCAGTGGCAGACGGCAAAGAACCTGCCATGTAGTGACGTGTAGATGACATCATATGGCGGACGACAAAGACACTAGAAAGTTTGCCGTCAGCGGCGGACGGCAAAGGCCTGCCGTTAGCCACTTAACAGACTGACAGCGCAATTGTTGCCGTCCACCTTCTTTGCCATCTGCCGCGCTCTCTTTGCCGTCTGCGGCGGACGGCAAAGACTTTGCCATCAGTGGCAGACGGCAAAGTAGCTGTTTACCGAAGCCTACTTTGCCGGAGCCTTTTGCCGTCCGCGGCTGACGGCAAAGGCCTTTGCCGTCCGCCGTTCATGCCTTTGCTGTCCGCCGTGGCAGACGGCAAAGTAGCTGATTCCTGTAGTGTATTGAGCATATTGTGTGAATGATTGAAATGCTTGGTATGTGTGGGATCCGACAATCTAGTTGTTTATCCTTGGAAGCCTCTCTTATGGGGAAATGTAGTCTAGTGCTTCCATGACCCATAGTAGTCCGCTACAGCCCGGTTCACCGGAGTCCTGCTAGCCCAACACTACTGCTCTGAAACACTTGACTGGCCGGCATGTGATTCACTTCGTTCCTGTGTCTGCCCTTCGGGGAAATGTCACGCGGTGACATCCGGAGTCCTACCTAGCCTGCTACAGCCCAGGTTCCCGGAGTCCTGTTAGCCCAGTGCTACAGCCCGGATCCACATGCTGCTGACCGACATGCTCGATGTTGATTCATGTATGCCTGTCCCCATAAGTTTGTGCCGCTTTGGGTTCACGACTAGCCATGTTGGCCCGGGTTCTCTGTCATATGGATGCTAGCGACACTATCATATATGTGAGCCAAAAGGCGCAAACGGTCCCGGGCCATGGTAAGGCGACACCCGTGGGAATGCCGTGCGTGAGGCCGCAAGGTGATATGAGGTGTTACATGCTAGATCGGTGTGACTTAGAATCGGGGTCCTGACAGCATTGGCATCAGACCCGGACTTCCTGTAGGTTCGTTGAGCCAAACTGGTCGATGTCGAGTCTAGAAATGCTTTAGTTATATGTAGGGGAATTGATTGTGGGAGGGAACGTAAGGCTCTTTTTACTCCTTTACCTTATGCCCTCTGATCTGAGTCATTCTCTTCTCATTCTACATGGGTTAAGGACTAGGCTCTCTTCTCTCTATCAGGTTCACGTGTTACTAATCCGTAGTAACTTATGGGATTGTTGGTTAGAAGCCTCAGTTCAGTTTCTACTACTTCTAGTTTGTTGTCAGTTGAACCAGAACCTTGATATGATGTTGTTGAGCGGTTTTGCCAACTGTTGTGAATGTCTCAAATATTTTTCTGAGCATTTGCAGCTGTTATGCTGTCCGATTTCTCCTAGAATATTCTAATGCCTTTGCATTATTTCGTGCTTTCAGATGGCCACCCCTTCCCAGAATCAAGTGGTTTGTCTGACTCGGTGCCTTGATGTACCTGGTCACACGACCATGCTGGTCCAAGTGATGATCGAGACAGGCTATCGATGGTATCCTGAGTATACCGTCGAGGAGCAGTTTCGAGACTTCAATCAGAGCCAATACTTTTGTACAGTGAGGATATACCCTTCTTATCCTGGAGCTACTGAACCCCTCCATTGCTCTTAAGGACTTGGGGTTACCATCGAGATGTCCGTGTAGGACGCAACTTACTCGATGATGACTATCATACAAGCCATAACTGCCTTGCTTCGGAACATTGATTTCCGCTACATGCCAGCATCACTCCCTGGGGCACAAGGGTACTATCAGGCTATGTACTGTGACTCTACACATGAGGATTCACTACTCCGCACCACCGCAGAGATGCTTGAGGACAAGGACCGTGAGAATCGTGCCTTGCGAATGGAGCTCTTCAACTCTTGTTCTGACCACTGGGCCACTCTGACTCGGTTTGCACCTGCTGTGCAGGCTGGGTATATGGACATGAGGGACTTGTACCCCGTGCAGTCTGGTCTGCCAGATTGTATGGACTGGCATGATGTAGGAGGCATCACCACTCCCCGTGGACCCCGTCTGCCACCGTTTGTTGGCCCAAGGCCACATCCGAGTCCCTATGGACCGCAAGCTCCACAGGACCAACTGTTTCCAGATGATCATGTTCAGCTCCCAGGACATGGTGGTGATCCCTATGAAGATTACTATGGAAACGTCTGAGTTGGTAGTAGCTTCATTAGTATTGTAATAGTTGTATTCTCCACAGTCCTGCGTGACTCATGGGATACGACTTGGTGTGTATCACATTCCGGAGGTGTCGAAAAATAATGTATAGGAGCTTGGAATGCCTCCGATGAGATGTAATGTCTTTCACCGTAGTTGTTCTCTAGCCTGGGCTTGTACTAAACTATGTACGGTGTGTATGACCGATGGTATATATATATGGCAGTTTCTATATTGCCATGTCGTGCAAATGAACATCTCAGCATTCCATGTTATCCATTGGATTCCGCACTTCCTTGCCAAGATTGTGCCATCCTTGTCTAAACCGTTGTCTTGTTTTTCCTAGGATGGTCAACACCCGCAACAACCCTGCTGCCTCGGAGCAGGGTGAAGCTAGTGCAGCTAGGGATGAGAATCTGCCTCACCCACCTTCTCTGGCCGAAGTTATGCTGGAGGCAGAAAGAAACAAGCGTGAGACTAACCGCTTGCTGGAGCGGATTGAGCAGAATACTGCACGTCATTAGAGGAACGACTTGGCGTCAATCAATGACTTTGTCAAGTTGTACCCACCGACGTTTAATCATTCTGTTGAGCCCCTCGATGCGGATGATTGGCTTCGCAGCATCACCCATAAGCTACGTTCTGCCAACATAGCCGAAGCTGATAAGGTTACCTACGCTGCCTATCACCTCGAAGGCCCAGCTAGCCTTTGGTGGGAAAACTTTGAGGCTATGCGCCCGGCTGGCCAAGTCACTACTTGGGCTGAATTCAGTGAGGCTTTCCATGAGCATCACATTCCGGAGGGTCTCATGGATCGTAAGCGGGAAGATTTCTGTAATTTCACCCAAGGCAGACTGACCGTGGACGCATACAGCCTTGAGTTTGGAAATCTGGCACGTTATGCTCCTGAAGAGGTATCCACGGACGCCAAGAAGAAGGCAAGGTTCCGCAAGGGACTTAGCCCCGAGCTTCGCCGTGATCTTCGTATGCACGAGTGCACCTCCTTCCAGAAGCTAGTCAATAAGGCCATCAGTGCTGAGACAGGTCAGACTGACTATGACGCTTCACACAAGCACTCCCGTGACTTTGGTTCTTCATCCGGCTCTGGATCTCAGAAGCGCCGGGTGTGGATTCCAAACACAGCTCTGCCACCCAGGTTCACTCCGAGGCCATCCTTTGAGGCGCCTCGCCCCAACCAGCAGTTCGCACCGCCTAAGACCTATGGTGGCCCCGCTGCTAATCCTGCTCCACGCCCCAATGTTGTGACATGTTTCAAGTGTGGAGAGCCGGGTCACTACAGTCGAGAGTGTCCCCAGAACAACAACCCCAACCAGTATGGAAAGTCCATTGGCCGTGGTAAGCCAGCGGGAAAGACATACTACGCCAAGCCAGCCACCACTGCACGTGGCCATGTCAACTATGTCTCAACTAAGGAGGCTCATGATGATCCTAACGTCGTCCTTGGTACGCTTCTTGTTAACTGCCATCCGGCATCTGTTCTTTTTGATATCGGAGCATCTCATTCATTCATATCTGAGAGCTATGCTCGATTGCATAACATGACATTCTGTGACATGCCGACTTCCATGGAAATTCAAACCCCTGGCTCTAGATGGCAAACTTCTAGAGTAAGCCATAGGAATGAAATTCGTGTCCATAGACTTTTCTTCCTTGCATCCTTAATAGCTCTCAAGTCCTCGGACATAAACATCATCTTGGGTATGGACTGGATGTCAGCCCATTATGCTAAGATTGATTGTGCCACTAGAACCGTTCAACTTACTCACCCATCGAGCAAGACAGTCAATGTCTTAACTCGAGTGGCCAAGCACCAACTTTACTCCCTAAATGCCAACCCCCTTCCAGACCTTGAAGATATTCCGGTAGTCCATGACTTCCCGGATGTCTTTCCAGGAGAATTGCCAGGTGTTCCACCTGACAGGGATGTCGAGTTCGTGATAGATCTTGTACCAGGAACCCGTTCCAATTTCTAGAAGACCTTATAAGATGGCACCCCTAGAACTAGCTGAACTTAAGAAACAACTCGATGAGTCCTTGAAAAAGGGTTTCATCCATCCTAGTTCTTCTTCATGGGCTTTCCCCGTCCTCTTCGTCAAGAAGAAGGATGGAACAAATCGGATGGTTGTAGATTACCGACCTGTCAACTTGGTCACTATCAAGAACAAGTATCCGCTCCCCAGGATCAACGGTCTGTACGATCAGCTCGCTGGATCCCCAGTCTTCTCCAAAATGGATTTGAGGTTGGGCTACCATCAAATCAAAATAAAAAGCGGGGACATTCCCAAAACGGCCTTTGTTACTCGTTATGGCCAATACGAGTACACCGTCATGTCCTTCGGTTTAACCAATGCCCCAACCACCTTCTCTCGGTTAATGAAGTCAATCTTCATGGAGTATTTGGATAAATTCATCGTGGTATACCTTGACGATATACTCACCTACTCCAAGAATGAGGAAGAACATGCCGAACATCTAAGGCTGGTATTGACGAAACTCCGAGAGCATCGCCTTTATGCCAAATTCTCCAAATGTGAATTTTGGTTGCCAGAAGTGACCTACCTAGGCCATGTAATCTCTGGTAAGGGTATTGCTGTCAATCCTGAGTGAGTTCAAGCTGTCCTTGATTGGACTCCACCTGAAACAGTCAAGCAAGTTCGGAGCTTCCTTGGCTTAGTAAGCCACTGTCGCTGCTTCGTCGAGAATTTCTCCAAGGTTGCTAAACCTCTAACTGAACTCCTCAAGAAAGATAAAAAGTTCGAGTGGACCCCACTGTGCGAGTTCAGCTTTCAGGAACTGAAAAGACGCCTGACATATGCTCCCATACTGGTACCACTAGATTTCTCCAAGGACTTTATTATCTATTGTGACGCCTCGCAACAAGGACTAGGTTGCATACTCATGCAAGATCGTCAGGTAATTGCCTATGTTTCATGGCAACTACACCCACACGAGGAAAACTATCCCACACATGATCTAGAACTTACAGCTGTAGTCCATGCACTTAAAACTTGGCGACATTACCTTCTCGGTAATCGTTGCGGGATCTTCACCAATCACCAAAGTCTGAAATATATCTTCACCCAACGGAATTGGAATCTCAGGAAAAGACGTTGGGTCGAGTTGATCTCAGATTACGACTTAGGGATAACTTACACCCTGGGAAAAGCCAATGTTATGGCTGATGCACTAAGTCGTAAATCCTATTGTAACAACCTGATGTTACAACAAGGTCAACCACTTCTCCATGAGGAATTTCAGAAGCTTAATCTTCACATTGTTCCTCAGGGATTCCTATCTACCTTGGTGGTGAAACCGACCCTTATGGACCAGATCATAACCGCCCATCGGTGGGGATATCTCGGATCAAGCAGAACATTGCTAGCGGAGCTGCTAAATGTTTCTTTGTGAACGATCAAGGTTTTGTCTTCTTTGAGAACTGCCTAGTGGTTCCCAAGAAACAACAACTACGGCAACTGATCCTTAAGGAAGCTCATGAATCCCCTCTCACTATTCATCCCGGTAGTACTAAAATGTATCAAGACCTACGCCAGAGGTTTTGGTGGACTAGGATGAAGAGAGAAATTGCTCAATACATTGCTAGTTGCGACGTCTGTCGTCGTGTTAAAGCAGAGCATCAACGGCCTGGTGGCACCCTTCAACCTTTGGCTATTCCTGAATGGAAATGGGATAAAATCGGTATGGATTTCATTACCGGGATTCCCAGGACCAAGAGAGGGAATAATGCTATCTTCGTCATTGTCAATCGTCTTTCCAAAGTAGCCCACTTCCTACCTGTTCGTGAGAGTATAACCGCTAGCCAGCTAGCTGACTTGTACATCTCCTGAATAGTGTCTCTTCATGGTGTTCCATTGGAGATTAACTCAGACCGTGGAAGTCTCTTCACCTCTCGATTTTGGGAAAGTATCCAAAATGCTATGGGAACTCATCTCTCCTTTAGCACCGCCTTCCACCCCCAATCAAGTGGTCAAGCAGAATGAGTCAATAAAATTCTAGAGGATATGCTCCGAGCTTCTGTCATCTCTTTTGGTATGGATTGGGAGAAAGGCCTTCCATTCGCCGAGTTCGCTTATAACAATAGTTATCAAGCTAGCTTGGGTAAAGCTCCTTTCGAAGTTCTCTATGGACGAAAATGCTGAACGCCTCTTAACTAGTCAGAAACCGGGGAAAGACAACTCTTTGGCCCAGATATGATTCAAGAAGCAGAAGAGCAGGTTCGTATTATTCGTGAGAAATTGAAAACAGCCCAATCTCGTCAAAAGAGCCAATATGACCGCAAACATAAGCTCATGACTTATGAAGTCGGCGAGAAGGCTTACCTTTGGGTTACTCCTTTAAAGGGAACCCATCGTTTCGGTATCAAAGGCAAATTGGCTCCTCGTTACATTGGACCCTTTCACATTCTTGCCAAACAAGGAGAAGTTGCCTACCAATTGGAACTACCTCCGCATCTTTCCAGAGTTCACGATGTCTTCCACGTTTCTCAACTCAGGCGTTGCTTCGCGGATCCTATCCGTGGAGTGGACCACGAAACGCTTGATCTCCAAGATAATCTCACATATCGGGAATATCCCGTTTGCATCCTTGATCAAACCGAGCGTACCACTCGATGCCATAACATCAAGTTTCTCAAGGTTCAATGGTCACACCATTCCAAGAAAGATGCCACTTGGGAAAGGGAGGATCGTCTTTGACTTGAGTACCCCACCTTCTTCCCGCCGGACCCTAAATCTCGGGACGAGATTCTTTTGAGTGGCGGTGAGTTGTCACATCCTAGCTAGTTCATGCATTAGAGTGTTGCATCATTTTTACTTTTCCAGAAACATGAAATGGGGATGATAGAACCCCTAGCACCCCCCTGAAAACAACTAGGGTTTACTAAAATCATTTTCAATGAACCTGAAATGCCCTTCTAAAAAGTCCACCCTTTTTGTCTTGGGTTAGAACCTCTGAAAAAATGGGTTCACATTTTTCTAGGTCATCACAAGATCATTGAATTAAATCATATGTAACTTGCATTTGGGCATTTAAATGCTAGTAAATATTTTAAATGTCCAAATAATCCCATACTGAAATGTTCCATGTTGGTTATGTTCCATACAGTGAGCATGTGCAGTTTGGTGATTTTTGGAGATGCCTAGGTATTTTTAGAAATGTCACAAACATACAAAAATAAAAGAAAACAGAAATAAAATAAAAACCGCTTACCTGGCCGCAGCCTACCTCCCGGCCCACCTGCCGGCCCAGCACTGTGCTGGCCCGTGCCAGCCAACTGCTTCCTCCCGCTAGGCAGGCAGGCAGGAGGTGACGCCGGTGCGCGAGAGCTCGCCACCGCGCCACCTGCTTGCCGCTCGCGCCCATGGACACCTGGGCGAGCCCCACGTCGTCGCCTCGACCGCCTGGACACACCCATTCTTCCCCTACCTCTCTCCCTCGCCCTCTCCCGCCATGGCCGACGCCCCTGCCGCCGCACCGCTGATATAGCCGCGCTCTCCGTCGTCCTCGCGCCGCGCCACCGTGTCCAGAAGCTCCGCCGCCCGCCTCTCCTTCGAGAAAGCTGAGCCTCGAGCGCTCGCTTGTCCCGAAGCCACCGCAACGACCTCGCCCGACTCTGCCACCGCCGGAGATCCCTTTTGCCGTCCCCGCCGCACCAGCTCATCCCCGACCTCGCCGTCTGCTCCGTCGTGTTCGCTGTGAGCTTAGCCACCTCCCCATCCTCTTTGTTTGCCTTCTCGAGCACCGTAGCGACCGCACGAAGCTTCACCGCAACGCGCCGCCATCGAGCTCGTCGCCGACGACGTTCTGGCCACCCAACGGCCACACCACCTTGTCCACTACACCCACCGCATCGCCAGGAACCCGTAGCACCACCGCATCGCCAGGAACCCATAGCACCACCACACGCCCCTTGCCGTGCCCCCTAGCGATGAGCCCGAGCTCTGGCCACCGCCACGCTCGTCGTCGGCGTCGTTTCCTGTGATCCCGAGCCCAACCACCACTACCACTCGACGCAGCTCTCTCCCCGCATCACGTAGATGTGCTCCACAGTTGTTTTGCACGCCGGAGCACGAAACCCGCATCGCCCCGCCGTGTCTGGCCTCGCCGGCGGCTAAACGCCGGCGAGTTTGACCCCGCTGACCCAGTTTGACCTCGGGTGGGCCTAGTTTGATCCCTTGGGTCTATGACAAGTGGGGCCCGCCCTGCTAATTAACCCAGGTTTAGCGCTAACTAAACTTAGTTAGTTTAACTAACTACTGACAGACGGGACCCACTGGTCAGTTTGACCTGGACTGGTTCCGTTGACCGCTGACATCACCATGACGCACTGCTGACGCAATAAGTATTTTCTGGATTTACTTTAATACATGAAATTCTACAAAATACTACAAACATTAAAAATTCATAAGAATTAATCTGTTACTCCAAATGCAAGGAATTATATATGAAATTTGATCAAAAAAATTCAATCTTTCCATCTGTAATGGTTTCATGCATGACAGAACACTTTACCCTTGATGTTTAAGTGAAACAAGCTAATGCACTTATATGACTTAATAACATGAGCTTCCATTTGAATCTTTGATTCAAATAGACTCAAACCAACATGTTTTACAATGCATTAGCCAAGACACACCATATTGCCATGTCATAGCATGCATCATATTGTTGCATATTGCCATGTGATGATTGTGTTCTGTGGTGTCTTTCGTGGTAGGTTCTGCCTCCGAGGATACCTTCGAATATCCGACTGAAGGGCAGTACCCTACTACTACTCCATCAGGCAAGCAGCCCCATTGATTATATCGATACAAACCCATGTTCTCGCTCCTGCTCTCATTTACTGCATTAAGACAACAACTTTTCAAACTGTTGTGTGCTGCGGTAGTTGAACCCTTTTCCTCTGCATGACCTGTCATTGCCACAGTAACTAGATGAAACCCACTAGCATGTAGGAGTACCCACTAGCATGTGGTAGTTGATTGAGCCATGTCTGTGTTCCTACCTTGCTATGCCTGCTATGCTTAGAGTTGTGTCAGGTCTGGTTCATCTAGGTGATGGGCTAGAGTGAAATGAATATGTCGGTAATGTGAGTGGTGTGTTGTACATGATTTGGTAAAGGTATCGATGAGAGGCCATGTAGGAGTACATGGTGGGTTGTTTCATTGGAACCGTCCTTAAGCACCGAGATCTTTAAGTGCGATTTAAGAATCAATTACTACCATGCATTGGGATCCTTAATTGACCCTCTCGCCTTCTTAACCACCCTAGTCCTCTGTCCAGGATTTGCAACTAGTTTCTGGTGTTTATAGGTTATGTGTTGGTGGCCCTGCATAGCGCTGACCCTAGGGGTGGGCTATGATGCGGTAGATACACCGTGGCCGGGTATGCCGGGCGCCCGTGTGGTGTCTCGGGACCCTGTACACATCGTTCGGGGCCGTATGTGGAAACCTCGGCCGGACTCCCTGCGGATGGAACCTGGATAGGCGATAGACCTAGACTAGAGACTTGAGTGTTTAGGTAGGCCGTGGCTGACACCATCGTTGGGATTCCGCTTGAAGGTTGCTGAGTACATGTCGTGTAAACGGTGATAAGTGGTGAGAGCATGTATGAAGAAGTACACCCCTGCAGGGTTAACATCATCTATTCGAATAGTCGCGTCCGCGGTAAAGGACTACTTGGTTGCCTATACAGTTCATAGACAAGTTAATGGTTACTACTAAAAGACTCAAGACAATTGTGAGTACCACGGATGGCCCTCTCGTAGGATGACGAGGGTGGATCCACTGTCAGCACCTCAATTCTAAGTCACACCGATCTAGTCTGTAACACCTCATATCACTTTGCTGCCTCACGCACGGTATTCCCACGGGTGTCGCCTTACCATGGCCCAGGACTGTTTGCGCCTTTTGGCTCATGTATATGATAGCGTCGCTAGCATCCATATGACAGAGAACCCGGGCCGACATGACTAGTCGTGAACCCAAAGTGGCACTAACTTACGGGGACAGGCATACATGAATCAACATCAAGCATGTCGGTCAGCAGCATGTGAATCCGGGCTGTAGCACTGGGCTAACAGGACTCTGGGAACCCGGGCTGTAGCAGGCTAGGCAGGACTCCGGATGTCACCGTGTGACATTTCCCCGAAGGGACAGACACAGGAATGAAGTGAATCACATGCCGGCCAGTTAAGTGCTCCGGAGTAGTAGTGCTGGGCTAGCAGGACTCCGGTGAACCGGGCTGTAGCGGACTACTATGGCTCATGGGAGCACAAGACTACATTTCCCCGTAAGAGAGGCTACCAAGGATAAACAACTAGGTTGTCGGATCCCACACATACCAAGCATTTCAATCATACACACAATATGCTCGATATGTGAAATACAACATGGCATCACAACATAACTCTGCGACTCAAGTATTTATTCAATAGGCTCCGAGGAGCCAAGTATTACAATCATGGTCTCATGACCCAACATACAGAGCATACAAGCATCAAGCGGAAGCATAAACATGTCTGAATACAGACAACTACAAATGAAAAAGGCCGAGAAGCCTAACTATCTACAAGACCCACCCAAGGGTACAGGAACGTAGCTGAGGTAACGAGCTAAACGTCGAAGTCCATGCGGAACTACTAGTGAGACTGAAGTCTCTCTGCAAAACATAAATTAAGCAAATGTGAGTACAAATGTACTCAACAAGACTTACATCAGAACTAACTACATATGTATCATTATCAACAAAGGGATGGTGGAGTCTAACTGCAGCAAGCCAGCTTTGACTCAGTGGCTAACCTGAACTACGACTGCAAGCAACTCTTTTGAGGTGGCGCACACGAGTCCACATATTCACCATACCAATACACCACTATGGATCCCCTCCCGTCTCCCTGCGAGAACGCCATCCATAGCACTCACACTTATCTTGTGCATTTTAGAGTATCCACTTTCACTTGTCTATGAACTATGCAAGGGGTCCAATTTTCCATATCCGAGGAATCCGAATGTTCGAATAGATAATGATAACCCTGCATGGGTGTACTTCTTCACACACGCTCTCGCCACTTACCACCATGTACACATCGTGTATCTCGGCAACCTTCAAGCGGAAGCCTGGCAAGGGAGTCGGCTACGACCTGACTAACCGACAAGTCTCTAGTCTAGGTTTATCGCCTATTCGGGTCCATCCGCAAGGAGATCCGGCCGGGGTGTCGCTCACGGCCCCAAACGATGTGAGCAGGGTTCCCAAGCCCACCATTCGGGTGCCACTTGGTACAACATGCCACTATGCCTAGTCTGTCCCAAGCCCACCTATACCGGGTGCCACTTGGTAGACTACTAACAGTACCTACAAACACCAGAAACTAGTTGCAACTCCTGGACAGAGATCGAGTTGATTAATAAGTCGAGAGAGCTTGGAGCGCCCGGAGCCCAATGTGTGGTAGTAACTGTTCATGGATCACAAACACAGAACTCAGTTCCTGATGGCGGCTGCAATGAGACAACCCACCATGTACTCCTACATGGCCTCTCATCGCTACCTTTACCAAAACGTGTTCACACACTTAGCTCTCAATAGTAGGACATGTTCATCACCATTCCAATTCATTCCCGATGAATCAGACCCGACTCAACTCTAAGCAGTAGCAGGCATGACAAACAAGCATGAATGAGTAGGCACATCAGGGCTCAAACAACTCCTACTCATGCTAGTGGGTTTCATCTATTTACTGTGGCAATGACAGGTCATGCAGAGGAAAGGGGTCCAGCTACCGCAGCATGTAACAGTTGAAACGTTGTTGTCCTAATGCAGTAAAAGAGAGCAGGAGCGAGAGAGTGGGATTGTATCAGAATGAACAAGGGGGTTTTGCTTGCCTGGCACTTCTGAAGATAATATAGTTCTTCATCGGTGTCATCGATCTCATCATCGGAACGTCGTCTACCGAGAGGGGACAAATACCGGCAAACAGGGAAGAACACAATCAATGCAATGCACAATATGATGCATGATCATGACATGGCAATATGCTGTGACTTGGGCTAATGCAACAAAAAGTCATTTTAATTGAAGTGGAATTCAAAGCTAGATTAAATTACAACTCCAAATCTATTATCAAATTTGTCCTAATCATGTTTCATCCTAAACAGTGAGGTTAACTTGCTCAAACATGCATGCAAATAGTACAGATGGATAGATTGGATTTTTCTGATTATTTTTCATATATAATTTATCTTATTTGGAGTTATAGATAATTTTCTATGATGTTTAGAAGTTTTGGGCATTTTCTAGAATTTCCTGATTTATTTTAAATCTAGAAAATCAATTACTGCATCAGCATTGCATCTGGGTGACGTCAGCAGGGTCAACAGGACGGTCCAGGTCAAACCTGACCAGTGGGGCCCACTGGTCAGTCTCAGAGTGCAGTCTAGGGTCACAGACATGTGGGTCTGGTCAACGGCCGCATCAGCACGGTCAACTCTGGTGCGTGGTCCACTGTAATTACATTAAACTAAACAAGAATTAACAGTGGTTAATTAAGGGCGTGGGGCCCATGTGACAGTTGCTCATGGAGTTTATTAGTGTGGTCATTAGCAGCTAATGATGGGGCCACGTCGACTTCGCCGGAGTTCGGCCGGCGGTGACCAAAACCGACGACGAAAACGCCACGGGAATGCGCTATATGGGATGGTTTCGGGCGTGGTTGGCAGCTATGGGTTGCTGGGCTTCGCGCGCATCTAATGGAGCAACCGGGAGGAGCTGGGCTGGCCCAAAACGTCGACTACAGCAACGACAGGCGGCGGCCGGAGTTCGGCTTAGCACGGGAGAGGCGCTATGCTTGGCTAACGAGCGAGCTAAGCGGCGGGTCGGACTCTTGGGAGCTCCAGGAGCACGTTGGTGCTACTAGAACGAGCGGAGGTGCTCAGGGCGAGGACCTCATCGGCCATGGCGGACGGCGGCCTCGGGTGATCTCGGGGTGGCAGCTAGAGGACGGGAGCAAGCAGGGGGCAGAGGGGAAAGAGGGGCGAGCTCACTAGGAGTCGAACATAGACGAAGGAGAGGCCGGGGCGCACTGTACCCCGCGAATTGACGATGAAGTTGCCGGCGGCCAAGGGTTGAAGATGAGCTTGGGGATGACGCTGCAGGGCTCCCGCGGTCGAACGGGTTGGTGTAGACGATGGAGGAGACGATGGCGGTTCTTCTGGACGCGTCAGCAAGGCGAGGGGTGGACGGTGGCTGCGGTGGCAGTGGACGGCGACGACGGGCTCCGCTTGGGTGGTCGCTGGAGAGAGAGCAGAGAAGGGGAAGGAGGTCCGGAGAGAGAGGAGAGGATCGAGGGGGCCGCGGGCGTCTCACTGGTGTGGCTGGAAGCGCCGGGACGTCACGCTGGAGCAGGAGGTGGCGTCGTCGGCCGCGCACGTGCAGGCACGCAGCTGCTTCTCCTCCTGGCAGGAGGAAGAAGACGGTGTTGCCCCTGTGGGCTGGGCCAGAACAGGAGTTGGGCTAGGAAGGTAAGTCAGGTAACGCCCTTCCTTTATGTGTTTTATTTCTTCTGTTTTGTTTTCTTTATTTAAACTTGCCACTATTTAAAATTTAGAACAAATCAAAACAGTGCCAAATATCCTCTAAGTATAACTTATGTTGCTCATTGGACATTTCCAAATGCACATAAATTATCAGAGAGCATTTAAAAACATATCCATATATATTTGAAAATATTTTCAAATTTAAATAGAATATTTTTTAAATTCAAGGACCAAATAATTCCTTAAAAATGTTCCAAAATTTTGCTTTGGTATATAACCCTTGCCAAAATTCTCAAAACTATTTTTAGGGAATTTTGGATTCAGTGAATGCAATTTAAAAGTTCTTGACCTTCCTTTAAAAGATTTTGAGGCTTTCAAATTCCCTCAATTCAAGTTTATTCAATTTAAACATGATGCATGCTCACGGATGCAACTATTACACTCAGATATTCTAGGGATATGACAACTCACCCCCACTAAACAAGAATCTCGTCCCGAGATTCAAGACGTGAGGTAAGAGTAAAGGGGGGGGTCACAAAACTATCACAATCTTCATGATCCACTTGCCCTTCTTGAAGATGTTGATTCATTGCTTCAAGTTGATATGGACGTCTTTGCTTCGAGATCTTTATCCAACACAATGATGACAAAAGAAAACTCTACAGAAAACGGTCTCCTCGAAGATCGAACACTCAAGATCAACTCACGGAGTGAGATGTAAGGACACCTCTTGAGTTGATACACAAAACACACACGGGGAGCAACAAAAGAAGTAGATGACGGAGGTTCATTGGTAAGCAACAATTCCATGTCTAAGTAAGATGATGCATGGTTCAAAGTAGCAAGGATATGATTGCCATGATTCCATAACTTGACACCTTAGTGAAGGTGACTCGTAGAATTATTCCCTTAAGTGGCAAAAAGAATTACTTTTGATACAAAGATCATTGAAACTCTCTATAGCAGCCTAAGTCAATCACAATCGATCATTTGAAGGAGTTCAAAAGGATGACATACTCAGACTAGAACGAAAGATGTGGACTACCTTGTTGAAGACACGTAATGGATGATTTTTGCCTATCATCGGAAATGGATGGGACCCATGGTAGGACCACTTTTGAAGATGATCCTGAACAGCAATTACTGAGAGAGCAACCCACGGGAAATTGGCACAATGGCGGTGCAAGCTGGGAACAAGATGCAAATGTTGGGGATTTTCCAACCATCATATCTGCCTGAGATTCAAATCTGGTTGGTAACATGATACTTCAGACGGCATGTCTGAAAAGGAAAGTTTGCAACACAAACCAACGAGATGACATTGCGAGATTATCGGGAAATGAACTACGATAGCAAGCTACAAAACATGAGATGGTTCTGCTACAAACCTGTGAACACGCTGTCCAAGACAAGCATGACCACGTAGTAGTCTTATAATAAAACACTATCGAGTTCTGGTCAGGAACCATCATCAAGGATTTTGAAGTCTTTATGCAAGTCCATGGATTAGATCCCAAGCATAGACTTCTTTTCCTTGAACAAGTCAATCAGTGGCTTGGTGTGCTAGGAACACATATGGAGTGGAGGTAATTAATCTACCAAACCATAGAGTATTTCGCACGTATGCATGACTGATGTGGGATGATTCCAAGGGAAACAAAACAAACCTTTCTAAAGTCCATGGCAGCAACTTACACCTAAAGAACATGAACTTGGAGAAAGTCACTTCTTTCATCCAAGCATAAGCTTCATGAACGGAACACGAAGGCATTGCTTACAAAGTTTTCAACACTATGTTGATGTTCAACATGAATCATGGGGGAGACAAAATGCTGCTGATGGGTTCAACAGCAACTCATCGGAATTTCCATATCACTAGACTTCCACCATCATGTGAACACGGTGATAGCATTGGTCAGACCAAAAGATGTAATGGTGTATGCTCGAGGGATCAAGCACGAGTAAGACAACATTACGAACATCGTTGGTTCTGATTTGACTTGACGATAGCCCATACTCAAGTCAAAGTTTTGACAAGACAAATAGATCCAACAACTGACCATGAGGACCAATCGATGAAGATATCATCTTTCTTCAACACACACACAACACACAAGGATATCCCTTTGAAGATGAACTAAGTGGGACAAGCTTTCATCTTCTAACTCTCCAAGTTGTTCTCTAGCTCAACCAACTAGCTCAGGGATTTCCTACACAGGTTCTTGGAGAAGGGTGGTTTATAAGAAAACCAACTTGATCGCGAGCTCAACATAACGGTCCGGGGGAAACCTGGTGATACTTCCAAGAAGATAATCAGAAAATCACGAACCACCGATATGTTACTAAGCTCGAGAACAATCTTGCTTTTCATACAAGACGATATGATCAAGAGAGCAAGGGATTCAACCCTAACTCAAAGATCGAAGAGTGCACCAGAAATAAGAACAAGGTAGCACGATCAATCCTAGAATAGTGTTTCGATAACCAACACGCTAAGAATGATATTAGTGTCCATTAACTACCAAGCAACACGGTTGCTAGGAGTATTGATTTCACACATCATGGTTCACTTGTCGGCATTCCAGTTGCGGCAATAGGGGACCAAAGAATGAAAAATGATGGCAAGAAGTATCACTGCGTCAAGAATTCATGAGAGATGGTGCAATTCTCATGACAATCCTAACATAAAGGGGGTAATACTCCAGGGTAGAACAGAGCAAAAGCTGGATTGGCATTTGATCTGCAGAACACAACTACTTTGACCCAATCCTGGATATGGATGAGGTACTAAAGTTTGTTTCTCCTAGTCATTCTAAAATAGAATGGCTTAACGGACCACAAGAATAATAAGCATCGATAACACGGATGCACAATTACTCCTGACTATCAATTGATAGGCGATGGTCGGAATACAAATGAAGAGGGACAACTCAAGAGGACATATATCTTTCTGAGTTGTGGATGCATAGATTAATATGTCGAACCAAGTTCAACAGGTTTCTTCCAGATAACCCATGTAGAAAGGTAGAACTGGTAGATTCACAATGTAAAATGGAGAACTCATCAAGAGCACTCTGGTTGTGATCTTTTGGTTCAAAAGAACTTCTGCCATAAGTAGTTCATGGTATTTGGAAGAAGGAAATACCACGGACCTCGAGGATTATCGCAAAGGTTACTAATATCCTAAAGGAACTAGCAAACACTATCAACAAGAGGTGAGTGGAGTGAATCTCGGGTTCAAAACCCAGGAATAAAATACCTACTAACTAAATAACATCACGAGATGCTTTCAAGAATGATGGCCAGAATCATCACACCGGGGATACGAAAGCATTCTAAATTCTCGAGGACACCTAGGGTCATAATACTAACTCCAACATACACGTCAAGGCAACGGAGTACCTCAACACTCCGATTAGTGTGCTTAATCTGGCCCAAAAATACAACGGGAACATGGAGGAAAGATTTGCAAGTGCATCAGACTATTTTAGAAACCTGGGATGACTCGGACAACATAACGGCTGTAAATGCTCAAAATGATTTGACACATCCTGCAAAAAATGGTGGCATAACCACTCAACATCATAATATCAAGGTTCTGAGGCCAGCTATGAACACATGGAAGTAGTAGGAACTGAACTGAGGCTTGAACTCAACAATCCTAGGCAACTATGGTTTAGTAACACGTCATCCTGAGAGACAGAAGAGAAGCCTAGTTCTTAACCCCGTAGAAAAGAAGAGGTTGACTCAGATCAGAAGGTCATGAGGATAAGGAGTAAAAAGAGCCTTACGTTCCCATCCACAATCAATTCCCTTATGTAACTAAAGCATTTCTAGACACGACTTTGACCAGCTTGGCTTGGTAATCCTACAGGCAGTCAGGCTCTGATACCAAAGCTGTCAGCACCCCGATTCTAAGCCACACTGATCTAGTCTGTAACACCTCATATCACTTTGCGGCCTCACGCACGGTATTCCCACGGGTGTCGCCTTAGCATGGCCCGGGACCGTTTGCGCCTTTTGGCTCACGTATATGATAGCGTCGCTAGCATCCATATGACAGAGAACCCGGGCCGACATGACTAGTCATGAACCCAAAGTGGCACTAACTTACGGGGACATGCATACATGGATCAACATCAAGCATGTCGGTCAGCAGCGTGTGAATCTGGAATGTAGCACTGGGCTAACAGGACTCCGGGAACCCGGGCTGTAGCAGGCTAGGCAGGACTCCGGATGTCACCGCGTGACATTTCCCCGAAGGGACAGACACAGGAACGAAGTGAATCACATGCCGGCCAGTCAAGTGCTCCGGAGCAGTAGTGCTGGGATTGCAGGACTCCGGTGAACCGGGCTTTAGCGGACTACTATGGCTCATGGAAGCACAAGACTACATTTCCCCATAAGAGAGGCTACCAAGGATAAACAACTAGGTTGTCGGATCCCACACATACCAAGCATTTCAATCATACACACAATATGCTCGATATGTGAAATACAACATGGCATCACAACATAACTCTACGACTCAAGTATTTATTCAATACGCTCCGAGGAGCCAAGTATTACAATCATGGTCTCATGAACCAACATACGGAGCATACAAGCATCGAGCGGAAGCATAAACATGTATGAATACAAACAACTACAAATGAAAAAGGCCGAGAAGCCTGACTGTCTACAAGACCCTCCCAAGGGTACAAGATCATAGCTGAGGTAACGAGCTAAACATCGAAGTCCATGCGGAACTACTAGTGAGACTGAAGTCTCTCTGCAAAAACATAAATTAAGCAAACGTGAGTACAAATGTACTCAGCAAGACTTACATCAGAACTAACTACATATGTATCATTATCAACAAAGGGATGGTGGGGTTTAACTACAGCAAGCCAGCTTTGACTCAGTGGCTAACCTGAACTACAACTGCATGCAACTCTTTTGAGGTGGCGCACACGAGTCCACATATTCACCATACCAATACACCACTATGGATCCACTCCCGTCTCCCTGCGAGAACGCCATCCATAGCACTCACACTTATCTTGTGCATTTTAGAGTATCCACTTTCACTTGTCTATGAACTATGCAAGGGGTCCAAATTTCCATATCCGAGGAATCCGGCTATTCGAATAGATAATGATAACCCTGCAGGGGTGTACTTCTTCACACACACTCTCGCCACTTACCACCATGTACATATCGTGTATCTCGACAACCTTCAAGTGGAAGCCTAGCGATGCGGTCGGCCATGACCTGACTAAGCGACAAGTCTCTAGTCGAGGTTTATCGCCTATTCAGGTCCATCCGCAAGGAGATCCGGCCGGGGTGTCGCTCACGGCCCCAAACGATGTGAGCAGGGTTCCCAAGCCCACCATGCGGGTGCCACTTGGTACACCATGCCACTGTGCCTAGTCTGTCCCAAGCCCACCTGTACTGGGTGCCACTTGGTAGACTACTAACACTACCTAGAAACACCAGAAACTAGTTGCAACTCCTGGACAGAGATCAAGTTGATTAATATGTCGAGAGAGTTTGGAGCGCCCGGAGCCCAATGTGTGGTAGTAACTGTTCATGGATCACAAAAATAGAACAGTTTCTGAGGACGGCTGCAATGAGACAACCCACCATGTACTCCTACATGGCCTCTCACCGCTACCTTTACCAAAACGTGTTCACACACTTAGCTCTCAACAGTAGGACATGTTCATCACCATTCCAATTCATCCCCGATGAATCAGACCTGACTCAACTCTAAGCAGCAGCAGGCATGACAAACAAGCATGAATGAGTAGGCACATCAGGGCTCAAACAACTCCTACTCATGCTAGTGGGTTTCATCTATTTACTGTGGCAATGACAGGTCATGCAGAGGAAAGGGGTCCAGCTACCGCAGCATGTAACAGTTGAAACGTTGTTGTCCTAATGCAGTAAAAGAGAGCAGGAGCGAGAGAGTGGGATTGTATCAGAATGAACAAGGGGGTTTTGCTTGCCTGGCACTTCTGAAGATAATATAGTTCTTCATCGGTGTCATCGATCTCATCATCGGAACGTCGTCTACCGAGAGGGGACAAATACCGGCAAACAGGGAAGAACACAATCAATGCAATGCACAATATGATGCATGATCATGACATGGCAATATGCTGTGACTTGGGCTAATGCAACAAAAAGTCATTTTAATTGAAGTGGAATTCAAAGCTAGATTAAATTACAACTCCAAATCTATTATCAAATTTGTCCTAATCATGTTTCATCCTAAACAGTGAGGTTAACTTGCTCAAACATGCATGCAAATAGTACAGATGGATAGATTGGATTTTTCTGATTATTTTTCATATATAATTTATCTTATTTGGAGTTATAGATAATTTTCTATGATGTTTAGAAGTTTTGGGCATTTTCTAGAATTTCCTGATTTATTTTAAATCTAGAAAATCAATTACTGCATCAGCATTGCATCTGGGTGACGTCAGCAGGGTCAACAGGACGGTCCAGGTCAAACCTGACCAGTGGGGCCCACTGGTCAGTCTCAAAGTGCAGTCTAGGGTCACCGACATGTGGGTCTGGTCAACGGCCGCGTCAGCACGGTCAACTCTGGTGCGTGGGTCCACTGTAATTAAATTAAACTAAACAAGAATTAACAGTGGTTAATTAAGGGCGTGGGGCCCATGTGACAGTTGCTCATGGAGTTGATTAGTGTGGTCATTAGCAGCTAATGATGGGGCCACGTCGACTTCGCCGGAGTTCGGCCGGCGGTGACCAAAACCGATGATGGAAACGCCATTGGAATGCGCTATAGGGGATGGTTTCGGGCGTGGTTGGCGGCTATAGGTTGCTGGGCTTCACGCACATCTAATGGAGCAACCGGGAGGAGCTGGGGTGGCCCAAAATGTCGACTGCAGCAATGGCACGCGGCGGCCGGAGTTTGGCTTAGCACGGGAGAGGCGCTATGCTTGGCTAACGAGCGAGCTAAGCGGCGGGTCGGACTCCTGGGAGCTCCAGGAGCACGTTGGTGCTACTGGAACGAGCGGAAGTGCTCAGGGCGAGGACCTCATCGGCCATGGCGGACGGCGGCCTCGGGTGATCTCGGGGCGGCGGCTAGAGGACGGGAGCAAGCAGGGGGGCAGAGGGGAAAGAGGGGCGAGCTCACTAGGAGTCGAACGTAGACGAAGGAGAGGCCGGGGCGCGCTATATCCTGCGAATCGATGATGAAGTTGTCGGCGGCCAAAGGTTGAAGATGAGCTCGGGGACGATGCTGCAGGGCTCCCGCGGTCGAACGGGTTGGTGTAGACGATGGAGGAGACGATGGCGAATCTTCTGGACGCGTCAACAAGGCGAGGGGTGGACGGTGGTTGCGGTGGCAGTGGACGGCGACGACGGGCTCCGCTTGGGTGGTCGCTGGAGAGAGAGCAGAGAAGGGGAAGGAGGTCTGGAGAGAGAGGAGAGGATCGAGGGGGCCGCGGGCGTCTCACAGGTGTGGCTAGAAGCGCTGGGACATCGCGCTGGAGCAGGAGGTGGCGTCGTCGGCCGCGCGCGTGCAGGCACGCTGTTGCTTCTCCTCCTGGCAGGAGGAAGAAGACGGTGTTGCTCCTGTGGGCTGGGCCAGAACAGGAGTTGGGCTGGGAAGGTAAGTCAGGTAAGGCCCTTCCTTTGTGTGTTTTATTTCCTCTATTTTGTTTTCTTTATTTAAACTTGCCACTGTTTAAAATTTAGAACAAATCAAAACAGTGCCAAATATCCTCTAAGTATAACTTATGCTGCTCATTGGACATTTCCAAATGCTCATAAATTATCATAGAGCATTTAAAAACACATCCATATATATTTGAATATATTTTCAAATTCAAATAGAATATTGTTTTAAATTCAAGGACCGAATAATTCCTTAAAAATGTTCCAAAATTTTGGTTTGGTATATAACCCTTGCCAAAATTCTCAAAACTATTTTTAGGGAATTTTGGATTCAGTGAATGCAATTTAAAGGGTTCTTGCCCTTCCTTTAAAAGATTTTGAGGCTTTCAAATTCCCTCAATTCAAGTTTA
Source organism: Triticum urartu (assembly GCF_056163025.1). Lineage (NCBI taxonomy): Eukaryota > Viridiplantae > Streptophyta > Magnoliopsida > Poales > Poaceae > Triticum > Triticum urartu. Next base: position 48,906,361 of record NC_141875.1, read on the forward strand.
TTCAATTTAAACATGATGCATGCTCACGGATGCAACTATTACACTCAGATATTCTAGGGATGTGACATCCATGGTGGAGTATTGTGATGGTGATTAGTGGACTCGTGTGCGAAAACTATTTTACAAGTGGTGTCTCGTAGGATAGCTTAGCCAAGAGTCAAAGCTGGCTTGCTGCTATAACTCCACTACCTTCTTAAGAATGTGCATGTGTAGTAGGATCTGTTGTAAGACTTTCTGAGCACCTTTATACTCATGTCGCTTTAATTACTTTTTTCAGACGACAACACCACCCCCTCCGACGGGTTTTACGTAGATCTCGACATCGATGAGTGACTTGCCACCCAGGTGGTGATTCTGAGCCAAGGAGGGCCCTATGTAGATAGACAGGCTTCGTCAAGCCTTCTTTCTTTCTAGTGTCTGTACTTATACTAGTTTGCTTCCGCATGTGCTTGTATGTTTGTATGACTTGAGTGTCGGGTCATGTGACCCCTACCTATATGAACATGTTATGTATGGCTCTCCGGAGCCTTTAAGTAAAGTACTTTGAGTTGTAGAGTTTTGTTGTGATGCCATATTGTATTTACACATATCGAGCATATTGTGTGAATGATTGAAATGCTTGGTATGTGTGGGATCCGACAATCTAGTTGTTTATCCTTGGTAGCCTCTCTTATGGGGAAATATAGTCTAGTGCTTCCATGAGCCATAGTAGTCCGCTACAGCCCGGTTCACCAGAGTCCTGCTAGCCCAGCACTACTGCTCCGGAACACTTGACTGGCCGGCATGTGATTCACTTCGTTCCTCTGTCTATCCCTTCGGGGAAATATCACGCGGTGACATCCGGAGTCCTGCCTAGCCTGCTACAGCCCGGGTTCCCGGAGTCCCGTTAGCCCAGTGCTACAGCCCGATTCACACGCTGCTGACCGACATGCTTGATGTTGATTCATGTATGCTTGTCCCCGTAAGTTTGTGCCGTTTTGGGTTCACGACTAGCCATGTCGGCCCGGGTTCTCTGTCATATGGATGCTAGCGACACTATCATATACGTGAGCCAAAAGGCGCAAACGGTCCCGGGCCATGGTAATGCGACACCCGTGGGAATATCGTGTGTGAGGCCGCAAGGTGATATGAGGTGTTATAGGCTAGGTCGGTGTGACTTAGAATCGGGGTCCTGACAGTCCGGTGCAAGTACGGCACGGTCGGCCTCTGGTGCAAGTACGGCGCTGAGAGCCTCTGCCCACTCCTGGCGAAAATGGGGGTACTTGCGGGATGTGTACCCAGCTGCGACGCCGTGTCGACAGCAGGCACGCGCTGATGGATCCGCTCTTGTTGTGCGGCGCGCCGCGCCTCTCTCTTGGCGGCGCTCCAACCGTCTCGCTGTGCGGTGAGCCACAGCCTATCGGGCACGGACGCGCCTAGATTGCTCTGCGGTGCGCCATTGATCATGTTGTGCGGCGAGCTGCAGCCTGTGGGCGCTGACATGCCTATCTTGATCCACGGCGCTCAAGCGCCATGCGCCAAAGGTCTACTCAACCCTAGCGATGACGCGCATCACGGCTTCGTCCATCGCGTTGCCGGGGAGTGCCTCAGCCTCGACGGGCCATGGCGCATGCTCGTTTTCGTCGTCGACAAGGTTGATGGCAGAGGCGGCACTTTGGTGGGTTGGTATGCTTGGAAAAGGTGGATGTGCTACAGGCTGTGCTTGTCGCCTCCGTGCATCGCGCGCCGCCTATGCGCACTATCGCTGGGTGGCGGGAAACATGTGAGGAAATGGCGGGAAACGGTGGTGTGTTAATAAAGCGCCATCAATTAATGGGAACTTAGCATAGAAGGAACATCGAGCTAGCACAAGAAGTAGAAGATGATCAGATGAAGACGGACCACACTAGAGAACCCGTCGGTGATGAATTCATCAATCCCAAACGGATGAATTAGAAGCAATCGTCTGTGTTATTATCGGTCTTCGCACACATTTCTGATTACAGACCTGTTTGCCGCGTATCACACACATCTTGTTATATTGAACCGTTTCTTTTCTCTTGTCTCAATGCAAACAGTTCATCCGAGTGCACTGCATGCCGTATGTCACACACACCTTCATCTGGCTGCCCGTTTCTTTTGTGTTGCTTAATCACAAACAGTTCATCCGAGTGAACCGTATGCTGTATATTGCACACACCTTCATCTGGCTTCCCATTTCTTTTGTTCCTTCTTGTCGCAAACAGTTAACTGAGCTGAACCGTATGCCCTGCATCGCACACGCAACTAAAATCTGAACTGTGTTTGATGCATCCTCCATCGCAAATGTTTTGCACCTTTTTTGATGGTTATTTACACCATCGTTTGTGATTATGGCATCACACACAGTTTTGTCGAAGGGTCTCTGATCTTAGTGTCGCGTTAGCAGCAACCTGCAGTAGTGACCCTACAAAGCACCATATTAGAATTTGCCTAATTTTAGTGCCATTTCCTATATTTAGGGTATATGTGCATTTTCTAGGCATTTAAAGCATGTAATTCAGATTCAAATTGTCGGTGAATGAAAAAGTGCAAAAAAATGTTGTGAAAAATCATGCTTGTGGTATTGAGTAGATTTTCATGCCTTTTACAAGAAATGAAGAGAAAGTTTAAGGATATGCCTAAGAAGAGTCAACTAGAAACATGTCGTTTATTTGTTTTTTAACTATAGAAAATGAAAACAATGTGTGAAAAACATGATACCTGGCATGGTGTCACGGTATGACCTCAACATGTTGTTGTAAATATTTGAACACTATGCAAAGTATCATGTACTATTCGAGACCAGTTTCCAAAATACAGTTTTTATCACAAACTATTTCATACAAGAAATCGTTAGTGAGATGTTCGATGGCACGATATAGAAGTATGCTTGCATGTGTGCGAGCTCGCTTTTAATGTCGAGTTGTGCATGCCAACTTTGCCACCCGGAGCGATTTTCACTCGTAGTCGTGTGGCAAGTTAAGTGCCCTGGTAACACCATGCTACTTTTGAGTTGCGTTGGGATTTTCCCCAAAGCGGAAGGGTGAAGCAATATAATAGCACCTACACACAAAAGCAAATACTTGTACCCAACACGGTCAAGAGGGTCAGCAATCCCTTTGAAATCGTTACTTGTAAGGATTAAATCTTGTAGTGCTAGATAGATAAATTGCAAAACAAAATAAAAGATAATAAATTGCAGCAAGGTATTTTTGGTTTTAGTTATATGATTAAAGTAGACCCAGGGTCCATAGTTTTCACTAGATGCTTCTCTCTCAAAATAATAGCATTCGGTAGGTAAACAAATTAATTTTGGGCAATTAATAGAAAAATGCATAGTTATGATGTTATTCACATATATAGGCATCACGTCCGTGACAAATAGACTGACTCCTTCCTGCATCTACTACTATTACTCCACCAATCAACCGCTATCCAGCATGCATCTATGGTATTAAGTTCATGACAAACAGAGTAATGCTTTAAGCAAGATGAGATGGTGTAGACAAAGTAAACTCATGCAATATGAATAAACCCCACCATTTTATCTTTAGTAGCAACAGTAAATATGTGCCTCACTACCCCTTCTGTAATGAGGTGAGGACACCACAAGATTGAACCCATTACAAAGCACCTCTCGCACTGAAGATAAATCAATCTAGTAGGCCAAACCAAATGGATATATCGGAGGGAAATACAAAGCTATAATAATCATGCATAATAAAGTTCAGAAAAGACTCAATTACTTTCAATGAATAATCTTATCATAAACCCACAATTCATCGGATCCCAACAAACACACCGCAAAAGAAGATTATATCAGATAGAACTCCATGGGGATCATTGTTTTGAAGATCAAAGAGAGAGAAGCCATCTAGCTACTAGCTATGGACTCGTGGGTCTGTTGTAAACTACTCACACATCATCGACAGAGCAAGGTTGATATAGAAGCCCTCCGTGATCGATTCCCCCTATGGTAGAGTGCCGAAAAAGGTCTCCCGATGGGATCACAGAAGAACAGAGACTTACTATGGAGGAAAAGTTGTTTCAGTGGCTCTATGGGGATTTTCCAATATTTGAGAATTTATAGTAGTGAAATTAGGTCAGACGGAGCCACGTTGGGCCCACAAGGTAACATGGCACGCTTACCTCCCTAGGGCATGCCCTATTACCTTGTCGTCTCCTTGTTTGTAGTATGGACTCCTCCCGAAGCTTCTAGGGGTCTCTTTTGTCCAGAAAAAAAATCGTTAAAGTTTCGTAATGTTTGGACTCTGTTTGCTATGTACGATGTAAACAGAGTCCAAGTACGATGGGCTGCCACTGACAAGGCCGTGAAGGAGAATGACGATGTCTGGCCAGCATGGCCCAATGCATCCACCTACCAGGATCACGGCGGTAGCTACCGTGACGCTGAGGAGAGTTGGGTAGAGATCCAAGCATAGTGCGCTACCACCGACAAGGACGAGAAGGAGAACGATGGCGTCTGGCCAGCATTGCGAAGTAGTTAGCGTGTGTGTTGCTCATATGTTTGTTTATTTAATTATTATCATCTACCAGTACTACTTTACTACTAGTTTTTGGAGCAAATTAGAATCTAGGAATTTATGTTGGTACCTATAATTAACACACATTGCTTAGCATACGTTCAATAAAGTTTTAGAGCATCTACAGCTGGACCCCGACCCTATTTCCTTGCTAAACATCCGCAATGTCCGCCTGATCAGTGGCTGGTCAAAAAAGTTGACCCAATCGGGTCGATCACACCCGCAGCCACCCAGAGCTCCTTGCTCTCTCATCTCCGCAAAACATGCTTCTGCTTCGGTGCACGCGTCGGAGACGAGCTCGCCGGAGCTAGTTTTTAGTCCCACCTCACCACGCGAGGCGCATGTAAAACAGCCTAAATGGCTGAGCCAGTGGATGGCAGCAAGCTTTGTGAACGAGGTTGGTTGAAACTTAATTGCATTTGATAAACTGGTGATTGTTCATTGAGTGTTAACTTCGCCTCGTTCATGTACGTTGATAGCCCTACTTCGATGAAAGATATTTTTAAATTTGCAGATTACGACTATAGATGCTGATAAATATAGTAATTATTATATCAAAACACACGGTTGTTATGGCGTGCCATCTGCAGTACTGATCCCTAAATTAGATATGTGTGCGATGTTTTCTAACATCGCACATGTACCATCACGACCGCCCATGACCGATTTAATAAAATACACATGTACAATTTTTTGGAGACATGATTTGCCAATTATCTCTTTTCTCGCACACGAGTATTTTATGCGCTTTGTCTGTGTTTTGTGTTTTTCCCGCATAAGTTTCGAATTTCTTAGCCACATTTCAGTAGGCATGAAATTTTAGAATTTATTCATCCCACCTCATCCCGATGCATCACATTTCAGTAGTATCTTCTCACCCTTTCCCCCCTCCTAGCATCTTATAACGCCTCCGCTGCAACCATAGCTTCAACCACATCTACGTTCTACCCAAGCATCATCGATCCAGTCAGGTAACCCACCGATATCCATCACCGCCCTGGCCTGATTTCTAGACGACACATGCGAAACACCCTCATGACTTCAAATCCCCACACCCCTACTCCAAAGCATCGACGTGTAAGCCCAACCACATATCACGTGGAGGTCGAGTAGCTGATGGCGGTCGATGGCGAGCTGGCCGCTGTGTATGTTGACCCGAAGGAACACCTCGCTTCGGACGCTGCCAACTTGGTCCAGGCCCTGAACCCAGATGAAGTGCTTCATCAACTACCCCTCGGGATTTACCAAGTCTGACTTGTCAAGTTCGATTTAATACCAGTTGCAATGGCTATGTTTTGTATGGTTGATATATTAAGAATGTTGTAGTAAACACTCCTAACCCGTCTTAGCTATTTTTCCTACATTTTTTGATCTCCATGACACTACAATAGGAGACCTTAACCTCCATGCCCCAAAGGAGATGCCACGAATCTATGATAGAGCTCTGTCAACTATGTACAGATGGATAAACTCAAGGAGGTTCGGAGCCTGGAAGATAAACACAAAGAAGAAGCACCTCCATCCGCCCAAGCGCCACACCTACGATGACTCAGGGGGTGTTTGGTTGCTACCCTGAGCTACGTGCCTGAAAAAATGTGGTGCCTACCGGTGATACATCTCCATCGTATCTATAATTTTTGATTGTTCCATGCCAATATTCTACAACTTTTACATACTTTTGGCAACTTTTTATACTATTTTTGGGACTAACAAATTGATCCAGTGCCCAGTGCCAGTTCCTATTTGTTGCATGTTTTTTGTTTCGCAGAAAATCCATATCAAACACAGTCCAAACGGGATAAAAACTAATGGAGATTTTTCTGGAATATATGTGAATTTTGGGAAGTGGAATCAACGCGAGACAATGCCCAAGGGGCCCACTAGGGTGAGGAGCGCTCCCCGGGGGTAGGGAGCGCCCTGGGCCCTCGTGGCCACTCCGTAAGGCGGTTGGTTCCCTTCTTTGTCCGCAAGAAAGCCAATATCTGGATACAAATCGTGTCAAAATTTTAGCCCAATCGGAGTTAGGGATCTCCGGGAATTTAAGAAACGGTGGAAGGGCAGAATCAGGGAGCGCGGAAACAAGAAGGAAATAGAGAGCGATCCAATCTCGCAGGGGCTCTCGCCCCTCTGCCACCATGGAGGCCATGGACCAGAGGGGAAACCCTTCTCCCATCTAGGGGGGAGGTCAAGGAAGAAGAAGAAGAAGGGGGGCTCTCTCCCCCTCTCTCCCGGTGGCGCCGGAACGCCGTCGGGGCCATCATCGCGACAACGATCTACACCAACAACTTCACCGCCATCATCACCAACTCTTCCCCCTGTATGCAGCGGTGTAACCCCTCTTTTACCCGCTGTAATCTCTACTTAAACATGGTGCTCGACGCTATATATTATTTCCCAATGATGTATGGCTATCCTGTGATGTCTGAGTAGTTCTGTTTTGTCCTATGGGTTAATTGATGATCGTGATTGGTTTGAGTTGCATGTTTTATTATTGGTGCTATCCTATGGTGCTCTCCGTGTCACGTAAGTGTGAGGGATCGCCGAGGGAGTCCTGGATTAAGGGGTCATCGGGCGTCCAGGCTATATGACATCGGCCGGACTAATGGGCCGTAAAGATACAAGACAAAAGATTTTCTCCCATGTCCGGATGGGATTCTCCTTGGCGTGTAAGGCAAGCTTACTGTGCAGATATGAATATTCCTTTCTCTGTAAACCGACTTTTTACAACCCTAGTACCCTCCAGTGTTTATATAAATCGGAGGGTTTAGTCTGTAGAGGCAATCATAATCATACATGCTAGAAAATTAGGGTTTAGCCATCACGATCTCGTGGTAGATCAACTCTTGTAACCCCTGTACTCATCAAAGTCAATTAAGCAGGACATAGGGTATTACCTCCATCAAGAGGGCCCGAACCTGGGTAAAACATCGTGTCCCTTGTCTCCTGTTACCATCAATCCTTAGACGCACAGTTCGGGACCCACTACCCGAGATCTGCCGTTTTGACACCGACATTGGTGCTTTCATTGAGAGTTCCTCTGTTGCGTCGACAATAGGATTGATGGCCTGCCTTGTTATCAAGGACGGTATTACTTTCGGAGGAGCCCTGGCCTCAGGCCAAACCCTCCGGTCGGGCAGCTTTACCATGGCCGCCCGTTCGGCCTTTAAGCCGATGATGACTTCCCAAGTCATCGAAAATCATCTCCGTGTTGACTCTGAATACTCCAAGCAGATGGATCCGGTAGATTTGTCATCCTTAAATGAACTCCTGGATCGCATCGCCGCCCTCGGAGTCGCTACGGACTATGATCAGATTGGGCTTAAACCCGATCAGAGAGAAATCAAATCTCTGCCGATCACCCATCAGATAGCGGTCATAGAGGAGCAAAGCAACAACAACTCTTCCCCTATACTGAAAACAAGCTATGTTCAGATTTCCGAGCTCATAGAGCCAGATATATGTCTACAGGGTGACACTCTCGGTCCTTCGAACCTAGAATCACACATTGAGCCTAAGTAATCATTGGACATCCCAGATCCCGAACTGATGAACTCGGAAGTTCTTCAAACTCTGGACTCCACATTGAGTCAAGGTTCGGATTTTACGCCACCCACCCACCACAACCAATATTCGCCAAGAAATTCCGGTCCCCCGGATATATGTGACCTCATGTACGTACGGCAGCAGCCTCAGGAAACAGTCCTTCACTTCTGAGCTAGATTCCTCCTTGTCGAAGACAAGGTTAAAGATTGCCGTGATGAGGACGCGATTTCATCATTCCACAATAATTGCACGGATAAAGGAATCCTCAATGCCCTCAACCGCCGTCGCATACTGCACTTCGCTGACTTGGCAACCATAGTACAGAAGTACTGCGCAATGGAAAGCACCTGGAAAACTCAGACAGCTCGCTGGGAACCACCAGCCTTCACGCCACCCCCTGGCGGGCAAAAAGGATGCACCCTCATCGAGCACCCGACCCCATAGGCAAGAAAATTAAACCCATTATGGGACGTGGCACCTTTCGTGAAGGATGGCTTGATAGGCCATGCAAAATACACACGACACAGGATACCGAACCAACCCACAGCCTTAGAGCATGTTGGATACTCCGGCAAGTAGCCAAGAGCGGCGAGGATATCCTCACCAAAAATACCTCAGAGCCACACTTCCCGAAAGACGACGACCTCAGAGTACTGACGGTCTTCGAGACTTTCTCTTCAAACAAATGGCGTAAGAGAACACTACATGACCTCATCGAAGTCTGCCAAGTTGCAGCAATAAATCCCTGGAGCGACACGGCAATAAATTTTAATGCCAACGATGAACCAAAATTCCGTTCAGTCCGGACACCAGCCACCTTGGTCCTCAATGCAATTGTGGATGGCTTTCGACTCACTAAAGTGCTCATGGACGGTGGCAGCGGATTGAACCTCATTTACGAGGACACACCCAGTAAAATGCAAATAGATAGAAGCCGCATTGAGCAAAGTGATACGACCTTTTGAGGAATCATTCCCAGTCAGGAAGCAAGATGCGCGGGAAAAATTAAGCTCGACTTGGTATTCGGCACGCCGGAGAACTATCGGTCCGAAGAGTTAACCTTGCAAGTGGCCCCTTTCAACAGCGAACATCACGCCCTGTTAGGGCGAGACGCATTCACGCGCTTTCAAGCCATACCTCATTACGGGTATATGAAGCTCAAGATGACCGGGCCCAACGGTATTATCACTCTCACCAGTGATCCGGACATAGCACTCCGCGCTGGAAACAAAACCGCATCTCTTGCCCTCGAGGCACTATCCGAGGCCCCTGCGGCCGAAGAATTGACCGTAGTATGCTCCACGATGGATAGGGACGACGTAGTCCTCAATAAGCGCCCCAAATCCACCTCCTTCAAACCAGCAGACGAAATAGTCAAATTTCAAGTTCACCCGACGGACCCCAAGAAGACAGCCTCCATCGGGGCACAACTGGACCCTACAGTCGATGCTGCATTACGCGTGTTCCTGCGTGAGAACTGGGACATATTCGCCTGGCACCCTTCTGACATGCCAGGAATCCCACACAGGTTGGCCGAACACAGCCTCAATATATTGAAAGGATACAAGCCGGTCAAGCAAGCACTGCGGCACTTTTCCGAACCCAAACGACAAGCTATGGGGGAGGAACTAGCCAATTTAATTGAAGCCGGGTTCATCAGAGAAATAAAACATCCGGACTGGCTAGCAAACCTGGTGATGGTACCAAAGAAGGATAAATCCTAGCACCTGTGCATCGATTTCAAAGACCTAAACAAGGCTTGCCCTAAGGATCCCTTCCCCTTCCCCGCATCGATCAGATCATTGACGCTACCGCAGGATATGACTCACTGTGTTTCCTCGACGCATACTTCGGATACCATCAAATCAAAATGAAGGATTCTGATCAAGCCGCAACAACGTTCATTACCCCATAGGGGCCTTTCTGCTTCAACACTATGCCCTTCGGGCTGAAAAACGCCGGTGCCACCTACCAACGCATGATTCAAACATGCCTGGAGAAACAAATCAGCAAAACGGTCGAAGCATATATATATATATATATATTATAGGAAAATGGTTGTGTACTCCTGGGAGTATGTACTCTCGCTCCTCATATACCACATAGATCAACCTTTTATAGCTTATTATTATTCTTAATATACTTCATTAATAATTACTAGATACCCTAAAATGGATTTCATGAAAAAAAATCATGTGTGCCTCATATTTTCAAAGGTTTACGTATATACTGATTTGTTTGTACGTGAAAAAGGTATATTGCGAAAAGTAGGTCGTAAATGATATTTTTTTCAACAAAACTTGTATTGAGGTATCTTAGAATATTTAATGAAATATATTGAGAATGATAAGGGGTATAATCAATGCATATACGAGGTATATTGAAGATGGGAGTACATACTCCCAAGAGTACAGAAAATGAGTCCATTTTAGGGTATGTGTGTGTGTGTGTGTGGATGACGTCGTCATCAAAACTAAGCACGTTGAGTCACTAGTAGACGACCCGAGTCTCACATTCGACAACCTCCGTGCATATGACATCAGGCTCAATCCCGAAAAGTGCGTCTTTGGCGTTCCCGCCAGAAAGCTGCTGGGCTTCATAATTTCCAATAGAGGAATTGAGGCAAACCCAGCCAAAATCTGAGCTTTGTCATAATTGGCTACACCAACAGACCTTAAACAGGTCCAAAAACTAGCCAGATGTGTGGCAGCTTTAAGCCGCTTTATCTCCAGATTAGGAGAAAAAGCATTGCCACTAAACGGCCTATTCCGACGCACCAACCACTTCGAGTGGACGGATGCGGCAACAGCCAGACTGGAAGAAATAAAAGCTCTTTTAACGAGCAACCCAATCCTGGCCGTGCCAAACGTGGCAAACCCATGTTATTATACATCTCTGCAACACACCAGGTGGTGAGTGCGGTGCTTGTCGTCGAACGAGAGGAGGACGGACATAAATTCCCACTTCAGAAACCGGTATACTATGTATCCACCGTCCTCACACCATGGAAATCCCGGTACCCTCATTACCAAAAGATAGCATATGCGGTCTTCATGGCATCCCGGAAGCTACGACACTACTTCCAAGAGTGCTTGATCATGGTGGCTTCCGAAGTACCACTCAATGACATAATAAACAGCCGGATTTCTGAGTGGGCCATTGAGCTCTTGCCATTTGATATCACATACAAACCACGCCGAGCCATTAAATCCCAAGTATTGGCTGACTTCATCGCCGAATGGACAGAAGCCGAACTCCCTAAAGAGTACGGTACATATTCCAACTGGGTCATGCACTTCGATGCCTCTAAAATGCTGGTTGGTTTAGGAGCAGGCGTTGTCTTAACGTCCCCCACAGGAGACACAGTCCAGTATTTACTCCAAATATTATACACGGACTCCAATAACGCAGCCGGATGGCTGTCTCTATGGGCATACAATGCCTGGAGGTGCGCGGGAATACAAACCTCGCAATATCCCAAATAAGCGGAGACTTCTACGCTAAAGATCCGAAGATGGCGGCCTATCGTAACACCGTACTCAAAATATCATCTCAGTTCAAGGGACTCAAGTTTCATCTTGTGGCTCGAGAAAGTAATCAAGTAGTGGATGCCCTTGCTCGCATGGGCGCCAAGCATGACCCCGTCCCGCCTAACATCTTTTTGGAAAGGCTCTTCAAGCCATCCGTGGTGTGGCAGGATAGAGCGGCAACCCTAGTCCGGATCTGGTTATACCCCAAAAATCCAAACACAATTCCGATATCATCGGGGGCTCAGCCACCGAAACAACACCATCGGCCCACCTAATAATGGCAGTAATTGCCCCATGGACCGAACTCTTCTTGGCCTACCTTAATAGGCGAGAACTCCCTGAGGACCAGAATGAGGCTCGATGCATTGTTCGACGCTCGAAAGCCTACAAGGTTCATGAAGGAGAGCTCTACAAGAAGAGTGCTGCCGGAATATGCTACCTCTTGAGCATGCGTTGGTTTTCCCTTGAAGAGGAAAGGGTGATGCAGCAAAGTAGCGTAAGTATTTCCCTCAGTTTTGAGAACCAAGGTATCAATCCAGTAGGAGAGTACACGCAAGTCCCTTGTACCTGCACAAACAAACAAGAACCTCGCAACCAACGCGATAAAGGGGTTGTCAATCCCTTCACGGTCACTTACGAAAGTGAGATCTGATAGAGATAATAAGATAAATATTTTTGGTATTTTTTTGTATAGATTGGAAAATAAAGATTGCAAAATAAATGGTGATAGAAGTAGCTTGTTGACGGGAAAATAATATAATGGAGAATAGACCCAGGGGGCATAGGTTTCACTAGTGGCTTCTCTCAAGAAAGCAAATTCTACGGTGGGTGAACAAATTACTGTCGAGCAATTGATAGAAAAGCGCATAGTTATGAGAATATCTAGGCATGATCATGTATATAGGCATCATGTCCGCGACAAGTAGACCGAAACGATTCTGCATCTACTACTATTACTCCACACACCGACCGCTATCCAGCATGCATCTAGAGTATTAAGTTCACAAGAACAGAGTAATGCATTAGGCAATATGACATGATGTAGAGGGATAAACTCAAGCAATATGATATAAACCCCATCTTTTTATCCTCGATGGAAACAATACAATACGTGCCTTGCTGCCCCTGCTGTCACTAGGAAAGGACACTGCAAGATTGAGCCCAAAGCTAAGCACTTCTCTCATTGCAAGAAAGATCAATCTAGTAGGCCAAACCAAACTGATAATGAAGGAAATATGCCCTAGAGGCAATAATAAAGTTATTATTTATTTCCTTATATCATGATAAAGGTTTATTATTCATGCTAGAATTGTATTAACCGGAAACATAATACATGTGTGAATACATAGACAAACAGAGTGTCACTAGTATGCCTCTACTTGACTAGCTCGTTAATCAAAGATGGTTATGTTTCCTATCCATGGACAAAGACTTGTCATTTGATTAACGGGATCACATCATTAGTTGAATGATCTGATTGACATGACCCATTCCATTAGCTTAGCACCCGATCGTTTAGTATGTTGCTATTGCTTTCTTCATGACTTATACATGTTCCTATGACTATGAGATTATGTAACTCCCGTGTGCCGGAGGAACACTTTGTGTGCTACCAAACGTTACAATGTAACTGGGTGATTATAAAGGTGCTCTACAGGTGTCTCCAAAGGTACATGTTGGGTTGACGTATTTTGAGATTAGGATTTGTCACTCCGATCATCGGAGAGGTATCTCTGGGCCCTCTCGGTAATGCACATCACTTAAGCCTTGCAAGCATTGCAACTAATGAGTTAGTTGCGGGATGATGTATTACGGAACGAGTAAAGAGACTTGCCGGTAACGAGATTGAACTAGGTATTGGATACCGACGATCGAATCTCGGGCAAGTAACATACCGATGACAAAGGGAACAACGTATGTTGTTATGCGGTCTGACCGATAAAGATCTTCGTAGAATATGTAGGAGCCAATATGGGCATCCAGGTCCCGCTATTGGTTATTGACCGGAGACATGTCTCGGTCATGTCTACATTGTTCTCGAACCCGTAGGGTCCGCACGCTTAAGGTTTCAATGACAGTTATATTATGAGTTTATATGTTTTGATGTACCGAAGGTTGTTCGGAGTCCCGGATGTGATCACGGACATGACGAAGAGTCTCGAAATGGTCGAGACATAAAGATTGATATATTGGAAGCCTATGTTTAGATATCGGAAGTGTTTCGGGTGAAATCGGAATTTTATCGGAGTACCGAGAGGTTGCCGGAACCCCCCGGGAGCTATATGGGCCTTAGTGGAAAAGAGAAGAGGCAACCAGAGATGGGCCGCGCGCCCCTCCCCTCCCTTGGTCCGAATAGGACAAGGAGAGGGGGCCAGCCCCCCTTCTCCTTTCCCCCCCTCCGCGAATCCTATTCCAACTAGGATTGGGGGGGGGGGGGAATCCTACTCCCGGAGGGAGTAGGACTCCTCCTGGCGCGCCACCTCTAGGCCGGCTGCACCCCCCCCTTTGAGCCTTTATATACGGAGGCAGGGGCACCCCCTAGAGACACAAAGTTGATCCACATGATCATATTCTTAGCCGTGTGCGACGCCCCCTGCCACCATAGTCCTCGATAATATTGTAGCAGTGCTTAGGCGAAGCCCTGCGACAGTAGTACATCAAGATCGTCACCACGCCGTCGTGCTGACAGAACTCTTCCCCGACACTTTGCTGGATCGGAGTCCGGGGATCGTCATCAAGCTGAACGTGTGCTAGAACTCGGAGGTGCCGTAGTTTCGGTGCTTGATCGGTCGGGCCGTGGAGACGTACGACTACATCAACCAAACGCTTCCGTTGTCGATCTATAAGGGTACGTAGATCACACTCTCCCCTCTCGTTGCTATGCATCACCATGATCTTGCGTGTGCGTAGGAATTTTTTTGAAATTACTACGTTCCCCAACAGTGGCATCCGAGCCTAGGTTTTATGTTTTGATGTTATATGCACGAGTAGAACACAAGTGAGTTGTGGGCGATATAAGTCATACTGCTTACCAGCATGTCATACTTTGGTTCGGCGGTATTGTTGGATGAAGCGGCCCGGACCGACATTACGTGTACGCTTACGCGAGACCGGTTCTCCCGACGTGCTTTGCACATAGGTGGCTTGCGGGTGACAGTTTCTCCAATTTTAGTTGAACCGAGTGTGGCTACACCCGGTCCTTGCGAAGGTTAAAACAACACCAACTTGACAAACTATCGTTGTGGTTTTGATGCGTAGGTAAGATTGGTTCTTGCTTAAGCCCGTAGCAGCCACGTAAAACTTGCAACAACAAAGTAGAGGACGTCTAACTTGTTTTTGCAGGGCATGTTGTGATGTGATATGGTCAAGACATGATGCTAAATTTTATTGTATGAGATGATCATGTTTTGTAACCAAGTTATCGGCAACTGGCAGGAGCCATATGGTTGTCGCTTTATTGTATGCAATGCAATCGCGCTGTAATGCTTTACTTTATCACTAAGCGGTAGCGATAGTCGTGGAAGCATAAGATTTGCGAGACGAAAACGATGCTACGATGGAGATCAAGGTGTCGCGCTGGTGACGATGGTGATCATGACGGTGCTTCGGAGATGGAGATCACAGGCACAAGATGATGATGGCCATATCATATCGCTTATATTGATTGCATGTGATGTTTATCTTTTATGCATCTTATCTTGCTTTGATTGACGGTAGCATTATAAGATGATCTATCACTAAATTATCAAGATAAAAGTGTTCTCCCTGAGTATGCACCATTGCTAAAGTTCGTCGTGCCCAGACACCACGTGATGATCGGGTGTGATAAGCTCTACGTCCATCTACAACAGGTGCAAGCAAGTTTTGCACACGCAGAATACTCAGGTTAAACTTGACGAGCCTAGCATATGCAGATATGGCCTCGGAACACTGAGATCGAAAGATCGAGCGTGAATCATATAGTAGATATGATCAACATAGTGATGTTCACCATTGAAAACTACTCCATTTCACGTGATGATCGGTTATGGTTTAGTTGATTTGGATCACGTGATCACTTAGAAGATTAGAGGGATGTCTATCTAAGTGGGAGTTCTTAAGTAATATGATTAATTGAACTTAAATTTATCGTGAACTTAGTACCTGATAGTATCTTGCTTATGTATGTTTGATTGTAGATAGATGGCCCGTGCTGTTGTTCCGTTGAATTTTAATGCGTTCCTTGAGAAAGCAAAGTTGAAAGATGATGGTAGCAATTACATGGACTGGGTCCGTAACTTGAGGATTATCCTCATTGCTGCACAGAAGAATTACGTCCTGGAAGCACCGCTGGGTGCCAGGCCTGCTGCTGGAGCAACACCAGATGTTATGAACGTCTGGCAGAGCAAAGCTGATGGCTACTCGATAGTTTAGTGTGCCATGCTTTACGGCTTAGAATCGGGACTTCAACGACGTTTTGAACGTCATGGAGCATATGAGATGTTCCAGGAGTTGAAGTTAATATTTCAAGCAAATGCCCGGATTGAGAGATATGAAGTCTCCAATAAGTTCTATAGCTGCAAGATGGAGGAGAACAGTTCTGTCAGTGGGCATATACTCAAAATGTCTGGGTATAATAATCACTTGATTCAGATGGGAGTTAATCTTCCAGATGATTGCGTCATTGACAGAATTCTCCAATCACTGCCACCAAGCTACAAGAGCTTCGTGATGAGCTATAATATGCAAGGGATGAATAAGACTATTCCCGAGCTCTTCGCAATGCTGAAAGCTGTGGAGGTAGAAATCAAAAAGGAGCATCAAGTGTTGATGGTCAACAAGACCACTAGTTTCAAGAAAAATGGCAAAGGGAAGAAGAAGGGGAACTTCAAGAAGAACAGCAAGCAAGTTGCTGCTCAAGAGAAGAAACCCAAGTCTGGACCTAAGCCTGAAACTGAGTGCTTCTACTGCAAGCAGACTGGTCACTGGAAGCGGAACTGCCCGAAGTATTTGGCGGATAAGAAGGATGGCAAGGTGAACAAAGGTATATGTGATATACATGTTATTGATGTGTACCTTACTAGAGCTCGCAGTAGCACCTGGGTATTTGATACTGGTTCTGTTGCTAATATTTGCAACTCGAAACAGGGACTATGGATTAAGCGAACACTGGCAAAGGACGAGGTGACGATGCGCGTGGGAAATGGTTCCAAAGTCGATGTGATCGCGGTCGGCACGCTACCTCTACATCTACCTTCGGGATTAGTATTAGACCTAAATAATTGTTATTTGGTGCCAGCGTTGAGCATGAACATTATATCTGGATCTTGTTTAATGTGAGACGGTTATTCATTTAAATCAGAGAATAATGGTTGTTCTATTTATATGAGTAATATCTTTTATGGTCATGCACCTTTGAAGAGTGGTCTATTTTTGATGAATCTCGATAGTAGTAACACACATATTCATAATGTTGAAGCCAAAAGATGCAAAGTTGATAATGATAGTGCAACTTATTTGTGGCACTGCCGTTTAGGTCATATCGGTATAAAGCGCATGAAGAAACTCCATACTGATGGGCTTTTGGAACCACTTGATTATGAATCACTTGGTACTTGCGAACCATGCCTCATGGGCAAGATGACTAAAACACCGTTCTCCGGTACTATGGAGAGAGCAACAGATTTGTTGGAAATCATACATACAGATGTATGTGGTCCGATGAATATTGAGGCTCGTGGCGGATATCATTATTTTCTCACCTTCACAGATGACTTAAGCAGATATGGGTATATCTACTTAATGAAACATAAGTCTGAAACATTTGAAAAGTTCAAAGAATTTCAGAGTGAAGTTGAAAATCATCGTAACAAGAAAATAAAGTTTCTACGATCTGATCATGGAGGAGAATATTTGAGTTACGAGTTTGGTGTACATTTGAAGCATTGCGGAATAGTTTCGCAACTCACGCCACCCGGAACACCACAGCGTAATGGTGTGTCCGAACGTCGTAATCGTACTTCACTAGATATGGTGCGATCTATGATGTCTCTTACTGATTTACCGCTGTCGTTTTGGGGTTATGCTTTAGAGACGGCCGCATTCACGTTAAATAGGGCACAATCAAAATCCGTTGAGACGACGCCTTATGAACTATGGTTTGGCAAGAAACCAAAGTTGTCGTTTCTTAAAGTTTGGGGCTGCGATGCTTATGTGAAAAAGCTTCAACCTGATAAGCTCGAACCCAAATCGGAGAAATGTGTCTTCATAGGATACCCAAAGGAGACTGTTGGGTACACCTTCTATCACAGATCCAAAGGCAAGACATTCGTTGCTAAGAATGGATCCTTTCTAGAGAAGGAGTTTCTCTCGAAAGAAGTGAGTGGGAGGAAAGTAGAACTTGACGAGGTAACTGTACCTGCTCCCTTGTTGGAAAGTAGTACATCACAGAAACCTGTTTCTGTGACAACTACACCAATTAGTGAGGAAGCTAATGATAATGATCATGAAACTTCAGGACAAGAAACTACTGAACCTCGTAGATCAACCATAGTAAGATCCGCGCCAGAGTGGTACGGTAATCCTGTTCTGGAAATCATGCTACTAGATCATGATGAACCTATGAACTATGAAGAAGTGATGGTGAGCCCAGATTCCGCAAAATGGCTTGAAGCCATGAAATCTGAGATGGGATCCATGTATGAGAACAAAGTATGGACTTTGGTTGACTTTCCCGATGATCGACAAGCAATTGAGAATAAATGGATCTTCAAGAAGAAGACTGACGCTGACGGTAATATTACTGTCTACAAATCTCGACTTGTCGCAAAAGGTTTTCGACAAGTTCAAGGGGTTGACTACGATGAGACCTTCTCACCCGTAGCGATGCTTAAGTCTATCCAAATCATGTTAGCAATTGCCGCATTTTATGATTATGAAATTTGGCAGATGGATGTCAAAACTGCATTCCTGAATGGATTTCTGGAAGAAGAGTTGTATATGATGCAGCCGGAAGGTTTTGTCGATCCAAAGGGAGCTAACAAAGTGTGCAAGCTCCAGCGATCCATTTATGGACTGGTGCAAGCCTCTCGGAGTTGGAATAAACGCTTTGATAGTGTGATCAAAGCATTTGGTTTTATACAGACTTTCGGAGAAGCCTGTATTTACAAGAAAGTGAGTGGGAGCTCTGTAGCATTTCTGATATTATATGTGGATGACATATTACTGAATGGAAATGATATAGAATTTCTGGATAGCATAAAGGGATACTTGAATAAGAGTTTTTCAATGAAAGACCTCGATGAAGCTGCTTACATATTAGGCATAAAGATCTATAGAGATAGATCAAGACGCTTAATTGGACTTTCATAAAGCACATACCTTGACAAGATTTTGAAGAAGTTCAAAATGGATCAAGCAAAGAAAGGGTTCTTGCCTGTGTTACAAGGTGTGAAGTTGAGTCAGACTCAATGCCCGACCACTGCAGAAGATAGAGAGAAAATGAAAGATGTTCCCTATGCTTCAGCCATAGGCTCTATCATGTATGCAATGCTGTGTACCAGACCTGATGTGTGCCTTGCTATAAGTCTAGCAGGGAGGTACCAAAGTAATCCAGGAGTGGATCACTGGACAGCGGTCAAGAACATCCTGAAGTACCTGAAAAGTACTAAGGATATGTTTCTCATATATGGAGGTGACAAAGAGCTCATCGTAAACGGTTACGTTGATGCAAGCTTTGACACTGATCCAGACGATTCTAAATCGCAAACCGGATACGTGTTTACATTAAACGGTGGAGCTGTCAGTTGGTGCAGTTCTAAACAAAGCGTCGTGGCGGGATCTACATGTGAAGCGGAGTACATAGCTGCTTCGGAAGCAGCAAATGAAGGAGTCTGGATGAAGGAGTTCATATCCGATCTAGGTGTCATACCTAGTGCATCGGGTCCAATGAAAATCTTTTGTGACAATACTGGTGCAATTGCCTTGGCAAAGGAATCCAGATTTCACAAGAGAACCAAACACATCAAGAGATGCTTCAATTCCATCCGGGATCTAGTCCAGGTGGGAGACATAGAGATTTGCAAGATACATACGGAGCTGAATGTAGCAGACTCGTTGACTAAGCCTCTTCCACGAGCAAAACATGATCAGCACCAAAGCTCCATGGGTGTTAGAATCATTACTGTGTAATATAGATTATTGACTCTAGTGCAAGTGGGAGACTGAAGGAAATATGCCCTAGAAGCAAAAATAAAGTTATTATTTATTTCCTTATATCATGATAAAGGTTTATTATTCATGCTAGAATTGTATTAACCGGAAACATAATACATGTGTGAATACATAGACAAACAGAGTGTCACTAGTATGCCTCTAATTGACTAGCTCGTTAATCAAAGATGGTTATGTTTCCTATCCATGGACAAAGAGTTGTCATTTGATTAACGGGATCACATCATTAGTTGAATGATCTGATTGACATGACCCATTCCATTAGCTTAGAACCCGATCGTTTAGTATGTTGCTATTGCTTTCTTCATGACTTATACGTGTTCCTATGACTATGAGATTATGTAACTCCTGTGTGCTGGAGGAACACTTTGTGTGCTACCAAACGTCACAACGTAACTGAGTGATTATAAAGGTGCTCTACAGGTGTCTCCAAAGGTACATGTTGGGTTGACGTATTTCGGGATTAGGATTTGTCACTCCGATCGTCGTAGAGGTATCTCTGGGCCCTCTTGGTAATGCACATCACTTAAGCCTTGCAAGCATTGCAACTAATGAGTTAGTTGCGGGATGATGTATTACGGAACGAGTAAAGAGACTTGCCGGTAACGAGATTGAACTAGGTATTGGATACCGACGATCGAATCTCGGGCAAGTAACATACCGATGACAAAGGGAACAACGTATGTTGTTATGCGGTCTGACCGATAAAGATCTTCGTAGAATATGTAGGAGCCAATATGGGCATCCAGGTCCCGCTATTGGTTATTGACCGGAGATGTGTCTCGGTCATGTCTACATTGTTCTCGAACCCGTAGGGTCCGCACGCTTAAGGTTTCGATGACAGTTATATTATGAGTTTATATGTATTGATGTACCGAAGGTTGCTCGGAGTCCCGGATGTGATCACGGACATGACGAGGAGTCTCGAAATGGTCGAGACATAAAGATTGATATATTGGAAGCCTATGTTTGGATATCGGAAGTGTTCCGGGTGAAATCGGGATTTTACCGGAGTACCGAGAGGTTACCGGAACCCCCCGGGAGCTATATGGGCCTTAGTGGAAAAGAGAAGAGGCAACCAGAGATGGGCCGCGCGCCCCTCCCCTCCCTTGGTCCGAATAGGACAAGGAGAGGGGGACGGCCCCCCTTCTCCTTTCCCCCCCTCCGTGAATCCTATTCCAACTAGGATTGGGGGGGGGAATCCTACTCCCGGAGGGAGTAGGACTCCTCCTGGCGCGCCACCTCTAGGCCGGCCGCACCCCCCCCTTTGAGCCTTTATATACGGAGTACGGAGGCAGGGGCACCCCCTAGAGACACAAAGTTGATCCACGTGATCATATTCTTAGCCGTGTGCGGCGCCCCCTGCCACCATAATCCTCGATAATATTGTAGCGGTGCTTAGGCGAAGCCCTGCGACAGTAGTACATCAAGATCGTCACCACGCCGTCGTGCTGACGGAACTCTTCCCCGACACTTTGCTGGATCGGAGTCCGGGGATTGTCATCAAGCTGAACGTGTGCTAGAACTCGGAGGTGCCGTAGTTTCGGTGCTTGATCGGTCAGGCCGTGGAGACGTACGACTACATCAACCAAACGCTTCCGTTGTCGATCTACAAGGGTACGTAGATCACACTCTCCCCTCTCGTTGCTATGCATCACCATGATCTTGCGTGTGCGTAGGAATTTTTTTGAAATTACTACGTTCCCGAACAGATAATTCGAAGCGACTTGCAAAGATATTTAAATCATGCTTAAAAGATTTCAAAGAAGAATCACATATTGTTCATAGATAATCTTGATCATAAACCCACAATTCATCGGATCTCGACAAAAACACCGCAAAAAGAATTACATCGAATAGATCTCCAAGAGAATCGAGGAGAACTTTGTATTGAGATCCAAAGAGAGAGAGGAAGCCATCTAGCTAATAACTATGGACCCGAAGGTCTGTGGTAAACTACTCACACATCATCAGAGAGGCTACGGTGTTGAAGTAGAAGCTCTCCGTGATCGATTCCCCCTCCGGCGAAGCGCCGAAAAACGCCCCAACGTGGGATCTCATGGGTACATAAGGTTGCGGCGGTGGAAATAGTGTTTCATGGTGCTCCTGGATGTTTTCAGGGTATATGAGTATATATAGGAGGAAGAAGTAGGTCGGTGGAGCTGTGAGGGGCCCACGAGGGTGGGGGCGCGCCTAACCCCCCTGGGCGTGCCCTCCTGCCTCGTGGCCTCCTCACTTCTTTCTTGACATCCACTCCAAGTCTCCCGGATCACGTTTGTTCCAAAAATAACTCTCCCGAAGGTTTCATTCCATTTGGATTCCATTTGATATTCCTTTTCTGCGGAACACTGAAATAGGCAAAAAACCCAGCAATTTGCACTGGGCCTTTGGTTAGTAGGTTAGTCCCATAAATAATATAAAAAGGTATATTAAAGCCCATTAAACATCCAAAACAGATAATATAATAGCATGGAACAATAAAAAATTATAGATACATTGGAGACGTATCAAGCATCCCCAAGCTTAATTCCTGCTCGTCGTCTTGTAGGTAAATGATAAAAATAGAATTTTTGATATGGAATGCTACCTAGCATAATTCTCAATGTAATTTTTTTATTTTGGCGTGAATGTTCAAATCCGAAAGATTCAAGACAAAAGTGTAATATTGACATAAAAATAATAATACTTCAAGCATAGTAACAAAGCAATCATGTCTTCTCAAAATAACATGGCCAAAGAAAGTTATCCCTACAAAATCATATAGTCTGGCTATGCTCTATCTTCATCACACAAAGTATTTAATCATGCACAACCCCGATGACAAGCCAAGGAATTGTTTCATACTTTTGATGTTCTCAAACTTTTTCAATATTCATGCAATATTTGAGCGTAAGCCATGGACATAGCACTATATGTGGAATAGAATGCTGGTTGTGGAGAAGACAAAAAGGATAAGATAGTCTCACATCTACTAGGCGTATCAACGGGCTATGGATATGCCCATCAATAGATATCAATGTGAGTGAGTAGGGATTGCCATGCAACATATGCACTAGAGCTATAAGTGTATGAAAGCTCAACAGAAGAAACTAAGTGAGTGTGCATCCAACTCGCTTGCTCACGAAGACCTAGGGCATTTTGAGGAAGCCCATCATTGGAATATACAAGCCAACTTCTATAATATAAAATTCCCACTAGTATAAGAAAGTGACAACATAGGAGACTCTCTATCATGAAGATCATGGTGCTACTTTGAAGCACAAGTGTGGTAAAAGGATAGTAACATTGTCCCTTCTCTCTTTTTCTCTCACATTTTTTTATTTGGGACTTTTCTCTTTTTTATGGCCTCTTTTTTCTTTTTCTTTTTTATTTTTCGTACAGAGTCTCATCCCGACTTGTGGGGGAATCATAGTCTCCACCATCCTTTCCTCACTTGGGGCAATTCTCTAATAATGATGATCATCACACTTTTATTTACTTACAACTCAAAAATTACAAATCGATACTAGAACAAAATATGACTCTATGTGAATGCCTCCGGCGGTGTACCAGGATGTGCAATGAATCAAGAGTGACATGCAATGTTGGGGATATCGCTTATTGGGAACTTATCAGTCGACCCATGATAAGGGGTAAATAGGCCAGTTTATCGGCATATCGGCCGATTTATCGCCATATCGACCGATTTATCTTATCGGTCTGACAGAGGTAAGCGATAAATCGGCCGATTTTTCGGCATATCGGAAGATATCTTGAACAGTGGTGACATGTATGAAAGAATTATAAAGGTGGCTTTGCCACAAATACGATGTCAACTACATGATCGTGCAAAGCAATATGACAATGATGTAACGTGTCATAACAAACAGAACGGTGGTAAGTTGCATGGCAATATATCTCGGAATGGCTATGGAAATGCCATAATAGGTAGGTATAGTGGCTATTTTGAGGAAGGTATATGGTGGGTGTATGGTACCGGCGAAAGTTGCACGGTACTAGAGAGGCTAGCAATGATGGAAGGGTGAGAGCGCATATAATCCATGGACTCAACATTAGTCATAAAAAACTCACATACTTATTGCAAAAATCTATTAGTTATCGAAACAAAGTACTACGCACATGCTCCTAGAGGGATAGATTGGTAGGAATAGACCATCGCTCGTCCCCAATCGCCACTCATAAGGAAGACAATCAATAAATAAATCATGCTCCGACTTCATCACATAACGGTTCACCATACGTGCACGCTACGGGAATCACAAACTTTAACACAAGTATTTATAAAATCCACAACTAGTCAACTAGCATGACTCTAATATCACCATCTTCATATCTCAAGACAATTATCAAGTATCAAACTTCTCATAGTATTCAATGCACTTTCTATGAAAGTTTTTATTATACCCATTTTTTATGCCTATCATATTAGGACTAATTTTATAGCCAAAGCAAATTACCATGCTATTCTAAAAGACTCTCAAAATAATATAAGTGAAGCATGAGAGATCAATAATTTCTATAAAATAAAACCACCACCGTGCTCTTAAAAAGGTATAAGTGAAGCACTAGAGCAAAATTATCTAGCTCAAAAGATATAAGTGAAGCACATAGAGTATTCTAATAAATTACGATTCATGTGTGTGTCTCCAAAAGGTGTGTACAGCAAGTATTATTGTGGTAAACTAAAAATCAAACAGAATCTATCAAAAATAGAATTCATCAAAATAAGCAAACAACACATGAAAAACAGAATCTATCAAAAATAGAACAGTCTGTAGTAATATGTAGGTTTGGAATACTTGTGTAACCCCAACAATTCTGAAACAAATTGGTGGACGTGAGGAATTTGTTTATTAATCATCTTCAAAAATAATCAACCTAATCTCACTCTCCAGTAAAAAATGGCAGCAAATCTCGTGAGCGCTAAAGTTTCTGTTTTTACAGCAAGATCGCAAAGACTTCCCCCAAGTTTTCCCAAAGGTTCTACTTGGCACAAACACTAATTAAAAACATAAAACCACATCTAAACAGAAGCTAGATTAATTATTTATTACTAAACAGGAACAAAAAAACAAGAAACAAAAAAAATTGGGTTGCCTCCCAACAAGCGCTATCATTTAATGCCCCTAGCTAGGCATAAAAACAAGAATAAATCTATGTATTGTCATCTTTGGTATGCAATCCATAAGTGGCTCTCATAACAGTTTCATAAGGTAATTTAATTTTCTTTCTAGGGAAGTGTTCCATGCCCTTCCTTAATGGAAATTTGAATCTAATATTTCCTTCTTTCATATCAATAATTGCACCAATCGTTCTAAGGAAAGGTCTACCAAGAATAATAGGACATGTAGGATTGCAATCTATATCAAGAACAATGAAATCCACGGGCACATAATTCCTATTTGCAACAATAAGAACATCATTAATCCTTCCCATAGGTTTCTTAATGGTGGAATCCGCAAGATGCAAATTTAAAGAACAATCATCAAATTCACGAAAACCTAACACATCACACAAAGTTTTTGGAATCGTGGAAACACTAGCACCCAAATCACATAAAGCATAGCATTCATGATCTTCAATTTTAATTTTAATAGTAGGTTCCCACTCATCATAAAGTTTTCTAGGGACAGAGACTTCTAATTCAAGCTTTTCTTAATAAGATTGCATTAAAGCATTAATGATATGTTTGGTAAAAGCTTTGTTTTGACTATAAGCATGAGGAGAATTTAGCACGGATTGCAACAAGGAAATACAATCTATCAAAGAGCAATTATCATAATTAAATTCCTTGAAATCCAAATAGTAGGTTCATTACTATGTAAATTTTTGACCTCTTCAATCCCACTTTAACCAATTTTTGCATCAAGATCTAAAAACTCTGAATCATTGGGACGCCTTTTAGCTAAAGTTGACTCATCTCCAGTCCCATCATTATCAAGATTCATAATGCAAAACAAAGATTTAATAGGAGACACATCAATCACTTTTAGATCTTCATCCTTATTATCGTCTAATACTTCCGGTTTGGCGGCCATCTTATTAACTAAGGTGGCCTGCTTATCTGAAATTTGGGCTATTAATTTTTCAAGATGAGCAAACTGAGATTTCAAACCATAAAATTCCTTAGACATATCATCGAGATCTTTATTCATGTACTCCATAAAACCTTTTTGCTCTTTAAGCTCATTTCTGAAGTAATTATTATGCTCAAATTGCAAGGACATGAAACTTCTAACGTTGTTTTCAATTTCTTCCAACCTTCTATGGTAAAGATCAATACTTTTTGGCAGAGACATCGTAACAACCAATCCAACACACAAGCACACAAGAATCAAGCAAAAAGAGACGAACAGAAAAGAGGGCGAATAAAACGGCAAGGGTGAAGTGGGGGAGAGGAAAACGAGAGGCAAATGGAAAATAATGTAATGCGAGGGATAAGAGTTTGTGATGGGTACTTGGTAAGTCTTGACTTGTGCGTAGATCTCCCCGGCAACGGTGCCAGAAATCCTTCTTGCTACCTCTTGAGCATGCGTTGGTTTTCCCTTGAGGAGGAAAGGATGATGCAGCAAAGTAGCATAAGTATTTCCCTCAGTTTTGAGAATCAAGGTATCAGTCCAGTAGGAGATTACACGCAAGTCCCTCGTACCTGCACAAAAAAATAAGAACCTCGCAACCAACGCGATAAAGGGGTTGTCAATCCCTTCATGGTCACTTACGAAAGTGAGATCTGATAGAGATAATAAGATAAATATTTTTGGTATTTTTGTTGTATAGATTGGAAAATAAAGATTGCAAAATAAACGGCGACAGAAATAGCTTGTTGACGGGAGAATAATATAATGGAGAATAGACCCGGGGGCCATAGGTTTCACTAGTGGCTTCTCTCATTGAAGCAAATTCTATGGTGGGTGAACAAATTACTGTCGAGCAATTGATAGAAAAGGCATAGTTATGAGAAAATCTAGGCATTATCATGTATATAGGCATCACGTCCGCGACAAGTAGACCAAAATGATTCTGCATCTACTACTATTACTCCACACATCGACCGCTATCCGACATGCATCTAGACTATTAAGTTCATAAGAACAGAGTAACGCATTAGGCAAGATGACATGATGTAGAGGGATAAAATCAAGAAATATGATATAAACCCCATCTTTTTATCCTCGATGGCAACAATACAATACGTGCCTTGCTGCCCCTGCTATCACTGGGAAAGGACAACGCAAGATTGAACCCAAAGCTAAGCACTTCTCCCATTGCAAGAAAGATCAATCTAGTAGGCCAACCCAAACAGATAATCCAAAGAGACTTGTAAAGATATTTAAATCATGCATAAAAGATTTCAGAGAAGAATCAAATATTTTTCATAGATAATCTTGATCATAAACCCACAATTCATTGGGTCTCGACAAAAACACCGTAAAAAGAATTATATCGAATAGATCTCCAAGAGAATCGAGGAGAACTTTGTATTGAGATCCTAATAGAGAGAGAATAAGACGTCTAGTTAATAACTATGGACCCAAAGGTTTGTGGTAAACTACTCACACATCATCGAAGAGGGTATAGTGTTGATGTAGAAGCCCTCCGTGATCGATTCCCCCTCCAGCGGAGCGCCGAAAAAGGCCCCAAGATGGGATCTCATGCGTATAGAAGGTTGCGGCAGTGGAAATAGGGTTCCGTGGTGCTCCTGGATGTTTTCAGGGTATTTGAGTATATATATAGGAGGAAGAAGTAGGTCGGTGGAGCTGCGAGGGGCCCACGAGGGTGGGGGCGCGCCTGGCCCCCTTGGCACGCCCTCCTGCCTCGTGGCCTCCTTGCTTCTTTCTTGACGTCCATTCCAAGTCTCATGGATCACGTTTGTTCCAAAAATAACTCTCCCGAAGGTTTCATTCCGATTGGATTCCGTTTGATATTCCTTTTCTGTGAAACACTGAAATAGGCAAAAAAAACAACAATTTGCACTCGGCCTTTGGTTAGTAGGTTAGTCCCAAAAATAATATAAAAAGGTATATTAAAGCCCATTAAACATCCAAAATAGATAATATAATAGCATGGAACAATCAAAAATTATAGATACGTTGGAGACGTATCAGAATACTTCCAAGATGTATCTCTGAAGAAGAAGGATGGCAGCTCCTGGACGATATCCATGCTGGTCTTGCCGGTCACCACGCCGCAGCCTGGGCTCTTGTGAGCAATGCCTTCTGTACCGGTTTCTTCTGGCAGACGGCCCGAGCAGATGCACAGGACCTTATCCAACGTTGTGTGGGATGCCAGCTTTTCGCCAATCAGATCCATATGCCACCTACCGCCTTATAGACAATCCCCATTACTTAGCCTTCCGTGGTCTGGGCGCTTGATATGGTCGGACCCCTCAAAGGGGGAATCCATAACAAAAAATATCTGCTGGTCATGGTAGATAAATTCACTAAGTGGATAGAGGCCAAGCCAGTTAAAAAAATACAGAAGCCGGACCAGTGATAGACTTTATATCTAGCGTTGTACACCGTTATGGTGTCCCACACAGCATCATCACCGATAACGGCTCCAATTTTACAGCCGGCGAAGTGAAAAAATGGTGTGCTAACCTGGGCATCAATCTCGATTATGCCTCCATCTATCACCTCCAAATAAACGGTCATGTCGAACAAGCTAATGGTCTTATCATGAGAGGCATTAAGCCCAGACTAGTACGATCTTTAAGAGAGTCGAACAAACACTGGGTTGAGGAGCTCGACTCCGTACTCTGGGGGCTGCGGACGACGCCCAACCGCACTACCGGTTACACACCATTTTTCATGGTGTACGGCGCGGAGGCCGTTTTGCCCTGCGACATTATTCATGATTCACCTCGAGTGCACATGTACGAAGAGAGAGAAGCCGAGCTAGATCGGCAGGACAGTCTAGATGCCCTGGAAGAGGAGCATGATGTTGCAAAAGCCCGTTCTGCATTCTATCAACAATAAGCTCGCAGATACCAAAGCAGGGAGGTGCGGGCTAAGACCTACAATATTGGTGAACTCGTTCTACGCTTGCCAGAAAAGAAAAAGGACAAACTCATGCCCAAGTGGGAAGGTCCCTTCATTATAGATGAAGTTCTCACTGGAGGTGCGTACCGTCGACGTGACGCATCGGACATTCGCTTAGAGCCGAACTCGTGGAATGCCGCCAGATTCCGAAGATTCTACGCCTAGAGCCGAACTCATTGTTTGTTTCTTTTTCTGCTCTTTCCATTTTCTCTCTATGTACATGTTTTTCTTTAGCTTTATAGCTCTTGTACAGCTAGACCGTACACTAGTGAGGTACACATCCTTAAATGTACATGCCCATAACACCTGGGGGCTTCTTTTGCAGAAGCTTATTATCATTTTTCGGAGCATCAAGCTCACCGCATATATGTCCTTTTATCATATATACCTTTTCTTCGCCATGATATGCACCTTTATGACTTAAGTTTTTGCCAAGCTGGGTTGCCTGGCTCCTGTGCTTATGCCCTATGTTCCCGTTAGTTTGGCTAGGGCATAAAGGGAGCACCTCTGCGATTGTTACAGCCGGCTCATCTGGACTTGTACCTCAGACTGGGTGAAGGCGAAAGCTAGCGTTCTTAAGGGAATAATCGGTCGGCGGACTAAATACGTTTTACCCTCGTTGCACTATGAACCCCCAGATATTATGTATACTACGATTTTTCGAATCACAGTTCAGGCATGCTTACTAACGCATGTTCACCCAGGGAAAGGAACACTTAATGAAGCTATTCTCTTTGGAAGATGTTTCTTTCAATCAATGAGTAATATAACATAGCTAGCCGAATACAACTTGTCTGTTTAAGCAATTATGACCCCTACACCTGGTTTCCACGCATGCCCCGGTATTTATTAACGGCCCGATATTCCGAAACACTACGCACCTTCGGATTCGGAGGTCGAAGCGAAAAGTTCTGCCATGACAATCATTTTACAATTCGGCTAGGGGATAAAATTGTCAATTGAAGTACATAGTCACTTGGACTCAAAAACTTCTTCCTTTATGCCGTCTAACATGATGTCTAGCTTACAGTCCTGTTGTGAAAACTGCGTGGCTATCTTTACTTGGTCATATACCAAGCTCACCAAAATCTCTTGTCCATCTGAATCCCGAGGTCCGACCCGGGCCATATGATTCAGATCAAGTCCGGTATAGCGTGTTTTCACCATGGCCCAAGCCTCTCATGCGCCTTCCCGGCAAGTAGATATCTTCCATAATCTGAAGCGGCGCCGAGCTCCCTTGAACAACTTCACAAGTTGCTCCATACTTCCTGGAGGGATTCGGATGGCCATAAATCCTTTGCAACGCTCCGCATCGCTTTTCGAGCTCTCTCATACACTTCGGACAGCTCTTGTAACATATTGCCTTGAAAGTTGGATGCCTCTTCTTTGGGCCGCCCAGTAAAAATACCTACAGGAATAAACCTATCAGAAGTAGCCCCAGCAAACTGTATGACAATAAATTTGAAAGGCATACTGAATATGCCGCCTTGTAGCTTTTTGTTGTCTTTTACAGCATCCGCTAGTTGGGTCCGCGCATCCTTCAGCTCTTCGCCGAGCTGGGTATTGGCATCCTGCAGCTTGTTCTTTTCGTCCCTGGTCCGTGTCAGTACACGTTGACCAGCGGCCTCTTGCCTTTCGGCATGTTCCTTCTCCGTTTGTACGACCTTTAGCTTCTCTTCCATCTGAGCCAACGAGCCTGCCGTCGTATAATGCAGCAATATTTCTTCATATAAACACAACTAGCACATGATTACATTTTCCGGATAGAAGGGAACCTTACCCTTCGATGCCTCCTTGGACTTCCCCAGTTCGGGGGAACATCAGTTAGTTGGGCCCGGCACTATTCTAGCTCCAGAGATAGCATGTTGTTCTTCTCCGTGAGTGCCTGTTTATACAATGATCCTTAAATCAGTCGTTTCAACTGCTTCAAGTCTCGGGGGCTACTGGTATATGGTTACCAGATCAATACAACGCATACTTACCCGCATATCTTTCAAATTCTGGTCAGTGGCTGTGGCAAGCCCATCCCGAGCATCTCGGATGTATGCATCAGCCGAGCTGAAGGCATTGAACACCTCTTTAGTAAAGCTGGGGCCGCGAAGAGCGGCCCTCCATCGCGGATGATTCATGGCGCTCTCTACTTCAGAGTTCGTGACGGAAACATCATCCGAATGCTCTGAAGGAGGGCAATTCGGCGTCACTCCCGTATCAGCCCCCGCCCTAGAGGCAGGGTCTGGAACCTGATTGGTAGAGGCGCGACCGGCAGGATCCCCGGACATAGTCCGGCGAACACTCTTCTTGATAAAACGCAGCGGACAATGTCACAGTTTGATGTGACTTCCAGGGGGCGTATTCGAGTCCATACCTCTTTGACAAAGGCTCGGAAGTGTTGTCATCTACCTTCCTATTCGAAGACCCGCCTGGCGCAGGTGCCACTCTCTTATGAGACGCCTCCGGGGCAGCATGGCGCGCCAAGCGCCTCCCCTTCGAAGCACGAGACAGTGCGGTGGGTGAGGCATAACGTGGAAGCTCTTTTGGAGGAGATGCTCCCTGGGCACTTACGTGGGAAGATGGCAGGAGACCGGGGTAATCAGCTACAATGGCCACCTATGTGCCGCCATAGCTCGCCAGATAGAAGACCCCATCCTTAAACTCTACAAATATATTCGGATCCTCCTCAAATCCGGGATCCAGGTCCCAAATATGATTCTCCAGCTGCGGAGCGGGGCTATAGATCCCCGCGGTAGCCTTCCGCCATTCCTATTAAAGATGGTCGGTTTGAGTCCAACTAGTTGTGTCTTAAGACAAGGATTGAATAAGATTCTGGATCGAAAGCTTGCCCAGCTAGGGGGGTTGTACATGGAGAATCCGTCCCGGCACTTAAGGCGAGTGAATTCTTCTTTCTCCCCTTTATAAAGATCCGCCAGCATGGCGGCTAGGGCGGCAAAGTCATCCGGACCCTTACGCCCATAGTGAGATGTATCATCCTCCCCGTTGTAGTTCCACATGGGGAGTCCTCTGGATTGGAGTGGTTGTACGCCTTGCGTTATGGAAATTGCCATGACCTCGATCATGGATAGTCCGGATTGGGCGAGTATTTTTATCTTGTCCATTAACATCTTGACTTCCGTGCTATCTTCCTCCTCGAGGCTCCGAGGGCGCCAGCTATGGCGTTTCTTTAATGGAGCGCTAGAAAATTCGGGAAGGCCCATTCGGACTAGGTCGGGGAGGGCGACGTCTTCAATATAAAACCACTCCGAGGGCCACTCCTCGGACGCATTCTTCGGCGTGCCAGACAGGTATCCGGTTCTGGCTATGCGCCATATCTCGGCACCACCCACCTCGAATATGGGTCCCTTTTGGGAGCGGAGGACAAGGAAGAACAGTTTTCTCCATAACTCAAAATGGGCCTCGCAGCACGGACCCGCTGTAGGGTTTGCAATATGTTCATGATTTGCTTATGGTGGGTGGCGTGAGTGATAGAAGCACATACCCGAGTAAGTAGGTTGTTTGCGTATGGGAGTAAATAGGACTTGATGCCTTATAATGCTATTGTTGGATTTTACCTTAATGATCTTTAGTAGTTGCGGATGCTTGCTAGAGTTCCTATCATAAGTGCATATGATCCAAGAAGAAAAATTATGTTAGCTTATGTCTCTCCCTCAAATAAAATTGCAATAATGATTACCGGTCTAGTTATCGATTGTCTAGGGACAAATAACTTTCTCGTGACAAAAAGCTCTCTACCGAAACTAATTTAGTTATGTCTTTTTCTAAACAGCCCCTAGCTTTTATTTACATGCTCTTTATTATCTTGCAAACCTAGCCTACAACACCTACAAAGTACTTCTAGTTTCATACTTATTCTAGGTAAGGCAAACGTTAAGCGTGCGTAGAGTTGTATCGGTGGTCGATAGAACTTGAGGGAATATTTTTGTTCTACCTTTATCTCCTCGTTGTGTTCGACACTCTTACTTATCGAAAGAGGCTACAATTGATCCCCTATACTTGTGGGTTATCAAGACCTTTTTCTGGCGCCGTTGCCGGGGAGCAATAGCATGGGGTGAATATTCTCGTGTGTGCTTGTTTGCTTTATCACTAAGTGGATTTTATTTGCTATTCTAAGTATGTTTACTTGCTACTCATGGAGATGGGGAACCTGCGAAAACCCTCGATGCTCATTATGTGAAAGATATTATGCACTACTTTAATAATTCTGAGAAAGCCCCATTCAATTATATAATGGGAGACACGTTGGATAAACGTGAATGCTTTAGGGATTATCTCTTGACTAAATAAGGGAAACTATTATGGTATCAAATTTATATGTTGCATTGGTATGCTCGGCAACTATGCTTGAGATATGATTATACTTGTTGCTCTAGGATGAAGGCTCCACACCTTCCCTTTTCATGTAAATTTAATGATAATGAAACCTTAGCTTCTTATGCTAATGGTATATATGATTACTATGATGTGGAACGAATAGAAAATTTTGTTGCTTTTAAGGGTGCTTGTGAAATTGAATCTTTGTTTAAAGAGTTTGAAGATTTTTAGATTCAGTTTAGACCTGAAAATTTAGCTATCCTTAAATATTGCTATGAGACTTATAAATAAAATTATGATATTGATGAATTTATTGAGAAATTCTCCGCTATCCGAGAAGAGACTAATGTTTTGCAAGAGTCTATGGAAGAAGAAATTGATGAAACTGTGAGCTCATTGGATGAAAAAGATGATGAGGAGAGCGAAGAACAAAAGGAGGAAGATCGGATTAGCTACCCGTGCCCACCTTCTAATGAGAGTAACTATCCAACTCATACATTATTTAATGTCCCTTAGTTCTTACCAAAGGATGAATGCCATGATAATTGCTATGATCCCGTTGATTCGTTTGAAATATCCCTTTTTGATGAACTTGATGATTTCTATTCTTGTGGCCAAGATGCCAATATGAATTATGCTTATGGAGGTGAACTTGCTATTGTTCCTTATGTTAAACACGAAATTGTTGCTATTGCACCCACACATTATAGTCCTATTTTCTTTTTGAATTCTACAAACTACACTATATCGGAGAAGTTTGCACTTATTAAGGATTATATTGATGGGTGGCCTTTTACCGTTGCACATGATAATTTTGATGAATATAATACACATGTGCTTGATGCTCCTACTTGCAATTATTATGAGAGAGGGGCTACATCTCCGCCTCTCTATGTTTCCAACACAATAAAACTGCAAGAAATTTCTTATGCTATGCATTGGCCCTTACTTGATGTGCATGAATTGTTCTTGTATGACATGCCGATGCATAGGAAGAGAGTTAGAGTTCTTCATTGCTTGATATATGTTGCTTTGTGCTCACTACTAAATGCCAAATCATTGCTAATTCAAATTGGCTTTGATATACCTTGGGATCCGGGTGGATTCATTACTTGAGCACCTTATGCTTAGCTTAATGGCTTTAAAGAAAGCGCTGCCAGGGAGACAATCCGGAAGTTTTAGAGAGTCATTTATTTCTGTTGAGTGCTTTTATAGAGTTTAAAATTAAAAAATAAAGAGGGGAACCCAAAACTTTTCAAAAAGGAAAGTGAAAGTGAGAGAGGCAAACATTGTTGAAGTGAGGGAGCTCCTTGAACTTTGTTCATTCTCATGGAAACTTTGTGAATCTTGATTATCGAAACTTTTCAACAAAAATAATTATCCCCTTTTACAATTCCATTGTATTATAAAAATAATGTGCCAAGATTTGCCTTTAGGATATTTACATTGCTTGTTGGTTTGTGCGGTACAAAACAGAAACTTTGGCTGTAGTGCACGATTTTATATTTTTTACTGGAACGTCAAATGGTTCTGAAACGTTTTGCATTGCCTTTATATACAAATTGTTAATTTTTCCTAATTGTTTCAGAATTTTTGCAGTACCAGAAGTATGGTGAATGTCCAGATTACTACACACTGTCTTGTTTAAGACATATTCTGTTTTTGATGCATTGTTTGCTTGTTTTGATGAAACTATCGATTTCCATCAGTGGATTAAGCCATGGAAAAGTTATATTACAGTATCTAAAATGCAAAAAAATATGAATTGGTTTGCAACAGTACTTAAAGTGGTGATTTGCTTTACTATACTAACGGATCTCACAAGGGTTTTGTTAAGTTTTGTGTGATTGAAGTTTTCAAGTTTTGGGTGAGATCACAATGGATGAAGGAATAAGGAGTGGAAAGAGCCTAAGCTTGGGGATGCCCGAGGCACCCCAAGGTAATATTCAAGGACTCCCAAGCAACTAAGCTTGGGGATGCCCTGGAAGGCATCCCCTCTTTCTTCTAACAATCATCGGTAATTTTACTAGGAGCTATATTTTTATTTGTCACATGATATGCGTAAATCTTGGAGCGTCGTGTGCTTTTTTACTTTACTTTTAATAAATTCACCATGCTGGTATGAGATAGTCCTTTGTTGATTTATAGAATGCTCTTTGCACTTCACTTATATCTTTTGAGTATGGCTTTGTAGAATGCTTCATGTGCTTCACTTATATCTTTTGAAGTTTGGATTGCCCGTTTCCCTACACATAGAAAACAGCCATTTGTAGAATGCTCTTTTGCTTCACTTATATCTATTAGAGCGTGGGCATATCTTTTGTAGAAAGAATTAAACTCTCTTGCTTCACTTATATCTATTTAGAGAGATGACAGGAATTGGTCATTCACATGGTTAGTCATTAAATGCTACATAAAACTTGTAGATCACTGAATATGATATGTTCGATTCCTTGCAATAGTTTTGCGATATAAAGATGGTGATATTAGAGTCATGCTAGTGGGTAATTGTGAATTTGAGGAATACTTGTGTTGAGGTTTTCAAGTCCCGTAGCATGCACATATGGTAACCGTTGTGTAACAAATTTGAAGCATGAAGTGTTTCTTTGATTTTCTTCCTTATGAGTGGCG
The DNA here is from genome assembly GCF_056163025.1 of Triticum urartu. Lineage (NCBI taxonomy): Eukaryota > Viridiplantae > Streptophyta > Magnoliopsida > Poales > Poaceae > Triticum > Triticum urartu. The sequence goes on from NC_141875.1 coordinate 48,942,187, forward strand.
GTCGGGGACGAGCGATGGTCTTTTCCTACTAATCTATCCCCCTGGGAGCCCAATATCAAAAACCTCTCAGACGATACACCTTCTCCTCACACTTCCCACAACTCATCGCCAACCCACCCCTCGAACACAGCTCCCCTGACCAAAGCAATGGCGAACTACCCGGTGAATGTCGTCCCCTACATCCCGCCGGGGATGACCATCAAGCTTGGGCCGGACGATCGAGTGGTGCGCGGAGACATGGTGGTGCACCCGGTGCCACCCCTCAACCACGATTTCCTGGCGATAGCTGAAGTCAATCGCCATGTCCCGTTCCATCAGAAGGCTGCTCTACGTCAGATCATTACAAGTTTGCTTCAAGAGTCCCACTTCATGCCTACAGAAATCGATGACCACCCGCTAGGCATTGCAATCTATGGATTCGATGATCCTCTGATTAGAGATAATGTAGTGGGTACCACTTTTGAGATAGATGCAGAGGAAGAAAGAGAGATAAACACCATAGTGTCTTTTGTGCCACATGATGCTGCACTGAACATGAGATTGACTACATAAGGTCCTGAGATCTGGCTGCTTTACATTGGCTTTCCGTATGACTATCAAACTCATCATTATCTGCATAGATCAGTGGATCGATTTGGTGCGATGGTCCACTAGTACAATCCTAGTGGTGACCGCAAATTTGTGCTAATTAAGGTTCGTGTTGTTAACATGCGGCTTGTGCCCAAAAGCTTTGTGGTGCGCCAACTGGGGGGAGCTAGGATGTGTTGGACACTATGTGTCACCATGTTACGCAGCGCGGATTGGAATGCGCACCTGCCAGAGGTTCTGCCTGCTGGAGAAGACCCGCCGCCGGCGGACGGCGTCCCTCACCCGTTGTATGGTGAGGGCCTCATAGCAGAGCAAATGTATGAGCACCAGCTAGATAACTGGATGGCGCAAAACGGTGCTGCCAGTGGTTTCAATGCGAATTAACAGCAGCCGGACAACATTGTTGTTGATCAAGAACAAGGGCTTCTTTTCCAAGACGGCTGGGGTGTGTGGCCTGCTCCACCTCCACCACCCCCGCCACCGGCCTCTGCTCTGTATAACTTTCAGTCATGGTTAGCTTCGGAAGGTTTGCACGTCTAGGATGGTATTCAGCCTGCCAATAATCTGCAAGACAGCCCCGCCACGGCCTAGAACGATGCTATATCTTCAGATAGCTCTTCGGGATCCAACACTGTCCCTGATTCTATGATCTTGATGCCTCTGAATTTATTTTAGAATCTGGCAAATGGCACTCCCCTACACCAGCGAAGAGTTGAGCAGGTTCATATTGATATCTCTGTGTCAAGTGTGGGTATGCAATTTTCCATGGCGGCTGATGGAGATGTGATCACTTCAATGATGTTCAATGACTTCATACCAGTACTTCAGATCAACAACTTCCTCTCTAGTGCAATAATGCCAGTTCTTTCCTCTTTTGGAACATGGGCTGATGGGTATGGATTGAGGTCTGCTACTATTGATATTCATCTTTCAGTGACTGCTGCTGCTGAATCCTTCCAGGTGGAGGCTGATATACTTCATACCACGGCTGATGGCATCTCTACTTCCCAGAACATTACCTGGCTGGTGGTCCCTACTCAGCAGATAGAGCAGATCGCACCTCCCACCAATGTGGTTATCACTGAACTAAATGAGGAGACTACAATAGCTCAGATGCTCATGGATGATGTGCAACTGTCTGAACCCATCCAGCAGCCTGAACATCTGGATGTCCCTGAACCACTGCAACCTGAATCGTTAGAACCATCTGCTCATGATGACCCACAAGTATAGGGGATCTATCGTAGTCCTTTCGATAAGTAAGAGTGTCGAACCCAACGAGGAGCAGAAGGAAATGATAAACGGTTTTCAGCAAGGTATTCTCTGCAAGTACTGAAATAAGTGGTAGCAGATAGTTTTGTGATGAGATAATTTGTAACGAGCAACAAGTAAATAAAGTGCAGCAAGGTGGCCCAGTCCTTTTTGTAGCAAAGGACAAGCCTAGACAAACTCTTATATAAGGAAAAGTGCTCCCGAGGACACATGGGAATATCGTCAAGCTAGTTTTCATCACGTTCATATGATTCGCGTTCGGTACTTTGATAATTTGATATGTGGGTGGACCGGTGCTTGGGTGCTGTTCTTACTTGAACAAGCATCCCACTTATGATTAACCTCTATTGCAAGCATCCGCAACTACAACAAAAGTATTAAGGTAAACCTAACCATAGCATGAAACATATGGATCCAAATCAGCCCCTTATGAAGCAACGTATAAACTAGGGTTTAAGCTTCTGTCACTCTAGCAACCCATCATCTACTTATTACTTCCGAATGCCTTCCTCTAGGCCCAAATAATGGTGAAGTGTTATGTAGTCAACGTTCACATAACAACACTAGAGGCGAGACAACATACATCTCATCAAAATATCGAACGAATACCAAATTCACATGACTACTTATAGCAAGACTTCTCCCATGTCCTCAGGAACAAACTTAACTACTCACAAAGCATATTCATGTTCATAATCAGAGGGGTATTAATATGCATAATGGATCTGAACATATGATCTTCCACCAAATAAACCAACTAGCATCAACTACAAGGAGTAATCAACACTACTAGCAACCCACAGGTACCAATCTGAGGTTTGGATACAAAGATTGGATACAAGAGATGAACTAGGGTTTGAGATGAGATGGTGCTGGTGAAGATGTTGATGGAGATTGACCCCCTCCCGATGAGAGGATCGTTGGTGGTGACGATGGTGATGATTTCCCCCTCTCGGAGGGAAGTTTCCCCGGCATAACAGCTCTGTCGGAGCCCTAGATTGGTTCCGCCTCGTGGCGGTGGAGTTTCTTTCCCAAAGCTTGCTTATTATTTTTTCTCGGACGAAAGACCTCATATATCAGAAGATGGGCATCGGAGGGTCACCAGGGAGCCCACGAGGCAGGGGGCGCGCCCAGGGGGGTAGGGCGTGCCCCCCACCCTCGTGGCCAGGGTGTGGGCCACTCTGGAACTTCTTTCGCCCAATATTTTTATATATTCTGGAAATAGCTTCCGTGAAATTTCAGGACTTTTGGAGCTGTGCAGAATAGGTCTCTAATATTTACTCCTTTTCTAGCCCAGAATCCCAACTGACGGCATTCTCCCTCTTCATATAAACCTTGTAAAATAAGAGAGAATAGGCATAAGTATTGTGGCATAATGTGTAATAACAGCCCATAATGCAATAAATATCGATATAAAAGCATGATGCAAAATGGACGTATCATGATACAATCCCACTCTCTCGCTCCTGCTCTCTTTTACTGCATTAGGACAACAATGATTCAACTGTTACATGTTGCGGTAGTTGAACCCCTTTCCTCTGCATGACCTGTCATTGCCATAGTAATTAGATGAAACCCACTAATATGAGTAGGATTTGTTTGAGCCCTGATGTGCCTACTCATTCATGCTTGTTTGTCATGCCTGCTACTGCTTAGAGTTGAGTCAGGTCTGATTCATCGGGGATGAATTGGAGGTGCGTGAACATGTCCTACTGTTGAGAGCTAAGTGTGTGAACACGATTTGGTAAAGGTATCGATGAGAGGCCATGTAGGAGTACATGATGGGTTGTTTCATTGGAACCGTCCTTAGGAACTGAGATCTGTATGTGTGATTTAAGATCAGCTACTACCACACATTGGGATCCTTAATTGAGTCTCTCGACTTATTAGTCGCCCCTGTCCTTTGTCCAGGAGTTGCAAGTAGTTTCTAGTGTTTGTAGTATGCTGGAGGCAGTCCGCAGCGCTGACCCAAGGGATGGGCTGTGATGCGGTAGGCACATGGCCCGGTGCACCGAGTCGCCTGTTTGGTGACCTGGGAACCCTGCACACATCTTTCGGGGTCGTAGTGGAAACCTCGGCCGGACTCCCTGCGGATGGAACCTGAATAGGTGATAAACCTGGATTAGGGACTTGTGTCGTTAGTCAGGTCATGGCTGACACCCTCTCCAGGAACAAACTTAACTACTCACAAAGCATAAAAATGTTCATAATCAGAGGGGTATTAATATGCATAAAGGATCTGAACATATGATCTTCCACCAATTAAACCAACTAGCATCAACTACAAGGAGTAATTAACACTACTAGCAACCTACTAGCACCAATACCGGACTTGAAGACAAGAATCGGATACAAGAGATGAACTAGGGTTTTGAGATGAGATGGTGCTGATGAACATGTTGATGGAGATTGCCCTCTCCCGATGAGAGAAGCGTTGGTGATGATGATGGCGATGATTTCCCCCTCCGGGAGGGAAGTTTCCCCGGCAGAACAGCTCTGCCGGAGCTCTAGATTGGATCCGCCAAGGTTCCGCCTCGTGGCGGCGGAGTTTCGTCCCGAAAGGTTGCTTCTTATTTTTTGCTCGACGAAAGACTTCATATAGGAGAAGATGGTCATCGGAGAGCCACCAGGGGGCCCACGAGGCAGGGGGGCGCCCTAGGGGGGTGCCCCCCACCCTCGTGAGAAGGGTGTGGGCCCCCTGGTCTTCATCTTTGGCGAGGATTTTTCATTATTTATTATAAGGTGTTCCGTGGAGTTTCAGGACTTTTGGAGTTGTGCAGAATAGGTCTCTAATATTTGCTCCTTTTCCAGCCCAGAATTCCAGCTGCCGGCATTCTACCTCCTTATGCAAACCTTGTAAAATAAGAGAGAATAGCCATAAGTATTGTGACATAATGTGAAATAACATCCCATAATGCAATAAATATTGATATAAAAGCATGATGCAAAATGGACTTATCAACTCCCCCAAGCTTAGACCTCGCTTGTCCTCAAGCGAAAAGCCGAAATCGAAAAATATGTCCACATGTTTAGAGATGAAGGTGTCGATAAAAATAAAATACGGACATGAGGGCATCATGATCATTCTTATAACAACAACTTATATAATTTTTTGTCATATGATCTCTAATGCTAGAGTAATAATTCAATCACAATATCAGGTATGAATCGTAAACTTCATTGAAAACTAACAAACTACAATCTCGGTCATTGAAGCAATTGCAATTTATCATAACATAGGAAAGAGTCAATGTATAAGAGCTTTTCAGCAAGTCCACATACTCAACTATCATATAATCTTTCACAATTGCTGACACTCACGCAATACTTATGGGTGTGGAGTTTTAATCGGACACAGAGAAAGATAGGGGCTTATAGTCTTGCCTCCCAACGTTTTACCTCAAGGGTAATGTCAACAGTAATGGTTCATGAAAACTCCCGTCCAATTAGCCATATATACCAGGATCTTTCCAACATATTGCGCTTGCCAAAGGATAAAGTGTAAAAAGGAAGGGTGAAAATCACCATGACTCTTGCATAAGGTAGAAGATAATGATAAAAGATAGGCCCTTCGCAGAGGGAAGCAGAGGTTGCCATGCGCTTTTATGGTTGGATGCACAAAATCTTAATGCGAAAGAACGTCACTTTATATTGCCCCTTGTGATATGAACCTTTATTATGCAGTCTGTCGCTTTTATTACTTCCACATCACAAGATCGTATAAAGCTTATTTCTCCCACACCAATCAATCATACATATTTAGAGAGCAATTTTTATTGCTTTGCACCGACGACAACTTACTTGAAGGATCTTATTCAATCCATAGGTAGATATGGTGGACTCTCATGGCAAAACTGGTTTAAGGGTATTTGGAAGCACAAGTAGTATCTCTACTTGGTGCTGAGAATTTGGCTAGCATGAGGGGGAAAGGCAAGCTCATCATGTTGGAAGATCCAAGACAATATAATTTTATCTCAGATGTAAGAAAACATAACCCGTTACGTTGTCTTCCTTGTCCAATGTCAACTCTTTAGCATGTCATACTTTAATGAGTGCTCACAATCATAAAAGATGTCCAAGATAGTATATCTATATGTGAAGACCTCTCTTTCTTTATTACTTCCTATTAATTGCAATGATGACCAAAACTATGCTTGTCAACTCTCAACAACTTTTATTCAGCATACTTTTTCTATGTGAGCTCATTACTCTCCACAAGACTCACATGCTTTCCTTTTATTTCTTTCTCTTTTCTTTTATTCACTTAGGATCATGGCAAAATAATCAAGCCCTTGACTCAACACTAATCTTTATTATATAGCTCACAGACTCAATTACATAGAAGGATAGTAAAGCAAAACTCACAACTAGATCATGCCATAAACTTTATTCTACTAGATCAAAATACTACTAATAGGATCGAACTAAGGAAAACGGTAAAGATAAAGGTGAGGGTGATACGATGCCGGGGCACTCCCCCAAGCTTGGCAGTTGCCAAGTGGAGTGCCCATACCTAGATACTCAATTCTTCTTTGTTGGAGGAGACGGTGTTGTTGTTGTTGTTGATGATGGATAGTCGCACATCGAGCGTAGAAGGTCTTCTAACTTGCGGATAATGCCCTTGAGTGCGATGATATGCTCCTTCAACAAAATATTTTCACGTGTGAGATACTTATTTTGTATACGAGCCAACTCAATCATCTTGAAAGCTTCAATTACTGTAGGGGTAAGAAGATTATGATCTAGTTGAAGGGTGTCTTCTATTGCTGGAACTTGGTCCTCCACGGCCTTCTTGATCCCTTCATCCTTATTGATCTCCATAGGTTCTTCTCTCTTTAGCTCTATCTTCATTAGCCAAGCATCATTGCCCTCATGATTGGAGGAGGAGGGAGACGACATAGTGCCTGGCCTTGAAAACCCTGACAGAAAACAGCTCGAGACAAAGACAGGAGATTTTTGCGTGATATGGGATTCAAAACCCCCGGGAGATTATATAATTATTTTTTACCGACCAAAATACGTATCGTGCAAGAAAGCGGAGTCCGGAAGGCACACGAGGTAGGGGGGCGCACCCAGGGGGTAGGGCGCGCCCTCCACCCTCATGAGGCCCTCGTGTCTTTCCCGGACTGCTACTTAATTTTCTATTTTTCTAAATATTCCAAAACGGAGAAATATTGCCTTAAAAATTGTTTTGGAGTCGGTTTACTTACCGTACCACATACCTATTCCTTTTCGGAGTCTGAAACGTTCTGGAAAGTGTCCCTTATGTATTCCTCCGGGGTTACGGTTTCAATAATATTGGTTTCAACATTTATGGGATTACCTGAGATATAATGCTTGATTCTTTGACCGTTTACCACCTTAGGATTTGTGCCTTCGAAGTTGTTGATTTTTATGGCACCGGAACGATAGACCTCCTCGATAACATAGGGGCCTTCCCATTTAGAGAGAAGTTTCCCTGCAAAAAATCTTAAACGAGAGTTGTATAGCAATACATAATCACCTACATTAAACTCACGCTTTTGTATCCTTCTGTCATGCCATCTTTTAACCTTTTCTTTAAACAACTTGGCATTTTCATAAGCTTGGGTTCTCCATTCATCAAGTGAGCTAATATCAAATAACCTCTTTTCACCGGCAAGTTTGAAATCATAATAGAGCTCTTTAATAGCCCAATATGCCTTATGTTCTAGTTCGAAAGGTAAGTGACATGCTTTTCCATATACCATTTTATACAGAGACATACCCATAGGATTTTTATATGCAGTTCTATAGGCCCATAATGCATCATCAAGTTTCTTGGACCAATTCTTTCTAGACCTATTGACAGTCTTTTGCAAAATTAATTTGAGTTCTCTATTACTCAATTCTACTTGACCACTAGACTGTGGGTGATATGGAGATGCAATTCTATGATTGACGTCATATTTAGCAAGCATTTTACGGAAAGCACCATGAATAAAGTGTGAACCACCATCAGTCGTTAAATATCTAGGGACTCCAAACCTTGGAAAAATAACTTCTTTAAGCATTTTAATAGAAGTGTTATGATCAGCACTACTAGTTGGAATAGCTTCTACCCACTTAGTAACGTAATCAACAGCAACTAAAATATGTGTATATCCATTAGAGGCAGGAAAAGGTCCCATATAATCAAAACCCCAAACATCAAACGGTTCAATAACAAGTGAATAATTCATAGGCATTTCTTGACGTCTAGTAATATTACCAATTCTTTGACATTCATCACAAGAAAGGACAAACTTACAGGCATCCTTGAAGAGAGTAGGCCAATAAAAACCGGATTGCAATACCTTATGTGCAGTTCTATCTCCCGCGTGGTGTCCTCCATAAGTTTTGGAGTGGCACTTGCGTAGGATATGTTCCTTTTCATGCTCAGGTACACAACGTCTAATAACACCATCTACTCCTTCTTTATAAAGATGTGGGTCATCCCAAAAGTAATGTCTCAAATCATAGAAGAATTTTTTCTTTTGTTGGTATGTGAAGCTAGGTGGTATAAATTTAGCAACTATGTAATTAGCATAATCAGCATACCAAGGGGTACTACGAGAAGTACTTATGACATTTAATTGTTCATCAGGAAAGCTATCATCAATAGGTAGTGGGTCATCAAGAACATTCTCTAACCTAGATAAGTTGTGTGCAACGGGGTTCTCAGCTCCTTTTCTATCAACAATATGCAAATCAAATTCTTGTAGCAAGAGAACCCATCTAATAAGTCTAGGTTTAGCATCTTTCTTCTCCATAAGATAATTAATAGCAGCATGATCACGGTGGATAGTTACTTTAGAATCAACAATATAAGTTCTAAACTTATCACAAGCAAATACAACTGCTAAAAGTTCTTTTTCGGTAGTAGCATAATTTCTTTGAGCATTGTCTAGAGTCTTACTAGCATAACGGATAACATTTAATTTCTTATCAACTCTTTTCCCTAGAACAGCACCTACAGCATAATCGCTAGCATCACACATAATTTCAAAGGGTAAATTCCAATCAGGTGGCTGAACAATAGGTGCAGAGACTAATGCTTTCTTAAGTATTTCAAATGCTTCTACACAATCATCATCAAAGACAAATGGTATACCTTTTTGTAATAAATTAGTCAGAGGCCGAGAAATTTTCGAGAAGTCCTTGATGAACCTCCTATAAAATCCAGCGTGACCAAGGAAACTTCTTATACCTTTGATGTCCTTGGGACAGGCATCTTTTCAATAGAATCAACCTTGGCTTTATCAACTTCAATACCTCTTTCAGAAACTTTATGCCCCAAGAAAATACCTTCATTAACCATAAAGTGGCACTTTTCCCAATTCAAGACAAGATTAGTTTCTTCACATCTCTGCAAAACTCGATCAAGATTGCTCAAGCAATCATCAAAAGAAGATCCATAGACGGAAAAGTCGTCCATGAAAACCTCACAAATCTTTTCACAAAAGTCAGAGAATATAGCCATCATGCATCTTTGAAAGGTAGCAGGTGCATTACATAAACCAAACGGCATACGTCTATAAGCAAAAGTACCAAAAGGGCATGTAAAAGTAGTCTTTGATTGATCTTTAGCCGACACAGGTATTTGAGAGAAACCAGAATAACCATCTAGAAAGCAGTAATGTGTATGTTTGCATAATGTTTCTAGCATTTGATCGATAAAAGGTAAGGGGTGATGATCTTTCTTAGTAGCCTTATTTAATTTGCGGAAATCAATTACCATCCTATAACCGGTAATAACTCTTTGTGGAATCAATTCATCTTTATCATTAGGAACAACAGTAATACCTCCCTTCTTAGGGACACAATGAACATGACTTGCTCACTGACTATCAGCAACGGGATAAATTATACCTGCCTCTAGAAGCTTTAGTATTTCTTTTCTTACCACTTCTTTCATTTTAGGATTCAGACGTCGTTGAGGATCACAAACTGGTTTGGCATCTGCTTCCAAATTTATTTTATGTTGACATAGAGTGGGACTAATGCCCTTAAGATCATCAATAGTATATCCAATAGCCGCACGGTGCTTCCTCAGAGTTTTCAATAATCTTTCTTCTTCATGCTCTGAAAGGTTAGCACTAATAATAACAGGATATATCTTCTTTTCATCAAGATAAGCATATTTAAGATTATCAGGCAACGGTTTAAGCTCAAACACGGGATCAACCTTAGGTGGAGGAGGATCCCCTAGGATTTCAACAGGCAAATTGTGATTTATCATAGGTTCTTGTTTAAAGAATACTTCATCTATTTCCCTTCTTTCATTCATAAACATATCATTCTCATGGTCTAGCAAATATTGTTCTAAAGGATCATTGGGAGGTACGGCAATAGAAGCAAGACCAATAATTTCATCCTTACTGGGCAATTCTTCTTCATGGTGTTGTTTACTTAATTTAGAGAAATTAAACTCATGAGTCATATCATCCAAGACAATAGTAACAACATTCTTTTCGCAGTCTATCCTAGCATTAACTGTATTCAAGAAGGGTCTACCAAATATAATGGGACAAAAGCTATCTTGTGGAGAACTAGGAACAAGAAAATCAGCAGGATATTTAGTTTTCCCGCACAGGACTTCAACATCTCTAACAATTCCCATTGCTGAAATAGTATCTATATTAGCAAGTTTAATTGTGACATCAATATCTTCTAACTCAGCAGGTGCAATTTCATGCTTGATTTCTTTATACAAGTCATAAGGTATAACACTAGCACTAGCACCCATATCACATAAGCCATGATAACAATGATCTCCTATTTTAACAGAAATAACAGGCACGCCTACCACATGTCTATGTTTATCTTTAGCACATGGTTTAGTAATTCTAGCAGTTTCACCGCAGAACTGAATAACATGCCCATCAATATTATCAGACAAGAACTCTTTAACAATAGCAATATTAGGTTCAACCTTAACTTGCTGAGGAGGTGTATATGTTTTAATATTGCTTTTACAAACCACAGTTGAAGCTTTAGCATGATCCTTTATCCTAACAGGGAAAGGTGGTTTCTCAATATAAGAAGTAGGAACAATAGGATCATTATAAGTGACAGTCTTTTCTTCAAATTTAATAGGTGCAGCTACTTTTACTTCTATGGGAGGATGTAACATCCCAAATTTTCAATTTGGAATGTTATACATTTGATCATCATTGCATATCATATTTTATTTTGCATTTTGGTTGATCCTAGAAATTCTACGCAACTCAATGACCCACGGAGAGAGTTGGGGATTTCGTTATTTTCATATTTGAGTTTTCTCAAATTTTGAGAATATGATCATTTGATTTTATTTATTTTATCATCAATTATTTCTATTACAAAAATATGAGAGAGGGAATAAAATGACTTTCCCAAAATAGAGAAATATTGAGGATTTAATAATAAAATCAAACAAGATTTTATTTCGGAGTTTTTCGGTGTTTTATTTGAATTTAGGAAAAATGTGCGTTTTCCAAAATTGCATTTAGGGCCCAAATAAATTTTCACTTTGTCGGGCTTGATTTTAGAAGCCCGGGAAAATTTATTTCGGGATTTTTGGAGTCCGTTTAGTATTTCTTTTTATTTTTCTTCCGAGCGGAATAAAAAAAAAGGGGGAACCGACCTAACCGGGCCGTGTCCGGATAGGACTCTGGCCCGGCAGGCTTTAAAAGCCGGCCCAGCCCCCGGGGAGGAACCCTAGCCCCAGCCCCGAGCCGCCCCCAGCCGCCCGCGCCTAGCGCCGCCGCCGCCGCTCGCGCCGCCCCGCCGCGCCGCCGAGGTTCGCCGACGCATCGTAATCCGCGCCGCCTGTTTTTTTTAGAAAACCGATCGGTTTTCGTCGGTTTTAATAGATTCAGTTTTTTTAAATAGATCGCTTTTTCCGGTTTATTTATTTTAGTGAGCGTTCGTCATTTTTCTTTTTCTCGGATTAAATCCGTGATTTTTCTGATCGCGATTCCTGATCCGATTTTCGTTTTAGTTTAACTTTTCACTCGTTTATCGGAATCAGGCGATTCAAGCGCCTAGAGTTTCGTCTCGAAATCCTCTATCCGTTTAACGAACTTAAACAAGATTTTGCTACTGTAAAATTTGCCCTAGATCTAGATTACTAGAACAAAGTTGTTTTCTTCCGCCGTTTGGTTTTTTCGTTGCTTCGTTCGATTTGATTTTTTTGCCAACCGGAGTTCTTAAGTTGAACCTTCTGGTTAGATCTCTTATTTGAGTTTTACCTGTGCATTAGTTGAGTACTTATTGTATGCTTGTCTGTTTGTCTGCGATAGAGTATCCGGAGTGCGCCGCGTGTTACTTCGAATCGCTAGGTTTCCCGGATCATCAGCAAGGCAAGTAACACTTTGATCATACCTTTTCTACTACCCAGTTTTATTGCATTAGCTTAATCCTCACACATTGCATGATTAGGATCTAATTAAATTGTGGGATGGGAAGTAGATGAGGTAGTACCTATTACCTGTTTATTATCAAACCTTTGGGAGTTACTTCTACATTTGCTTATTATGCCATGCTATGCTAGTAGACGTGGATTGGGTGAGTGATATCCATGACAGATGTGAGATTGATAATAAATGGTTTATCTAAGGTGGCAACTTAAACACACATCTGGGTGGATTGAGGCACCTGGGTATTCCAGGACTTGCCTGTTTTCTTTTGGACCACCACCCAGGCTCAAAGGGATCATAAGACTATTCATACTAGAAACTTCCGTGTGCAGCCACAAGCTATTATGGGCTCTAGCATAGTTGACTAAGTTGTGCGAACTCTTACAGTGGTAGACTAGCAGATGTAGGGGATGTAGGTGGTACGGTCTACCCGATCGTAAGGTGCTAGCGCTTCTGAAAGACTATGTCTCGGTCATCCGTCTTCTCAAACACCATGTAGCGCGAGAAACCAAACGGAGGCGATCGAGACTTGTGGGGAAAAGTGCGCAAACCTCTGCAGAGTGTAATAAACTAATCATGGTTAGCCGTGTCCCCGGTTATGGACATCTTGAGTATCTATTACTTGGATTATCATGTGAATCTCAACATGTTACTCTAAATTAATTTTGTTGGGTTTTGTTTAATGATGATGCTTAATTGGGATTGAGAATGCTGTCAACCATTCTCAATGTTTAACAACCACCTTGATAGTAATTAAAATTTTATTCCTTTGAAGTAGGGAAAAATTGGCTTTACGCAAAACTGTAACCATAGAGCTTTCCACCAGCCAAATATGCATATAGTATAGCTGTTTCATTCCATTACTCTCTATGTGTTACCTTGCCAGCATATTCCATGTGCTGACCCGTTTTCGGGCTGCAACGTTAATATTGCAGACTTTTCAGACGACGATTAAGGAGTTTTTAGGTTGTGGTTCTATACTCAGTGATGTCGTTGGAGTTGATGGACTCACTTATCTTCCAAGCCTTCCGTTGTTATCGTTATTAGATGGCCTTAAGCCATATTTATTGTAATAAGTTCTCTTTGGAGACACTCGATGTAATAAGTGTGTGATTGCTACTCTGTTATAAATCCTCCGAGTACTGTGTGGTGTCAGCATTACTGATCCAGGGATGACACCGGAGCACAGAGATCAGACCGTTTAAGGTCTGGTCGCTACAGAGATGGTATTAGAGCACACGCTGACTGTAGGACACGACCACTAAGCTAAAGACCTAGATCACTACTCGCTCTCTTCTCTTCTGACCTCTCATCTTTTCTATTCTTTAGGATGGCGGAAGCAAGGAACAAGTTTACGCAACCGGATGAAGATGCACCCTTTGGACGCCACTTGAAGGAAGTCACTAGATACCTGAACATAGGAGTACCAAGCTTAACGGGAACCTACAACGCCACTTTACCTGAAGAAGAGCGCTGGATGATTCAAGTTCAAGTTCCAGGAAGGACGTTCATGCCAGTCACTGAGCCCATAGAGTTTTCTTTTGATGCACCAACTTGGAGTCTAGGAAAGAGCATGGCAGCTCACATCGCCATGGGACGCATTGGAGAAGTCTACCGCAAGGATCTCAAGGATACTATCTACCAGATTTGTGGATGCCGAGATGAGCACTGGGAGATGATCAGCATCAGGAAGGATAGGTCAATCGCAGCTTTTATCCAGGAGCTAAACCAGCACATTCGACGACAGGAGAACCAGATGTGCGCCGACATGATAGATCTGAAGAAGGGTAAGACTAGAATCAAGGAACTGGAGGAAGAACTCAAGGCTACACGTGAAGATTATGAAGAGGAAATTGAAGTATTGGTGGATAAGAATGCCGACCTAACAAAGAAGATTGGAATATTTATGGGAGGCCCGACGCCAGTAGAGGAAGATGAAGAACCCAAGGAGATTAGCCCGGAAGACTACATCATCATCAATGGCACCGACTCGGAAGCAGATAGTAGCGATGATGACTATATTATGGAGTCAACAATCGTAGAATATTTCTAATAGACCACCTCACCAGTAGTAGTAGTCCACCATGTAAATATAGTAGTCCGAGCACTTTTGCCATAGTTAGATCGATTGTATGCCTTTGGTTGATTGATTGAAGTGAATTGTTTGCTTTTGCCTCATGTGCATATGGGTAGTGTTTTCTCTTTAGACCCTCTCTATTCTTATATCTCATCTTTTCTAAACCCTCAAATGCCTCCGAGACGTGACCCCGGATTTGCCTTTCCACCGGAGCTCACCCAGTTGATCCAGCAGCAAAACACATTGATGCAGTTGCTAGTCCAGAATCAGAATCAGGGGAACAACCAGAACAACCCACCACCACCACCACCACCTATTGACCACTTAGCCCGTTTTCTTAGGCTGAATCCGCCGGTGTTTTCCAGTAGCACCGAGCCAATAGTAGCAGATGATTGGCTCCGCAAGACAGCTAGGGAGTTGACCACAGCAGGATGCACAGATGCGGAGAAGGTGAAGTTTGCCGCACATCAGTTAGAAGGACCCGCAGCATCATGGTGGGAGAATTTCACAGCCACCTTCCCAGTCGACACTGTCACATGGGACCAGTTTCAGCAGGCTTTCCGTACTGCCCATGTTTCAGCAGGAGCTATGGCCATGAAGAAGCGTGAGTTTCATAACTTGCGCAAGGAGGACGGGCAGTTGGCCAGTATGTGGAGGAGTTTAGTAAGCTAGCACGTTATGCCCCAGATGACGTTGCTACGAATGCAGCTAAACAAGAGAAGTTTCTAGAAGGACTGAATGATGAGTTGAGCATGCAGTTGATGGTAGCCACCTTCAACAACTACCAGGAGTTGGTAGATCATGCTCTTATGATTGAAGGGAAGCAGCAACAAATTGAGAATCGCAAGAGGAAGTATGGACAAGGAAAGTACAATTCAGGAGCTCAGCAGAAGCCATGTTTTACCCCTAGACCGGGAGGACATTTTCAGCATACCCATGGGGGAGGTAGCTCGCACAATCACAATGGCACTAAGAATGGTAATGGCAATGGAGGAAGCAACGGCCAGAACCGCACCAACCCATCAACCCCAGCCAAGAAGGACTTGAGCCAAGTCACTTGCTATAAGTGTTCGAAACCAGGACATTATGCCAATGAATGTCCTGAAGGCCAAAATGGCAATGGAAGTTTTGGGAAGAAGTCGAACCCTTTCAACAGGGGACAGGTGAACCACGTTAGCGTGGAGGAGGTTGAAGCTCAGCCCGATGCAGTAATAGGTAAGTTTTTGGCTAAGTCATTTACTGCACTCGTTCTTTTTGATACTGGTGCATCGCATTCATACATCTTAAGGGGATTTGTGGATAAGTATAACCTACCAACCCAAGCCCTTAGGTCACCCATGTTAGTAACCTCGCCAGGAGCAGAGTATGTGGCTAGTCTATGGTGTGATCGGTTACCATTAAGGATTGGTAACTATGTTTTTCCCTCAGACCTAGTAGTATTGGAATCTCAAGGATTGGATGTGATATTAGGCATGGATTGGTTATCAAAGTATGAAGGGAATATTGAGTGTGCTAGTAAGTCAATTTTGCTTACCACACCAGAAAGGAGAAGGATCAAGTATGTATCCCGGCATGTGCCAAAGAGGACCCAAGTAAATTGCCTAACAGGAGTTGTGCAGGAGGAAGTACCAGTGGTAAGGGATTTCCCTGATGTATTTCCAGAAGATTTGCCAGGCATGCCACCGGATAGAGATATTGAGTTTTTGATTGAGCTATTGCCAGGCACTGGGCCAATATCAAAGAGACCATATAGGATGCCAGCAAAGGATTTGGTGGAAATTAAGAAGCAGATTAAGGAGTTATTGGATAAGGGATATATTCGCCCAAGTTCTTTGCCTTGGGGATCGCCAGTACTTCTAGTGGAGAAAAAGGATGGATCGTTAAGGATGGTTGTTGATTATCGAGGATTGAATGAAGTAACAATCAAGAACAAGTACCCACTACCAATGATCAACGATCTGTTTGATCGATTGCAAGGAGCTAAAGTATTTTCCAAGATCAATTTGCGATCAGGATACCACCAGTTGAAGATTCGAGAACAGGATATTCCGAAGACAGCTTTTACCACCAGGTATGGGCTGTACGAGTATACCGTTATGTCATTTGGTCTGACTAACGCGCCTGCCTATTTTATGAACATGATGAACAAAGTGTTTATGGAGTTTTTGGATACGTTCATCGTAGTGTTCATTGATGATATCCTGGTTTATTCGGAGAATGAAGAGGAACACAAGGAGCATTTGCGTTTGGTACTTGGAAAGCTCAGAGAACATCAATTATATGTCAAGTTCAGCAAATGTGAGTTTTGGTTGAAGGAAGTAGGATTCCTCGGACACGTTATATCCGGAGAAGGTATAGCAGTAGATCCCGCTAAAGTTGAAACCGTGACCAAGTGGGAAGCCCCAACCACAGTTGGAGAGATCCGGAGTTTTCTTGGACTCGCAGGATACTACCGGAGATTTATTGAGAATTTCTCAAAGATTGCGAAGCCTATGACGGAGTTGTTGAAGAAAGATACCAAGTTCATATGGACGGAGGAGTGTGAGGCTAGTTTTCAGGAGTTGAAGAAACGCTTGGTTACCTCACCAGTGTTGATTTTGCCAGACCAGACCAAAGATTATGAGGTGTATTGTGACGCTTCACGTCGAGGACTTGGAGCAGTGCTTATGCAGGAAGGGAGAGTTGTTTCATATGCCTCAAGACAACTGAAGCCCCATGAGTTGAATTATGCTACGCATGATTTGGAGTTAGCAGCCGTAGTGCATGCTTTGAAAACATGGAGACATTTTCTCATTGGTAATCATTGTGAGGTGTACACGGATCATAAGAGTTTGAAGTACATTTTCACACAGAAGGAATTGAATCTCAGACAAAGGAGATGGTTGGAGCTTATCAAAGATTATGATATGAAATTGCACTATCACCCCGGAAAGGCTAATGTAGTAGCTGACGCGTTAAGCCGTAAGAGCCATGTCAATACGTTAATGACGGGAGAAATACCCAGGGAGTTAGCAGAAAATCTTCGTGAACTATGTGTGGAAATAGTTCCAAGAGGCTATGTAGCAGCACTAGAGATTCAGTCAACTTTGATGGATAGAATTAGAGAAGCTCAGAAAACTAACAAAGAGATTGCGCTATAAAGGAGAAACTGAGCAAAGGAAAAGCTAAAGGATTTCGTGAGGATGAGCACGATACCCTATGGTTTGAAGACCGTGTTTATGTGCCCAATAACCCGGAGATCAGGAAGTTGATTTTGCAAGAGGCACACGATTCACCGTATTCAATTCACCCAGGAAATACCAAGATGTATTTGGATTTGAAGGATATTTTCTAGTGGACGGAAATGAAGAAGGATATTGCGGAGTATGTAGCAATTTGTGATGTATGCCAGAGAGTAAAGGCAGAGCATCAGAAGCCAGCAGGATTGTTACAACCATTGTCGATACCCGAATGGAAGTGGGATAAGTTAGACATGGATTTTATCACGAGATTGCCCAGGACTCGTTCAGGCTATGACTCAATTTGGGTTGTAGTTGATCAATTGATGAAAGTAGCTCATTTCATCGCAGTAAAGACCACTTACACCAGTGCTAAGTTGGCAAAGATATACATGACCAGAATAGTATGTCTGCATGGAGTTCCGAGGAGTATCGTATCAGATAGAGGAATCCAGTTTACCTCAAAGTTCTGGAAGCAGTTGCACGAAACTTTGGGTACCAGGCTAGAATTCAGTACAGCTTTTCATCCACAGACAGATGGACAGACCGAGAGAGTAAATCAGATTTTGGAGGATATGCTGAGAGCTTGTGCGCTAGATTATGGATCTAGTTGGGACGATCATTTGCCATATGCAGAGTTCTCTTACAACAACAGTTACCAAACCAGTTTGAAGATGGCCCCTTTCGAAGCTTTGTACAGAAGGAGGTGTAGGATACCGCTGTCGTGGGACGAAGTCGGAGACCGCCAATTATTTGGACCTGACTTGATTAAAGAGTCTGAACAGAAGGTGAAATTGATTCGCGATAGGCTCAAGATAGCCCAGTCCAGATAGAAGAGTTATGCAGATTCTAAACGCAAGGAGACAGTTTACGAAGTCGGAGATAGAGCTTATCTTCGAGTATCTCCACTTCGGGGAACAAAGTGTTTTGGAGTTAAAGGGAAGTTAGCGCCACGATTTGTAGGACCATATCGAGTTTTGGAACGTATGGGAGAAGTGGCCTACAAGTTGGAATTGCCCGAAGGATTGTCAGGAGTACATGATGTGTTCCACGTTTCTCAGTTAAAGAAGTGTCACGCGGAGATGGCTGACGAACTGTTGAGAGATACAGTGCCTTTGGAAACTATTCAGTTGGATAAGGATTTGACCTACAAGGAGAAACCAGTTAAGATCCTCGAGTTTGCCAGCCGAGTTACTCGCAGCAAGGTTATCAAGTTTTGCAAAGTTCAGTGGAGCCACCACACGGAGGATGAAGCCACCTGGGAGCGAGAGGAAGATTTGCTCAAAGACCACCCTCACCTATTTTCTAGCCAACCCGAATCTCAAGGGCGAGATTCATCTTAAGGGGGGTAGGTTTGTAACATCCCAAATTTTCAATTTGGAATGTTATACATTAGATCATCATTGCATATCATATTTTATTTTGCATTTTGGTTGATCCTAGAAATTCTACGCAACTCAATGACCCACGGAGAGAGTTGGGGATTTCGTTATTTTCATATTTGAGTTTTCTCAAATTTTGAGAATAGGATCATTTGATTTTATTTATTTTATCATGAGTTATTTCTATTACAAAAATATGAGAGAGGGAATAAAATAACTTTCCCAAAATAGAGAAATATTGAGGATTTAATAATAAAATCAAACAAGATTTTATTTCAGAGTTTTTCGGTGTTTTATTTGAATTTAGGAAAAATGTGTGTTTTCAAAATTGCATTTAGGGCCCAAATAAATGTTCACTTTGTCGGGCTTGATTTTAGAAGCCCAGGAAAATTTATTTCGGGATTTTTGGAGTCCGTTTAGTATTTCTTTTTATTTTTCTTCCAAGCGGAATAAAAAAAGGGGAACCGACCTAACGGGGCCATGTCCGGATAGGACTCTGGCCCGGCAGGCTTTAAAAGCCGGCCTAGCCCCCGGGGAGGAACCCTAGCCCCAGCCCCGAGCCGCCCCCAGCCGCCCGCGCCCGCCGCCGCCGCTCGCACCGCCCCGCCGCCACCGCGCCGCCGCCGCCGCACGCCGGAGCCGCCGCGCTGCCGTGCCGCCGAGGTTCGCCGCCGCCTCGTAATCCGCGCCGCCCGTTTTTTTAGAAAACCGATTGGTTTTCGTCGGTTTAATAGATTCGGTTTTTTAAATAGATCGCTTTTTCCAGTTTATTTATTTTAGCGAGCGTTCGTCGTTTTTCTTTTTCTCGGATTAAATCCGCAATTTTTCTGATCGTGATTCCTGATCCGATTTTCGTTTTAGTTTAACTTTTCGCTCGTTTATCGGAATCAGGCGATTCAAGCGCCTAGAGTTTCGTCTCGAAATCCTCTATCCGTTTAACCAAGTTAAACAAGATTTTGCTACTGTAAAATTTGCCCTAGATCTAGATTACTAGAACGAAGTTGTTTTCTTCCGCCGTTTGTTTTTTTCGTTGCTTCGTTCGATTTGATTTTTTTTTTGCCAACCGGAGTTCTTAAGTTGAACCTTCTGGTTAGATCTCTTATTTGAGTTTTACCTGTGCATTAGTTGAGTACTTATTGTATGCTTGTTTATTTGTCTACGATAGAGTATCCGGAGTGTGCCGCCTGTTATTTCGAATCGCTAGGTTTCCCGGGTCATCAGCAAGGCAAGTAACACTTTGATCATACCTTTTCTACTACCCAGTTTTATTGCATTAGATCAATCCTCACACATTGCATGATTAGGATCTAATTAAATTGTGGGATGGGAAGTAGATGAGGTAGTACCTATTACCTGTTTATTATCAAACCTTTGGGAGTTACTTCTACGTTTGCTTATTACGCCATGCTATGCTAGTAGACGTGGATTGGGTGAGTGATATCCATGACAGATGTGAGATTGATAATAAATGGTTTATCTAAGGTGGCAACTTAAACACACATCTGGGTGGATTGAGGCACCTGGGTATTCCAGGACTTGCCTGTTTTCTTTTGGACCGCCACACAGGCTCAAAGGGATCATAAGACTATTCATACTAGAAACTTCCGTGTGCAGCCACAAGCTATTATGGGCTCTAGCATAGTTGACTAAGTTGTGCGAACTCTTACAGTGGTAGACTAGCAGATGTAGGGGATGTAGGTGGTACGGTCTACCCGATCGTAAGGTGCTAGCGCTTCTGAAAGACTATGTCTCGGTCATCCGTCTTCTCAAACACCATGTAGCGCGAGAAACCAAACGGAGGCGATCGAGTCTTGTGGGGAAAAATGCGCAAACCTCTGCAGAGTGTAATAAACTAATCATGGTTAGCCGTGTCCCCGGTTTGGACATCTTGAGTATCTAGTACTTGGATTATCATGTGAATCTCAACATGTTACTCTAAATTAATTTTGTTGGGTTTTGTTTAATGATGATGCTTAATTGGAATTGAGAATGTTGTCAACCATTCTCAATGTTTAACAACCACCTTGATAGTAATTAAAATTTTATTCCTTTGAAGTAGGGAAAAATTGGCTTTACGCAAAACTGTAACCATAGAGCTTTCCACCAGCCAAATATGCATATAGTATAGCTGTTTCATTCCATTACTCTCTATGTGTTACCTTGCCAGCATATTCCATGTGCTGACCCGTTTTCGGGCTGCAACGTTAATGTTGCAGACTTTTCAGACGACGATTAAGGAGTTTTTAGGTCGTGGTTCTATACTCAGTGATGCCGTTGGAGTTGATGGACTCACTTATCTTCCAAGCCTTCCGCTGTTATCGTTATTAGATGGCCTTAAGCCATATTTATTGTAATAAGTTCTCTTTGGAGACACTCGATGTAATAAGTGTGTGATTGCTACTCTGTTATAAATCCTCCGAGTACTGTGTGGTGTCAGCATTACTGATCCAGGGATGACACCGGAGCATAGAGATCAGACCGTTTAAGGTCTGGTCGCTACAGAGGATGATATTTAAACCACTTCTCCTTAGGGAGACCAACATAAGTAGCAAAAGATTCACAGAAAGAAGCTACTATCTCAGAATCAAGTCCATATTTAGTGCTAAACTTACGGAAAATATCGGTATCCATAAAAGATTTAACACAATCAAACTTACGTGTCATACCTGACTCCTTACCATTGTCGAGGTCCCAATCTTCAGAGTTGCGTTTAATTCTATCCAATAAATCCCATTTGAATTCAATAGTCTTCATCATAAAAGAGCCAGCACAAGAAGTATGAAGCATGGTGCGATTGTTATCAGAAAGCCAAGCATAAATTTTTTGAAGAATTGTTTCTCTTGGAAGCTCATACTTGGGGCATGAATATAACATTGATTTAAGCCTCCCCCAAGCTTGAGAGATGCTTTCTCCTTCGCAAGGCCAAAATATATATATATATATATATATATATATATAATTGCGATCACAATGAACAAGATGCATAGGGTAATACTTTTGATAAAATTCCAATTTCAATCTTCTATAGTTCCATGATCCCATATCATCACATAGCCTATACCATGTCAATGTGTCTCCCTTCAAAGATAAAGGGAAGACCTTATTCTTAGCAACATCATCGGAAATACCTGCAAGCTTAAATAATCCACAAACTTCATCCACATATATTAGGTGTTCATCAGGATGCTTTGTTCCATCTCCTGTAAAAGGATTAGCTAGCAGTTTTTCTATTATACTCAAAGGATACTCATAAGGAATTTCATTTTCAAATGGTTCAGTAGGTTGAGGAGCAACTCTTTGCTCTACTGGTCGGGGTGAAGATACCCCGAACAAGCCACTCAGAGGATTACTTTCCATAGTAACAAGTGACAGTAAATTTCAGCACAGTATATAAATTTTTCCTTACCAAATTCCACCTACCAAAGGCGCTTCACTCCCCGGCAACGGCGCCAGAAAAGAGTCTTGATGACCCACAAGTATAGGGGATCTATCGTAGTCCTTTCGATAAGTAAGGGTGTCGAACCCAACGAGGAGCAGAAGGAAATGATAAACAGTTTTCAGCAAGGTATTCTCTGCAAGTACTGAAATAAGTGGTAACAGATAGTTTTGTGATGAGATAATTTGTAACGAGCAACAAGTAACAAAAGTAAATAAAGTGCAGCAAGGTGGCCCAATCCTTTTTGTAGCAAAGGACAAGCCTGGACAAACTCTTATATAAGGAAAAGCGCTCCCGAGGACACATGGGAATATCGTCAAGCTAGTTTTCATCACGTTCATATGATTCGCGTTTGGTACTTTGATAATTTGATATGTGGGTGGACTGGTGCTTGGGTGTTTTTCTTACTTGAACAAGCATCCCACTTATGATTAACCTCTATTGCAAGCATCCGCAACTACAACAAAAGTATTAAAGTAAACATAACCATAGCATGAAACATATGGATCCAAATCAGCCCCTTACGAAGCAATGCATAAACTAGGGTTTAAGCTTGTGTCACTCTAGCAACCCATCATCTACTTATTACTTCCCAATGCCTTCCTCTAGGCCCAAATAATGGTGAGGTGTTATGTACTCGACGTTCACATAACACCACTAGAGGCGAGACAACATACATCTCATCAAAATATCGAACGAATACCAAATTCACATGACTACTAATAGCAAGACTTCTCCCTTGTCCTCAGGTACAAACGTAACTACTCACAAAGCATAAACATGTTCATAATCAGAGGGGTATTAATATGCATAAAGGATCTGAACATATGATCTTCCACTAATTAAACCAACTAGCATCAACTACAAGGAGTAATTAACACTATTAGCAACCTACTAGCACCAATCCGGACTTGAAGACAAGAATCGGATATAAGAGATGAACTAGGGTTTTAAGATGAGATGGTGCTGATGAAGATGTTGATGGAGATTGCCCTCTCCCGATGATAGGAGCGTTGGTGATGACGATGGTGATGATTTCCCCCTCCGGGAGGGAAGTTTCCCCGGCAGAACAGCTCTGCCGGAGCTCTAGATTGGATCCGCCAAGGTTCCGCCTCGTGGCGGCGGAGTTTCGTCCCGAAAGGTTGCTTCTTATTTTTTTCTCGATGAAATACTTCATATAGGAGAAGATGGTCATCGGAGAGCCACGAAGGGGCCCACGAGGCAGGGGGGCGTGCCCTAGGGGGGCACCCCCCACCCTCGTGAGAAGGGTGTGGTCCCCCTGGTCTTCATCTTTGGCGGGGATTTTTCATTATTTATTATAAGGTGTTTCGTGGAGTTTCAGGACTTTTGGAGTTGTG
Organism: Triticum urartu; assembly: GCF_056163025.1. Lineage (NCBI taxonomy): Eukaryota > Viridiplantae > Streptophyta > Magnoliopsida > Poales > Poaceae > Triticum > Triticum urartu. Next base: position 48,965,918 of record NC_141875.1, read on the forward strand.
CAGAATAGGTCTCTAATATTTGCTCCTTTTCCAGCCCAGAATTCCAGCTGCCAGCATTCTCCCTCCTTATGCAAACCTTGTAAAATAAGAGAGAATAGCCATAAGTATTGTGACATAATGTGAAATAACAGCCCATAATGCAATAAATATCGATATAAAAGCATGACGCAAAATGGATGTATCGGCTCACGTGCTATCTGAGTCGGTGGGACTTGCTGCTGCTTTAGTGGAGGAGTCAGGATCTTCTTCTGTCACTACTAAGGGTCGTAAGGGTAAAAAAAATGTGCCCGACTGCATGGTCACTGTGCGTAGAAGTTTGAGGTCAAACAAATATGATGGTTTTAAGACTCAAAACCTGACGGATGGTAAACTAAAGCTCTCTGTCGGTGTCAAAACCGGCGGATCTCGGGTAGGGGGTCCCGAACTGTGCGTCTAGGCGGATGGTAACAGGAGACCGGGGACACGGTGTTTTTACCCAGGTTCGGGCCCTCTCGATGGAGGTAAAACCCTATGTCCTGCTTGATTAATATTGATGATATGGGTAGTACAAGAGTAGATCTACCACGAGATCAGAGAGGCTAAACCCTAGAAGCTAGCCTATGGTATGATTGTTTGTTCGTCCTACGGACTAAAACCCTCCGGTTTATATAGACACCGGAGAGGGCTAGGGTTACACAGAGTCGGTTACAATGGTAGGAGATCTACATATCCGTATCGCCAAGCTTGTCTTCCACGCCAAGGAAAGTCCCTTCCGGACACGGGACGAAGTCTTCAATCTTGTATCTTCATAGTCCAGGAGTCCGGCCGAAGGTATAGTCCGGCGATCCGGACATCCCCTAATCTAGGACTCCCTCAGTAGCCCCTGAACCAGGCTTCAATGACGACGAGTCCGGCGCGCAGATTGTCTTCGGCATTGCAAGGCGGGTTCCTCCTCCAAGTACTTCATAGAAGAATTTGAACACAAAGGTAGTGTCCGGCTCTGCAAAATAAGTTTCCACATATTGCCATCGAGAGAATAATATTTACACAAATCTAATCTGCTGACGTATTCCGTAGCATGACATCACACCACGGCCAAGTCTTTATTCGAATCGTTTTACTGTCCCACCTCAGCGCGTTTAGCGAGGCGGTTTCCTTGGCACGTCTTGTCAAAGCAGAGATTGTGTCCCCTTATTCCAGGATTCTCATCAATACGGGCGTGGGTAACCCAACCGTACCCATTGGTATGTTTTCTCGATCAAAGGCGAGTCCTAAACGGTCACGGGGAGGGCCCTTGGTATTCAACCTATTATAAAGAGACCAAGGCCTTACTCCTTTCTTTCAATCTCAAACGAGTTCGCCCTTCGCCTCGAGTTCCAACACCCAAGGCTCCAGATTTCAGGCGCTTTGGACCTTCGACAATGTCTGGTTCCGACCTTCGAGGCCGATGGATGCCCTCCTCCGTCACGGAGGAGGACATGCTGAAGTTGAGAGAGGCCAGGTTCTTGACCGGCGAAATCTGGCATAGGCTGCCTGCTCAAGGGCAGGTCATTCCCACTCCCAAGCCTAGTGAGAGTGTGGTGTTCATGTCTCACTTCCTTCGGGGGCTAGGCTTCCCGACGGATCCCTTCGTGAGGGGGCTCATGTTTTATTATGGGCTGGAATTTCATGACTTAGCTCCGGAGTCCATCCTCCATATTTCCTCATTCATCGTCGTGTGTGAAGCCTTCCTCCGTATTACTCCTCACTTCGGACTATGGCTCAAGACCTTCAAAGTAGAGACGAAGATGATCGAGGGATGGCACGCGGAGTGCGGAGGTGCTTTTATAAGCAAGAATGCTGGTGCACCATGGCCTGAGGGCTCTTTTCAAGAGGAGTCCAGCTTATGGCAACGAGAGTGGTTTTACATCACCGTTCCCAGGGGCACCAAGTGGGTGGCGCCACCTGCCTTTCGCTCGGGTCCCCCACCACAGCTAGTGTCATGGGTCAACAAAGGACTGGACTGGGGGCCATCCAAGGACGTGCCCGTGTTGCAGGGCCGCATTCGAGATCTCTTAGAAAGAGACATTAGCCTGGTCGTGGTGACGCAGGTCATGTTGACCCGCCGAGCCTTGCCCGGCAAACGTCGCCCCCTTCGCCTGTGGGAGTTCAATCCGGAGAGACCACGAGCTCTCTAGCATTTCATGGGCGCAACGCCCGTGGAGATGTACAAATTGTTCTTCGGATCACAAGCAATGTGTCCGGACTTGACCGAGGACGCAGGCCTGAGCTGCAATCGCCCGGATACTCAAGTAAGTAGCCTTGTGCCCGGACTCGCTATCCGTATATTTATCATAAAATTGCCCCTAAAAGAGTTGTCCTTTAAATAGGAGGGATAGCGAAAGCAAAGCTAATCAGGTGTCCGGCCCCCCTCCCCGAGACCACGCCAGATCCCGTGCTAGTCAGGATGTTGGAGGTTGTGCCTTCGGAGGAAAGCGAGGGAGGGGACAAGGAAGCTACAGCCTCCTCGAAGAAGGTTGTACGGAAGGGAGGAAACGAAAATTCCTCTCCTCAAGGGAAGAAGAGGACCTCCTCTGACGACCCGGAGACCATGGCCTCAAAGCGGGGGAAGAAATCTTCGTCAGAGGATCCTGCGCCGGGGGATACTTCGGCCGAATTATGCCCTCAAGGGGATCAGCCCTCCACCGAGCCATAAGTAGAGAGTAGTTTTTCTTTTTAAGAAATGAGAGAGATCCTTGCGTTATATCTGAGAAGAGTAATCGAAAATTTACCTTGTAGCTCGAACCTTAGCCCTTCTCAGCAGAGCTCGTCTTCGAGGGATCTTCTTCCGGAGATGATGGAGAGCGGAATGCCTCCCCCTACCGTACCGCCTTGCGAGGCGGGCGACCCTAAGGTATCGTCGCGGAGGGTTTCTCCGAATCCGGCAGGGCCGGAAGGTAGTCATATGGCCCCCCAAAGCCCTCCACGTCCGGCCTTCGAAAAGGGCCATTGGACGAGTCCGGCATCGTCTGGTGCGCGGTCGGAGGAGCTAAAAGATCTGCTAGGGCGAGCATCTATCTCAGAGGAGCACCGTGCATTGATGGGTACGGTGATTGAGAGGATTTCATCCGCGGAGAGCGGATTGCACGAGGCCGTTAGGAGTTGACTGACAGGTTTTGAGGTACATGAAATAATGTACCCTTTTTGGACCGTTGCGCATAAATAAGATGCGCCCTGTGTAGATAGTAGCCCCTGAGACTCTGTGTGTTGTCAAAAGTGACGGCGCGCAGAGGATCATAATCCCAGGTCTAATATGCTGCCTTCATACGTAGGTGGCGAAGTGTCGGGTGGCCAGCCAGACTGATGAATTTGCCGAGCTAAAGCGGCAACTTGACGTGGCAGATGCTGACATCGCGCTTGTCAACAAGCGGCTTGACAAGGCACAAGGTATGTAATTACTCCAGCGGCACCTGGTAAGAGGAGCTTTATGCCAGTATCTTACAATGTGTGTGCTTGATGCAGATGGTGCTGCTGCCATGGAGAATCTTTGGGCGGAACTTGCCCGAGCCAAGGAGCAAGCCAGGAAAAGTGATGCGGCTGCCGGAAAGGCAATTGAAGAGCTGAAAGCCGAACAGGCTGCTCACTGCCGAAGCAAGAAGGAAATGGCCGAGATGGTTGTGAAGCTGAAGAGCGCTGCTGACCGTTGCAAGCTTCTTGAAAAAGAAGATCAGGCGGAACAGACAGACCTAGAGAAGGCCGTTGCCGATGCCAAGGATGCTCGCTCTGCGATGAGAGCTATGAAGGAGGAGCTGCGTCAGGCCGGAGAGATCACGGCTGGAAAGCCCTTTATGCTGCGGAGGAAGTTCTGTGATCCTAAACATGCTCCGTTAGACTGGATGTGGAGTACGGCGGACACCTATCTAGATTGGGCAGCGAGTGCCGCAGATGCGGCCGAACACTTCCGAGATCAAGAAGATCGCGAACTGGAAAAGCTCTTTTGGTCGCAGTTCCACAATCCGGAGCGTCCACTGTCATTAGCCGATCATTTGGCCGAATGGGCCGAGCTAAATAGGTTGTCCGGACTCGCCATGAAGTATGTCATGAGTCATCTGTGGCCAGAGAGGCTAGAGCCAAAAAGTTATTTCAACTTGGTGCAGCAGTTCCTTGGTGCGGCGCCGCATATCAATGCGATGAAGAGGTCAGCGTGCATAGAGGGTGCGCGGATGGCTCTTGCCCGTGTCAAGACATACTGGGCGGAAATGGAGGCCACCGCTGTTGCATCCCCAAACTCGGATGGAAGCCGAGTACCTGCCGAGCACTATTTTCAGGAAGTTCCGCAAGGCGCTCGTTTAATAGAGACACAGTGCTCGAAGGATACCATATTCGAATAGCATATGTTATTGTAAAACAATATTTTGATAAATTGTAGAAGCTTTTTATACTTGTGCCTACAAGTATTATAATACCTCCTGTGCGGCCGTTTAACATATATGTATATATAATCTGAAAGATGGCAGTCGTCGGCTTCAGCCCCCACGCACATAATGCGGCGGTGTTCGCAGAAGGCGCATTTTCACACTTGATCCAATGTCTTGGTCCTACAAAGGAGGTGATAGCGCAGTGAACTAGGCAATCGGACTGTGATGCTTTATCACTTTCACTTAGCCATAGGAGTTTGACAGTGAGGCTACTTATATAGCCCCTGGTGGCGCCTGCGCTCGCCGGAACTCGGGGCGCGTATGTGCCTGGCCGGGAAGCGGCCCTTCGTTAATGCGGAGGAATCCTAAAGATTCCGGTAAGTCATCGAGTGGTTGACCAGTCTCACGCTATATCATGACAGTCAGTTTTCGGCTTTCTCTACTGAGGTGCTCGCCTGGCCGAACTGGGGCACAATCGCAGTAGTTCTCCTGGTGCCACCTTAGCCGATAGAGTGGAACGTAAGGTAGCAAAACACAGGAGCTGGGAAAACCCAACATTTGACCAAAGACATGATTCAGAGCTGATGCATATAAGGCCAAACTCGCGACGCCGAACACTCCCTAAGGTATTCGGTCTTTATGAGGGCGGGAGGGATAACGCCCTTAGTAATAAGCCCCTAGTGTCCAGGTACGCGCAAAACTCTGACGTGGCCACATGCCAAAATGCCAGCCTCCTCCTTGGTTATACCAAGAAACCAGGGGATGTGTATCAACAAGAGACAGTAAAAAAGGTTTACGCAGGGTCTTAATCTGAAAAGAATCCTTGGAACGGGTCCCTGCTGCACGTCTGCGCCTGTGTCTCTGTTGTGCTGTATCCTGGACGGGCGTAGCACGGTGTTCATCTGTAAAAGAGAGGAACTTAGTTGAAGAAAGTTCGTGTCGAACATGAGTTATACTAAATAAACAAAGTATAAATCGAAATGGGTAAAATTGAGCTTTATTGTCTCTTGTTTTATATGCGCGGAGCCCCTAGTACAGGGGTATACGGCTATCAAGCCTTTATCAATTGTATGTTTATGCCGGACTCGTCTAGCCGTGTCCGTGGTCTTGATGACCTGTTAAGGTGCTTTGGCTGGTGAAGCCGCTTTATTGTGGGGCTGTCAAGGCAGCCGCACTGTCTTCCGCGCGGGAGGAACACTCAATGTTTTCCCTTTAATGAGATGATGCCTCGTGGACCGGGCATCTTAAGCGTAAGAGATGCATAATGCGGTATTGCGTTAAAGCGGGCGAAAGCTTCATGTCCCAGCAGTGCTTGATAGCTACTTGAGAATGGGGCGATGTGGAAAGTTAGCTGTTCGCGATGGAAGTTATCGGGGGAGCCGAACATAACTTCTAGCCGGAGAGAACCCATGCAACGGGCATCCGGGCCTGGCGTTACCCCTTGAAAGGAGGTTTTGCTATGGCAAATTTTTGTTGGGTCTATCCCCATGTTGCGGATTGTGTCCTGGTACAACAGGTTTAGACCACTGCCGCCGTCCATCAGGACATTTGTAAAGTGGAGTCCGCCGATTATTGGATCTAATATACCAAGGCAGTCCAGCCTGCGTTCCGGATACTTCTAGAGTAATCCTGATGGTCGAAGGTGATCGGTTTTAACAACCATTGGCGAGACTCCTTTGGGATAGGCCGTATGGCGCGTATCTCTGTTGGCGCCATTCTGTTCGTCACGTGAAGTAAGTTTACTGTTTTGACTTCTTGTGGGAAATCCTTTTGTTTCCTAGTGCTCTGCTTGTGGGGTTCGTCGTCGTCCTCACATGGTGTGTCGAGCCCCTTGTGTTCGGCGTTGAGTTTGCCGGATTGCTTGAAAACCCAACAATCTCTATGGGTATGGTTCGGAGGCTTCCCGGGAGTACTGTGTATTTGACATATCTTGTCCAAGATTTTGTTTAAGTTGGATAGCTCGTCCCTATTATCCTTGAGGGGCGGCTTTTTCTGATTCTGCCGCGAGCTTTTGAATCCGGTGTTGACCGCCGTGCTCTTTGGGTTGTTTCCCTTATTCTGGCGCTGGTCTTTGCTGCGTCGGGGTTTTCCGTTTCCGTCCGTAACTTCGGATGTACTTGGGTCGCTGGTGCTACATCTTGCTAACCAGCTGTCCTCTCCTGCAAAAGCGGGTCATGAGGCTTGTTAATTCGGCCATTGTTCTTGGCTTTGCTTGGCCGAGGTGTCTGGCGAGCCATTCGTCTCGAACGTTATGCTTAAAAGCTGCTAGGGCTTCGGCATTCGGACAGTCAGCTATCTGATTCTTTTTAGTAAGAAATCTGTTCCAGAATTTCCGGGCTGACTCTCCGGGCTGTTGAGTTATGTGACTGAGATCGTCTGCATCCGGAGGGCGGACATAGGTCCCTTGAAAATTTGCCCGGAAAGCATCCTCAAGCTCTTCCCAACTTCCCATGGTGTTTTCGGGAAGGCTTTTGAGCCAATGCCGGGCTGGCCCTTTAAGCTTGAGGGGTAAGTATTTTATGGCGTGGAGGTCATCTCCTCTGGCCATGTGTATGTGGAGGATATAATCCTCGATCCAGACCCCAGGGTCAGTTGTTCCGTCGTACGCCTCTATGTTTACGGGCTTGAATCCCTCTAGAAATTCATGGTCCAGCACCTCATTGGTGAAACATAGGGGGTGTGCGGCACCCCTGTATTTGGGTGTGCCGTGATGTTCGGATATTTGTTTTGTTGAATTGCTTACTAGAGCTTGCTTTCTTGGCCCGTAGATAGATCTGGCTGGGCCATCTTTTTGATGCGGATCCTTTGGTGGATCGCATGCCGGCTTGTGTGCGGCGCCGCTTGCCGCTCCATGCTGGCCATGCGGTCGTCTATCCGACCGGGTGGCTTTCCTATTTTTTGACTGCGGGGGCTCTAAGGCCTCCTCGTCAAATTCAGGCAGTAGCTTTCACTTTGGATAGCTTTTTGTGCGGTGACTGCCGCCATATTTGTCTGCGGTGTTGCGTACTTTGCTCCATCTGATTCTGAGTGCATCTTCCGCATTTTTGAGCTTCCGCTTCTGCTTTTTCAGGCTACGCGCAGTGGCGACGAGACTTTTGTGGAGGTTCTTCTGCTCCATGAGCCTATCCGGCGTAAGGTCGTCCGGACTGTTGTTTTCGCCAGGGACGGGGTGTTCGGTTTGTTTATCCAAGTTGCTCTGTTCGGACGGTTGCTCGAAGGCATGTTCGTCATCCGCTGGCTCGTCCTGCTCTATGGCTAGGTCTGTATGGCTGCTGTCTCTGTCGAGGCAGGGCTTGGAGCGGCACTTACGTCGCCGCTTTGATTGCTTTTCGAGTGAACGATCCCTCGTTGCATCCCTGTGTTCCTCGTCATCACTTCATTTGGGTGTGTCCACCATGTATACATCATGAGATGAGGTGGTTGTCTAGTGCCTTATAGGCGTTGGTTCATGTTCATCTCCTACATCATCGTCCATACCATCGATGTCTTCGGAGTCGAAGTCGAGCACGTCGTTTAAATTATCGACAGTGGCTACGAAGTGGGCGGTGGGTGGGCATCGAATTTCTTCGTCGTCCACATCCCAATCCTGCCGGTCATAGTCCGGCCAGGACTCTCCTGACAAAGAGAGAGACCTGAGTGAATTCAGAATGTCGCCGAAGGGCGAGTGCTAAAAGATGTCTGCGGCGGTGAACTCCATGATCGGCGCCCAATCGGATTCGATCGGTAGGGGCGCGGAGGGCTTGGAGTCCGGAGAGGAGTCCGGCATCTTGGAGTCACGGGCTTCGCGGAGGACAAGGCTGGTGTTCGGCTTGATCGCCGTAGAGATTGCAGCCCCCGAGGCAGTGTCTAACCACCTATCCTCGATTGGTGTGGTTGGTTCCGAGCCAAGGGTCGGAGCGGACACAAGTGCGGCCTCCAGGGCACTGTTCGGCGGCAGAGCTAGATCATGCCCACCGGGACAGTGCGGCGCGCTCGGCTGCGGCTCAGATCTGTCGAAGATCAAGTCTCCGCGGTCGTCCGCTGTGTAGTTTAAACTTCCAAATCTGACTTGACGGCCAGGGGCGTAGATTTCGATCTGCTCCAGATGGCCAAGTGAATTGGCTCGCAGTGCAAAGCCGCCAAATATGAAGATCTGTCCGGGGAGAAAAGTCTCACCCTGGATCGCATCGTCGTTGATGATCGGAGGAGCCATCGGGCCTAAAAGTGACGACACAGAGGAACTCTCAATGAAATCACCAATGTCGGTGTCAAAACCGGTGGATCTTGGGTAGGGGGTCCCGAACTGTGCGTCTAGGCGGATGGTAACAGGAGACCGGGGACACGATGTTTTTACCCAGGTTCGGGCCCTCTCGATGGAGGTAAAACCCTACGTCCTGCTTGATTAATATTGATGATATGGGTAGTACAAGAGTAGATCTACCACGAGATCAGAGAGGCTAAACCCTAGAAGCTAGCCTATGGTATGATTGTCTGTTCGTCCTACGGACTAAAACCCTCCGGTTTATATAGACACCGGAGAGGGCTAGGGTTACATAGAGTCGGTTACAATGGTAGGAGATCTACATATCCGTATCGCCAAGCTTGCCTTCCACGCCAAGGAAAGTCCCTTCCGGACACGAGACGAAGTCTTCAATCTTGTATCTTCATAGTCCAGGAGTCCGGCCGAAGGTATAGTCCGGCTATCCGGACACCCCCTAATCCAGGACTCCCTCACTCTCCAAGGTCAAACCCCGTGTAACCTCGACTGCTAAAACTCGAGTGGTGATCTTTGAACCTGACGATGTGGATGCCTCAATTCCTCCACCTACTCCAATCGCTATCATTCAGCAGGTGGGCATCCAGAAGTGTGCTATTCCTCCTGAGGAGCTCTCTAATGACGCTCTCATGGCGCCAAAGGGAGCGGGCTCCTCCTCTTCGGCCTAATTACAGTGCTTTTACCTCATTTTATGGCTCTTTTACAAAACTGGAATGTTTTATGTTGGAATGTTTGTGGTCTAAACTCCGATGATAAACTATTAGTCTTATCTAATGCTATCTCGTCAAGTGGTTGCTCTATAATCTGTTTGCAGGAGACTAAAAAGCAGGTGATTGATTTGGCTTTTATTAAATCTTGTTGCCCTCGTCGTTTTGATAAGTTTGCGTACACCCCCTCCCGCGGTGCCTTTAGAGGCATTGCCACGATTTGGAATAGTGCTATTTTTGACGGGTCGGTTGCTTTCACGCAAGATTTTTCCCTAGGATTAAATTTACATCCATGCAATCTTCTCAAACTTGGACGCTGGTAAATATTTATGGTCCATGCCAGGGGGACAACAGGATCACATACACTGATTGGCTTCTTGATCTGAACATCCCAAATGATGAAGACTGGCTTCTTTTAGGAGATTTTAACTACATTAGAAGCCCTGAAAACAGAAACAAACCAGGTGGCAACTTCACTGATATGAATACGTTTAACGAGTTCATCAGAACATAATCTTTGATTGAACTTCCCATTAAAGGCCGTAAGTACACCTGGAATAATATGCAAACGCGACCACTGCTCAAACAATTGGATTGGTTCTTTACATCCACTAACTAGACCCATAACTATCCAAACACTATGGTCAAACCAATGGGCAAACCAGTCTCTGATCACATTCCTTGTTGTGTCATGATTCAAACATCTATACCACGCTCCAAAATCTTCAGATTTGAATCATATTGGGTTCATCACCCGGGTTTCTATGAGACTATCTCCACTGCATGGTCCAAACCGGTCCGATCCACAAACCCTGCCAACTGTGCTATGCAGAAAATTTAAACTTCTAAGAGGGGCCTTAAAAAATGGAGCAAGAACATTTCAAAGTTGTCCATTGCCATTCAGAACCTCCAATAAGGCACTAACAGAACTAGACGCTCTTGAGAACAAAAGAGACCTCATTGATCCGGAGTTCAACTTCCGAAAAATTCTTAAAAAGCATATACTCAGGCTACTTTCATATCAGAGGCAATACTGGAAGAAGCGATGCACTATTCGGTGGATTAAATTTGGTGACGAACAACCGAAATTCTTTCAAGCTCTAGCCTCAGAGAGATATAGAAAAAATAACATTGCCACACTTCAACTGCTTGACGGTTCTACAGTAGAAGATCATGCTAGCAAAGAGGCCATCACTTTTCAAACATTTAAAACAAGACTGGGTACCTCAAAACCGTTCCAAATGAAATTCGACTTACCTAGTATCATTAAAAGAATTGCAGATCTTGATCAACTTACTGTGCCATTCACTCATGAGGAGATTGACCAAGTCATCAAAGAAATGCCTGCTAATAGAGCTCCAGGACTAGACGGCTTCAACGGTTTGTTGCTAAAAACTTGTTGGCATATCATTAAGGAAGACTTCTACAAGTTTTGTTCAGAATTCTTTGATGGTGGCCTCAACCTCGAGAGCATAAATGATGGTATCATTACCCTGATACCCAAGATCAACTCACCGGCTGAAGTAAGTGATTATAGACCCATCACATTGTTGAATTGTTGCCTAAAAGTGATCACCAAATTGCTTGCAAACAGACTCCATAAAATCATTCTTAAAATTATCCATCGTAATCAATATGGCTTCATTCGGGGGAGATCCATTCAGGACTGCCTAGCGTGGGCATTTGAATACATTTTTCAATGCCAAGCATCAAAAAAAGGAATAATTCTCTTAAAACTAGACTTTGCCAAAGCCTTTGACACGATTGAGCATGAAGCAATGATTGCAATTATGAGAAGCATGGGATTCAATGAGATGTGGATAGGATGGATTCAAAGCATCTTTTCATCGGGAAAATCTTCGGTTCTACTTAATGGTGTCCCGGGCCGACAATTTTTTTGCAAATGCGGGGTACGTCAGGGTGACCCACTGTCGCCCCTAATCTTTGTTGTTGCGGCGGATTTACTTCAGGCAGCAATCAATGAGGCTTACAAACAAGGGCACATTCAATTACCTTTCCCCCGCACTGGCCAAACAGATTACCCAGTGATTCAATACGTGGACGATACTATCCTCGTCATGCCAGCATGCCCCATTCAAGTCAATACAATCAAAGGTATACTCACAGATTACGCTACCTCTATTGGCCTCAAAATAAATTTTCACAAATCTACCCTAATCCCAATCAACTGCGATACCTCACTCTCCAACTCCCTAGCACAAATATTTGGATGTAACGTTGGCAAAATGCTATTCACTTACTTGGGATTACCGCTTGGCACAACAAGGCCCTCGGTGCAAGATCTTATGCCCCTGGTTTGCTCAGTGGAAAGAAGATTATCCTCTACCCTTAACTTGATGTCATATGGAGCAAAACTCAACCTGCTAAACTCGGTGATCACATCCCTGATGATCTTTGCACTCTGCACCATGAAATTCCCACCAAAAACCCTAGAACTTCTTGATAAGCTTCGAAGAAGATGTCTATGGACAAAGAAAACCGACCAAGGTGAAACCTGTAATTCCCTGGCCTCTTGGGACATGATCTGCCAACCCAAAGAGAGTGGAGGCCTTGGAATCATCAATCTAAAAGTCCAGAGTGAGGCACTACTCTTGAAATACCTCCACAAGTTCTACAACAAGTTTGATTTGCCGTGGGTGGACTTGATCTGGACCTCATACTATACCAACAAAATCCCTCATGCCTCTGACCCTTGTGGCTCCTTCTGGTGGCGTGATGTACTCAAGCTAACACCAATATATCGTGGCATCACAAAAATTTCAGTTTATGAGGGCTCAAATGTCCTAATGTGGAAGGACCAGTGGACCGATTCGATCCTAGCTGATTCACACCCTAGAGCTTTCTCTTTTACTAAAGATGAAGACATATCTCTCAGAGCTTTCTTAGGTATTACGTCTCTGCATGAAGCGTTTCACCTACCCCTATCTATGCAAGCGAGGGAAGAGGTACGCGATCTTCAAGTTATTGCGGCCAACATTGATCTCAACGACACAATGCATGATACCTGGATGTGTACTTGGGGGCGAAGGATTTCACGGCAAGAAGATACTACAGGTTCTACTTTCGCAACGTGAGGGCGCATGGGACCTACCGATGGCTATGGAAATCTAAAGTCACGTCAAAAATCAAGGTTTTTGGTTGGCTACTTCTCTCCGACAGACTAAACACTAGAAACATGCTCAAATGGAGACATTACAACATCGGGAACAACTATAATTGCATCCTCTGTGGACAAACAATTGAGGAAACCATCGACCACATGATCTTTCGATGCCAATTCAGCAAAACCTGTTGGGTCAAGATCAACCTTGCATGGGCAAGTACTGTCTCCAGACTCTCAATGATCACGGAAGCAAAAACTAACTGGGGGAGGCCAATGTTCACGGAAATTTTCTTGCTTGCCGCATGGAGCATTTGGAAGGAAAGAAACAATAAACACTTCAAAAGTGTCGTGCCAACTCTTCGGTCTTGGCTAAGCAGATTCAAGGAGGACTTTTCTTTGCTCCAATATAGGGTCAAAGAGTCAAAACAACCTTTCATCTTTAGTTTCTTAGAGAGTATCGCTTAGACTCGTCTTTCTAGCTTGAGAGTAAAATGGCAAACAGAGTTGGTATTGGCTAGGTTATATACAGCTCACCTCACCTCCCACACATGTATTTGTAAATATCCATTATTTAATATATTATGCCGTAGAACAATTGTTCTACAGTCACATGGGTCAAAAAAAAGCATGTGCGTAGTTCTTGGTTTTGATGACTTGTAGATTTTTGCATCTGTTGCATGGTAATCCCTACCCCTCGCATTGACATCAATTGATGGGCATCTCCATAGCCCATTGATTAGCCGCGTCGATGTGTGACTTTCTTCCTTTTTGTCTTCTCCACACAACCTCCGCCATCATATTCTATTCCACCTATAGTGCTATGTCCATGGCTCACGCTCATGTATCGCGTGAAGGTTAAGTTTGAGAATACTAAAGTATGAAACAATTTCTTGGCTTGTCATCGGGGTTGTGCATGATTTGAAAATTTTGTGTGACGAAGATGGAGCATAGCCAAACTATATGATTTTGTAGGGACGAACTTTCTTTGGCCATGTTATTTTGAGAAGACATGATTACTTTATTAGTATGCTTGAAGTATTATTGTCTTAATGTCAAATGATAGACTATTGCTTTGAATCACTCGTGTCTTAACATTCATGCCGTGATTAGAGTACATGATCAAGATTATGCTAGGTAGCATTCCACATAAAAAATTATCTTTTTTATCATTTGCCTATTCGAGGACGAGTAGGAATTAAGCTTGGGGATGCTGATACGTCTCCGTCGTATCTATAATTTTTTATTGTTCCATACTAATATTCTACAACTTTTACATACTTTTGGCAAATTTTTATACATTTTTGGGACTAACATACTGACCCAGTGCCTAGTGCCAGTTCCTTTTTGTTGCATGTTTTTTGTTTCACAGAAAATCCATATCAAATGGAGTCCAAACGGGATAAAAACTTACGGAGATTTTTTGGAATATATGTGAATTTGGGGAAGTGGAATCAACGCGAGACGATGCCCAAGGGGCCCACGAGGGTGAGGGGCGCACCCTAGGGGGTAGGGCGCGCCCTGGGCCCTCGTGGCCACTCTGTAAGGCGGTTGGTGCCCTTATTTTGCCGCAAGAAAGCCAATATCCGAATAAAAATCGTATCAAAATTTCAGCCCAATCGGAGTTACGGGTCTCCGGGAATTTAAGAAACGGTGAAAGGGAAGAATCAGGGAGCGCAGAAACAAGAAGGAAACAGAGAGAGAGAGAGAGAGAGAGAGAGAGAGAGAGAGAGAGATCCAATCTCGGAGGGGCTCTCGCCCCTCTTCCACCATGGAGGCCATGGGCCGGAGGGGAAACCCTTCTCCCATCTAGGGGGAAGGTCAAGGAAGAAGAAGAAGGGGGCTCTCTCCCCCTCTCCCCCGGTGGCGCCAGAACACCGCTGGGGCCATCATTGCGACAACGATCTACACCAACAACTTCGCCACCGTCATCACCAACTCCCCCCCCCCTCTATGCAGCGGTGTAACACCTCTTTTACCCGCTGTAATCACTACTTAAAAATGGTGCTCGATGCTATATATTATTTCCCAATGATGTATGGCTATCCTATGATGTTTGAGTAGATCCGTTTTGTTCTATGGGTTAATTGATGATCGTGATTGGTTTGAGTTGCATGTTTTATTATTGGTTTTGTCCTATGGTGCTCTCCATGTCGCGCAAGCGTGAGGGATCCCCGCTGTAGGGTTTGCAATATGCTCATGATTTGCTTATGGTGGGTGGCGTGAGTGACAGAAGCACAGACCCGAGTAAGTAGGTTGTTTGCGTATGGGAGTAAAGAGGACTTGATGCCTTATAATGCTATGGTTTGGTTTTACCTTAATGAGCTTTAGTAGTTGCGGATGCTTGCTAGAGTTCCAATCATAAGTGCATATGATCCAAGAAGAGAAAGTATGTTAGCTTATGCCTCTCCCTCAAATAAAATTGCAATAATGATTACCGGTCTAGTTATTGATTGTCTAGGGACAAATAACTTTCTCGTGACAAAAAGCTCTCTACTGAAACTAATTTAGTTGCGTCTTTATCTAAACAGTCCCTAGATTTTATTTACATGCTCTTTATTATTTTCCAAACCTAGCCTACAACACCTACAAAGTACTTCTAGTTTCATACTTGTTCTAGGTAAGGCGAACGTTAAGCGTGTGTAGAGTTGTATCGGTGGTCGATAGAACTTGATGGAATATTTGTTCTACCTTTAGCTCATCGTTAGGTTTGACACTCTTACTTATCAAAAGAGGCTACAATTGATCCCCTATACTTGTGGGTTATCAGCCGGTAGCCTGGAAAACAAAAGATTTTAGCCTGACCTGGCAGCCTGAGTGCAGTGTTGTTTGGTTTGTGTCTGAGCCCGACTGACATGATACAATACAATTATTATGTAAAGAACTCCACACCTATCCTATCTATGCAAAAGAATGGCTATTTTAATTCCAAGCGATGCAACAGGCACAACCAGGCGTAAGAAATAGGAGGCCTGACTCAGGCTAACCACACTACCGGAGGCCGGTCTGGCTAATTATGGCTAGTGGTAACTCGGGCCAGACAAGTAAGAGGGTCACTCATGATAGCAACCAAACAATACACTGTCACATTCGAGGCAGGTGGTCAGGCCAGGCAAGTTCGGTCAGGCATCCAACCAAACAACCCCTAAAAACCCTAACCTAAACTAATAGCCTGGGCGAAGGCACTGGGATTCCCCTCCTTGCCACCATCCAATGGAGTGGTAGGTAGAGGGGAGGTGAATCCATGCGCTTGCCAGTGCAACCTAGACGGGAGAGTTTTTTCTAGCCGAGTTTCTTAGTTGAGGAAAGGAATATGATTCCATGAGATATATTTACAATGTTACATACTAACTCCATGTATGTGATGGAAGTAACTAATAGAATAGCATCCTACAAAATCTATCGAATTTCAGTTGCCTTGATCGACGAAAGAAAGATGCCTCACATGCATGGAAATGGCAATGCAAATTAGTTCTGCCAGATCCCATGTCCAACCGAAAACACGCATGATATACAAAGTGGAGTATGTCTTAGTTAGCATCACTTTTCCAATATCGGAAGGGAAGTTAGAGCGACTGAATCGTCCATTAATTTAATTTTGAGTTACATACCTCCAATGTTTGGAATATCACTTATCGTTAGTATTTTAGTCGGCTAGGGATTAGAGACGAGAGAAGTGCATTTCAACCCCGAACTCTTGCCATAGTCTAATTTACAACCCCGAACTCCGATACCGTCTAAACTACAACCCCCAACTCTCAAAACTGGCCAGGATTCAACCCTCCCCTCCCTGTTGACCGGTTTTGACCAGTCAATGGGTCCAGTCAGCATGCCACATCAGCAAATAATTCAAATTTCCAGAAAAAACTGTAAAATCAAGAAATAAAGAAAAGGTCGAAAAAATATAGAATATCAAATTTCTGGAAAATTCAGGGAAAAGTACGGAAAACAAAGTTGTAAAAAAATCAAAATTTCCAGAAAAAACCAAAAAATCATGTAAAACAAAAAAAATACAAAAAGTTAAATTTTCCGATTTTCCCCGCGAAATTTCCGAAAAAAAACTTTCCTAAATTTTCATTTCTTTTTTTGGAAATTTCAAATTTTAAATATATTTTCCCTGGATTTTTTCCTGATTTTACAGATTTTTATTTATTTTTTCTGGTAATTTTGATTGTTTTGCTGATGTGGCATGTTGACAGGTCAAAACCGGTCAACAGGGAGGGAAGGGTCGAATCCTGACCGGTTTTTAGAGTTGGGGGTTGTAATTTAGACGGTATTAGAATTTAGGGTTGTAAATTAGACTAGGGCAAAAGTTCAGGGTTAAAATATGCACTTCTCTCATTAGAGATTAATCAGATATCTGCCAATTAACCGATTTTTACTCAAAAATTTCCAACCTACTGCAGAACTTTTCCGGCTTGATAATTTACTCCCAAACACTTCCGGTTTCTCCGAAACACTTTCGCTTTTTCTCTCTGAAACATTTTCAGTGTCTCCAAACCTTGCTGGCATGGGCAGCACTTGCTCCCCATGTGAGGTTGAGCGGCCACGCGCCGCGCGTTGGGCGTTGGGCGAGCCTCTCAACTTCTATGATACTAGACGGCATCTTCCCCCATGTGTCGAGTTCTGTAGTTGAGGAAAGGAATTTGATTCCATTGGATGGATTTACATACTAACTGATGGAATAGCATCCTGCAAATATCAACGAAAGAAGATGCCTCAGATACATGGAAATGGCAATGCTAACTAGTTATGCTTGATCCCATGTCCAACCAAAAACGTGCATGATATACAAGAGTATGTCTTAGTTAGCAGCACTTTTCCTTGAAGGGAAGGGAAATTAGAGGCGGTTGATTCCTTCATATTAGTTTAACTTTGTGTTACTTATCTCTATTGTCTTTTTATAACTCCTCATTATACTCGCCGAGTCCTCTAAATTGTAAGAAATTGTTTTTTTGCGAGAAGTAAGAAGTTGGTCATAAAGTTAAACTCATTAGTGCACACTTTCCACAAATAGCTACATTTTTTGCATAGGGGGCATTACGCCCGGCTTTATAGATAAAGCTCGCTGACCAAGGTAGGCAAATGGTGATGACACGAGATTTATTTTCTTTGTGAATACAGTGACACAAGATTGCAATACAGGCATACAAATATCACAAGTTTCAATGTCATTGAACAAAATTATTAATTAGTTGTGCATGTTCCAGAGCGTTTAGCCAAGCCTGCCAGATAATGCAACGGGTTTACCCCAAGATACCCCGCAACCAAGGAAAGAAATCTATGGAACCCTTACCATGCAGTGTAATACACCGATGAAGAGTCATGATATCTCCCGAGCTTCAATGAGCTAGTATTTATTTATTTATTTTGAAAACAATTAGAAATCTCATTTTATTAAACATATAAATGCATGTATAGAAAAAAATAATCAACAGATCTTTGCTTTACACAGAAAAAAGATAAATACATGGGCAAAATATAGTTTTTTTTCTTTCCCTTTTTGGAGCCACAAATTAGTGTCTTCTGCGTAGCCTACAAATCAAACATATTATTTAAAAAATGTATAGATATCTATATTTATTCCAGAAGAACCATTTAATGTTTATGAAACTTGTAAAAAAAGTTTCTCGTTTATAAAAAAATCCAGGCTGCCTAGAGCCGATGAGCCAAAATGTCGCACTATGTGCTCCCATCTTAACGAGAGTAACCTTTCAAGACTTTGGAATCAATATGGAACCATTCTCAGAGTCTCACTTCATATATAATCTTCCTGTATCTACAGAGGAGACCAAAATGAGTATTGATCGAACACCAACATTATTAAAAAAACCTCCTAAAATGGAAAATACAATGCAGTCCTGCATATAATACGATGACTATACAAATGATTGTTACTCTTTTCCTGACCAAAATTTCGTAACATCTTTTAATACAACAATTTAGGTTATAAATATGTGCAAATATAATTGGCCATGATTTATGAATAAAACTTTAGGCAGCCGGGAATTAAAAAAAAGTTTAGAGATTACCGATTGTTACATTAAATTAGATAATGTGTATGGACGTGGATCACTCGTTGGCAGACAAGCGCGATAGCTAAGTGGTACGAAAAAGCTACGTGCAGCAGATTTGATTGAAGTATCTGCAAAAGCTTCCAGCTTTGACCTTGTACTAGTAGTGATGAAAAGAGAGATGGATGCATCGTTGGAGCCAGTAGTACGCGGCATAAAGAACGGATTGCTTTGACTTGCCTCGGTCGACCGATCCATGTGGTCGGTGGAATAATGCAAAAGCTAATAAAGCTTAAACGATTTGATTTGATGCAAAGATGATGGATCGAGCAGGCTGTGTTTTATCAAATCCAATCACCAGTAAAAGTTCCATTCCCTCGCCTTCCTAATTCGTTACAGAAATTCTCACCTGGAAAATTATAGTTTTTTTTTTTTTTGCGGGTGAGGAAATTTATAGTTAGGTTCAAAAGACTAGATATAATTTACAAATTACAGGAAGATGCTCTAGATATGATTATGGATCGAGCAGACTGTGTTTTTAAGTTGTTGATTGATGACGATCAGCATGCTTATGATCATGTTCAAATTTTCGATGGATCAGACGAACAAGATTGAATATGTCTTGATTTACAAACACAAAATTTACATAAGCATGCATGCATGCATGCATGTATAAGTTCATCCCTGTGTTCCATGACAAGTTGAGATTGGGCATTATGCATGCTAGGATTAGTAATCGATCTTGATCTCATGTCCATGACAGGGTTGGTGCTGCTCGTCGCGCTCCAGCATACCGGCGGCGATGGCACCGTCGTCCGTGTCTTCCACTCCACTGGGTTCAACAGGGTTGCAGCAGTAGTGCTCGAACTTGTCAGCAGCCGCCTGCGGGACGGAGACGAGCACGGTGACGCCTCCAGGGTCGCCTGCCACCGGGACGAACACGCAGTATATCTCGCTGGTGAGCGGGCCCATGTGCGCCGGCGTGCCAGCGCCGAAGTCGAGGTCCTCCAGCCCCAACCGCGTCCATGCCGAGATCACCAGGCTCGCCGACAGATCCGGCTTGGCTCCACCGCCCGTGCCGACGCGACGCTCCTCCAGGAGGTCCACCATGGACCGCACGTAGTCGTCGTCCACGCGCTCCTTGGCCTCCTGCACGAGCCGGATCACTGTCGCCGGCGCAGCCACCGCCGCCACCTGCCCCGCCGTAGACTCCGCGCACCCAAGCACGAAACCGTTGCCGTAGTATCCCTTGGGGAGCTCCGGCTTTAGGTGCCGCCGGGCATTCACCGAGAAGAGGAGCTTCACGCGGAGTGCCGCCGGCGGGTCCAGCGCGCGCACCCACGCGCGCCACACCGTGGCCGCCAGCGCCTCGAAGGAGGTGCAGCGCTTGAGCGCCTGCGCCGACAGCAGCAACTGCTTCTTGAGGTGCCCCAGGTGCGCCCCCGTGAAGGTGAGAGACATCGGCGAGAGCGGCTGGCCTAGCAGGTGGTCCAGGAGCGTGGGCTTGTCGTGGGCGACGGCGTCTTGGCAATACTCCGGGTGTGCGAACTCGACGCGCGGCGGGCAGCGCGGGCGCAGGGCGCGGCGGTCGTGGACCACGGGGTGCTCACCGGCACCGGCGATGTCGGACCTGGCGGCACGCGCCCATGCATGCAGGAACTGCGCCGTGCCGATGCCGTCGCAGAGGCAGTGGTTGATGGCCGTGCACAGCACCATGCCGCCGCAGCCGAGGTGGGTCACCTGCGATGCCATGCCGGCCATTCATGTGCTTGTCAGTCAGTGGCGCACTAGATTGCAGGTCTAAATCAAAGATCTATCTCGCAACATCAATGACCAAGATCACGATGGTGATGATCATGATTAGTCAGGCCGGAAGCTTGACAGTGATGGCACTGCAACATACACATGATCTAGTACTAGAAAGTGCTAATTACTGTGTTGCCAGTACAAAATCTGCAGAGGATCGGCGAGATGCAGCAGCTGAGAATTCAGTTTGAGCTAGGACAGGCCACCCCCACTGAACTCATAAAGCCACAGTTAAAGGCAGCACCTCAGTGGAGTGTAGTACTACTGTTTAGTAGATTATTTTCCAGTTGAATAAACAGTTAAACTAGATTCTAGTTTCAATTTCAACAATCCTAGAACAACACAAAGAGGATCAAGGATGCTGATGCTCCCTGCAGGCCTACATATATACTACTCGTAGCGTAGTAGATATCATATGATAAGGATTGAAATTTGAAAGTGAGAAAGATTGCCCCTGAAGATCTCATTCTGATCTAGCTAAGATATACACACCCAAGTCTTTGAGGAACAAAGCATATTTTGAGAAAATCAGATCGTGCATGTATCTGCCACTAATCATGATAAACTTGACAACATGCAAGTGGATTGGGTTGTTTGGAAGGACAAAGTGTGCCTGAGAAAATAAAGGTGGCGAGGCAAAGATGAGAGCTTTTGAGAAAGGTTGGCTGGACTCTCCTAACCCTATCTATCATTTGCTTTTGGCCAACTTTGCTGTCTCCTAAGCTCTGCAGGTCAGAGATCATACATCAATCACACTACTACTGGGACGATAACATAGTTTAGCAACAATCTTAATTACTCCCACTCAGTTAGATCTACTCAAGCAGTTTTTTCTTGGACGTACTGCACTGATTAACAAACTAATTCTATATGATATGATTACTGTACTCGAGCACTAGGCTGTTCTTTTTCAAGTCATGCAGGAGCAGCAGCTACAGCATAAAATCAAGCTTATTCCTGACCATCTACAGAAACCAAGCAGTGATAAATGGATAGATCTATAGATGCATGCAAAGGAAATTTGTGAAGAATAATTAGTGTAGGGGAGAATCATTTTTTGCTGCAAGGGAAATTTATTTGTAAAGAATAAAAAGCGTATTGTTGGTTAATTAACTAATTGATCGAGGGCAGAGTAGAGCAGAGTGGCAACTGGTGACTGACCTGGACGACGAGCGGTGGCACGCCGACGAAGCCGTGCGCGTCAACCCTGTACAGCAGCTTCCGCCACGACTTGTGCGGCGTGGCCCCGCCACCGCGGAGGAAGTCGGCTGCGGCGAGCCCGGGCAGGGAGCCCTCGGCGAACAGCGCCCCCTCGGCATTGCAGTCCACGGCGAGCTTCCCCTCCTCCTCGCCGTCGCCGGGACGGAGCCTCCCCGCCAGCGGGTAGTAGTCCACGAGGGCCTCGGCCAGCGCGGACCGGAGCGCGTCGGCGGGGACGGCGGCGCCGGCGGAGAAGACGTAGAGGTACTTGATGGAGAAGCGGAGGAAGCGCTGGTCGTCGAGGTTGGAGAGGTAGAGCTCGTGGCGCGGCGTGGGGCGGCGGGGCGGCACCAAGACCGGGTCGCCACGGTACTGCACCTCGCCGGAGACCTCCAGCCCCGTGTCCATGTCTGTCTCTCTTGCTGGTCTTTTTGGGCTTTGGCCACGGGCCTCTGCTCTGCTCGGCTTATATACCATGGAAGATATTATGCCGATGCATTTTTTTTTTTATTGATTGGTTAGTAAATTAATTCCGTATCATTTTCTCTATATGTGGCAGTAATTTAGGGCGTCTTTAATTTCTTCCTTGTCTACATGTGTTAGTACACGCGTATATTTGGGGAATACGCTTACTTTGATTATCCTTTTGAGTGTATCTCTCATTCATTTCGGGGTCTTTTCTTTTTGCTTGGTCCCATATAGGGCTGGACTGAAAGCTCATAGCTGACGAGCATAACAAGCTCTCGATATCTCGGACTGCTAAGCCCGTAGCTCAATTTTTAATAAACAGAGTCAATCACTAATTTCATCTTGTTAAACTTAACGGGCATAACGAACGAGTTTCATGAGCAACTCGTTAAGCTCGTTAGTACACCACGTCACATATTTTTATCTTACACGACATATTTTTATGGTACCTTGACACATCTAGTCAATGTAATCGACCCATTCCAACCAATAGTAGGCGGTAAGCTAATTCGCATCCTTCTATAGTCACCACGGTCCTTCATAAATATTACACCCATACACTCATTTTGTAGACTGTGGCACATCGTAGTCTGTTAACAAGTGCTCATGAGCACTCATGAGTTTAACGAGCTTTAACCGAACAGAGTTGAACATGATTTTTTTTTCTCGTTAAGCTTAACGAGTTGAGCCTTAACGAGCATGAGCTTAACAAGCCAAGCACCTTGTTAATTCATCTATAATCACATACCATGACAACAATGACTAGATCCGAATATTTAATGTGAAGAATAGCATGTGTGTTCCAATGCAACTAATCCTAGCAATACTACATTTACAAGATTTATTTCCACGGACGAAACTTACAGGGCGATGACCTAAGGTGATAAAAGGAGCATTACAATTACCCTATACTTCGATTTTAAAAGTATCGAGCATAATTTATATGCGGATATACCATCCCCTATACACATTCACACAACATTTATTGAAGACAAGAGTCATTGACGTAGCTTTTCAAAAAATTAATGTCACGATTTCAATAAAATACACCGAGTGTCAATCCATGTGGTTTATATCGAGTTCATACCCCATCCAGTTCATCGAAAAGTCTGAACTGTGGGGGTGCTATTTATGATAATGTTGACATTTATGTAGTGTAGAAGCGAAAAGTAATTCCCTCAGTTAAGAACCAGGGTTTATCGAACCAAATAGGAGATGTAACATGAATGAGATAAGCGGTACCTGCACACACACACACACAAAGCAAATAGTTGCACCTAATTAAGGCAAGAGGGTTTTCAATCCCCTTGTACTCGCTGACGGTGTCCTGGGCATGGGGGTACTAACCTAGCCCGTCCATGTACTTCGGGCTGGGCCGAAGGGCCCTCATTCTTAGCAAGATGGACTCTGAGGGCCACACACTGGGGAGAAGATTAGGATTGCATCTACCGAAGACTTGTCGTACACTCCAAGACCTCTTCCGCCGCCTCCATGACAAGATGCCAACCATGTAACCCTAGATAGCCTACTCGGCGTATATATAAGCCGAGGGGTTTAGCCTATAGAGAGGACATCAAGACAATCTCATTCTCCTAGCCCTAGAGTTAGAAGACATCTAAAGATCTCGATGTAGATAAAAAGAGCACCAAACAAAACAATGGTGTCCGCTTTGATGCAACAAACAACAATAGGAAAAAGGACACATATTATGGTTACATAGAGGAGATATGAGAACTTGACTATGGACCTTCTTTTAAAGTCCCTTTGTTTCGGTGCAACTGAGTGAATCTGACAGGAGGCGGGGTAAAGGTAGACATGCAATAAGGAATGACAACAGTGGATCTCAACAATCTTGGGTACACAGACGAACCGTTCGTCATAGCCAATGATGTGGCTCAGGTTTTCTATGTGAAGGACATGTCTATCAAACCGAGAAAAAGAAAAGATAAGGAAGCGAATACATCATACGATGAGCCAAAGCTCCACATAGTTCTTTCAGGGAAAAGAAACATCGTGGGAGTGAAGGACAAGACAAACATGTCAGAAGATTATAATAAGTTTGATGAAATTCCTCCCTTCATAGTGAAGACTGACCCAAGCATCCTGTTAAATGATGAAAATTCTCCATGATTATGGTGCAATCATAAGAAAGGAACATACACGAAGAAAAAGTTTTATACCCCAAGATCCCACTCTGGGATGTGACTGGTTTCACCGTCATCACTTTCTCTTTAGTGAGTTTTCAGACTTGTAGCTACAAAGTCCCACTTCGGACAAACCGGATGAAATCTTTGTAAGAGTTAGGGTATATATGTGTCTTAGTTGTTCCTAGGTGGACTCTAGAGCATCGGAATCCAACCAAAAAGCTAGGGCATTTTGGCATTTGAAACATGATTTTTGAATAATTATTTATTAAGTCATAAATTTTCAATTGTTTTGTAATTTTAGTATTTAATTATACAGAGGAGTTAATCAATGCAATTATTTCGAAACAAAATATGAATGTGTAGATTATGTTAAGATAAACAATTTGACATCTTATTTTATCCATTTGGCATAACATAACTGAACATATGAATTTTTAAAGTTTAAAATAATGTCTTCAATTATGTATTTAATTAATAAGTGCAAAATTAATTATGCAACTTCATGTCAAAATGATACTAGTTGATAGAAATCTTCAAGATGAATCCAAAAAATTTGAATCAACTCATTTGGTTTAGTTTTCAAATTGTTATGCATTTTACAAGAATTAATTTCAATCTGTAAACTTGAATCTGTCGAATAGCTTCTTTAAAATGAAAATTAATTGAAAGACACCTTTAGTCCAGGTTGCAACCATCAACTGGGACTAAATATTTCAGCTCCCGCGCGGAATTTTGGCCGCCGAAAAGGTTGGCCGTTAGTCTCGGTTCGTGGCTGGAGCCGGGACTAAAGGATCTTTAGTCCCCGTTCATGGCTGGAGCTGGGACTAAAGGTTGCGGGTATATAACTTTCAGGATTTGGTGTCCCGGTGCCAGCCACCGCCCCGGAGATCGAAGGAATAGATCCACCCCCTTGCCGCATCATCTTCGTCCTTGGCCACCACCGGCGAGCTCCCTCGAATTTGTCGTCCTCTGCTGCTCCCGAACCTCGTTGGGCCTTCTTGCGCCCCCGGTGAGCCCATGCTCCTCCCTCTTCCTCCTCTAGCTCGCGCTCGTCCTCTAGCCGCCGTAGCCGACACGACCGAGCTCTTCGTTGCCCTGCTCCGTCACCGCCATAGTTGGAGCCCTTGTGGGTTGTGTCTAACCGCACCATTATGCTCAGAGCACCACTGCGGCCCTGTAGTTCCCTCCAGCTCACTCCCCTGCTCCCCTAGCACCGTTCCCGATGAGCCCCGCCTACGACAGCCGCCCGCGCTCGACGCCACTCCCCGCCCAAACCAACACCATAGGGCGACGCGCGACACAACGCTCATTCTAAAACGACCGGCCACATCCCAAATGGGCCTCGGAGCCGCGTTTCCAGCCAACTCTAGCAATAGCCGAGCCCCTCCGCCGCAAAAACGGCTCACCGGAGCATCTCCAGCGCCGCCGCCTACATGGCACCGCCCGATCCCACCTCTAGTGATGCTGGCAGCTAGGGCCCGCGGCCAAGCTGACCATTGACCCCCAGTCAACTGGCTGACTAGGCAACGCTCATTCACTGCCAGTGGGGCCACCCCTAAACTAATTAGAACTTAATTAAATTAATTAATTAAATTACTTAGACACTAACATTTGGGCCTAGGAGGTTAGTTAGCTAATTGAGTTTACACTAGCAAAAAGGCTCGTGCGTTGCAATGGGGAAAAAATACCACACGCTCTTAATTTACAAAAAATGGTATATAATCTGAGAATTTGTAGCTACGGCACAAACAAAGATGGTCTTAATCTATAAAAGCGCAGTTTAAGATTCTACATGTGTTCTATTTCAATATGGCTTGCGTGTAGATTTAATCCGTACAAAGAAACGAGTAAGTGATCATGCATTTATTCATGTCATGCTCGGAACGGAGTGTTGTTACGGGAGAGTAAAGAAAAACGACAAAAATAAACGATGACACATTAGCACACTACGGAGACATGTGTGCATCAATGACAGTTTTAAGTTTAAGAATCACCAACTTATGGTAACTCTTGAACATTTTTTTGCACATGCATATTTCTTAAATACACGAAGAGTTGTTAAAAATGTTCTTAAAAAGATACATGATTCTTTAATCATAAAAGAGATTATTTTGTCTGGAAAAGAACATTTTTGTATGGTCTCCTACTGACGCAGATACTTGCGCCCCTATTTCATCACTATTTCTTGCCATATATGTAATATGTATTGGTCCGTGTTTCTTCACTATTTATATCTTATCAAACTTGTCTTTTATTTTTATTTTTGCATGCATGCCTCCTTTTTTTAACTTTTTTCATGCACGTCTCATCTTTATCGGATCTCCACTGCATTTTTTCTTTTATTTCTTTTATAGCAGACATCCCATATTTATTGGCTCGTTCTTTTATTTCTTTTCATGCATATCCTTATTTATTGGGTGCCTCTAGCAAATTTATTTTAAATTTCATGTCCAATCCTGATTTTGTTGGGGTGTTCATCCCTAATCTGAATCAGTACCGGTATGAAAAAAAGACGGATAATGTATTGTTGATTAACATTGCAGCTTAGATAGTATTTTTTAAAATTGTTAACAGGTAAAATAACATCATATTCAGATTCTACATATTATTCTAATCAAATTTCATATATAACATGTTAAATTTAGAATTATGGTTTAAAAGATATGAGTATTTTAAAAAGCATTTAATATGTACCGCGGGTTTAATGCCAGAAACAATAAAGGGTTTTCTATAAAATAGCAAAATGGACTAAGAATACCTATTTCTTTTATTAGTAGGTACAGATTTAAAACCTGTTTAGCCCAATATGTATGACAGGTGGGTCCTCGACATCAGTTTGACCAGTCAACTGACTGTGTTGACCGCTGATGTCATGATGACATCATGCTGATGCAATATTTTCATTTTTTGATTTAATAATAAATTCATAAAATATTTTAAACTTGGAAAATTAATATCAAATAATCTATAAGTCAGATAAAAATAATTTAGATATATGAAAAATGATCAGAAAAATAAGACGAATCCGAATATCCTATCCACGTACCCGTCACATGCCTCTAACACTGCAAACATGGAACCTTCCCCTTCGAATCGTTTGTCCGATAAATTCCTAGAGCCGGGAAAATATTCCGGGATATTTTCCCGCTCCACCTATAACACTTAGCACTGTGTTAGGCCACCCCTACATATCCTACTGTCATGTCATGCTTTCTGTTGCATTTGTATGCGTGTTATTTACTATTACCTACTTGCTTATCCTATATACTTAGTATAGGTTGGTAGTGATCCACCAGTGACCCGTCACCTTGTCCCACACCTTGGTAATTGGTGTTAGTTGCATAAGATCAAACCCATCATATCTCCATGTCATACTCATGCATCATATTGTTGCATTGTTGTGTATTGATTGCATCTCCGGTATTGTTCTTCTCATACTATGATTCATTTTTTGCTTATTGAATGCATTCTAATTTAAATACTAATT
This sequence comes from Triticum urartu, assembly GCF_056163025.1. Taxonomy (NCBI): domain Eukaryota; kingdom Viridiplantae; phylum Streptophyta; class Magnoliopsida; order Poales; family Poaceae; genus Triticum; species Triticum urartu. The sequence goes on from NC_141875.1 coordinate 48,993,499, forward strand.
TTTTTTTATCTTTCTTCTAGATTAGTTAAGCTATGGACAATAGCGGCAGAGACCATCAAGAGGATATCTTCGACATGATACGCTCCTCCCAAAACCAAAAGAATGAACCAGATGGCGGCTTACAATTTCTGAACGACTCCGGTGAGGGACTTGAGTAAGAACCAAGAGACGAAGGGCAAACAAACAATGACGGCGAAGAAAATGTTAGACAATTAACAAAGTCCGGTAAGGTATATATAGGAAAATGGTTGTGTACTCCCGCTCCTCATATACCACATAGATGAATCTTTTATACCTCTTTATTATTTTTAATATATTTCATTAGTAATTATTAGATACCCTAAAATGAGTTTCATGAAAAAATTCATGTGAGTCTACATATTTTTAAATGTTTACGTATATACTGATGTATTTGTACGTGAAAAAGGTATATTACAAAAAATACGTCGCAGATGATATTTTTACAACAAAACTCGTATTGGGATATCTTAAAATATTTAATGAAGTATATTGAGAATAATAAAGAGGTATAATTAATGCGTATATGAGGTATATTGAGGATGAAAATACATACTCTCAAGAGTACAGAAGAGGAGTCCCATATTGAGGTATATGAGGTATATTGAAGATAGAGTAGCACTATTCTAATTCCAGGATAACTATTTGGATCACGGCGCGCCTTATAAGGGCCCGATGAGATGTTCCCGAACTAGCCGAACCCGTGCGCCCACGATCCGTTCCCAGACCCGCATCCCCTCGATCCTGTTCCTAACCCCCCACCCCCTCGATCCCGTCCCTAATCCCCCATCCCCTCGATCCGATCGGCGGCTACCCGCCCAGAATCAGGCCACCACCGTCGCCGCCCTCCCGAAGCGCGCCACCACCGCCGCCCAGCCCCACGGCGCGCAGCTCCTGGCCACCCAGCGAGCTGCCGCCCCGCCCCCCGATGCACCGCCTCCGTACCTCCCAGCGCGCTGCCGCCCTTCCCCATGGCGCCCCGCAGCTCCGCGAGGCCTCCCGACCACCGCTGGCGGGCGCTGCTCCACCATCCCCAGGCCGCACCGCTCCTCCCCTGGAGCTTCCCCAACAAGGATCTGGATCGGGGCCATCCAAGTGCTTGCCTGTATACCTTACCTAGGCTAAGTTGTGACCTTCATGCCTGTATCTTCTCCAAGTTGTTGTTGCCATGGCCGCCGGTAGTGATGTTTCCCACCAAGCCAAGTATGTCGTGCTCCATCTTGCATCACTAGTAGAAAAAGGGTCTTTAGTCCCGGTTCATAAGGGCCTTTAGTCCCGGTTCTGGAACCGGGACTAAAGGGTCGGTACTAATGCCTCTACCTTTAGTCCCGGTTCAATCCAGAACCGGAACTAAAGGGCGCGGCCACGTGGAGCTCCACATTTAGTCCCGGTTGGTAACACCAACCGGGACTAAAGGAAATTTTATGATTTTTTTGAAAAAAAAATATTTTTTTTATTTTCAAATTTCTGAATTTTTTTAACCTCTAGTCTGTAATCATCACCCCTCATCACTTCTCAATTTATCCTCTAATCACCCCTCATCATTCCAAATCATCTAACTTCCCGAACGGTCACCCATCCTCCCACTCCCCCAGTTTCATAGTTTTATTTTGAAACTATTGTTTTAAAAAACAACAATTATTTAGTAACACTAATATTTCTTGAATAATTAGTTTAACCATTGTTTGACCACAGTTTGACCAGATTTGACCAAAATTGAAATAACTGAAATAATTATTTAGTAACACTAATATTCTAGAATAATTAGTTTGACCATAGTTTGCCCACTGTTTGAATTTTTTCGATTTTTTTCACTCTAGATCTTAAAAGCCCCGTAACTTGTTTTCTATTAGGTTTTTGAGGATTTTGAAAATGTTTAACGAGGTTCCCCGGTTAAATTCGGATGTAACTTTTCGAGTAGATGATTTTTCATATAAAAAACTTTTTCATCCGAGTTAGTATGCAAAAGTTATGCCCATTTTTACAAATTTCAGAGAGATTTTGCAAATAAAGTCAAAATTCACATTTGCAAATTTTCCCAACAACTAGACCACATATCACATGGAAAACTTATTTTCTTTTATTTTTTGACATTTCCATCATTTTCTTTTATTTTTTTTAAACTGAAAAGGCGATCCACCGGGGGTGAGGGGGTAGAGTTTGAAAATGGGACCTTTAGTACCGGTTCGTGGCACGAACCGGGACTAAAGGTCTCAACCCCATTAGTCCCGGTTCGTGCCTCAAACCGGGACTAAAGGTCTAATATTTAGTTCCGGTTTGAGACACGAACCAGGACCAATGGTTGTGGGCCAGGAGCGAGGCCCATTGGTCCCGGTTCATCCCACCAACCGGGACCAAAAGGTCCAGATGAACCGGGACCAATAGCCCACGTAGCCCGGCCGGCCCCCTGGGCTCACGAACCGGGACCAATGCCCCCATTGATCCCGGTTCTGGACTGAACCGGGACTAATGGGCTGACCTGGCCTGGACCAAAGCCCTGTTTTCTACTAGTGCATGACTCTGAAGAAGTAGCAGGTCAAGAGATACGGCCTTCTTCGGCAGGGATTGAGTGCGGGGTGTACAAGGCCGAGGATGACGCTGCTTGTGTCTAGCGTCACCAAGATCCTCCCGAGTTGCTCTGACCACGGTCATGCGGGCGCCTGAACCGAAGTGGAAATGATCATCTCTAGCTTGCGGGTTCAGTTGCTAAGCATGAGCAGAGACAAAGTTAAAAGGAGGAAGGAGAACAAAGAATAAACATGTGGTGGTGGTTAGTTCTAGGAGAGAAGATGTACAGATAAGGACGAAAAGGTGTGGCGTGAAAACAAGCACAGCCTTGTGTAAAAAATATACTATTTGTTTGGAGAAGAACATGCGTGGGTACTGCTAATGCTACTTGCATTCTGCAAACAGCGTACTAGTTAAAGTTTTCTTTTAAACATTTTAATTAAAGGTTTTTTGACTGACGAGTGTTGATTTCACGGGAGTTACTACCAAACCCATCTAGTTATACAAAAGAGACGTTTCAAAAATACAACAATCCCAATATCAAAGAGTGTTGTTGAGCAGTTCATGCATTTAGGAAAAACATAGTTCAAAGGACATTTAAAAAAGATAGTTTGGAGACATGAAATGGGGAAGTTTGCAAAAAATCAGAACACTGCACACAAAAAATGAATTAAGTAAAAAATTATTCAGTGAAGTCGGCCGAGAAGCGCATTTTTTAGTTTGAAAAAAGAACAAAATAGATAACTTAATTGTGTGTGTACCGGCCTATGTGGTTTACTGAGTATCATCTTATTTTGGTTTAAAAAAATATCAAATTAAAATGAAACAACAACGTGTGTATCTTACATTTATAAACAAAGCAAGAAGTACAAATTAAAAAATAGAGTAGTTCAAAGTTTATTAAAATGCATTTTCCCCAATTTTTAAAAAAGAAACCAAGAAGATTAACTTTAAATTTTAATATTTTAATGTTTACAAATAAAATATTCAGTTTGATGACTATAAAAACGTACTTTCCCTGTTTCTAAAAAAATAGAAGTTTAATTAAAACTAACGGAGCGGTTCGATGTTTATTACAAAAACAAAAAAACTTCAAATTAAAAATAACAGAGCGGTCCTATGTTTATTAAAAAATGATGTTTCCCGGTTCTAAAACCACTAGAAGTTCAATTTTCAATAATGAAGTGGTTAGATATTTTTTAGAAAATTAGGATTTCTTCATTCCTAAAACAAATCAAACGAAGAAGTTCAAATATAAATAACGAAGAGGTCCAATGTCTATTACTAAAGTAGGGTTTTCCCATTACTAAAAAGAAGTAAAACCAAGAAGTTCAAATTAACAAAATAGAGTGTTTCCATGTTTATATAACAAAGAAGAAAATGAAGCGTCACCTAGAAAAATGTTAACTCTTGAAGTTCAAATTTAATAAATTGAAAGATTCAAATAAAATGTTATGGATGTAAAAAATCTCCCAAGGATTTTTGTATTATTGAAATAGGATAACAAAAATATTCAAATAAAAAACAGGAAAGAAGCTCAAACTATGTAACAAAAAAAATATTATCCATGTTTAAAAAAACCCCAAGAAGGTCAAATTAAAATAACGGAGCACTTCAAAAAAAGTTTATAAGAACATTAGAACTTCTTTCAATTGGAATATATTTGGTTTAATAAAAATGTCCACCTACTATATCGAAATAAATCGTTTGGAAGTTTTGTATATACCGTTCAAAACAAGTTTATTACATAACTAGTACTTTTCCCATTACTAATGAATAACACCATCCTAATTAAAAAAATGAAGGTGTATAATATTTATAAAAATATCAGATTTTCCCAGATACTAAAGATTAAAACCAAGAAGTTCAATTTAAAAAGCAGAGCCGTTTGATATTTATTTGAAAACTCGGTTTCTTCGGTTACTAAAGAATAAGATCGATTCAAAATAATGAAGAAATTTAATGCTTCTAACAAAACTCCAATTTTCACAATCCTAAAAAGCACACAAAGAAGTCAAAAAAAGTTAGAGCGGTTCGATGTCTATAAAAAACTCAGATTTTTTCATTACTAAAGTGAAATATGGAGAAGTTTAAATTGACAACAGATGGAAGTTCATGTACTCCATGGTGTGCCTTTTGTATGAGAAAAAAGAGTAAAAAGGCGAAGTCCAAAATTCTTCTTGCTAGAAGTTCAAGTGCACAGACCGAGAAATTCAAAAGGTTCCTCTTGTTCAACAAGTTTCCACAACGGAAGCTCAAATTAAAATAATAAAAAATAATTTAGAAAAATTAATTAGAAAAAGAATGTGGAGAGGGTCCAATATTTATGAGAAAACTAGGATATTTTGATGCTAAAATAAATAAACCAAGAAGTCCAAATTATATAAAAAAAGAGAAGTTCAATATTTATAAAAAACAAAGGTTTTCTTCGTTAGTAAAGAATAAAATTAAAGAAGTTCAAATTAAAATAAGAGTAGTTTGATGTTTATGGAAAACTCAAATTCTTTCCATTTCTAGGAAAAATAAAAGTATGAGGTTCAATTTAAAAAAATGTTTGATGCTTATTTGAAAACATATTTTTTCTAAGAATAAGACTAAGAAGTTCAATCTGAAATAACAGAGAAGTTCGAAGTATATAAAAAAATCGGATTTGTTGCAAGCCGTTCGACCTCCAATTACATGTTTTAAAATGGCAAAAAAATGACGTTCAACCTTCAATTGTGTGTAATTCGACGTATACACAAAAATGTGACAGAAGTTCAAGGTGAAAACAGCGGGAAGTTCAACTAGTATAGGAAATGTGTTTTAGATAGGAATATAAGAATAGAAAATAAAAAGCTTAGAAAGTTTATTGCAAGAAGTTCACGTGCTCCTCCTAGTGAAGTTCAAGATCTCTAGTGCGAGACGTCCAACCTTCAATTACATGTAAAAAACAGGCAAAAAACGACGTTGTTTTTTCCATTTTTAAAACTACTCTCAAACGACAAAAAATTGTAACGTTTGTCTATATGAAAAAGATGCTCCTATTCATAAGCTTTCCAACGGTATATTATATGTTACATTCCGATGTACAATTTAAAAGTTTCATGTATACCAATTAAAACACATTTTTGTGTAATGAAAAAATTATTTTGAACCGTCACAAGTATGAAAAAATGATAAATGCGGGAAAGTTGCGTGTTTTCAACAGCTTTTCATTGATATATCATTTGCTCAATTCTGGTAAGTGGTTGGGGAGTTACGGGTAAAAAATAACACGTGAAAAATAGAGTGAAGTTCAAAAAGAATTGATCCAGAAGTTCAATCTCTTCACGAAGTGCTTTTTCGGAGACTCTGTTATTTCGATGAAGGCAGAATGCGTGATCTCAGAAGTTCAGATCGATAACTGCCAGAAGTTCACGTAGTACAAGGTGTGCATTTTGTATTTAAAAAATAATGAAAATGCAAAGCCTAAAGTTTTCTTGCTAGAAGTTCAAGTGCTCGGCCGGAGAAAGTTCAAAAATTCTTGTGATAGAGGTGAAAACAACACAAAAGTTCAACTACTGCAAACGAAAATACGTCGCAGAAGTTCAACGTGAAAACAGCAGGAAGTTCACCTACTACATTGAATGAATTTCAGATGAAAAACTTTCAAAATCGTCGCGAGTATGAAAAAATGATCAACACGGGAAAGTTGCGTGTTTACAGCAGCTTTCCATCGGTATATCACCCGCTCAATTCCCGTGAGTGAGATGGAGAGCTACGAGCAATGGATGAAGATCTACGAGCAAAAAAATCACGTGAAAAACAGAGTGGAGTTCAGGTACACGCACCGAGAAGTTCAGGTTCTTCACGCGGTGCATTTTCAAAGAATCTGTTTAGCGATAAGGCAGAACGAGTGATCCCGCCGTTGTCGGAATTACTTGAAAACGGCTAGGAATCAGAGAAAACCATCAACATGAAAAAGTTTCGCATTTTCCGTAGCTTTTCAACGGTATATTATTTGCCCAATTCCGACAAAGTTTGTAGAAATTATGGCGAAAGTACGTTTTTCGCCATATTCGAAACTGACTTAAAACCGTAAAGAATTGGGAGAAACAATACATACCAAAAAGTTTCGCATTTGTTCAAGCTTTCCAACGCCATATCATTTGCTGCATTCGGACGCACGGTTAAAAATTAGCTCGAAAATACGAACTCGGTAGGACTTGGACCATTTTCTAAATTACTCTTAAACCATTCAAAATTAGAAAAAACTTTCAAGATGAAAAAGTAGCGCATTTTCATAAGCTTTCCAACACCATATCGTATGCCTCCATTGGATTAGCCGTTCAGAAATGACATCGAAAAAACGAACTCAGTTGTTTGGTTTATGAAATTTTACGTTTTTTCAAATTACTCTTTAACCATAGGGAATTAGAAAAAACTTTCAGCATATGGAAGGAGCGGTTTTGCAGCAGCTTTCCAACGCCATATTATATGCCTCATTTCGATAAATGGTTTAGAAATGCGATCGAAAATACGATTCACGTTTTTTATGCGAAGAAAAAACAGTTTTCAAAACTGCTCTTAAACCGCTTATATTTTGCCAAATATTTAAGTTGGGTCATGATATTGGTGTCCATAGCTTTCCAACGGTATATCGCAAGCCCCGTTTGGGCAATGTTGGCGGAAGTTCAACCGAGTTCACAGGGAACTTTAACGTACTACTAGCGGGGCAGGTCAGGTTGTGATCAGAATATTATTCTGATCCCGTGATTAGAATAGTGTTTATATATATATATATATACTAATATATTCATATTGATCTCCTTCTTTAAAGATGGAAGAGATGCGGGAGAAGCTCTGACCAGAGAACCACATAGTTATAATTCAAGAGGAAATTACTGGATTTTTGCTTACGAAGTCATATCTGAAAGGGGAGAATACCAATATATGGTCGTACGAGAAATTATATTATATATGCATGATCGTATGAGAAATAATATTATATGCATAACATGTACAGTATATAGTAGCGTAAAATATGTTTGAAATGAAAAAGAATTGAATGGAAAACACAAAATGGAAAGAAAAAATAAACCATAAAACTTAAAACCCTAAACCCAACACAAAATCCTTAGTCCCGGTTGATGTCACAACCGGAACTAAAGGTCTTCCAACCCCCAGCGCTAGCTCGCAGCCACGTCGAGGGACCTTCCTGGTTGGTATTGCCAATCGGGACTAAAGGTCCTCCAGCCCCCGGCGCGCGCTCACGTCAACTTGGAGGGACTTTAGTCCCGGGTTATGGCCAACCGGGACTAAAGGGTGGGGGTTTTTAGTCCCAATTTTGTTGTCTCGGTTAGTGACCCGGGACTAAAGGTCGTTGCCAACCGGGACTAAAGTCCCGTTTTCCACTAATGGTGCATGCCCAGTATTTGTTTCCAAATAAATAAACACATGTAATCAAATTCACGATAATACATTTAGTCAAAGTGTCAAACATTTATAATTTAACAAATTAGTATATTCAATATAGGATTAAAACATGCATGGTGTACACTCCTAGGAAGTTTACAATGCAAATGTAGCTAGGTATACACCGATATGTGGTGCATGTACAAGCCGATACACATACACACAACACTAGCACAAGAGAGGCAAGCCAAACGAGCCAACCAATATAGATGTTGGTATATATCGACCGATCTTCTGATGTGGTGCATGCAAACTCTCTAAAAATAAAATTGGCTGCAAACCAATATAGATGTTGGTATATATCGACGGATCTTCTGATGGATGACTAATTAATGCCCACACACATATATATGTTGTCTTGGATCATCTGATTATCAATACTTCAACATGCCCCATCTGTACCCATGCTCATCGACCAGATCTTGTCGGTGGGTGTTGCACCACCGTTGCCCTCATGTGACACCATGGATGAAAGCCTACTTCCAGCGTTCTTATGGAAGATCCTGCAAACCACATACTCCTGCCAACATACATAAACTGAATCAGTGCAAATAAATTATGGTCAATAGCTAGGTATGTACTTGTGTATGGACGGACGACCATGTTCATGGTTTGACTACGTACTACCATACTCTAGGTTTAAATACCTTGGAAGACATGTTAATAGAAGCAGCATTTCCTATGGCAGTGGGCAGGCCGGTTGTTGACTGCTTGTTGATCTCGAGCCTGTACTCGTGCATGACCCAGTTGGTCTTCTCCCCGCTGGGAGCTCTGCCCTTGTAGAACACCAATGTCTTCTTCATGCCGATGAGCATGGACGTGCAATGTGGATTGACGATCTCCTTGTCCTTACCCGTGGCCTTCCAGTAGCCAGCCTTTGTGGCTCGGTTGGTTCGTATTCCGGTGGGGTACTTGCGGTCCTTCTGGCAGTAAAAGTACCACTCGTTCTCCCCCATCTTGGCCTTCTTGGGAAGTTCCCATGGCTCGTTCTTGTTCAGGTCCACCTCACCGATCGCTGTGGCGTCGAATGCTGGGTTGAGAATCTTAGGGGCAAGGTAGGAGGTGATGATCTCCTCATCAGTAGGGTGGAACCTGAACCCCATTGGAAGCTCCAACTGTTGTTGTTGCTGCTGAACTTGAAGGTGGTCTGCCATGGCAGAGGCTCTATAGGATCACTGTATGAACTATGGAACGAATTTAATGAGCTAGATATATGAGGGGAGGTCCTTAAATAGGAGTGAATGCGTGTACTGGCAAGGCGCTTGCCAAAGAAGCATCGACATTTTTATGCCTTTGTTTAATTGTGTTCCTACTGGCAATGGATGGATAGAGATAGCTTCCTTGTCTTTACAACTGTGCTTCACTTGTCCTATTTTCAGGGCTACACCCTGGTAGTGACAGGTGACGGGTCTCTCGAGCCTTTCTAGGCCATGGTCATGCCAGATTGCACAATTGGTTTTGTTTTCATTCTTGTTAGCGTATGAATATGCGGTCCTCTACCCACCTGCTCGTCCGATCTACATGTTCTGTTGCTGTTGCCGCCTAGCTTTGTTAGGTAAAGCAAATAGACACCCACATTTGTATGTATCTATTAGCTGCGTGTGCATATGTAGCCCTGCTATTGTTCTAATTTATATGGCGTTTAATCGGGATGTATCATGTGTCAACTATATGTACTATACATTTCACCGTTATGTATTTACCACATACTATATTTTTGAGAAGAAAAAAATTACCACATACTGAAGCTCCTGCATGTTTACGCAAAACGACGTATGTTTTCATAGTCCCAATGGATGGTACAATTTTCCATAGTTAGCCTAATCTAACAATACATGGGAAGATAATTCACCATGTCGGGCGTGAGGTGGTGAATGTGGGTGTCAGCTACATCCAGGGGCACGTTACTCCTGCATTATGCACACATGCACCACAAGCGCGGCCATGCAACAAGATGATTAATCTCTATCTCCCAAAAAACGATGGCGCCGTGAACCAACCTGTTGTTGGATGGTTAGAGGGGCTGTGGTATCCCCAGCCCACCAGGGTTTAAATCCTGGTGCTCGCATTTATTCCTGGATTTATTTCAGGATTTCCGGTGATGCGCATTCAGGGGGGGTGTGTATATGTGCGTTCATAGAGATGAGTGTATGCGCGTGTATATGAGCGCTTGTGTCTGTACTGATGTTCAAAAAAAAAAACGATGGCGCCATTGGAACGGTTACCAGCGGGAGAGGGGACACGTGTCCAGCCGCTGCTAATCCCCGAATGCATGCACGCGACTGGTAAGCATCACGTTCTTCATATCCCATATAAATGCATTATATGTGTACCAACGCACGCCACTAACATCTTTTTGGAGATAAACCTTCTGTTGCTCACTTTTATTTGCTTTCCAGGTCATCTTGTCTACCGGTTCCCGCAAAAACAAAAAACACCTTGTCTACCGGCGTACGTTCGTATGCGTGCCACACACATCACCAGCCTGTTCACTTTTCATAGAAAACCTTGCACGAGATGTATGGATCTATGTATTTATCAACCCAATGCTCTGGGCATATCCCAGCTTTCCATGCATCTCCTCCCGTTTCTACAAACTGCTGGCCTATTGCGTCAAATGGCGCATGAGGCCGAAATTGGCGTAAAGTGCACATTTAGTAAGAGAAAATTGCTGGTAAATATTTCTTATTGGCATAGAATGTTAGTCGTGGACGGGCTCTTGTGGAGCGCAGTGGCATGTTCGGGTCGGCGCATATTTCATTCTTATGGGCCGGGTGACATTTAACCATATTGGCTCATTTCACAGGATCTGACATGTGTGTCTCATGCTTTTCTTATTCTTTAATTAAAAATCCGCAGGGCACCCCCGCACTTCTCTATTTTCTTCAATAATGCCAGTCATGTCACTACCAGAAAAACTGGGGTTGCCGATGGCCAAATCTATGCCGACGGCCCCCGTCGGCATCTATGGACTTATGCCGACGGCCAAGGATAGGCCGTAGGCGTAGAATAGCCGTCGACATACATCCATCTATGCCGACGGGGTCGTCGGCATAGACGAGGCCGTCGGGACCGCCCGAGATACACCTACGGGGCCCGTCGGCATAGGACAGGCCGTCGGCATAGCCCGGGCCCCCCCTGCCCGGTCAGCGCTGACCATTTGACGGCGTTGACCCTACGCCGACGGGCGGTAACGGCGGCCGTCGGCATATATGTGGCAGAGGTATGCCTACGGCATGGCCGTCGGCATAGGCCCATCTGCCACGTCATCGATTCGTGTGCCGCGCCACGTCATCGATCCGTGGGACAACCTCCGTGTGTGCACAGATATGCCGACGGCCTTGCCGTCGGCATACGTGTATTTTACTTATTTTTTTAATTTTTACTTTGTTTTGTTATTTTTACTTTATTTTAGTTTTTGTTTTTGCATAAGATAATTATGCCTTATCTAAAAAAACATACCCGATGGTATGTCGATTGCCCCCCGTTACGAACGTCGCTATCGCCGTGTCACGGAGGAGGGAAACGGTCGACACAAAAGGAATTCTGGTTGGTGGGGGGATTCGGGGTGTAGCTATGTCACCGAAACATCGCACGGGTCCCGATGCATATGTGAAAGTGTTCATGCAGCGTAGACGCCCGTCTTGGGGCTCCGGGGTGTGCCCCCCCCCTCACGGACGGCGCTGCCGCCGGCACCTGGAGGGGGAAACGGACGCGTCGGGTCTACACGGAGGGGATCTTGCTGTGGGTCTGGCCCGGATGTTGCTCCAAAGTGTTCCTATGGGCTGACCTAACACAACCGGGTGGGGAGGTCCACTGGTCAAAGCCCGTCCGTGCAAAGTCAAAGGGCTAGATCCCGTGGTCAAACGCTACAGGGTTAGGCGGGACGGGGGCACTGGGGGTAGCAACGCCACCGGAGCGTTGCACCGGGCCCTCATACATGCGGGGTGGTGTGGTGGCATGTCCGAAGAGGCGGGACGCGTCTCCGGGGCATGGCCCCCCCTCACGGACGGCGATGACACGGTAGTAGACGTTCTGCGGTAACGATGCGGCGTCAATATTACTAAATACTCGGAGCGCGATAAAATCATGAGTTTTTTTGCACGATGTGGGCACATGTGCTATAGGAGCGATGGTATTTTTTCATAATTTTTGGTGATGGAGAAGTATCCGAAAAATTCCCTCTACGCAGATAGCCCTTCGCGCGTCTACGGCTGTGGCCGGCGGCCTCCGGGGGCTAGCATGCCGCCAAATCTTGCGTAGGCGGCCTCTCACAAGTCTGGAAGTGTTGTGGCGGTTGCAAACGCCCGGCACGCGTGTCCGGGGTGTGCCCCCCTCACGGACGGCGCCGCCGCCGGCACCTGGAGGGGGGAAACGGACGCGTCGGGTCTACACGGAGGGGATCTTGCTGTGGGTCTAGTACGGATGTTGCTCCAAAGTGTTCCTATGGGCTGACTTAACACAACCGGGTGGGGAGGTCCACTGGTCAAAGCCCGTCCATGCAAAGTCAAAGGGCTAGATCCCGTGGTCAAACGCTACAGGGTTAGGCGGGACGGGGGCACTGGGGGGGGGGTAGCAATGCCACCGGAGCGTCGCACCGGGCCCTCATACATGCGGGGTGGTGTGGTGGCATGTCCGAAGAGGCGGGACGCGTCTCCGGGGCGTGGCCCCCCCTCACGGACGGCGATGACACGGTAGTAGACGTTCTGCGGTAACGATGCGGCGTCAATATTACTAAATACTTGGAGCGCGATAAAATCATGAGTTTTTTTGCACGAAGTGGGCACATGTGCTATAGGAACGATGGTATTTATTCATAATTTTTGGTGATGGAGAAGTATCCGAAAAATTCCCTCTACGCGGATTGCCCTTCGCGCGTCTACGGCTGTGGCCGGCGGCCTCCGGGGGCTAGCATGCCGCCAAATCTTGCGTAGGCGGCCTCTCACAAGTCTGGAAGTGTTGTGACATGTAAAAAGTATGATGTGGATGGGTATCGCTTCCATAAAGAGGAGCACCAAAACGGCCGCCCCGATCCCAAAACTATAAATACTGGAGTGTACACCCCCGGTCAAAATTCAGTAGACTACTATGGAAGGGTACAAAATATATAGGAGGTTAAATTCCGCCAGGGGCGTGAGACCCTAAGTATGCCTGTGTTCAAATGCCGATGGTTCGATCCGCGGGAGGGGGTAAAACATACGCCTTCCATTGGTTTGGTCGAAGTTAAACCATCAACCGTCTATGTCGGAGCCGATCTCTTCATTGCGGCTACCCAAGCTACACAAGTATATTATGTGCCTTACCCATGCCAGAAAGTGTATCTAAAAGGTTGGGAAGTTGTGTTCAAGGTGTCGCCACATGGTAAGTTACCAGACCCGAATGAAGACGATTACTACAACATTAACCCCATGACATACGAGGGAGTGTTCTATCAAGAGCAACCTGATGATGATGATGATGATGTGGTTAGAAACGATGACGCTAGACCATTGGGTGATGATGATGTGGACCCAAACATCGACGATGCACGGAATGATGGTGAGACCATTGTCAATGAAAATGACATACTTATGCTAGAAAAGTTAAACGAAGACGCTGACGACGAGGAAGAGCCTCCACCTCCGTCAGACAACGAAGATGATATGATTGATAGTGATGATGAGACGGACCGAGAAAGAGGTTACAACAGTGATGATTCATATGGGTTCTAGCAGATGTACGTTATGCATTTTTATTAATGTGTTTATTATCATGCCTTTTCCTTCATTTCATTAATTTACTAATTTCTTTTTCTCTTTTCAATGCAGGTTCGTGGAACATGGGCAAGGGGAAGGCCGACGGCATGGGTTTCCTACGCAAGGTCGTCGGCCTGCCTAGTCGGAGTGGTCGAGCACGTAATCCTCCCCCTCGGCTACTTGACGATGACTCCTCACAGGGAGGTCGAGGGAGAGGTGCCCCTAGAGGAGGAGGGGGCGGGGGGAGAGCCTCTAGAGGATGAGGTGCTGGGGGGAGAGCCACTACAGGGGGTCGCGGCCAGAAAGAGCGCACCCTCACCGACTTAGGGGTGTTGTCTTCGAGGCCCTCCTCTAGTGAGGTACCCTCCTCTAGTGAGGTACACTCTAGGGAGGAGGAGGAGGAGGTTGGGGAGGGGGAGGCAGGCGAGGAGGAGGGTGGTGGCGAGGATGATGGTGGTGACGGGAAGGGGGTTGACAACAAGGGGTGGCTGCGTGGCAACGCAAAGCTACCAAAGCAGGTTCCTGCTACTGAGGAGCAGAAGTGGCTCATTGAGCCCACGGGAAAAGAGTAAGTGGTTCATTATTTTGCTTGTCACATGCTTATTCCGGTTGTTATTTATTTTGCTTGTCACATGCTAATAGTTCATTCTTTTGCAGCAACTGGATATATTCTAAAGGGGTCCGTATTCCCAACGGCCTCATCACCGTCTTGCTGAAGTTATATTGGTCGGGGTTGTACTGTCCGGATCCAGTCAGGCAGCCGGACCGTCGGGTTTTGGCCACGAGCTGGGACCACTGGGAAGCGGCCCGCCACGCGGACCATGAGACCCATGCCAAGGCCATGATCACTACTTTCTGGGTGAGTTCTCTTCAGAAGCACAAGTCCATTCTAGTTTCATGAATGATTTAACTCATGGCTTCTTCCATTCTTGTTTCATGCATGATTGTAGAAATTCTATCGAGTTCTTCTGGAGCACAGGGCTAGAGCGGACCAGATCGTGCTGCGCCAATGCAAGAAGAAGGCCCCCTAGATGCAGTAGAGGTGCGCTATGTGGCCATCTCCACATACTACCACGACGTTCTTGATGTGAAGATGACCAAGGAAGAAGCGCGGAGGATGGGCATTACCTTGGAGAGGCCCGAGTTCTTGGCGGTAAGTATAAAAGATTTTTCATTATGCTTTCATTACCTTGTGGTACATTATGCTTTATGCTTTATGCTTCCATAACACCAATTTGGACACACCTACATGCCATTATGCTTTTATTATGTAGGTGTGTCCAAATTGGTGTTATGGAAAAGACGAGTCCTGGGCGGCATTGGTGGATCTTTGGTGTGATGAGGATGGAGCCTGGGCGGCTATGAGAACCAAAAATAAGGCTAACAGAGGGACGGAGGGAGTACATGCTCAGGGAAACCGAAACCACTATCTCCACAAGGCAGTTAATGTATGACTAACCCCATTAAACATTCTTCTTCTTCTATTTACCATCACTTTCTTATGTATGACTAACCTCTGTTTGGTGGTGCAGGAGGAGAAACTGAAGCGGCCGCTCTCACACATGCAGGCGTGGGAGATCGCCCATACGCGGAAGGACCCCAAGCCTGGCGAGCCCAAGTACTACGGCAAGAAGACCGCGGGGAGGAAGAAGGCCTACTCCGAAGCGTATCTGAAGTTACATCCTGACACACCTGACCCCATTGCGGCGCCTCTAGACGACATGGCGGTGGTGAGGATGGGGCCCAAGGAGCACGGTCGGGAGGCGGTTCTCGATACTATGATCACTCCTAGTATCTCCTACACACAGCTTCGTCGGATCGACCCGAGCCTGAGCCAGCGCACGAGCCAGCCAGTGACCAGTGCACAGTCCCTCTTTCAGGAGCAACAATCTGTAAGTATTTTCCCTCTTATCTTCATTGCTCACTTTATTTTCCGCATTTAGTAGTTTTATGAGTTCCATCATGTCATACCGTAGGCCTACCTGGAGTACACACGCCAGGAGACCATGGCGTGGCATCAAAGGCTTTATGAACACCAAGTGCAGAGGGATAGCCAGATGCAGCAGGCTTTTTAGGAAATGGCGGCCGGCAGGTGTCCTCAGTTCCCTCCAGCACAATGCCCTCCAGCACAACCAGTGCTGCTGAGCTTTGAGGAGTTTGTGGCACAGAACACTGGCCCCTCGCCGGTTAGTTCATCCCCAATCTATTCACCCAAAGCATGTCATGCCTTTCAACACAGTCATATATCCCGTGCATATGTCTTTTCAACATCCAGGGAACAGGTGGATCTACCGTTGGCGGTGGTCTTCGCAGCACTCCGGAGACACGGAGCCCGACCACTCCAATCCACGGAGGCGGAGGCGGAGGTGGTCTTAGCGGAGGCGCTGCCGCTAGCAGTGACGACCTGGGCTTCGGCGGTCTTGGCGGTGACGACCTCCGCGGTGCTCGATGATCCTTGTGTGTGGTGATGATGCTTGAGATGACTTGTGTGTGGTGATGATCATTTAGATGACTTGTGTGCTTCTCTATATGCTTATGCTTATGTTGGTTGTGATGATGATCATTTAGAGACTTGTGTGTGATGATGCTTATGCATATATTGTTGTGATGGTGCCGGATGATATCCCGTTGTGTTTTATATGTCTATTCCATCATATATATCTGCTGATATGTGCTGTTATTTGAATTGAATTGAATTGAAAACAAACAGAAAAAAAGCAAAAGCAAACTATGCCGACGGCTAGGCCGTCGGCATAGGGCTGGCGTGAGCTCCCAATAGCTGACACGTGGCACCTATGCCGACGGCGTAGCCGTCAGCTTAGTTTAAAAACTGTGCCAACGGCTAGGCCGTCGGCATAGGCGCCCACATGTCAGCTACTGGGAGCTCTGTATGAAGGAATATGCCGACGGCTCGGCCGTCGGCTTAGTTTGAAACTAAGTTGGCCGTCGGCATATCCCTGGTCCACGAGCAGCGACTGGTCGCCATGTGGCACACCTATGCCGACGGTCTAGCCATCGGCATAGTTTTTGACTAAGCCGACGGCTAGGCCGTCGGCATAGGGATGCCACGTGGCGACCAGCCGTTGGGCAGACTTGACGGCGGCCGCCGTTAGGCATGATTGTTGCCGACGGCAAGGGCCATCGGCATGGCCCCCGTCGGGAAAGCATCTATGCCGACGGCTTTTCTATGCCGACGGCCTCCCTGGCTATGCCGACGTATATGTTGCCGACGGCCCTATGCCGACGGGGGCCGTCGGCATAGGTCTGTCCCGACGGGACTCAGGGCTATGCCGACGGCCCTGGCCGTCGGCATAGGGGGCGATTCTGGTAGTGTGTTATACGAAGCAGAATGAGAGATTTAAAAGGCAACAAATGGTTTTTACCTATTTGTGAACATGGGTTTTATGTACCATTTTGTATAGTATATCAGCGGGATGCCTAATAAATACTCCTTCTAACAATGCTTTGTTTTTCATGGTCCAAAGAGACCAAGCAAGCGCCCCAAACCCTAGCCATGTAATCCTCCTATCCCTCCCGGTAGTGGCTGATGCAAGCCGGTAAAAATCTGAGAACTCGCTGGGGTTCCAAGAGGAGCCCACCACCGAACGTACGCCACTCCACACATATTGAGCCATGATGCATCGAAATAAAATATGATCCCGATCTTTGCACTCCCCGCACCAGATGCATTTGCCGTTGCCCGGGCCATGTCTTTTTGCACCTGACCCCACTCGTGATTCTATTACGGGCGGCTTGCCATAAGAAGATCTTGATTTTGGACGGAAGTCGTGCTCCCCACAGCCCAGATAAGTCGCATGGAGTCGTGGAGTTAAAGATCTCCTTATACAGTGAGCCTGTTGAAAATTAGCCTGACGGCTCCAAACGCCATACAACCTCATCCCTATCAGGGCTAAGCTGGTGCCCTCTCAGTTTAGTACGAAGGTTAAGTAAAGAAGAAAAACCATGGAAGCCAAAATACTGAATGTACTACGTCGATCAATAGTTGATGTCAAAACAAACAGAGTAAATAAAATGTAACTATCGAATTTAAGTGGAATGAAAAGATCTCGCCATATTGCAGGGGCAGAAGCCTCTGATCAGACAATATTGATGTTTCCAACCCCCCCCCCCCCCCCCCCACACACACACACACAAATAAAATTTAAGGTCGGTCCCTACTCCCTATCCATATTACTGTGTCACAGAAAAACTATATGTTTATTATTCAAGAAAAAAAAGAATCCGATTGCTAAAACACATCTAAATGAGAAATAGCTAACTCACATTTAACCTCCCTATGACATGATTTGAGCGCTCCAAGATTCATGCTCAACAATATGAGTTCGCGTATGCATGCACGGGACAGGTTTAGTAGTTATTTTTATTTTTTATTTCCTATTGCAATTGTCTTCAGCGGAGCCGTGCGGTTTTGACTTATGGCTTGGGCCTTTATATGTGTTTTTTTTTCTTTCAAGGGGTCCGTTATTTGTGTTGGACTATGGTATTCATTTCACTTTCTTTTTTTCTTCCTAAAAGTGGCATTTTGTCCATATTTCATTACATTCTCGAACTGTGTAGTCCCAGTGCTTTTCATTGCTGGTGTTATTGCCTTCTCTTTTTGTGTGTGAAAAACTGTTTACATATATATTTCCCATGAGTGTTCATGTCAAAATTACTGTTCCATTATCATATTAAGTTTATCTAGCCATCAAGCCCTGGGACCTTTCTTTTATCAAGTTTGAATAATAAGATGTATAGAAAACTATTTTTACTACCTCCTATCAAATTGGTGCTCATCGTGTGTTAGTTGATAGAAGACCCCATGGTCAATTGCATATTCATATTTAGACATGCAATTGCGTGTATTGTAATATGCCTGCAACTGCACAGAATATACATGCCACACAATTGCAAGGGGTACACTGTCATTGTAGTTGGTAGGAGATCTCGGTTAGTTTCATCTCCATCACTAGGCATGCAACTGCCCGCATGGTAATCCGCCTGGAACTACAAACAACACACATACCACGCAACTTCAAGGGGTACAATGCGACCACAACAACTAGGGGTGAGATGTGTGGTGCATGTGTTTGGTGCTAGGGGTGTGCTTGTGGTGGCGATGTTGGACTTTGTTTCATTTTTTTCTTTTTGTTGTCTCATAGCATGAGAACAACATACTAAGACCATCCATTTTTGAATTTTTTTGGCCAATTGCATGTCCACGATTAGACCTGCACTACTGGAAAAAGCCTAATAAATGAACTCAAATGAGTGGCGGGTTTTGCCAGGCACCCACCACAACTATTTTGAAAAACATGTAATGGCGGGTGCTAGAAACTGCTCGCCACTTCTATACATGTAACAGTGGCGGGCATGTTTTAGGACCTGCCACAGCTATACGATTTCTAGTTTCTTCATGAGTGAAAAGCAGCAGTGGCGGGCACGAAGTTGTGCCTGCCACTGGTTCATTGTAGAGTAGTGGCGGGCGTTTCCGAGCGACCGCCATAGCTATATTTCTGTACCCACGCGCCAACCGGTTTCAAATTTCATCAGAGTGCACAGTGGCGGGTACTATTAGGCACCCGCCACAGCTATATTTGGTCATGTTGCTGCCTAGCACACATATATAGTCGCAGGCTCTATACGGCGCCCGTCACCGCTATACATGACCTTATCTACCGTGCCCCCACCCACAGCCAGTCAGATCTTATTTCATCCACACACATCTCTTTCTCACCTCTGTCTCTGTCGCTTTGCTGCCTCACCAGCTTTATGGCGTCATCCATCGCCACCGGGAGGTCGCGGTTCGCCACGTCAAAAGGCGTTGCGGACCCAATCTTCCCTATCGCCCGCGCCATTCATCGCCGCCTCGAAGTTCGTCGGCCTAGCCGTGCAATGCTACCTCCCACTACTTCCATGTGACCGTCGCCTACACCTTCCTCCGCATCCAATGTCGTCCACGTCTCCGTCAAACTCGCCGACCGCCGACGCCTCCGCCATCGTCCTCGGCCTCGTCCTACCCGCCATCTGGCTTTGGCCCGGTAAGCACACCTCCCTTCTCTCTGTTAATGCATATTTTAGTTGTTCTCACTATTGTACTTGTAGTCTTGTACATCTACAACATTTTGTTAGCGTAGTTAAATTTTTTTATATGATGTACCATTGAATCTTGGTAAGTAGACTTCTTAAATTTGAACGCGTGTCCTGGAGGAATATGTACTACATATGGATCAACACATAGTACAATTTTTTTCATGATGCAGGTATTCCTAATGAGTGCCAATGTTTTCGCGAAACGTGGATTATGTTCCATTTTGCTTAATATCTGGCACTCAATATGTCCATTTTCTATCAAAGGTCATGTGATTTTTTCTATAAGTAGTCTTGTACATCTACAACATTTTGTTAGTGTAGTTAAAATTTTTTATATGATGTACCATTGAATCTTGGTAAGTAGACTTCTTAAATTTGAACGCGTGTCCTGGAGGACTATGTACTACATATGGATCAACACATAGTACAATTTTTTTTCATGATGCAGGTATTCCTAATGAGTGCCAATGTTTTCGCGAAACGTGGATTATGTTCCATTTTGCTTAATATCTGGCACTCAATATGTCCATTTTCTATCAAAGGTCATGTGATTTTTTCTATAAATTTAATACATTTGTGATGGACAGCCTTTGCCACACAGTTTCTTCTACGCATCGTGTGTGATGCATTCAATAACGCAAACAATAAAATTGTTAATATCATGTGCAATGACAACGCTATCACAAAATATTTAATTGGGAAAATTGTGTGCGATGTACCTGCGAACGGAAACGTTTTCCTTGGAGTGACTGTGTGGGATGTATATACGAACGAAAACATACTTCTTTGATTAACTGTGTGGGATGTAGATACTAACAGAAACGTATTCCTTGGATTGACCGCGTGGAATGTACATACGAAGGGAAAGGTTTAGCCAGGACTGACTGTGTGGGATGTACATAGGACCGGAAACGATTCGGCCAGTATAATTGTATTTTTTTTAGCACAACTGTACGTATAACCGTATTTGATCGCTCGCTCATCGCACATGAGCTCATTTTGCCAAGCATGTGTGCCAGGAGGGCCCATCCCCGACGGTTTCTGGGTCGTGTGGGAAGGACCCCCCTATCGCAGTCTCACTCACTTGGCGACGTTCAGAACTCTGTCATGGAAAGGGGTTAAAACCCGTTTGTATAGCACCTCGCTATACCAGTGTGTGGATCTGAGCAGAGGGTGGAACGATACTTGACGGTGTTGGTCAAGAGCGGACGACCTCTGCAGATCTCTGGTCACAACATGTCGATGCAGCGGCCTTGACGGAGTTGCTAGCGAAGCTTGGCTGGGGTGGCGGAGCTCCGGTTGTCAAGGACGACGTGAGGAAGAAGAAGAAGAGAAGACGATGGGGGTAAAAAGTGAAAAGGCAGGCCCCCGTCCCTATTTATAAGGGAAAAGACAAAACAGTGAAACGACATGCGCGAGGATCGAGGAGGCATAATAATTACTATAGCATGAGGGGCCAATCGATTTTTGGAAGGAATGGTTCATGCAAAGATCCGTTGTGATGTCATGAGGTTTTTTCTGAATTTATTTAATAACATGACATCATCTTTTCTATATGGCGGGTCATGAAGATCTATTCAAGGTTGAAGTGTTAGAAGAACCAAAGAAGACTCGCTAACTATAGGATGAAGATTGACATGAACAGGTTCAAATCAATATGGGGCCTAATGTTGGGGATATAACCCCACCGTGTGACCCTCCCAGGAGGAGCCGGGTTACACTGTTGGCGACTTAATAAGGAAGCTTGAGCAGGTCGAAGAAGCCAACACCTAAGAGCCTGGAGGCGGCTTACGAAGCGGGCCAACTAAAGGCCCAAGACCCGGAAATGGATCATGACCCGGAGGTGTAAGCCACCCAATGGCGACTTGCCTAGCAAGGCAAGGCTACTTAGAACCAGAGTCGGCTACGTTGTCCAACCCGACCTGGACTCTTGTAACCCCAAGGCCTCGACCTGTGTATATAAAGGCGAGACCCTACAGTGGGTAAAGTTAAGTTACAATCAATCGATAGCTAGGTTAAGCGATTCCCCTCCCTTGTAATCGATACTCAATCAATACAACATAAAAGCAGGATGTAGGCTTTACCTCGTTGGTGAGGGGCCGAACCTGGGTAAACCTATGTCTCTCGTCCCGCTCAACCCCTTTAAGCTAATCACCGTAGCCATGGCCTCACACCTAAGTCCTTTGACAAGGGCATCTGCCGTGACAAAACCAAGACAGGTAGCAAACTTACCTAGTACCTCACTACTTGTCATATAGGAGAAACTATTCGTATTCTCATTACTATGTGTGCTCAGTGGACAATATATATTACATGTAGAATATAAAAGCGATGCGACAAGTGTACAACCTCTTTGGTGAAGCCATGTCGATCACATCATCATTGGGTTGGTCACTGAGGATGCTGCGGATGATGTGGTTGTCGGAGGCGGGGAAGAAGATCTTAGGCGTCTGGTGATGGAGACGAAGGTACTGCTCCGCTGTGATGGACAATTTCTTCATTGGAGCAGCTCCAGTGAGGTGTACGACGGCGAGGATGAAGAAGGACAGAAGAGACAATGTTAACCTAAAGTTGGATTCTAATAGCATCTCCAATAGATGATGTAAAATACAACACCAAAAAGTGCTAGATGTAAAATACATCAGCCGCTCATCTCTGAACTTAACTGTCGAAACTAAATTTTACTTTCGGAACTGAAATATACAGTTGAAACTGAATATTGTTGTCAAAGCTGAATTTTACTGTCGAAACTGAATGTACTAGTAGCAGAGAAGGAGTGCACTAGTAGTTTTGGCCGCTTGAGCACTAGTGGCAGAGAAGTAGTGATCTAAATCGATAGCCACTCCTGTAGGGAACATATTACTAGAGAGTAGCCTGGGCAGTTGGGCGTGCAGCAGCAGCAACGCCCAAAGCAGTAGTGCGTGCGAGACCCGGAGCAGCATCTCGGGTAGCAGCAGCAGGAGCACGAGCGAGAGTTGGAGCTACTGCTCGTGCAGCAGTAGTGCAAGCAAGAGTAGAGCAGCAGTGCGAGCAAGAGCAGAGCAGCCCTGCGACCGAGAGCAAGAGCAAAGCAGCAACTTGAGCAAGAACAGGAGCAGTAGTAGACCAGTGAGAGCTGGAGCGGCTGTAGCTCCTACTAATGTGGACGTTGCCGCTGAGGGAGCAACGCCATGGCGGAGAGAAGCCATGGAGGAAGTGGCCAGCAACGCCGCCGTCGATGGAGCCGCGCCATGGTGGCTCGGGATCAAGCACCAGCACTGTGAGATCGAATCAAGGAGAAAATACAGTGACTAGTGTAGAACCTCTTTGGTGGCGCTGACTAGGGCTCAACTTCATCCAAGGAATCGGTGATGGTGTTGTGGTTCCGGTGGTGCAGGTGAAGGCGGCGCTGTGGGAATGGAGGTGGCGCAATAGACGAGGCGAACGTCGGGTAGCTCCTTGGAGATGGAGGGCGGGGTGGCTGAACCGGCGGGACAACGTGATTGACGATGGATCCTCATCAAGCTATTGAGGTGGACGACATCGTCGGGGAAGAGGCTCTAGCTGGGCGGCGATCGGGTGGCGGACGAAGCAGGGTGGGGTTTCGCGGGTTTTTGCGGCCTCGGTGTGTGAATGGGGGGAACGGAGGGGATAGGAGAGGGGGGTATAGCTTAGGGACGTGCTTGTCCGAAATGTTGGGTAAGTTACAAAAGTACCCCCACCGATTTGATCTAGGCGGTTCTCTCGGTTCAGGGGTATAACGGGGATTCTGCGTGTTAGGATTTTAGAGGAGGAGGGAGTTTTCGCGTGCATTTTGAAATTTTGGGATAGCAAGACATGGGTTGAAGAGGCGGGAGTTTCGCAGCAGAAGAGACAAAGAGATAGCTTGAAATTTCTAGATAACAAGGCGCGGCTTGAAATTTCTGGAGAACAAGCTTAACGTATACAAAAACAAAACAAAAGACAATTCACACCACACTAAAGAGAGTCATGTCCTGTTTTACTATATTACTACAAATGACATTGAAAGACAACAACAGAAAATTAAAAAATCAGGAGACAAGCTTAACATGTACAATACTAATTTGCACTTCCCTCAACAACAACAAAAAAACAATTCGTTTCGTCTAGCATATGGACTAAATTTGAGCCAGTTTTCTGTATTTGAATGGGAGTGTACTCAGGTTAGTTATACCATCATATAAATATTATCTTCACAACACAAGACATGAATATAGTAGTAAATTCCCATTGAAATATGAACTACATGTACATATGATCTCGAATTCAAATATGTGTATCAATTTTATGTTGAATTCAAATCATATAACATGTATGCTCTAGCTAGATGTTTGGAATCTAAATCATGTCTAATACTATGTATAATGTGTTTAACACACACAACACACACACACATACACCCCCCCACACACACTCGCACACAACATTTAGATATTAGCTATGAAAGCCACCCTTTATCTCCAATTTGAATTGTTGTGTCCATGCATGGATGCAATGTGGCCAAACGATGCCTGTCATCGGCATCTCAAATTAAAATCCATTTGACCTTATTCGATGTGTATATAGTATAGCATGCTTGATTCAAATCCAGACCACACATATCTCAATCATATTCATGCATGCATGGGTTTCAAACATCATGATCTCTTATTCAAATAGTTTAATTCACTTTTATATTGACTAGCAAAAATGCCCGTGAGTTGCTACGGGAGAAGAAAACATATCACAGTTATTACCGGCCAACCACAACACCTCATTTTTCTATTCTTCACGAGATGGCGCCGCCGCCCCTTGACCTCCTCCACTTTGATATTTTAACAACCAAAAACTATTTGTAATTTTTAATAAAGTCATGGATGATTGTATGAGTTCATTTTTGAATTACTATCATGTTGCCAATTATTTGTTTCAGATGAACTTCTATTCTTGTCCACTTTCACAAAGCCAATGCATTGCTTTCCAAAAATCATATAACTTCGCTCATAATTCCTTTTGCCACATAACCAAGCTCCACCAAACATTTTCACAAATTTTCTATATTCCTATCTCAAATGTTTTTGAATTAAATTCAAAAACTAAATTGTGGAACCAATTTTATGGGATAAATCTTGGAGTCTCATGAATAAATTACATCTCTAAACTCCTTTGACTTTTCCCATTTTCTGTTTTTAATGGAAATTGGGCCGACACACCAAACCAAATCTTTTCTCTCTCCCCCTACCTAGCTTCCGAACCGGCCCACTAGAGGCCTTCCAAGCTAGCCCCCTCTAAAACCTAGCTTGATCCCCACTCTCTTCCTCCCCCCCTCGTGTCTCTTCCGGGAAATCCTATTTGACGCTCTCTTTGTAAAAAAAAAATCTTCTTTTTTGAAAATTATTCTGAATTTTAAAAAACGGTTCCCATCCCAAAATTGTTCTCCTTTTTTCAAAAATTGTTCACAAATTCAAAAAATGTTCGAACTTCAAAAAAATGATCGAGAGTAAAAAATAATGTTCCCGTTTTCAATTTTTGCTCAAAAATCAAAACAATCATGAATTATATATTTATTTTTCTTATTTTTAAAAAATGTTCACATTTTTCATAATATTTTTGAAATTTAATACGTGTTTTAAAAAATGTTCATAGATTGGAAAAAAGTTCATATTTTCAAATTTTGGTCACAATTCACAAAAAATCATGTATTTAGTTTTCGTTCGGAGTTGAAAAAATGTTCATGTTTCCACTTATATTCCTAATTTTTAAAAAATACCCATCTTTTAGAAAACAAACTAAAAATGTTCAATTTCTAAAATTTTATTTGATTTTTCTTAATATTTTGCATTTAAAAAGTATTTACTTCCTTAAAAGAATGTGTTAGAATTTTCTATAAAAAAGTTTGATCTAACAATACATCGTTATTTTGAGTCCCGAGCTACATATCGACCAACAAGTTCCTTCTGTTGCGCTGGTTATTAGCCTGCAAGTAGTACGTGAAGTCGTTGTTTTGAACCCTACAGAGCACATTATTTCTGGTTTTTGCAGGTGAGCTCCCACTGCTGGGCCGGCCCAGATTGTTCCATCTTTGTGCATCCAGCGGCTACTCGCTGCAAAATGCGAGCATCATAGGAGCGAGCTCCCGTCTCTTCCCTCACGCGCGGGCACACAGCAGCGCATGAGTGACCCCGCGCGCTTCCCTCTTCCTCAGCCTCACGGCCCTGACGCCAGTGAGTTCTTTGCCCTCCCCAACAGCCTCCAAGACGGAGTGATGTTTGCTAGAACTACGTCGGTATTTTTTAACAAAGGAAGAGATGATGCAGCACAGCGACGGTAGGTATTTCCCTCAGTGATGAGATCAAGGTTATCGAACCTATAGCAGAACCAAGCAACACTACGTAAACAACACCTGCATACAAATAACAAATACTCGCAACCCGACGTGTAAAAGGGGTTGTCAATCCCTTTCGGGTAACGACGCCATAAATTGGCAAACGGACGTGAGAGAGTTGTAAATATTGATAGATCGAACGCCAAATAAAATAAATTGCAGCACGGTATTTTTGTATTTTGGTTTAATAGATCTAAAAATAAAAGGCAAACAAAATAGATCGCAAAGGCAAATAATATGAGAAAGAGACCCGAGGGCCGTATGTTTCACTAGTGGCTTCTCTCGAGAAAAATAGTAAATGGTGCGTAAACAAACAAATTACCGTTGGGCAATTGATAGAACTTTAAATAATCATGATGATATTCAGGCAATGATCATTATATAGGCATCACGTCCAAGATTAGTAGACCGTTTCCTGCCTGCATCTACTACTATTACTCCAGACATCAACCGCTATCCAGCATGCATCTAGTGTATTAAGTTCATGGAGAAACGGAGTAATACAATAAGAATGATGACATGATGTAGACAAGATCTATTTATGTAGAAATAGACCATGTCGTTTTATCCTTAGTAGCAATGATACATACGTGCCGGTTCACCTTCTGTCACTGGGACCAAGCATCGTAAGATCGGACCCACTACAAAGCACCACTTCCCATTGCAAGATAAATAGATCAAGTTGGCCAAACAAAACCCAAATATCGGAGAAGAAATACGATGCTATAAGCAATCATGCATATAAGATATCAAAGAAACTCAAATAACTTTCATGGATAAAAAGAGATAGATCTGATCATAAACTCAAAGTTCATCAGATCCCAACAAACACACTGCAAAATAATTACATCAGACCATTGTATTGAGAATCAAACGAGAGATAGGAAACCATCTAGCTACTAACTACGGACCCCGAAGGTCTACAAAGAACTACTCACGCATCATCGAAGAGGCACCAATGGAAGTGGTGAACCCCTCCGTGATGGTGTCTAGATTGGATCTTGTGGTTCTGGACTCTGCGTTGGCTAGAATTGATTTTCGTCGACTTCCCTAGGGTTTCTGGAATATTGCGGTATTTATAGAGCAAAGAGGCGGTCCGGGGGGCAACCGAGAGGTGGGCACAACCCACCAGGGCGTGCTTGGGCCCCCAAGCGTGCCATGGTGGGTTGTGCTCCCCTCGGAGCACCCCCCAGGTGCTTCTCCGGCCCATTGGATGTCTTCTGGTCCAAAAAAATCCACAAAAAGTTTTGCTGCGTTTGCACTCCGTTTGGTATTGATTACTTGCGATGTAAAAAACATGCAAAAATAGCAACTGGCACTTGCCACTATGTCAATAGGTCAGTACCAAAAATGATATAAAATGACTATAAAGTGATTATAAAACATCCAAGAGTGATAATATAATAGCATGGAACAATCAAAAATTGTAGATACATTCGAGATGTATCAGCATCCCCAAACTTAGTTCTTGCTCGTCCTCTAGTAGGTAAATGATAAAAACAGAATTTTTGATGTGGAATGCTGCCTAACATGTCATCTCACATTCTTTTCTTTATAGCATGGACATTTGGACTTTTATATTGTTCAAAGCAATAGTCTAGTTTTGATATGATAATTTAGATACTCAAGCATACCAACAAGCAACCATGTCTTTCAAAATATCAATGCTAAAATAAGGTATCCCTAGCCCATCATGCTCAATCATTGATCCGTTCATGAAACACACTCGCATATTAACTACACTCAATGCCCAAGTACGATCATAGTGCCCCCTAGTTGGTGCTTTATAAGAGAAGATGGAGACTCAAATTTATAAATTAAAATTGCATAAAGTAAAAGTAAGGCCCTTCATAGAGGGAAGTATGGATTTGTATAGGTGCGAGAGCTCAATGCGAAAATTGAGAGATCAAAACATTTTGACAGACATACTTTTTCCACCAACAAAAATGACTTAGACTTCCCAATTCTTTTCAAGCTAGATATATCATAGGCTGTTCCCAAACAGGAAGTAAAGTTTATTCCTTTTTTCACCAAACTTTCACTTTCCATGGCTAACCGTATCCACAGGTGCCTTCCATACCAACACTTTCCAAGGAATTTATTATTTGACAACATTAATTAAATTCATTTTTTATTTCTGGTCTGGGCATCCCTAATACCTTTGCCTTACTCTCGTGCAATGACAAGTGAATAAACACACATCGTGAGAATAACACATCTAGCATGGAAAATATTAGAACCCCTCACCGCCCCGCGAGCGGTACGAACACACAAAAGAGAAATTTATTTTGAATATTAGAGATGGCAAATACAAATTTGCTTAGAACGGCAAAAGAATACCGCAAATAGGTAGGTATAGTGCACTCATATGGCAAAACTAGTTGAAAGGATTTTGGAAGCACAAGTAGTGATCATAGTTAGTGCAAAATGAAGGATAGCAAAAGATTGGGAAGCGACCAACCAAGAAACAAATAATCTCATAAGCGAGCGTTAAGCATAATTAACACCGAATAATGCACCACAAGCAGGATGTAATCTCATTGCATGACTATTGATTTTCGTGCTTGCATAGGGAATCACAAACCTTAACACCAATATTCTTACTAAAGCATAATTACTCATCAACATGACTCACATATCACATCATCATATCTCAAAACTATTACTAAGAATCAAGTTTATTTTGTCCAATGATGTTCATTAAAGTTTTTATCATATCCTTCTTGAATATCTATCACTTTGGGACTAATTTTCATATGTTGCTTTTGAAAATCTCAAACAAATATAAGTGAAGATCATGAGCATAGTATTTATTTCTCTCAAATTAATTTAAGTGAAGCAAGAGAGAATTTATTGAAAATTTTACTAACTCTCAAATAAATCTATGTGAATCAAGAGAGGATTTCTTCAAAAATACTAAAGCACACCATGCTCAAAAAGATATAAGTGAAGCACTAGAGCAAATCCATAGCTTAAGTGAAGCATAGGGAACAATTCTAACAAGTCATGGCATAATTTTGGCTCTCTCAAATAGGCGTGTCTAGCAAGGGATCAAGACTAAAAAGACAAAGCAAAACAAGCAAAGACTCATATCATACAAGACGCTCCAAGCAAAACACATAGTATGTGACGAATAAAAATAGAGCTACGAGTAAAATACCGATGGTCGTTAGAAGAAAGAGGGGATGCCACTCGGGGCATCCCCAAGCTAGTTGCTTGCTTCTCTTTGGATAATAAGATGGGGTTCCATGGGCATCCCCAAGCTTAGGCTCTTCTTACTCCTTATTCCTTCATCGACCGTAAGATAACCCAAAACTTGAAAACTTCAATCACACAAAACTCAACAAAGCCTTCGTGAGATACATTAGTATAAGAAAATAAATCACTACTTTAAGTGCTGTTGCAAACCAATTCATATTTTATTCTTGCATTATATCTATTGTATTCCAACTTTCCTATAGCAAAAATTCATCAAAGAAAACCATAGAATCATCAAAACAAGCACACAATGCAAAGAAAACAGAATCTGTCAAAAAACAGAATAGTCTGTAGCAATCTAGATATTTCAAATACTTATGTAACTCCAAAAACCCTGAAAATTTATGAAGACTGGAGCAATTTTTATATTAATCTTCTGCAAAAATAATTGGCATTTTATCGATCTCTGTTTATAAATGAGAATTGTTTTCGTGAGCGCAAAAGTTTCTGTTTTTCTGCAAGATCAAACAACTATCACCCAAGAAGATCCTAAAGGCTTTACTTGGCACAAATATAATAAAAACATAAAAAACAGAATCATAACAGTAGCATAATTGTGCTAACACTCAAGAACATAAAGCAAAAATCAAAAATAAATTTTATTCATTGGGTTGCCTCCCAACAAGCGCTATCGTTTTATGCCCCTTGCTAGGCATAAAGCAAGGATATAAGTTTTGTCATCCTTCTTCTTAATTCCCTTAGAGGTGTTCTCATCAAGGAGTTTTGTAAAAACAACATAAAACATATTATCCATAGAAACCTTACCACTATTAAGTTGCTCATTATCATAACCCCATTGATTTCCGGCAACAATCCAAGAGTAATGTTGATTAACATTATCGAAAACTTCTTGGATTACATCTAGAATAGGGACTTCCTTTTTAAAATTCTCATCAAAGATTTTATTATCCCCAAGAAAATTTCTTAACGCATAATCACTATTGTAAAGAATTTCATCTGTCACGGGTTTTCACGATTCATACCGTAAAAATCAAAGATTTCCCTAGCTTCCCGTATGATGTAGTCAAACTCATTCATAAGAACAAGAGTGGCCAACTTTTTAGCCTTAGGATTCTTTATAGCGGGAAGCACAAAAAACAATCTTTGCAAAGTAGGATGCGTACGAATAAATTTAGTCTCAAGTTTTAGAACTAGTGCTTAAATAGCATCCGCATAAGATCTAGCAGTTCTAAGTATAGGAGCATTATCAAGACTTAGGTTTCCAACACAATTGAAAAATTCTTGGATATGTTCTTTTCCCATAACATTCCCTTGCCCTAAGATAAATGTTTTAGCATCCAAATTGCCTGTATGTCCAATCTTAGGAGTTAGGCCATCATCTGTTGCTGCCATACCGAAGTCACTCATGATTGCAAGAAAAGGATAGATCTAACGAGAAAACGGCAAAAGAAAAAGAGGGCGAATAAAATGGCAAAATATTGTGAAGTGGGGGAGAGGAAAACGAGAGGTAAATGGCAAATAATGTAAATTGGAAGGAGATGAGATTTGTGATTAGGAACCTGGTAGATGTAGATGATCCTCCCCGGCAACGACGCGAGAAATTCCTTTTGATGTCTGCTAGAACTACGTAGGTATTTCCCCAAAGTGGAAGGGATGATCCATCACAGCGACGGTAGGTGTCATGGGATTGTCACGGCAGATGTCCTAGTGTGAGGACTTAGTCGTGGAGCCATCACAGCGAGATTAGCTTAAAGGGGTTAACACGGGACAAAGAACACACAGAGTTTATACTGGTTCGGCCCCTTGCGGTGAAGGTAAAGACCTAATCCAGTTGAGGTGGTATTACTTATGTCTCGATTACCAGGGAGCGAATACGCTTGACCTAGCTTTCGATCTCTTCTTTCTTGCCTAACTCGCCGCCGGGTCATCCCTTTATATACTGAAGTTGACTCCCGGTGGCTTACAGAGTCTTGGCCGGCTCATAAACGTGTCCGGCCTGGTGACTTAACTACAATTTCCTTATCATACAAGTTGTACACATATGGCGGTTTACACCTACGGGCCTTAAGCCGCCTTTGGGCCTTGGGCCCTTCATAAATTATCCTCATCAACCGCCATCTTCAATTCCTTCCTGGGCTGTCTTTTATGTGTCGCCATGAATATAACCTGACCCCTCTTGGGCGGGTTAACTCAATAACTATATCCATAACATTAGGCCCCAGGTTGATTTGAACCTGTTCACATCAATCTTCAACACTTAGAAAAATCCCTCCTTCATTACCTTCGCGAAACTTGTAACTCGTCATGACGTCATCCCCTGGGATCATGATAACCCCCCGTGACGTCACCTATCATTAATTTTACACAAGGCCAATTTTTTAATATATCTCCTTATTTGTAATGAATCTCCAAAAATCAAGGCGTCTGCATTGTTACAGATCCATTTTTTGACCTCCTCGATTCCTGCGCTTGCCACTTATCCATTCGCCTTATAAATAGGGCCGGGGATCTCTTTCACTCCCCCCTCGGCCTCTTTGTCTTGTCTTCTTCCTCGTGAAGCCCTAGCACTTGTGCTCCGCCGCCGCTGTCGACCCTCGCCTCTGCTTCGTCAACGGCCGCTGCATCAACCTGTTCAGACCAGATTCTACTTGCGTGCCTCCGTCGCTCAACAGCCTTGGTAAATTCTTCCTCTCCCCCTCCGTAGATATCATTAGGGTTTACACGAGTCCATGGAAGCGCATCATCGTTCTTCACTGTTCTTCGCTATAGCATGGATATTCAACTCAAGCTTGATACCTTTCTTGTGCGGCAATAGCCATAGTTCCTTTTTTCACGATCAGAGCATCTCCTTTTGCATAGAAATTTCAATCTGGATCTTGTGAACTGCTCAAGCTCCCATATTTAGGTCTGAATATATTTTTATTTCCTGACGCGCATTAGATCCAAAATTGTAACATCGATCTGTGAAACCTGTTTTCATCACTTAGCAATTTCCATCTGTAGATCTGTTCCTCCAATAGTGGTATGGACGGCTTAATATAAATATAATAACCCGCCAGGTATCATTAGTCCCGTTTTAAGCTGCCAATATCTTTCAGTAATCTTGTAATATCATGCTCCGGCTGAATATCTAATTGTGCTTCGTTATTGTTTGTCCTTGAATCATAAGCTGGCTTAACCATGTGATCTTAAACCGGCGTAATCTTTTTCCAGAAATGGCTAAGACATATACTTCCTGCAATTGGGTTAAATCCCGGATTACTGAAGAAGATCTGGACAATCATGTTGCCACTGGCGCCTTAGCCAAAAAGGATGATATCCACCGGAGAGCTCCTGGTGATGAAGTCCTTCCTCGACCCAAAAATGGGGAAGTAGTTGTTTTTACGGATCACTTGGATCAAGGGTTCAGCCCTCCCGGCTCAATTTTTTTGGGACACACTTCATTTCCTCCAACTGCACCCTAAAGAAATCGGACCCAACTCCGTGTCTAACCTTTGCAATTTTCAAGTATTCTGTGAAGCCTATCTTCAAGAGGAACCCACAGTCGACTCATTCAGGGAACTCTATTATTTAAATCGTGAGACTGAATTTGTTGACAGACCATGCCAAGAACTTGGTGGAGTCAGTTTTCCTCATGATGTCAGTTTTCCTCATGACGAACTTCATAGCCATCCCAAAGACTGGAACCAGACATGGTTCTATGTTAGGGACACTTCCCCAGTAGGTGAGAATAGGGCTAGATTAACGAGCTGCTTGGCTCGTTCGACTCGTTATCATTAAGCTCATTAACGTTAAGCTCGTTATCATTAAGCTCGTTAATATTAGTGAGCTAAAATCTATGTTCAGCTCGGTTCGTTATGGGATCGTTATGCTCGCGAGTGTTCACGAGTGCTCGTTAAGGTAATAAATAACACAAAAGAATCCCATGGTCCCATAAAAACACTATAGAATAAATTAAACAAGGACGTTAAGGTAATAAACAACATAGATGAACCCCATGATCCCATAAAAAATCACAATGGCATAAATTAAACAAGGACATTTGGTTCCTGGCAGTTGGCTCTTGGTTGACTCTAGGGTGTCCTGTCGGCTAGCTCCTAGGTCTATAAGAAGTGTCGAAATTGGTTGGGGACTTGGTGTGCTAGGCCCCTAGGCTAGGCTAACTAGCAACTCTTTTGTTTGTGGGCTGATTTGAACTAGGGGTCTCATGTCAAACTTTTGAAAATTAGCGAGCTAAACAAGTTAGCTCGTGAAACTCATTTGCTCGCTCGTTAAGCTCGTTAATTTTAACGAGCAAAAAACACTGTTCAGCTTGGTTCATTAACTAATGAGCACGAGCCAGAACGAGCCGAACTATCGAGCGCTCATTATGCTCGTGAGCTTCGAGCTTTTTGTCCAGCCCTAGGTGAGAATCCTATGCCGGGTTACCCCGAGCACCGGCTTAACAACAACCATCCACTGTCCCAACGTCTTGATGCTAAGGAGAGGGCCAAGTATGCGCCTGCCTTCTCAAAACTCAGAGCCTTTATGGCTAACGGTTTAACATGCGTCGATTTTTTCCGGTGTTGGCTGTCTTGGAGTATTTTTCCATTAAGCCGTCGCTCCGGCTTAATGTGCGAATATACCGGTGATGTCAAACATCCTCAGCGTCATTGTGACATTCAGCTATCTGAGGCAGAAGTTACTAAAGCGACTAAAAAACTATTGAATGAGCCTGTAAAAGAGTGCATCAAAACTAGACTCCGTCCTTTCTGTACCATGAACAAGCCACCAGCCGTAAGAATTGCTCAACTCCTACTTAATCCTCCTTCACAATATTCTCTTATGATCTTTCCAATCTTAACAGGCTGACGACCCAGTTTGGAAGAGGAAACCGCAGGATAAGCCGGCCAAAGCACCTCGTGTCAAGCACAGGGTCAACAAGAAACCCACCAAAAAGAAAACCGTCGAGTATGCCGATTTAAACATTGATGATGATGATGACAATCATGAGTCAGAGGTAGAACTTGATTCACTTGGCTCATTTTTCATACATCTTATTGACAGTAACTGTTATTAGGATGACGTAGAGGCTATCCGGGCTGGTGATGCTGAGGTAACTATTCTTTCCTCTGGCTCAGAATCTCTGCCAACACAGAAAACCCGTCAAGCAAGACGGAAAGTAAGATTTTCTCACCCTCTGGCGTACTTGGACCCAAACTTTCTTTTGAAGAAACAGCAACATGAAGTCCGCCGCACGACCCAGCATAGCGGCAATGCGATTACTTCTTCCGGCTTACCAAACGTCCTGCCTCGCTAACACCGTCCAAAGGACTCATATATTTCTGACATACTTTACCCCAAGGCGGGTTATTTTCGACAACCTCTTAACCCGTCTGATTCAAACTATTAGGGGACTTCCCATTCCTCTTCTGGCCAGTCAACAGGAACACAGATTCCTTCTTTCAAAACTATACCTGGGTAAGTTTGTTTCCAACTATTCCAACTTGTATATTTGATCATCCTCTTGACTTTCATTCATTGTTTACTTTTCAGGGCCCAAGCTAAACCCAGCAAGAAGGCCAAGTTAAATAAGTCGGTTGATGACTCCATTCTGCCTGAGCCAGAGAAACAACAACAAGAACTTTCTCAACCAATTTCTGACAACATTGTTGATGACTTGCCACCACAGGATCATAATGCTGATATTAACCTGATGAATGATAACCTGTCTGAGGCTAACCCGCCAAGTCCTGCTAAAACATCCAGTCCTATTAAACCGGCAGAAGAAAAAGATGCTGATGTCATCATTACTGGCCATGGTTTCACAACTCCGGGTCGTCCTACCACCTTATCCAGGCATGATGCCAAGGAAGAACTTAGCGCTGAAGATAAGGGCAAATGGAAAGTAGACTTGGAGAGCTATACTCATTTCAGCGCTCAGGACCTCCATTCAGGCTATTTAAATCGCCTATATACCAGCCGAGATTTCGAGGCCGGCTTAGTAAACTTGATGAAGGAATGCTATGAGGTAAACATTGCAATCCCTTTCACATA
Source organism: Triticum urartu (assembly GCF_056163025.1). Taxonomy (NCBI): domain Eukaryota; kingdom Viridiplantae; phylum Streptophyta; class Magnoliopsida; order Poales; family Poaceae; genus Triticum; species Triticum urartu. Next base: position 49,028,908 of record NC_141875.1, read on the forward strand.
AGTATATTTCCATTAGTCGCCAAGTTTATTGGACATGACAAATCAGAATGTGCGGTAAACTTTAATAGTTTTATAAATAAAACTCAATAGCCAAACTGATGATGATAATACTTCAACTCTGCATATGTAGCCCCCAAGGGTTGGCTTAACAATTATGTTAAAGTCGATACTTATTGCTTGTTGAAAAGCAACAACCCAATATGCAAGCTTTATAAGCCGGCTGATACTACTTATCCGGGTCATAAATATGGCTGAGAACAAAGCAATATGCATTAGCCCCCAAGTGCCAAGGATAATACTTGTATTATGCTTGGGACTCTGTAGTATTTGAAGAAGCGATAGACATTAGCCCCCAAGTGCCAAGTATAAATTGCTTTCTCACAAATTGTTTACCTCTTGCAGGCTAATCTTAGCAGTAAAGAATCCCAAGTCGCCGACCTTCGGGGAAATATCAAATCTCAACAAGCAGAGACCTCCAAAGCCAAAGATGAATTGACCAATGCATTAGCAGCCATGGAAAAATTGAAGGAAATCTTTAAGGCTAAAGAAGCAGGTTGGGATACAGATAGGTCAGCCCTGTTGAAGAGAGTTGAGGACGCTAAGGCTGCGCTTAAGCCGGTAACTGAGGAGTTATCCAATTAAAAGCAGTAGATTAACCTTATGTCATTAGCCATCTTTGGTAAGAACAGACTCCCCTTGTACTTGTAAGAATAATATTAAAAGCTGCTGTCGGCTTACTCATAACGTCATTTATCAAGGTTCTCGGAGCGCGAAGTTGGGCTCAGATATGCGCGTCCGACGTAAAGCTGTCTACACTCTTGTAGAGCAGCTATATACTGGTGCCCAACGAACCATTGCTGTGACAATGCATAAGAAGTCTCCTTCAACACTTATCCAAGACACTCTGAATCAACTATCAGTGCTGCCTAGAAGGATTGAGGACTTAAAACGGGGAGCTGCTAGGGCTGGCGCTTTAACTGCTGTAAGCCGGGCCAAAGCATGGCAGGCCGATCTTGACCCGGAAGATTTGGCCAACGGCTGCCCCAGTGTTAAGGAAGATGGATCTGATTTCAGTGCTGATGACTTTGCCGAAATAGCAAGAGCTATGCACCCATTAGCAAGTAAGCTAGCTGATGAAAACAGTTTATCCACATACCAGGCGGCTTATGATGCTGACAACAAGAAGATTGGTGCGCCGATTCATGAACCGACAGATCCTATTCCTTCGATTCGTAAGCACACCTTTGCCCCTGACATTGACCCATCAAATCTTATTGACACTAAAGTTGTGTTTAGAGCGTTGACCGGTATCAACTGGGCTACGCCTAACTTCCAGCTGATGGATAAGCAAGGAGGTGAAGATGAGGAAGAGGTGCTAGAAGATCCCGAGCCTTCAACCCACCAGCCATAAGCTGGTGTACTTATCAAAAGAATTTGCTGTATTGATAACTTTGATGACCGCTTAATCTGGTTGGGCCATCAGATGCCTTGTAATAGGGTATCTTAAACTCTTGACCTGCTATGCCTTCGCGCATATTTTGCTTTGCATGACACTGTTGATCTGCCAATTGAAGGTCTGCCACTCAGCAATTTGAATATGTTCCTGTATACAAACAAAATCACAAGTGTCCTGACGGCTTACCGCAGGACGGGTCATAATGCCCAATATATAATCACTGGATACTAACATAGTTCATAACCAGGGCTGGCCTTAATTATAACCATATATAATTTAAAATATATCATACCTTTCGTATTTGATTATGCTGTCGGCTTATCATACCAATGCAGTAAGGGTGATAACCCAAAAATTTGAACACGCAATGCTCTTTCTCCATTGTTATATATGGTTGGCTTATAATATCATAAACCGGAAGGGGTAATATCCCAAACTTTAGAGCACAATGTTTCTAAGGAATTTTAACATCATGATGTGCTGGCGACTTATAGTCCAAAGCCAGGCCGGGTTAATAAACACTGGATATTTTCTTATCATATACTGGTCGACTTATAGTCAGAAACTAGGCCGTGTTAATAAACACCGGTGAATTGTAATCATAAAACATTATAAGCCTCATTACATAAACCTCAAAAAATCTGTTGAAATAAAACCAAACGAAAAAAACAAGGCTTTCATAGGATGCCGAGCCTAAATCTCAAGTGCTTTCATGGGCCGCACATCCACTAAGTTAAACCTTTATAAAAACCTTATAAGCCGGACCTCACATAACCAATCGCCGTTTTAACTTTGATAAGTTTAGGGTCTGCATGAGATTGACTTGTCAAATGTACGAGGGGTCATTCCAAGATTACCTGGGCGGAGTGGCAGACTGAAAAAAGCAGGATAACCCGGGGTTTTAGGTGAATACACCTAGCTTACAAGCCTAGCTTTTAAGCCTATTACAAGGGTCATAAAAACTCTTGTCCTTTAGAACAAAGAGCCCCCAAGCAATATTTTTGAGTTGTGCTCAATGGGCACCTATGTTTGAGTTGTGCTTTTGCAACAGACTCTCTTTGGTCCCTTTAACCTAGGTAGCAAGCCCCCATGTTATATATATATGGCCTATAAGCCGGATCAAAGGGTAATCGTAACTTTGCTTTATAAAGCAGAAGCCCCCAAGTGACCAAAAACTCGTTATTTAAAGAGAAAACGACAGAGGCCCTGCTTTAACAGGGATGCGGATTTTATTATATTGATCATAATATATATATTGTCAAAATATGTACATCAGAAGAGCCTGTGGCTCAGTTGTAGTAAGGCCAAAGATGAGCAATATTCTAGGGCCGGTGGGTCTCCTCCTCCGACTTACGTGAGTCTTTGTGCTCTCGAACATCGATAAGGTAGTAGGACCCATTGTTGCGATTCTTACTGACCACAAAAGGTCCTTCCCAAGGTGGGGATAACTTGTGCATATCAGTTTGATCCTGGATAAGCCGGAGCACTAGATCACCTTCTTGAAAAGTTCTGGTTTTAACCCGACGGCTGTGATAACGGTGCAGATCTTGCTTGTAGATCACCGAACGAGCCGCCGCGATGTCACGCTCCTCATCTAACAGGTCCAGTGCTCCCTAACGTGCCTTTTCATTGTCAGCTTCAACATAAGCCACCACACGCGGCGAGTCATGACGAATTTCACTAGGGAGAACCGCCTCTGCTCCGTAAACCATGAATAAGGGCGTGTAACCCATAGATCTGTTGGGGTGGTACTAATGCTCCATAATACGGAAGGTAACTCCTCCACCCAACAACCCGGCGTCCTCTGTAGGGGAACCATAAGCCGGGACTTGATGCCTCTCAGGATCTCTTGATTGGCTCTCTCAGCTTGCCCGTTAGATTGTGGGTGAGCCATTGACGACAGGTCAAGCCGGATATGCTCACGTCGACAAAATTCTTTCATAGCACCCTTGGACAGATTAGTGCCATTATCAGTTATGCTACTATGGGGAAAGCCAAATTGGAAAATCCTTTTTAATGAACTGAACCACCGTTGTCGCGTCACATTTTCTGACCGGCTCTGCCTCAACCCACTTTCTAAATTTGTCAAACGCCACCAAGAGGTGTTTTTTCTTATCCTTGGACCTTTTGAAGGGTCCGACCATATCTAGCCCCCATACTGCAAACGACCGAGTAATTGGAATCATCCTCAATTCTTGAGCCAGCATATGGGCTCGTCATGAAAATTTCTGACATCCATCACACCTACTGACCAGGTCTTCAGCATCAGCATGAGCCGTCAGCCAATAAAATCCATGACGAAAAGCTGTAGCCACGAGAGACTTCGAACCAGCATGATGACCACAGTCTCCTTCATGAATCTCACGCAGGATCTCACGGCCCTCTTCTGGAGACACACAATGTTGAAAGGCCCCTGTAACACTGTAGTGATGGAGCTCTCCATTGAAAAATGTCATTGACTTAGACCGAGGGTTATCTTCCTGGCTAAGGTTTCATCCTCAGGTAACTCGCCCCGGGTATATAAGCCAAATAAGGGACTGTCCAATCCGGGATAGCATGAATAGCCGCCACCAACTGTGCTTCTGGGTTGGGAATAGCAAGATCCTCTTCTGTAGGCAACTTGACTGAGGGGTTATATAAAGTATACAATAAAGTATTGGGTGGCACCGGCTTACGCTGAGAACCTAGCCGGCTTAAAGCATCAGTCGCCTCGTTCTTCCTTCGATCAATATTCTCAACCTGATAACCCTTGAAATGACCCGCAATATCATCAACCTCTCGTCGATAAGCCACCATGAGCGGATCCTTAGAATCGCAAGTACCAGAAACTTGTTGAGCCACCAAGTCTGAGTCACCAAAGCACCTCACCCGGCTTAGGTTCATCTCCCTAGCCATTCGAAGACCATGGAGCAGGGCCTCATATTCAGCTGCATTGTTAGTTCAAGGGAACATCAAACGGAGAACATAACAAAATTTATCACCTCAAGGGGAAGCTAGCACAACTCCAGCCCCCGAGCCCTCCAATTGCCTAGACCCATCAAAGTGAATAGTCCAGTATGTGTTAGCTGGCTTTTCCTCAGGCATCTGCAGCTCTGTCTAGTCATTGATGAAATCCACCAGTGCTTGAGATTTGATGGCCGTGCGAGGCATATACTTCAAACCATGAGGTCCAAGCTCAATAGCCCACTTGGCTATCCGACCTATAGCTTCTTTATTCTGGATAATATCCCCTAAGGGAGCAGAACTTACCACAGTGATAGGATGGCCCAAAAAATACTGCTTAAGCTTCCGACTAGCCATGAACACCCCCATATACAAGCTTCTGCCAGTGCGGATACCTCTGCTTGGACTCGATAAGCACCTCACAGATGTAGTAAACCGGCCTTTGAACCGGATATTCCTGGCCTGCCTCCTTCCGTTCCACCACAATGGCTATGCTCACAGCCTGGGCATTAGAAGCCACATATAACAGCAACGGCTCCTTATCAACAGGGGCAGCAAGAATGGGCGGCTTAGTCAACTGTTTCTTCAAGTCCTCAAACGCTGCATTAGCAGCATCGCTCCAGACAAAATTATCCGTCTTTTTCATCATCTGATACAGAGGGATAGCCTTCTCTCCCAACCGGCTTATGAACGGGCTTAAGGCCGCAATACGACCCGCCAAACATTGAACATGATTCATACACGCCGACTTAGCTAAAGAAGTGATGGCTTGGATCTTCTCCAGATTAGCTTCAATGCCTCTGTTAGAAACCAGAAAGCCCAAGAGCTTGCCTGCCGGCACAAGAAAAATGCACTTGGCCGGGTTAAGCATCATCTTATAAACCCGGAGGTTATCGAAGGTTTCCTTCAAGTCTTCTATCAAGGTCTCCTTCTTTCTGGATTTCACTACAATATCATCCACATAAGCATGAACATTGCGCCCAATCTGATTATGAAGACAGTTCTGCACACAGCGTTGGTAAGTCGCCTGGGCACTCTTGAGCCCAAAAGGCATAGACACATAGCAGAAGGCTCCAAAGGGAGTTATAAAAGATGTATTCTCCTGGTCCTTAACTGCCATCTTGATCTAAGGATACCCAGAATAAGCATCCAAAAAGCTCAAATGCTCACAACCCACCGTAGCATCAATAATCTGATCAATACGAGGGAGAGCAAAAGGATTAACCGGACAAGCTTTGTTTAAATCTGTGTAGTCCACACACATACGCCAGGTGCCATTCTTCTTGAGTACCAGCACCGGGTTAGCCAACCATTCTGGATGACAAACTTCAACAATAAACCCAGCCGCCAAGAGTCGGGCTACCTCTTCACCAATGGCCTTACGCCTCTCTTCATTGAAGCGACGAAGAAACTGCTTGACCGGCTTAAACTTGGGATCAATATTAAGAGTGTGCTTAGCGAGTTCCCTCGGTACACCCGGCATGTTAGAAGGTTTCCATGCAAAGATGTCCCGGTTCCCACGGATGAACTCGATGAGCGCGCTTTCCTATTTTGGATCCAGATTAGCACTGACGCTGAACTGCTTGGATGAATCGCCAGGAACGAAATCAACTAGCTTGGTGTCATCTTCCGACTTAAACTTCAACACCGGGTCATGCTCCGTAGTTGGATTTTTCAAGGACGTCATGTCTGCTGGGTCAACATTATCTTTGTAAAATTTCAACTCCTCTGTTGCACAAACCGACTCAGCATAGGCTGCATCACCCCCCTCGCACTCTAAAGCGATCTTCTGGCTCCCGTGAACAGTGATGGTTCCCTTGTGACCCAGCATCTTGAGTTGCAGGTAAACATAACAAGGCCTGGCCATGAACTTAGCATAAGCTGGCCATCCAAACAGAGCAAGATAAGGGCTCTTGATTTTCACCACTTCAAAGGTCAATGTCTCCAACCTAGAGTCATGATCGTTTCCAAAAGCAACTTCCAGAGCTATCTTACCAACCGGGTATGCCGACTTACCCGGCAGCACGCCCTAGAAAACCGTGTTCGATGGCTTCAGATTTTTATCTGTCAACCCCATGCGGCGGAAAGTTCATAATAAAGGATATTAATGCTGCTCCCTCCGTCCATGAGTACTTTCACTACAAAAAAAGACACATCTGTGACATTTTGGGCCGAACGAATTTTTTTTCTGTCATACTTATGACACTTCTATGACGATAATTGTGACAAAACCCGGTATCATCATAGATGTGGTGGGGTCCTAATTCTATGATAAAAAACATGACAAAAATTGTCTTTTCGTCCTGGGCGGGCCGGAGACGCAGCTGAATGACATTCTTTGGGCCGTCCATGACGGAAAAAACCATGGTAGAAGCGAGGGCGAGGAAAATATCGGGGTGTTCCTGGTTACGGTGGGTGGTCGGGGCTGAGCGATGCATGTTTATCTTGTACACGCACGCGCGTGGATGCGAGGCGTTGGGCTCTAACTGAACCCGAGCGAGGCGTTGGGCTCTAACTGAACCCGGGCGATTGCACTGCAGGCTACGCGTTACTAAACCCGAGCGATCGATCAATGGCTGCTAACTGAACCCGATCGAGCGATTCCTTCGCTACTGCTGCTAACTGAAGCCGATCGATGCTGCCTCTGGATGAACAGTGAGCGTTGCTGGGGGGTTTGGATGAACTGTTGCCGGTGGGGGTGGATGAACAGGACCCCGTGGTGTTGGCTCTGGATGAACAATACCCCGATCGATCGAGCCGGTTGGGGCTGGATGAACAGGACCCCGTGGAGGGTTGGACGAACAGTAGATGATGGAGGGATGGATGAACAGTAGCCCGTGGAGGGGTGGTTGAACAGGAGCCCGTGGACAGGGCTGGTTGAACAGTAGCCGGTGGAGTAGCGCACGGTGGAGGGTGGATGAACAGGAGCCCGTGGATGAACAGTCACAGGTGGAGGCTAGAGGAGGTTGACGGTGGATGAACAGTAGCCCATGGAGGCTGGAGGGTGTCGACGATGGAGATGAACAGTATCCTGTGGAGTCCCATTTTGCGGTACACCACACCCCTCCCGATGAACAGGACCCCCGTTTCGACCGTAGCGCTCCAACACAAGTCAGTTTCCTCCGTTTTGCGGTACGCCACACCCCTCCCGATCAACAGGACCCCCGTTTCGACCGTAGGAGGTACGTTTCCTCCATTTTGCGGTACGCCAGACCTCCTCCTGATGAACAGGATCCCGTTTTGAACATGGCCGGTCGAACACAAGGCCGTTTCCTCCGTTCTGCGGTACGCCAGGCCTCTTTCCATCGGATGTTCTGTCCAAGCCCTCTCGATGAACACGACGACGCATTCCGTTCCAACCCAGCCGGTTGGCTCCCCATGAACACGACGACGACGTAGTTTCTCCGTTCCGACCCAGCCATGTACACGAGCCCTGGCCATACGTATGCGTGAGTAGACGTTCGAGACCCTGCCCGTATGTACGTACGTGGCCGTATTTTCTTTCTTGCACACTGGCCACTATACGTACGTGTATATGCTACGTGCACGCCTCTACTACGATACGTGCGGGCCTCTACATCGACCAGTATGTACGTACATGTTCGCGACCAGAATGACAACGCTACGTACGCTTTGACCAGGTGGGTCCCGACTGTCACACACTTCCTTGCGTGCGAAGATGTAGCTAGTGGGTCCTAGCAGTCAGGGGGGCGAATCGGTTTTTTTGCCCGGACGCACTTCCTTGCGTGCGAAGATGTAGTTGGTGGGTCCCAGCAGTCAGGGGGAAACGTTTTTTTCGTGAAATATGGTGGCCCGTCCGGTGGGTCCCCACTGTCAGGTGGAGGAATAATTATTGTGCGCGTAATAAGGAGGCACTTCCTTGCTGCGGCCGTGGACCCCACCGTCAGCCTCTCCGCGTACAGTCCACGTCCGATGGAAGCCGTTTCTTGACCACGTTGACCACGCCGCGCCAAGAGCACCAGGGCGGTGGACGACGGCGAGGCCTAGGACGGGGATGACGCGGAGCCAGGGAAGACGCGGCAGTGGAAGCCTGCGCAGAGAGGAGGTTCACTGGTTCGGCTGCGGTGTGAGGCTGCCGTCGCCGCAGAATAAGAGGGGGTGTGGGTGAATAGAGGGATGGCCTGGACAACGGTGGGAGTAGTAGGGGCGGTGAGGCCTCCGCGGCATCACAGCCGGCCACGGGAGGCAGGAGCACGAGGCATGACTGGCGCTGGTTTGGGCGGCTGGAGCAAGAAGACCTGAGGTTGAAGAAGCACTACGGCCGTTGGATGGACATCGTACGATCAATGGAGCTAGAATCGTGCATATTGACTAAGTTGACAAAGCCTTCCGTCCCCATCAACTTAGTAGGCCCACAAGTCAGCCTCTCACTATACTAGGTCCCACCTAGCAGGGGGGTATTCTTTTTTTTGTGCGTAATAAGGAGGCACTTCCTTGCATGCGAAGATATAGCTGGTGGGTCCGAGCTGTCAGCGGCGGTATTGTTTTTTCGCAAAATACAGAGGCCCTTTCAGTGGGTCCCAGATGTCAGGTGGAGGAATCATTATTTTGCACGTAATAAGGAGGCATTTCCTTGCGTGCGGCCGTGGACCCAGCTGTCAGCCTCTCCACGCATAGTCCACTTCAGTTGCATGTCGGTCGTTGACCACGTTGACCAGGCCGCGCCGAGAGCACCAGGGCGGTGGACGACGGCGAGGCCTAGGAAGGGAACGACACGGAGCCAGGAAAGACTCAGCTGTTGTTTCCCACGTGGAGGGGAGTACGAGGTACGAGGGTTTACTGGTTCGTCTGCTGTCGCCGGAGAATAACAACAGGTGTGGGTGAGTAGATGGATGGCTAGACCAGCGATGGGAGTACGGTGGGTCGGTGAGGCCTGCGCGGCAGCACAGCTGACCACGGGGAGGAGGGAGCAGGCGCGCCGACGCTTGTTTGAGTGGCTGGAGCAGGAAGAGAAAGATTGAAGAAGCACGACGGTCGTTGGATGGACATCCAACAGTCACTGCTTGTGCGTCAACCTTTTTTTAGGAAAGCCACAAATCTGTGGAAAACAGCATACAGCCCATCTACCATTATTTCTAATAATTTAAAGCCCATTTGGTAATTCTTAAAGTTTTTTGGAGCCCATATTCTTTTTGTTAGCATTATAGCCCATCTTGTGGCCTGCTACCTCTTTTAGCACGGCACTGGTTTTCCCCGAAGAGTAAGGGATGATGCAGCAAAGTAGCATAAGTATTTCCCTCAGTTTTTGAGAACCAAGGTATCAATCCAGTAGGAGGCTACATGCAAGTCCCTCGTACCTGCACAAACAAATAAATCCTCGCAACCAACGCAAATAGGGGTTGTCAATCCCTATAGGGCCACTTACGAGAGTGAGATCTGATAGATATGATAAAGATAATATTTTTGGTATTTTTATGATAAAGATGCAAAGTAAAATAAAGGCAAAGTAAATAGCAAAGTAAATAACTAAGTAGTAGGAGATTGATATGATAAAGATAGACCCGGGGGCCATAGGTTTCACTAGTGGCTTCTCTCGAGAGCATAAGTATTCTATGGTGGGTGAACAAATTACTGTTGAGAAATTGACAGAATTGGGCATAGTTATGAGAATATCTAGGTATGATCATGTATATAGGCATCACGTCCAAGACAAGTAGACCGACTCCTGCCTGCATCTACTACTATTACTCCACTCATCGACCGCTATCCAACATGCATCTAGAGTATTAAGTTAAAAACGGAGTAACGCCTTAATCAAGATGACATGATGTAGAGGGATAAACTCATTCAATATGAAGAAAACCCCATCTTGTTATCCTCGATGGCAACAATACAATACGTGCCTTGCTGCCCTTACTGTCACTGGGAAAGGACACCGCAAGATTGAACCCAAAGCTAAGCAGTTCTCCCATTGGAAGAAAGATCAATCTAGTAGGCCAAACCAAACTGATAATACGAAGAGAATTGCAAAGATAACCAATCATACATAAAAGAATTCAGATAAGATTCAAATATTATTCATAGATAGACTTGATCATAAACCCACAATTCATCGGTCTCAACAAACACACCACAAAAAGAAGATTACATCAAATAGATCTCCACAAGAGAGGGGGAGAACATTGTATTGAGATCCAAAAAGAGAGAAGAAGCCATCTAGCTACTAACTATGGACCCGTAGGTCTGAAGTAAACTACTCACACTTCATCGGAGAGGCTATGGTGTTGATGTAGAAGCCCTCCGTGATCGATGCCCCCTCCGGCGGAGCTCCGGAACAGGCCCCAAGATGGGATCTCATGGATAGAGAAAGTTACGGCGGTGGAATTAGGGTTTTTGCTCCGTATCTGATCGTTTGGGGGTACGCGGGTATATATAGGAGGAAGAAGTACGTCGGTGGAGCAACAGGGGGCCCACGAGGGTGGAGGGTGCGCCTGGCGGAGGTAGGCGCGCCCCCTACCTCGTGGGCTCCTGTTACGTGGCTTGACGTAGGGTCCAAGTCTCCTGAGTTGTATTCGATGAGAAAATCACGTTCCCGAAGGTTTCATTCCGTTTGGACTCTGTTTGATATTCCTTTTCTTCGAAACCCTAAAACAGGCAAAAAACAACAATTCTGGGTTGGGCCTCTAGTTAATAGGTTAGTCCCAAAAATAATATAAAAGTGGATAATAAAGCCCAATAATTTCCAAAACAGTAGATAATATGGCATGGAGCAATCAAAAATTATAGATACGTTGGAGACGTATCAAGCATCCCCAAGCTTAATTCCTGGTCGTCCTCGAGTAGGTAAATGATAAAAACAGAATTTTTGATGCAGAGTGCTACTTGGCATAATTTTAATGTAATTCTTCTTAATTGTGGTATGAATATTCAGATCTGAAAGATTCAAGACAAAATTTCATATTGACATAAAAATGATAATACTTCAAGCATACTAACTAAGCAATTATGTCTTCTCAAAATAACATGGCCAAAGAAAGTTCATCCCTACAAAATCATATGGTTTAGGCATGTTTGATTTTCGTCACACAAGAATGCTATCATCATGCACAACCCCGATGACAAGCCAATCAATTGTTTCATACTTTAGTAATTTCAAACCTATAAACTTTCACACAATATATGAGCGCGAGCCATGGACATAGCACTATAGGTGGAATAGAATATAATGAGGGGGGTTATGTGGAGAAGACAAAAAGGAGGAAGTCTCACATCAACGAGGCTAATCAATGGTCTATGGAGATGCCCACTGATTGATGTTAATGCAAGGAGTAGGGATTGCCATGCAACGGATGCACTAGAGCTATAAATGTATGAAAGCTCAACAAAAGAAACTAGTGGGTGTGCATCCAACTTGCTTGCTCACGAAGACCTAGGGCACTTGAGGAGGCCCATTGTTGGAATATACAAGCCAAGTTCTATAATGAAAAATTCCCACTAGTATATGAAAGTGATAACATGAGAGACTCTCTACTATGAAGATCATGGTGCTACTTTGAAGCACAAGTGTGGCAAAGGATAGTAACATTGTCCCTTCTCTCTTTTTCTCTCTTTTTCTCCTCTCTTTTTTTGCCTTTTCTTTTTATGGCCTTTCTCTTTTTTATGGCCTTTCCTCTTTTTTTAATATATTCCTCACTTGGGACAATGCTCTAGAAAATGATGATCATCACACTTCTATTTATTTACAACTCAATGATTACAACTCGATACTAGAACAAAGATGACTCTATATGAATGCCTCCGGCGGTGTACCGGGATATGCAATGAACCAAGAGTGACATGTATGAAAGAATTATGAATGGTGGCTTCGCCACAAATACTATGTCAACTACATGATCATGCTAAGCAATATGACAATGATGAATGTGTCATGATGAACGGAATGATGGAAAGTTGCATGACAATATATCTCGGAATGGCTATGGAAATGCCATAATAGGTAGGTATGGTGGCTGTTTTGAGGAAGATATAAGGAGGTTTATGTGTGAAAGCGCGTATCATATCACGGGGTTTGGATGCACCGGCGAAGCTTGCGCCAACTCTCAATGTGAGAGAGGGCAATGCACAGTACCGAAGAGGCTAGCAAGGATGGAAGGGTGAGAGTGCGTATAATCCATGGACTCAACATTAGCCATAAAGAACTCACATACTTATTGCAAAAATCTACCAGTCAGCAAAAACCTCGGTACTATGCGCATGCTCCTAGGGGGATAGATTGGTAGGAAAAGACCATCGCTTGTCCCCGACCGCCACTCAAAAGGAGGACAATCAAATAACACCTCATGTTTCAAATTTGTTGCATAACGTTTACCATACGTGCATGCTACGGGACTTGCAAACCTCAACACAAGTATTTCTCAATTTCACAACTACTCAACTAGCATGACTTTGATATTATTACCTCCATGTCTCAAAACAATCATCAATCATCAAACTTCTCTTAGTATTCAACACACTCATAATAAAGTTTTATTATTAATCTAGAATACCAAGCATATTAGGATTTTAAGCAAATTACCATGCTATTAAGACTCTCAAAATAATCTAAGTGAAGCACTAGAGTAAAATCATATAACTCAAAAGATATAAGCGAAGCACATATGGTATTCTAACAAATTCTAAATCATATATGGCTCTCTCAAAAGGTGTGTACAGCAAGGATGATTGTGGTAAACTAATAAGCAAAGACTCAAAACATACAAGATGCTCCAAGCAAAACACATATCATGTGGTAAATAAAAATATAGCTCCAAGTAAAGTTACTGATAGAAGTAGACGAAAGAGGGGATGCCTTCCGGGGCATCCCCAAGCTTTGGCTTTTAGGTGTCCTTAGATTATCTTGAGGTTGGCATCCCCAAGCTTAGGCCCTTGCCACTCCTTGTTCCATAATCCATCAAATCTTTACCCAAAACTTGAAAACTTCACAACACAAAACTTAAAGTAGAAAATCTCGTGAGCTCCGTTAGCGAAAGAAAACAAAAGACCACTTCAAGGTACTGTAATGAACTCATTCTTTATTTATATGGGTTTTATACCTACTGTATTCCAACTTCTCTATGGTTTATAAACTAATTTACTAGCCATAGATTCATAAAAATAAGCAAACAACACACGAAAAACAGAATCTGTCAAAAAAGAACAGTCTGTAGTAATCTGTAGCTAGCGCAAGATCTGGAACGCCAAAAATTCTAAAATAAATTTCTGGACGTGAGTAATTTATCAATGAATCATATTCAAAAAGAATTAACTAAATATCACTTTCCAAATAAAAATGACAGCAGTTCTCGTGAGCGCTAAAGTTCCTGTTTTTTTTACAGCAAGTTCAACAAGACTTTCCCCAAGTCTTCCCAACGGTTCTACTTGGCACAAACACTAATTAAACACAAAAAACACAACCGAAACAGAAGATAAATAATTTATTTATTACTAAGAAGGAGCAAAAAAGCAAGGAATAAAAATAAAATTGGGTTGCCTCCCAACAAGCGCTATCGTTTAACGCCCCTAGCTAGGCATAACAAGCAAGAATAGATCTAGGTATTGCCATCTTTGGTAGGAAATCCATAAGTGGATCTCATAATAGATTCATAAGGTAATTTAATTTTCTTTCTAGGAAAGTGTTCCATGCCTTTCCTTAACGGAAATTGGAATCTAACATTTCCTTCCTTCATATCAACAATTGCACCAATCGTTCTAAGGAAAGGTCTACCAAGAATAATAGGACATGAAGGATTGCAATCTATGTCAAGAACAATAAAATCTATGGGCACATAATTCCTATTTGCAACAATAAGAACATCATTAATTCTTCCCATAGGTTACTTAATAGTGGAATCCGCAAGGTGCAAGTTTAGAGAGCAATCATCAAAATCACGGAAACCTAACAAATCACACAAAGTCTTTGGAATCGTGGAAACACTAGCACCCAAATCACATAAAGCATAGCATTCATGATCTTTAATATTAATTTTAATAGTTGGTTCCCACTCATCGTAAAGTTTTCTAGGGATAGAAACTTCCAATTCAAGTTTTTCTTCATAAGATTGCATCAAGGCATCAACGATATGTTTAGTAAACGCTTTATTTTGACTATAAGCATGAGGAGAATTTAGCACGGATTGCAACAAGGAAATACAATCAATCAAAGAGCAATTTTCATAGTTAAATTCCTTGAAATCCATAATGATGGGTTTAGCAACATCTAGGGTTTTAATTTCTTCAATCCCACTTGAGGGAGTCCTGGATTAGGGGGTCTCCGGACAGCCGGACTATATCCTTTGGCCGGACCGTTGGACTATGAAGATACGAGATTGAAGACTTCGTCCCATGTCCGGATGGGACTCTACTTGGTGTGGAAGGCAAGCTAGGAAATAAGGATATACATATCTCCTCCTTTGTAACCGACCTTGTGTAACCCTAGCCCCTTCCGGTGTCTATATAAACCGGAGGGTTTTAGTCTGTAGGACAACATACAATCATACCATAGGCTAGCTTCTAGGGTTTAGCCTCTTCGATCTCGTGGTAGATCAACTCTTGTACTACTCATATTATCAACAATAAATCAAGCAGGACGTAGGGTTTTACCTCCATCAAGAGGGCCCAAACCTGGGTAAAACATCGTGTCCCCAGCCTCCTATTACCATCCGCCCTAGACGCACAGTTCGGGACCCCCCTACCCAAGATCCGCTGGCTTTGACACCAACATTGGTGCTTTCATTGAGAGTTCCTCTGTGTCGTCGCCGTTAGGCTTGATGGCTCCTTCGATCATCAATAGCGATGCAGTCCAGGGTGAGACTTTTCTCCCCGGACAGATCTTTGTTTTCGGCGGCTTCGCACTGCGGGCCAACTCGCTTGGCCATCTGGAGCAGATCGAGAGTTACGCCCCTGGCCACCAGGTCAGGTTTGGAAGCTTAAACTACACGGCCGATATCTGCGGAGACTTGATCTTCGATGGATTCGAGCCCCTGGCTAGTGCGCCATACGGTCATGATGAGCATGATTTAGCTCTGCCATCGGGCAGTATTCGGGAGATCGCACCGGCAACCGCTCCAACCCTCAATTCAGAGCCAGTTGCGCCATCCACGGACGGGTGGATGGACCCCACCACGGAGGCCGTATCCTCAGCGGCGATCGAGCCGAGTATCGACCTGACCCTTCACAAGAGCCGTGATGCCAAGCTGCCGGATCCTTCCCTGGCCATGGACTTCGAACCGCCTGCGCCCGTGCCTATCGAATTCGACTGGGCGTCGATCATGGAGTTTACCTTCGTGGATATCTTTCAGCACTCGCCCTTCGGTGACATACTAAACTCGTTAAGGTCTCTCTCCTTGTCAGGAGAGTCCTGGCCGAACTATGTTCGGCAGGATTGGGATGCGGATGATGAAGAAATTCGTCGCCCACCTACCACCCACTTAGTAGCCACTGTCAACAATTTAACCGACATGCTCGACTTCGACTCCGAAGACATCGACGGTATGAACGACGATGCGGGAGACAAAGAGGAACCACTGCCCACAGGGCACTGGACAGCCACCTCATCATATGATATATACATGGTGGACACACCCAAAGAAGGCAATGGCGACGAGACAGCGGAGGATGACCCCTCCAAGAAGCAACCCAAGCGCCGACGTCAGCAGTGCCGCTCTAAGTCTCGCCAAAGCAAAAGCGGTGACACCGGCATAGGAGATAATAGCACTCCGGACAGTGCCGAAGATGACAACAATCCCCTCCAGCAAGATTTAGAGTAGGAGGATAGAGAAGCCAACCCTCCCGAGAGAGCGGCAGATGGAGAGGCGGAGGATGATAATTACATGCCTCCCTCCGAAGACGAGGCAAGCCTCGAGGATGACGAATTTGTTGTGTCGGAGGATCCCGCCGCACAAGAGCGCTTGAAGCGCAGGCTTATAGCCACGACAAATAGCCTCAAGAAAAAGCAGCATCAGCTTCAAGCTGATCAAGATTTGCTAGCCGACAGATGGACTAAAGTCCTTGCGGCCGAGGAATATGAACTCGAACGCCCCTCCAAGAGTTACCCGAAGCGCAGGTTGCTACCCCGACTGGAGGAGGAAGCATCAAAACCTACATCCCATCGTATGACGCGGCTAATCGGCCACCTCGTGGCCGCGACAGAGAGGCATTTCAGCCAAAAGCTCAGCCCGCACCCCGACACCACTCAAATAAAAAATTTCAAGGCACGGGGAAACATGCTAGACCTGCGAGACGTATTGGGGGACAAAGAAAAACACACAAGATCGATCTATGGATCATGAGGGCGTGCCACCACGCGGGACGATAACCGTCACGCCGGATACAGTAAAAGTAAATTCGGCCGGGCCGAACACAGCGGACAAGACTCATTTGAGCTGCGTCGCGACATAGCCCAGTACAGAGGCGCCGCACACCCCCTATACTTCACAGACGAAGTAATGGATCATCAAATCCCAGAGGGTTTCAAACCCGTAAATATAGAATCATATGACGGCACAACAGATCCTGCGGTATGGATCGAGGACTTCCTCCTGCACATCCACATGGCCCGCGGTGACGATCTAAACGCCATGAAATACCTCCCACTTAAACTCAAAGGACCAGCTCGGCATTGGCTCAACAGCGTGCCAGCAGAATCCATTGGCTGTTGGGAAGATCTGGAAGCCGCATTCCTCGACAACTTCCAGGGCACTTATGTGCGACCACCAGATGCCGATGACTTGAGCCACATAATTCAGCAGCCAGAAGAATCGGCCAGGCAATTTTGGACACGGTTCCTGACAAAGAAAAATCAAATCATCGACTGTCCGGATGCAGAGGTCCTAGCAGCTTTTAAGCACAACATCCGCGACGAGTGGCTCGCCCGGCACCTTGGCCAGGAAAAGCCGAAATCTATGGCAGCCCTCACGACACTCATGACCCGCTTTTGTGCGGGAGAAGACAACTGGCTGGCTCGCAGCAATAATATATCAAAGAACCATGGCACTTCAGATACCAAGGATGGCAATGGCAGGTCACATCGCAACAAACACAAGCACCGCATTAACAACGACAATACCGAGGATACGGCAGTCAATGCCAGATTCAAAGGCTCTAAACCCGGTCAGCGGAAAAAGCATTTCAAAAGAAGCACTCCGGGCCCGTCCAGTTTGGACTGTATACTCGATCGCTCGTGTCAAATACACGGCACCCCTGACAATCTAGTCAACCACACCAACAGGGATTGTTGGGTGTTCAAGCAGGCCGGCAAGTTAAATGCCACAAACAAAGATAAGGGGTTGCATAGCGATGACGAGGAGGACCCCCGGCCGCCGAACACCGGAGGATAGAAGAGGTTCCCCCCACAAGTGCAGACGGTGAACATGATATACGCAACCCACATCCCCAAGAGGGAGTGGAAGCGTGCATTAAGGGACGTATATGCGTTGGAGCCAGTCGCCGCAAAGTTCAACCCATGGTCCTCCTGTCCGATCACCTTCGATCGCAGGGACCACCCCACTAGTATCCGTCATGGCGGATTCGCCGCACTGGTCCTAGACCCAATCATCGATGGATTTCACCTCACTTGAGTCCTTATGGACGGTGGTAGCAGCTTGAACCTGCTTTATCAGGACACAGTGCGCAAAATGGGTATAGACCCCTCAAGGTCAAACCCATAAAAACGACCTTCAAAGGCGTCATACCAGGTGTAGAGGCCCATTGCACAGGCTTAGTCACACTGGAAGTGGTCTTCGGATCCCCGGATAACTTCCGAAGCGAGGAGTTAATCTTCGATATAGTCCCGTTCTGCAGTGGCTATGATGCACTGCTCGGGCGAACCGCATTCGCAAGATTCAACACAGTACCGCACTATGCATATCTCAAGCTCAAGGTGCCAGGACCTCGGGGGGTCATAACAGTCAATGGAAACACAAAGCGCTCTCTCCGTACGAAGGAGCACACTACAGCCCTTGCAGCAGAAGCGCAAAGCAGCCTCTTAAGGCAATCCACCAGTTCGGCGATTCAAGACCAGGACACCTTCAAGCACACCGGGAGTAATCGGCAACAAGACTGCCTGGCATGTTCCGAGCTCGCATAGCAATGCGGCCCCCACCCTAGTACCAGCCAAACGGCAAAATCCGTGCCACGCGTACATAATTACGCATTAAAAATACCATGGGCACAGGTGGGGAGGGTGACACGACTACGGCATGCCCCAAGACGCGGCTCAACCACAATAGGGGCTTCTCGCTTTGTTATTTTTCTCTCTTTCAAGACATTAATCTCTGGAAACCCCGTCCGGGAGTACGGTTGCCGGACATATGATGCAACAACCAAGGAGGCAGAAAGCTACATCGCACCATGGAACTCCCAGGTGGTCTCTGACAACGAGTGAAATACCTGCTTTAAATACCATTCCTCAGCTTGCCCTTGGAGGGGACAAGTGAAATAGTCTTACTTTTTGCTTATCGCACTACTTGTATCATTTTGCTTTGACGCACCTTTTTGAATAAACAATACATAGCACTAGACTATTACCGCATTCTCTATTCTTTCTTATATATATATATGTTCATTTATGACATTCGGCACCCGTACACTCTGGTACGGCCAATACGCCAGGGGCTTTAGCATACCCCATAATACGGCGTGAGAAGTCCGAACACTTTCCACAGTGCGGCACCCCGAACTTATAGCATTATATGCATCAGCTCTGAATCATGTCTTGGGTCAATAGTTGGGTTTGCCTGGCTCCCATGTTTTGGTACCTTACGTTCTGCTATATCGGCTAAGGTAGCGCTGGGAGAACTACTGCGATTGTGCCCCGGTTCAGCTGGGCTAAGCACCTCAGTAGAGAAAGCTAAAACTGACTGTCATTATAAGGCGAGAGCTGGTCGCTGTTCGAGAGGTCTCGAGTCCCTAAAGACTTATGCCGCTTAGAGCGAGGAGTCGGCTTTGTCCGGCTTAAGGCGTGCATAGCGCCCCAAATTCGGCCTTCCGAATACTAGGGGCTTCGCCAAAATTTAAAATTGTAGAATTCTATGGCTAAGTGAGAGTGATAAAGCATTATAGTCCGGTTGCCTTGTTCTTTGTGCTGAGCACCTCCCTCGAAGGACCCAACAATGGGAAAAAGAGTGCTCAGGTTTATCCCAAACACCCCAGCACTCGTGGCATGGTGGCAGAAGCTGACGACTGGCCATCTCTCAGATTTGATAAACATCCTCACAGAAGGTAATATTTTAAATTCAAATAAGCATTGCATAGCGCATATGAACTAGTTTTCATAATACAGGATCACCCAAGCAAGTTTATTCAAAAATTACATCCTTCGCACACTCGTCCACCACAAGACGGGCACCCTTCAGGACACCCTCATAATACATCTCAGGGTGGCGATGCTCCTTGCCCTGCGGCGGCCCCTCCTTCACCAGCTTCTCGGCGTCCATCTTGGCCCAGTGCACCTTCGCACGGGCAAAGGCCCGGCGTGCACCTTCGATGCAGACGGACCGCTTTATGGCCTCCAGCCATGGGCAGGCATCCACAAGCCGCCTCACCAGGCCAAAG
Organism: Triticum urartu; assembly: GCF_056163025.1. Taxonomy (NCBI): domain Eukaryota; kingdom Viridiplantae; phylum Streptophyta; class Magnoliopsida; order Poales; family Poaceae; genus Triticum; species Triticum urartu. The sequence continues at coordinate 49,048,856 of NC_141875.1, forward strand.
TAGCTGTTGGGAACGGAGTCACCAGGCCACATCCGGACTATAAGGCCCCTCATGGCCTCTTTAGCCGCCTTGTGTAGCTCGACCAGTTGCTTCAGCTGGTCGCTCATAGGCATCGGGTGTTCGGTCCCAGTATACTGAGACCAGAACAACTTCTCCGTCGAGCTTCCCTCCTCGGTCTGGTAAAATTTCGTGGCATCCGACATGCTGCGGGGCAAATCTGTGAATGCTCCTGGAGTGCTCCGGACTCGGGTAAGTAACAAGTAATTTACTTTCACATGCTTGCTTTGCATATTGAATGCCTTACCCGCCGCTATCCTCCTCATCGCCTCAATCTCTTGGAGGGCCTTTCGGGCTTCAGCCTTGGCATTCTTTGTGCTCTCGAGGGCCGCGGCAAGCTCGGACTGTCGCGTCTTCGAGTCAAGCTCCAAAGCCTCGTGCTTCTTCACGAGAGCCTGGAGCTCTTGCTGCACCTCGCCCACCCGTGCCTCTTGCTTTTCCCTCTCGGTGCGCTCCTTGGCCACTTTGTCTTCGGCCTCGGACAACGCTTGCTTCAGGGTCGCCACTTCGGTCGTGGCCCCTGGCACATTCATGATGATCCTGTCATTTCGCAACCAAATTTTCTTTTATATATAGACAAGGTATTACTTACCTTTGTTCTCCTCAAGCTGCCTCTTAGCAAGGCCGAGCTCTTTCTCGGACCCCTCAAGGTCCTGCTTCAGTGCGGCGACCTCCGCAGTCAGTGCGGCCGAGGTCAGCAGCGAAGCCTGCGTACGCATACATACATACTTATATTAGACTCCTGCAGATATTGTTGATCCTCTATTCGGCTTTTCTTTGAACACCAAACAAAGCATCAGGGGCTAATGTCTATGCGGTAATATTTTTCCTATATTTTAAATACTTACCTCAAAGCCTGTTAGAAGGCTGGTACAGGCTTCAGTCAGTCCGCTCTTGGCGGACTGAACCTTCTTGATCACTGCACTCATAATAGTGCGGTGCTCTTCGTCGATGGAAGCGCCGCTAAGCACTCCCAATAGTTCGTCCGGTGCCTCTGGATGGACAGAGGTCACCGGCACGGACGACTTGCCCCTCTTGGAAGAGGGCCGCCTGCCCGAATTCGGAACCACTGGAGGTTCCGGTGCAGTGTCCGGCTACGGGCCGAACTTGGAGCCCCTGGGAGCCTTGCTCGGCCTTCCTTTTCTTGTCTCCCCGGGCTGGAGGGGGAGAGTCTTCGTCTTCCTTCTCCTTGTTTTCATGAGAGGAGTGCGTCTTGGAGTTATCGGACGATGAGTCCGATACCACCTGGCGTCGGGAACTCTTTCGGGTTCCCTTGGCCTTCTTCTTGGTCTTATCCAGCACCTCATAAGGAGCCGGAGTCCGCATCTCCGTCAGGAGAGCGTCTGCAGGGTCTTCGGGCAGGGGGGCCGGACAGTTGATCTGCTCCGATGTCTCCACCCAGTCCTGTCAAAGGCGTGGGAGCTCAGACCCCACACATGGTTAAGCTATGGGAAATAAACACCCTATCAGATGTACAGAACATACCAGATTCACAGAACGCTTCACGCTTAGCCCACAGTCCTCGGTAAGAGAAGGAGGGACCTCGGCGCCCTTGAAGAGCACCCTCCAGACGTCTTTATGCGTCGTGTCGAAGAGCTCGCTTAGAGTCTGGTGCCGGGACGGGTCGAACTCCCATAAGTTGAAATCCCGTTGTTGACACGGGAGGATCCGGCGGAAGAGCATGACCTGGACTATGTTGACAAGCTTAAGTTTCTTGCTTGTCATGTTCCGAATACACTTCTGGAGTCCGTCCAGCTCCACCGATGAACCCCAGGACAGGCCCTTCTCCTTCCAGGAAGTGAGCCGCATGGGGATTCCGGATCGAAACTCGGGGGCCGCCACCCAGTTGGTGTCGCGCGGCTCGGTGATGTAGAACCACCCCGATTGCCACCCCTTTATGGTCTCCATGAAGGAGCCCTCGAGCCATATAACGTTGGGCATTTTGCCCACCATGGCTCCGCCACATTCCGCTTGTTGGCCGCCCACCACCTTCGGCTTGATATTGAAGGCCTTCAGCCATAGGCCGAAGTGGGGCCGGATGCGGAGGAAAGCCTCACACACGACGATGAACGCCGAGATGTTGAGGATGAAATTCGGGGCCAGGTCATGAAAGTCCAGCCCATAATAGAACATGAGGCCGCGGACGAATGGATGGAGGGGAAACCCCAGTCCACGGACAAAGTGGGGGAGGAAAACCACCCTTTCGTGAGGTTCCGGGGTAGGGACGACCTGCCCCGCGGCTGGCAGCGGGTGCGCGATATCCGCGGCTAAGTATCCGACTCCACGTAGCTTTTTGATGTGTCCCTCCGTGACGGAGGAGGCCATCCACTTGCCTCCCGCTCCAGACATGTTTGGAGAGAGTTGAGGAGAAGGATGTGGACTTGGGCGTTGGAGCTCGAGTGCGCGAGAATGGATGAGCAAGGAGGAAGAAGGCGTGTGTAGAAAAAGGTGAGATCTTATCCCTTTATAAGGGTGGACTAAACTATGCGCCCCCACTAGCCTGGTAAAACTCGCTTATCCCCCAAGTGCCGTAATTGATGGCGCGGTTGGGTTACCCACGCCCGTATTGATGAGAATATAATAATAAGGGGAACACGATCTCTGCTTTGACAAGACGTGTCAAGAAACCGCCTCGCGTTATGTGCGGGGCTGGTTAAAGAAAAACGGTTCGAATAATTACCAGGCCATGGCGCGATGTCATGCCGCCAAAACGTGTCAGCAGATTAGATTTGTGGAAATATTATTCTCTCTACGGTGGTATGTGGAACTTATTTTGCATGGTCGTACACTATCATTGTATTCAAACTCTTCTGTGGTGTATTCGGAGGAGGAACTCACCTTGCAATGCCGAAGACAACACTGCGCGTCGGACTTGTCGTCATTGAAGCCTGGTTCAGGGGCTACTGAGGGAGTCTTGGATTAGGGGGTCTCTGGACAGCCGGACTATATCCTTTGGCCGGACTATTGGACTATGAAGATACGAGATTGAAGACTTCGTCCCGTGTCCGGATGGGACTCTACTTGGCGTGGAAGGCAAGCTAGGCAATACGGATATACATATCTCCTCCTTTGTAACCGACCTTGCACTACTAGGGAAAACCTTATACACAGCATATTACCAGCAGCGCGGTTTAAAAACAATCGCTACTGCTACTTAGCAGTAGCGCGCTGCAAGAGACCATGCTGCTAATATCCAAATAGCAGTAGCGCGCTAGGAGAAAAGAGCGCTAGTACTACAATTGCCAGGGCGTTGCCCCCAGACTATGCATTGTAGTAGCGCCCTTTCCATAGACACGCTACTACTAAATGAATAGTTGTAGCGCTGATGAAACACCCCACGCTAGTAGTACTAAGCTTGTCACTCCACCCGCACCACCCACCCCACCAACAACCGTCCCACTCCACTCCCACACCACCCACCTCCCGATGTAGATCGACATCCCCCCACCGCCGGCCACCCCTTCCCCCTTCTCTCCTCTGCCGTCCCTCGCCACAGATCCACTTGAGCTCCTACGTCCTCTCCCCACCACCCGGATTCCTCTACAATCCCGCCACCGCCGACCCCCACCGGCAACCTCACCTCTCCCTCCTTGGATGGATGGGCCAACAGCTCCACCCACCCACCCATGGATGGGGCGACAACTTCGCCCACCCATGGATGGGATGGATGGGGCGACCATGCCCGAAACCCTAGCCCCTCACCCACACATGGATGGGGATGGGATTGGGGCGATGACGCCGCTGGATCCGCACCCGCACCCACCTGCAGCTCCATGGACCCTCCCCGGCCGCAATGGGATCCGCCCCCTTCTCTTCTCTTGGTGGGGCGCGGCACAACGGGAGCTTGCTGCGGTGGCCATCGACGCCAGCAGCATCTCCGACGGGCTGCACGATCTTGTCATAGCCCAAGGTATGCCTTCCTCCTCCTCCTTCCGCCCACATCTCTTCTCCATCTCCTCTCATGCGGGGCAACTTCGTGCTATAGATCCAACCTCTTTTGCCGTCGACCGACCACGTCTATGGCAACCAGAAGGCTACGTACGACGTGCTAGATGAGGAGGTGGACAACCTTGACGCTGCCGCACAAGACGACCATGTCCATGTCGCCCCCGGAGGATGCCTGCCGGGACAGCCAGTTCCAGGTCGTGCCGAGGGCCCAGGCGCTGCTGGACGCGGTGCCACAGCCACCGCAGCCGATGGGGGAGAGGGGCATCCCTGAAACTCTGAAGTTCTCCATGGCTCATGGTGAGTCTGCTCTGTCCTTGAGATGGGTATTTTTTTTGTGGTGTGAGATGAGCTTGTTTAATCTGTGCATGCAACACTTGCTAGTAGAAAAGAGTAGATAGTGGTGTGACACATGGCTAGGTTCGGCTCTCAGTAATTTAAGTTTCAGCATTCACACACAGAAAAATGTTTCAGTACAAATTTGGCAATGTTTGTAGCATATGTAGACATAGAGAATGCAATTCTAGGAGAGCTTAGGTAATGTCAAGTGCACATAGTATGATCTTAGGTGTTTATCTCAGATAATAGGGTTATTACAAGAAAACCGTGTAATGCGCCATGAGAAGAGTATGATGTGCCATGCCCAATGAATTAGTTAAATATGTGCATGTTAGTAGAAAAGAGTAGAGAATGATGTGATACATGTGAATGACACAGGGTTTGGTTCAGCTCTCGGTAATTTAAGTTTTTGTATAAATTTGGCGCTATCTGTACCTATTTCTCGACATAGGTAGACAAATTTGGTGTTGTTCAAAGAAAGGTAGATAATTTTTAGTATGAAGTGTAAACCTAGATACTAGAATGCTTACCGCAGTGTGAATATGTGAGTTAATTAGCTTAAATTAGATAAAAAATTAGTACTCCCTCCATAAAGAAATATAAGAGCGTTTAGATCACTGAACTAGTGATGTAAATGCTCTTATATTTCTTTACAGAGGGAGTACTTTCCAATCTGCAAAAAAGTAGTGATCTTAATGCTCTTAAATTTACTGGTTTCTTCTAGCAAAGTATTGCCAATTTGTGTATACCTTGATTCAGAGATCAATCACATCTTGATTCAGAAAAACCATACTGCACAATTATGCTATTTCCTGACATGAGAAGAACACCCCAGCGCATAACTAGTCTGTAGACGCGTGCCATGGAAATTCTGACAATTTCTTGGGTTAAAGAAACATTTTCTTTTATTCAGTCGTGGCATGACACCAAAAGAACCTAGTATGTAACTAATGCTATATAGATTCGATTCTTCTGAAACTTATGATTTTTTTGTTCGAAGACTGAACTTATCCATTTGATATGGAAAATTGAACATCATAAGTTAGATTGCCATGGATTCATAAGTCAGACCTACTTCTGTTTTTATGGATCTTGGAAATATGATTGATGGTGCATTTGGGTTCAGGTAAGGAGGGAACAGTTCTGAGCACTCTGCAGGTGATCCAGAGGTTGATCCCAGTTCTATTTCGTATTTGGTCGCCGGTCTGATGGATTGCTAGTGCTGCTAGTTGGTGGTTATGGCAGGGACAGAGACGGCCACCGAGCGAGCGAGGGAGGGCCCATGGCGCTCTCCTGCATGAGCTGCCCGTCCGTTGCCAGCGGCCCCTCCGTGCGCCGGCACGCGGAGAGTCCGCCCTGGTCATTCGTCACCTTTTCCTTTGCCAGTTGCATTGGGAGATCGACGACCGCCGCTTCAGGGTGGCGCATTGACGCTGTCACCGGGAACGAAGCTGGGTGCTCTCTTCTCGACTTACTCTGTTCCGCCAGGGTGTTGATTCTCTCCGTGCTCTTGGCGTCTCCTCCTAGGTGAGGCGGCGGGTTGGGAGTTGTGCGTGTACATGTCGTCTTGGATGATGAAGTTGCCTGAACTGAACGTAGTCACCCCTAGAGCCCAGATTCCTCGACTGAATTGGCCAATTGACTTTTGTGCCTCTAAGCTTCCTCCTAGAGATGTGCCGCCTTTTGTTCCTGCATTACCACCACCAGTCTTTCTGCAATAGTATCTGAATCCTGCCACTCTGCTGCACTGTTACCAACCTTACTTACTGTCTAAAACAAATTCAGTCGCCATTGACAAGTCAGAACAAGATAAATGAAGTGGGTTTATGAATTTGAGATCATTCTCACTAGCTTTGGTAACTTAGAGATATTTAGCATTCTTAACGAGCCCCTAGCATCTTCTTTGAGTTAGTAATGTTATTACATACGTCTGCACTATTGATGGTTACTACTATTAGTTATGCACTTGAGTGATGGGTCTGTAGGATAATAAGATCATCAACTCTACTACACAGGGTCTGTAGGATAATGTTGATCAATTGATATGTTAGGACTAGTTTCCTAGTGCAAATGCACTAAGAAAAATCATGCGCCAATTGACATTTATGCTAGCTAGCTATATTCAGTTGGTAGGTGCTCGTACTTAAACTGCACATTTAAAATTTAAGCTTTGGTAGTGTTATCTATTTAGTCTGATTTATACACTACATTCCCAAGCTGAAATATTTTTTGTAACCGAAATATATAGTCTGAGTTTCATTCAGTTATTTGTCACCTTTTAACTGAATATCTTTTTGTAACTGAAATATATGTGTACTTACAGTGCATATTCGCATTGTATCAGAATCTTAGTCCTTTTCTCCTGTATCGTCTGAGATTATGCTTCCTCTCCATTTATTCATTATATCTATATGCCTTGCTGATGCTCATTTCTATCGCTGCAGGATAATGAGATGTTCAAGCGGCAGAGTGAATCCATGAGACTGTAGTGCAATTGCACCGTTCCATTGAATACTACTCAGGAATAAGGACATTTCAATGGCAGATTAGCTCTATTTTTCCTTTTCATTTTTCTTACTATTGGAGTGAGGACATGTAGAAAGAGAAACTGTGTGGTAGCAGATATGGCAACTGTGTGATAGTAGAATCAGGAATAAAGAATATGGCAATTGTGTGATAGTGACATTTTTTCCATCACTATTGTTTCTCAGAATTGTATGCATAAAATGGAATTGGTTGATTTTATGTTTTTAAATCCTAAATATTTAGTAGTAGTATGGGAACAAATTGAGCGCTACTAGTATTTAGGATACTAGTAGCGCTGGTATTATAAGCACGCTACTACTACTTCGTTAGTAGTAGCGCGGTTCTGTAATAGCACTAGCGCGGGTGTCACACACGCTACTACTAACAAAGTTAGTAGTAGCGATGGTCTACCCGCGCTACTACTAACTATTAGCTGTAGCGCGATACTAGTAGCGCGGGTACCCGCGCTGCTAGTAGCCATTTTACCCACGCTGCTAGTAGCCTTTTTCCTAGTAGTGTTGTGTAACCCTAGCCCCTTCCGGTGTCTATATAAACCGGAGGGTTTTAATCCGTAGGACAACATACAATCATACCATAAGCTAGCTTCTAGGGTTTAGCCTCTTTGATCTCGTGGTAGATCAACTCTTCTACTACTCATATTATCAAGAATAAATCAAGCAGGACGTAGGGTTTTACCTCCATCAAGAGGGCCCGAACTTGGGTAAAACATCGTGTCTGCAGCCTCCTGTTACCATCCGCCCTAGACGCACAGTTCGGGACCCCCTACCCGAGATCCGCTGGTTTTGACACCGACACCACTTTTATCAAATTTAGCATCAAGATCAAAAGATTCAGAATTCTTGGAACGCCTTCTAGGTAAAGGTGGATCATATTCAGTCCCATCATTATCAAGATTCATATTGCAAAACAAAGATTTAATAGGGGACACATCAATAACTTTTAGATCTTCATCATTATTTTCATAGGAACTAGAAGAACACGCTTTTATAAAGGCATCTTTCTTAGCACGCATCCTAGCGGTTCTTTCTTTGCACTCATCAATGGAAATTCTAATGGCTTTGAGAGACTCATTGATATCATGCTTAGGTGGAATAGATCTAAGTTTCAAAGAATCAACATCAAGAGCAATTCTATCGACGTTCCTAGCCAAATCATCAATCTTAAGCAATTTTTCTTCACTCATAGCATTAAAATTATTTTGCGAAGTAATAAATTCTTTAATATTAGATTCAAAATTAGAGGGCATCCTATTATAATTTCCATAAGAATTGTTGTAGGAATTACCATAATTATTAGAGGGATTACTAGGATAAGGCCTAGGATTGAAATTTCCTCTATACGCGTTGTTAACAAAATTGTTCCTACCAACAAAATTCACATCCATAGATTCATTATTATTATCAATCAAAGTAGACAAGGGCATATCATTAGGATCAGAAGAAACACTCTTATTAGCAAATAATTTCATAAGTTCATCCATCTTTCCACTCAAAACATTAATTTCTTCTATCGCATGCACCTTTTTATTAGTAGATCTTTCAGTGTGATATTGAGAATAATTAACCATAATATTATCTAGGAGTTTAGTAGCTTCTCCTAAAGTGATTTCCATAAAAGTGCCTCCCGCGGCCGAATCTAAAAGATTTATAGAAGCAAAATTCAACCCGGCATAAAATTTTTGTATAATCATCCACAAATTTAAACCATGAGTAGGGCAATTACGTATCATTAATTTCATTCTCTCCCAAGCTTGTGCAACATGTTCATGATCAAGTTGCTTAAAGTTCATAATATCGTTTCTAAGAGAGATGATTTTAGCGGGAGGAAAATACTTAGAGATAAAAGCATCTTTGCACTTGTTCCATGAATCAATACTATTTTTAGGCAAAGACGAAAACCAAGCTTTAGCACGATTTCTAAGCGAAAAAGGAAATAGCTTCAATTTAACAATATCATTATCCACATATTTCTTCTTTTGCATGTCACACAAATAAACGAAGCTATTTAGATGGGTAGCGGCATCTTCACTAGGAAGGCTGGAGAACGGATCTTTCATGACAAGATTCAGCAAAGCAGTATTAATTTCACAAGATTCAGCATCGATAAGAGGAGCAATCGGAGTGCTAATAAAATCATTGTTGTTGGTATTGGTGAAGTCACACAATTTAGTATTATCTTGAGCCATCGCGACAAACAAGCAAACTAACACACAAGCAAACAAAAAGCAAGCGGACAAAAGGGCAAATAGAGAGAGAGGACGAATAAAATGGCAAGGGTGAATTGGGGGGAGAGGAAAACGAGAGGCAAATGGCAAATAATGTAATGCGGGAGATAAGGGTATGTGATGGGTACTTGGTATGTTGACTTTTGCGTAGACCTCCCCGGCAACGGCGCCAGAAATCCTTCTTCCTACCTCTTTTAGCACTGCGTTGGTTTTCCCCGAAGAGGAAGGGATGATGGAACAAAGTAGCGTAAGTACTTCCCTCAGTTTTTGAGAACTAAGGTATCAATCCAGTAGGAGCCTACACGCAAGTCCCTCGTACCTGCACAAACAAATAAATCCTCGCTGCCAACGCAAATAGGGGTTGTCAATCCCTATAGGGCCACTTACGAGAGTGAGATCTGATAGATATGATAAAGATAATATTTTTGGTATTTTTATGATAAAGATGCAAAGTAAAATAAAGGAAAAGTAAATAACTAAGTAGTAGGAGATTGATATTATAAAGATAGACCCGGGGGCCATAGGTTTCACTAGTGGCTTCTCTCGAGAGCATAAGTATTCTACGGTGGGTGAACAAATTACTATTGAGCAATTGACAGAATTGAGAATAGTTATGAGAATATCTAGGTATCATCATGTATATAGGCATCACGTCTGAGACAAGTAGACCGACTCCTGCCTGCATCTACTACTATTACTCCACTCATTGACCGCTATCCAGCATGCATCTAGAGTATTAAGTTAAAAACAGAGTAATGCATTAAGCAAGATGACATGATGTAGAGGGATAGACTCATGCAATATGAAGAAAACCCCATCTTGTTATCCTCGATGGCAACAATACAATACGTGCCTTGCTGCCCTTACTGTCACCGGGAAAGGACACCGCAAGATCGAACCCAAAGCTAAGCACTTCTCCCATTGCAAGAAAGATCAATCTAGTAGGCCAAACCAAACTGATAATTCGAAGAGACTTGCAAAGATAACCAATCATACATAAAAGAATTTAGAGAAGATTCAAATATTATTCATAGATAGACTTGATCATAAACCCACAATTCATCGATCTCAACAAACACACCGCAAAAAGAAGATTACATCGAATAGATCTCCACAAGAGAGGGGGAGAACATTGTATTGAGATCCAAAAAGAGAGAAGAAGCCATCTAGCTACTAACTATGGACCCGTAGGTCTGAAGTAAACTACTCACACTTCATCGGAGAGGCTATGGTGTTGATGTAGAATCCCTCCGTGATCAATGCCCCCTCCGACGGAGCACCGGAACAGGCCCCAAGATGGGATCTCGTGGATACAGAAAGTTACAGCGGTGGAATTTGGGTTTTTGCTCCGTATCTGATCGTTTGGGGGTACGTGGGTATATATAGGAGGAAGAAGTACGTCGGTGGAGCAACAGGGGCCCCACGAGGGTGGAGGGCGCGCCTGGGGGGGGGGTAGGCGCGCCCCTACCTCGTGGGCTCCTGTTACGTGGCTTGATGTAGGGTCCAAGTATCCTGAGTTGTATTCGATGAGAAAATCACGTTCCCGAAGGTTTCATTCCGCTTGGACTCTGTTTGATATTCCTTTTCTTCGAAACCCTAAAACAGGCAAAAAAACAGCAATTCTGGGCTGGGCCTCCTGTTAATAGGTTAGTCCCAGAAATAATATAAAAGTGGATAATAAAGCCCAATAATGTCCAAAACAGTAGATAATATAGCATGGAGCAATCAAAAATTATAGATACATTGGAGACGTATCATGACCACGGTTAAAAAATTATACGAAATTTTGCATATTTCGGTTTGGTTTGAACCGTTTTTAATCGCGAAATTTCGAGTCACATTCAAACTGATTTTAAAAATAAATATATATCAATATAAAATCCAACAAATTTTCCACGCATAAAAATCAATGCAATTTAAAATCTCAAAATGAATTTTTTTTGAAACTAATTGCTGGTTTGATGTGTTTTAAAAATGTACAGCCCATTTCTCATTACTGATAGGCCATTTTCTCGGCCAGCCGAATGAAGCTCTCCTCGTCTTGAAAGATTTGCAGCCCAACAGGCCTGACAAAGCGACTTACTTGGCAAATCACAAAAAAACTGGGCTATGGCCGTGGACCCAGCTGCGGCTGTGGACCCAACTGTCAGCCTCTCCACGTACAGTACTCTTCCGATGGAAGTCGATTGTTGACCACATTGACCACGCCGCGCCGAGAGCACCAAGGCGGTGGACGACGGCGAGGCCTAGGAAGGGGACGACGCAGAGCCGGGGAAGACACGGCAGTGGATGCCCACACGGAGAGGAGTACGAGGGTTCACTGGTTTGGCTGCGGTGTGAGGCTATCGTCCCCGCAGGGCCTGGCTAGCGGTGGTAGTAGTAGGGGGCAGTGAGGCCTCAACGGAAGCACAGCCGGCCATTGGAGGCAGGAGCTGGCGGTCTCACCGGCACTGGTTTGGGCGGCTAGTGCAAGAAGAGCGGCGATTGAAGAAGCAGCGGGACCGTTCGATTCAAATCCAACGGTTACTGCTGCTAGAATCGTTTGTTGACTAAGTTGACAAGCCTTGCATACACGTTAACTTAGTAGGCCCACAGGTCAGCCTCCCAACCGGTGCGCCCCAGATGTCAGTGGGAGGAATCATTTTTTTGCGTAATAAGGAGGCAGTTGATTGTGTGCGGCAAGCCCAGCAGAGGGAGTAGGGTGGGCCGGGGAAGCCTACGCGGCATCACAGCGGGCCACAAGAGGAGGGAGCAGGAAGTCCCGCCGGCACTAGTTTAGGCGGCTGGAGCAGGAAGATCAGAGATTGAAGAAGCACGTCGGCCGTTGGATGGACATCCAATAGTCACTACTGCTAGAATCATGTGTTGACTCACAAAGCCTTGCGTAAACAAGCAGCCTCGAAATCTGTGGCGTGTACAACCCATTTGCTATTATTTTTACTCATTTTCTAATTCATATGGAATTTATTGCATCCCATTGTCCATTTTTAGAATTGCTGCCCATTTTATGGTCAGTACCAGGGTTAAAAAATTAACTAAATATGTGGGAAATTTTGAAAATTCATAAATTTTTGCTGAGGAAAAAAAATTCTTAATCCAAAACTTAGTAGCCATACTAAAACAAATTTAAAAATAAATTAGTACTATGTCATGTTAAATCCAATGAAATACTCCCTCCGTCCCAAAATTCTTGTCTTAGATTTGTCTAAATACGGATGTATCAAGTCATGTTTTGGTATTAGATACATCCATATCTAGACTAATCTAAGACAAGAATTTTGGGACGGAGGGAGTATAAGATATCAGTGAAGAACAAAAACAAAAAAAGAAACTAATATCCCATTTGCTATAATTTTTTGGAATTTTCAACCCGTTTTGATATTACTTTTAACAGACACTGACCATACTCTTTGGCCAGGCCAGAATGCATCCCTCCTCATCTTGAAAGATTTGCAGCCCAGTAAGTCAGAGAAAACAAATAGGCCTAGCTTGGGTATTCTTAAAAAAGAAATACTGGGCTACCTATTTTCCCGAAGAAAAAACTGTTGGGCTGGTCATGTTGTTAGACGGGCCACAGAGACCACACAACCCAGTTTATAGCCTGCTCCTTCGAATTACTACTAAAAGAAGTTGTGCAATTCTGTCGTTAATTGACTATACATTGAAAATGATGTGGGTCCCAGATATCAGTAGGGTGGATTAGAGTAAAAACGAGGGGTTCATCTGAGTAGTAAAAGAGGCGCTTGCTTGTGTTCGGGAGTGGACCTGGTGGGTCTGTACTATCGTACTCACAACTACAGTCCTCTCCCAATTCACTATGTTGACAGGGACCGTTTCGAAAAAAAAACTATGTTGACAGGGCCGGACGGCGGTGCCACGGCGAGCGCACCAAGGCGGAGGATAAAGTGCTGTAGCCAATGTGCTGGGCTGGTTGGACATTCTTATTGAAAATTAAAAATGGACCGGATCTATTTACGACGTTGACTATGATTTGCATGGGTCCGCTGGGCGCAGGAAGAAAATGCTGGGAGAAAGAAGACTGGTCGCTATCTTTGCCAAATAATAATGTTGACTGAATGTAACAACACTATCATAGGAAATAATATCCTCCTGTTAAATCGTGAATTTAAAGAACTGGTGCATGAGCATTTAGCTTTATTTATTTACTTATTTATGTTTACGGGACCATGAGCATGTACCTGGGTGGATTCATGTGAGAGCCTCCCTTCCAGTTAATTATGGGCTTCTCTATTGGGCCTTCATCAGTGGGCTGCATGTTATCAACAAGTGGAAAATGTGTTCCGTATGAAAAATAGTATGCGCTACGTACGGTACGGGGCACTAAAGGATCTAACCATGCAATGACTTCCAAAACATTGTGTTTGTCGTTCTAACAACACATTTATTCAACCAACAGACGAAATATACTACTGATTGTACATTGAAAACAGCAGAAGCAACCAGGGCTGGGGGTGCAACAGAAGCAGTAAGCAGGCCAGAAGAGTGAAGACGCAACTCTCTCTTCCAAACCAAACATCAGCCATCATTACAAAAGGGCTACCAAAAAAGAACAAGTGTATGCATCAAACTAAATAAAGATCCTACTACACCAAGTGTAGGCATCTAACTAACTGGCTCAGTTAGACGTTACTATTTATTAAGCTGTGGAGATTAGCTGACGGCTTGAACCAGATGGGTGCCTGACGGGGGAAACTCTAGCCAGCAGGTCAAAGTCTGATACTTGCGACCCTCTCTCCTACTTTGGGCTGCAGAGCATGGCGGCACATATCAGGGTATGGTGCATGCAGAGACGCATGGTACGTTGTGTACACACAGTTTTACCCGATGAACGAAACCGCGCTGCCATCATGATCCTTGCCGTCGGTTATCTCCTGGTTAATAGGATAATTCAGTCCGACAAACAGAGAGCGTGTACCAAGGCTACTTACCAACCTCCAGTCAAAAATTCCTGAAGGCAAGAGAAGCTGGGATCCTGCTCAAAGACCTTGCAGTGACTGTGATTGTATTCCGCGAAACAACACGTCCGGTACGTGCAAACGATCATCAATCGTTCGCCGTCGTCTAATCGAGCCAGGAACCACCTGCAAATGCCATGCTGCTTTTCTTTGAAAGGTTCTGGGATTAGGAAGGGTAGGGACACCAGGCGGCCTACAACATCATATCAAGTTGGAGTCAAATAACCCTAAAAAAAGTTGGAGTCAAATAAAAAAGGGCTCTTGATGTAGTCAATCTTAAGAACAGCATGTTACCAGCATGAATATTTTTTCAGTAAATATTAACAGTAATATAAGAAAGCCATCATGATATCATAGGAAAGTAACATACTGCTGTAACAGCCGTTTGTAGCGATGACTAGAGTAGGCCAGCAATACGTCCAGCCATAGAAGGAGTCGATGGCGTAAATGAAGCCCTTGTGTTCAATGGCATCAGAGAACCATGGAGGATGTATGAACCTGCGATGGACGTGCAGATTTATCCACTTACCACAGTGACCTGTCAGATAGGTGAGACTGCGGTTGAAGAACGCCATTAGCCTGAAGGCTTTATAATTCACAGATCTTGTGGGCACTTGGCAGATTACAACCTTGAGCAAATCAAACTTGGTATCATGTTGGCTACTATAAGATTCCGAGTATTCTGGGCCACAGTGCCAAAGCAGTGCAGTGTTAATCGAAGGAAGGGGGATCAGTCGCCAGGTGTAGACCTCCACGAGCATCCAGCTGCCGCGACCGTCGACGAGCACCATCCAAGACGTGTTCATGTCGACCCAGTACATACCGTTAATGTAGTTGAGGGTGAAGGGGATTGCATCGCGGTCAAGGGGGTTGATGCTTGCCACCCTATGATCGTTATGCTGCGTGACACGCCGTTTCTGAAGATCAGGCGGCATCAGCAATCAAGGAGCTGGCTTAAAAAGCTCCGGCCTGAGGGCTTTGAGTAAATGGTACAACCTCGACGAGCATGCGGCGAGCGGCATGGTACTGAGATTGTCCACACGCGAAACAATGAGCTTGATTACCTCTGTGGGGAGCGAATTCCAGCCACTCTTTTGGCAGACGCTGCTCGGTTCTGCCATTGTTAGTGCTTGGGTTTTGGATGAGGGGGAGGCGACTTAGCGGGGATGGAAGATTGGACGATGGGGGAGGCGCCTTAGCGGGGATGGAAGAGCGGACAAAGATGGAGAAGCGAATATGTGCTGCGGGAAGTGGACAGGTGCTGATGACTACAGCATGTCGCTTGACTTACGAGACACATACCAGCAGCATAGGGTCATATTGAAGTCAGACAATTTGCTTGAGTGATCACAGTACTGGTCCAATCATTGTTATATCAAAAGTAAACTGTTTGGAGTGAAACATAAGATATTTTTAGTGATACGTATATCAAAAGTAAAATGTTTTCTTTCAAATTTGTGAATATGTATTATTCTACTTTGGATCCGTTGCAACGGATGGGCTCATTGTTATAAAGGTTTATCTATTGCATTCTCCGCAACCAACACCTAGTTTACTGGTCCGGGCCGGATGCTCACAGCGCGATGACCTGAGTTTGAATTATGTCCTAAACTTTAGCTTTTTATATTTTTTAATATATACTATACTTCTTTCGCTACTATACTGGCAGTGGAACCCACAGAGTACTTAGAATACAGGATTAAGGATGGACTTGTTTCTTTTTAACTTTCTGTACGAATCTATAGCCAACCTGCAAGTCATGTACACTGTACTGATAGTGGAACCCACAGAGTACTTAGAATACAAGATTAAGGATGCAATTATCTTTTTATAGAGGGAGAATCATACACGCAATTAACTCAAATGGATTGGACGTGACTCTATTATTCTCCAACGGCAACCGGTAAATTTCCTCCCGCGGGCCGGAGTAGGTTTCTCAGTTTGCATGCGGGTTTAACGGAGGGGTTTGATGGAGGCGAGGAGGCGTGTTCAGCCGGGCGTGCAGTGGACGGTGCAGTACTATTCGATTTGACAACTACAACTAGTATATTACTAGTACGCGGGTAAGTGCATAGCACGTGCAAAGTTCAATTCGTGAAAACAGATCTCCCATGCTGATTTTTTTTCAAAAAAGAAGTCCTTGAAAAGTCTAACAAATCAACAATTCGGTTATGTTTGTATGTAAAGTTATCATGACAGCTATCCTAATTTCACTAATCAAAATGTCCTAGTCACATTTTTTCTTCGAAGAAAAATATTTTCATGGTTGCAAAACTTGGTAACATAAATTTTTGTCCATCTCATGTATCTGTGCAGTGTGATAGATGACTTAACCATTGTACTATCATATACATGTCGTATTCCCTAAAAATGCTATTTCATGGACGGACGGGATGCCAAGTGAAAGTGCGTTATATCGACTAGAGGGGGGGGGGTGAATAGGCGATTTTTATGAAAGTCTTCAAAACGTGGGAGTTATGAAGACAAACAGTGAAGACTTTGCCTATTACTATGCAGCGGAAGTTAGATTACACTAGGCAAGCCATGGTCAAGTATTCAATAGAGTGAAAGCACAAAGACAAACAGCTGCAGTGTAATAAGGATCAGGTAGGAAGAAGTTATGAAGCCAAACAGATCATACATTCACGTTGTGAAGACAAAAGATAGAGCAAGCATGCAATGGCTTCACAATGAGTAACAGTAAGAAAAAGGAAGTGAAGATGAAACCAGTGACTCGTTGAAGACAATGATGTGTTGGACCAGTTCCAGTTGCTGTGACAACTGTACGTCTGGTTGGAGCGGCTAGGTATTTAAACCCAAGGACACACAGTCCCGGACACCCAGTCCTGAACACGCAGCTCAGGACACCAAGTCCTCACCGTATTCTCCTTGAGCTAAGGTCACATAGTCCTCGCCCAATCACTCTGGTAAGTCTTCAAGGTAGACTCCCAAACCTTCACAGACTTCGTTCACTGGCAATCCACAATGTCTCTTGGATGCTCTGAACGCGACGCCTAACCGTCTGGAGGATTCACAGTCCTCAAGTGTAATAAGTCTTCAGATCACACAGACAAGAAGACTTAAGTGATGCCCAATGTTCTCTGGCTCTGGGTGGTTAGGGATTTTCTCCTCGCTAGGAATTTTCTCTCAAAGGCTTCGAGGTGGGTTGCTCTCAAACGACAAAAGCCGTGCACTAAAATCTGAGCAGCCCCAGTTATGGTTGTAGGGGGTGGGCTATTTATAGCCACTTGGCAACCCGACCTGATTTGTCCGAAATGACCCTGGGTCACTAAGGAACTGACACGTGTCTCAACGGTCAGATTTCAAACTCTCATGGCAACTTTACTTGGGCTACAAGCAAAGCTGACTTGTCCGGCTCTGGACAAGATTCGCTCTCATTGTCTTCACTCGAAGACATAGGTTTTTGGATTAGGCATCACTTCAGTCATTCTGACTGGTTCTCCTGGACCCCACTTAACAGTACGGTGGTTCCTATGACTCAACACAAAAGAAAAAGAACTACGAAAGATCTAAGTCTTCGAGCTCCATAGGCTTCATAACGTGTCTTCTTTGTCATAGTCTTCAATGTGAATATCTTCATATACCACCTTTGGCTTCAATGTCTTCATACATTTTTAGGGGTCATCTCTGGTAGTAAAACCGAATCAATGAGGGACTTCTACCTATGTTATCCTGCAATTCTCACAAACACATTAGTCCCTCAACTAGGTTTGTCGTCAATACTCCAAAACCAACTAGGGGTGGCACTAGATGCACTTACAATCTCCCCCTTTTTGGTGATTGATGACAAACTAGTTGAAGTTTTCAACGGGGAATATAGTCTGTGAAATTGTAAAGGATAAGGAATTGTCTTCATAAGTTGCAAGGGCTCCCCCTGAAGATGTGCATATAAGTTAATTTGCTTTTGGAATGCAAATGCGCATGGCAGGTTGTACTTGTGGAGATCCACTTCAGCTTATGATAACAATCCACTATGCATGTGAAGGTATATGAAGATAATGACATGCATAATGTAAAATGGACGTCTACGGAATGAGATAAGTGCGGAATTTATCTTCGCAAAACAGGGTGGCAAACAAGTAGCAGACGACCATCGAGTCTTAGTGTTACAACTCAAAGAACCAAATGAAGCAAAAACGAGAGTTGTGAGCACGAAGCAAAATATAGCAAAACATAAAGCACCCGCCCATATGGACCCGCTTGAAGACTATCGACTCATATGCTTCTCCCCCTTTTGTTAGCAAGGACCAAAAAGGTTTGAAGACATAGAGTGTCTATTCGTTCCCAGGAGTAGCAGGGTCGTTGGAGGTGTTTGGCGGTGCAGAAGAGCTTGGAGGTGCTGAAGCAGGTGGCGGTGATGTAGCATCGTCTTCTTCATCAATGATTCTGGTAGTGACTGTGGCAGCAGATGAAGAAAACTCAGAGTCTTCAAGTGATGGTGTGTTGCGCATCACAACCCTTCTAGGAGGTGTGGTGTCAAACTTGAAACGCTCTGTGAAGCCATCCTCTTCAAGTTCAGCTTCAGTACATATCATTGAGAGCCCTTTCCATGTACGACGACAGGTTTCATGAGTGACGAAGGCATTCTTGGTGGCAAGATTTCGAAGACGATTAACATCGACCAAGAGGCTTTTCATCTGATGCTTTAGCCAGTCGTGGTGCCTATCTTGTTTTTGATGAAGGGCCACAAGAAGCTCTCGGTCAGTGAGAACACGAGTGCGCTTCTTGGGTCTTGAAGCAGTTGCACTATCAGTGGCTTCAGTTGAAGCAGGGTGTGGCGCACGTGTAGTGCCAGCCAAAGGATACACCCTGGAGATGGCTTCAACACCTTCATCATTCTGAGTGAAGCTCTGGTGTTCTGCATTCTGAAGACTCAACGGTTGCTTGGCAGGCTCTGGATATATAGCTTCAACTGAGGTATCCACATCTGGCAAGAAGATCCGATGATTTCGGGCTGAGGGCTGATACGAGATCGCAGAGTGCAGTTTGATCAGCCTCATCACCCAAGGAGCATAGAACTTCAAACCAAATAAATCTGAGCCTGACGCTGCAAGTTGGCGTATGAAGAAATCCTGTGCGTTGAAGCATTTGCCATGAAGGATACAGAATATCATAGTCTTCATTGCACCCTCGATCTTGGCATTTGGAGAGTGCCCTTTAATAGGCCAGAGAGTCCGCCGGATGATGTGATATATGGTCTTGGGCAGGAACTCAAAGTCTTCAACGAAGAACTCTGTTGGATAAGGAGCATCGTGGGGCAATGGCTTCATCATTGAGAGCATCTGACTCATATTTGGTTCAGGCCTCTGGAATATGCTCTCAATAGCTTCAGCATGTAGTTGACAACCTTCCTCGAAGAATTCGCCAGGAGTGGGCAGGCCGGTGAGCTCAATGATATCAAATGCATTGGCTTCATGATGGACATTGCCGGTCATCCACTCCAGGACCCAAGTCTTCGGATCTCTGTTGTATCCTTTAATGTGGAGGGTGGCATAGAACTGAAGCAGAAGCTCTTCATTCCAGTGCTCTTCATCAGTTATAAATGGCAGCAGACCCACTTGCTTGAAGCAATCTAGCGCTTCCTCTAAGCAGGGCAGACCAGCAATGGCTTCAACTTCAAGGCGCTTGTGAGGGAAGATGCGACCTTGGTTGTATAGGATGCATGAATAGTAGCTGCGCTGAGGATAGCTCCAGAACCTATCTGATGAAATCCTTTCCCTTGAATAGGGGTTCTTGGAGCTGTTGAAGAACGTATTGTCTGCCCTGAAGCTATTGATGTCAAAGGAGCCAGGTGCTGATGCAGGACCTGGGAATCTTGGCAGCCTTGGGACTGGCTTCTGGACATGAGGCCTGTGCTTAACATGGTAATCAAATTGAGGACCTGCAGCAGAATCAGGAACAGAAGTGTCTGGTTCAGTAGCTTCGCTGTCTGCTGAAGCTTTTGGTGGGGAGGGCTCCATATTGGCTTCGGTGTTGATTGTGGCAGGCCCAACATTCTCAGCTGGAGGGTCAGTCAAAAGCACGTTCTCCTGGAGAACTGCTTCTTGGTGTAGCGTTGGAGTGGGCTCTTGTGGTGTTTCTTCTTCGGCTGATGCAGCCGGAATGTCTTCAGCATGGACTTGAGGCCTTGGACCTTTGCAAAGCCTGCGGAACGCAGACGACGCTTGTGGGGTTGGAGTGGGCTGGGCCTCAAAGTCTTCTTCCTCTTGAGGGCGATCCGCCCATGACGCATCTTGTGTAATTGGCGTCAGAGGACGACCAATGCTGATGAGTTCGCTTTGTTCATTCTGAGGAAGGGCTGCATCATCTTGTACATTGTCCTTATGACCAATGTCTTCAGCAGCAATGGGGTCAGCTGCTGGTATGTCTTCAGCTTCAGGAGCCTCTGTGGAAGCAGGCTCATGAACCGTTAGTTGACGTTCTGCGTTCGGGTGCACCATAGCAATTGGTTCAACTATCAAGGGCTCTGTGGGAGCAGCCCGAGATTTCTTGATCTTTCTCTTCTTCTTGCTGGGGGCAGTAGGAGAGGCTTCAGAGCTTTTCCTCTTTCTTGCTTCAGCCTCAGCAGTTCTTGTCTTCTTAAGCTCTGAAGCTGTTGACCGGCTCTTTGGCTTCGAGCCAGTCGTTGCAGTTGCGAAGACAACTGGAACTGCTTCTTGCCTTGGTGCCTCTGGTTCAGCTGGAACAGTCTTCTTCTTTTTCTTTGCAGCCATCTTGGGGTCGATGCCAGGACGCCCAAGTGCCTTGCACTTCTCGGCCTCATTGTAGGCCTGCACACATCTGTCTGCCAGAGACTTCATCCGCTCATGTGAACCTTGAGCTTCTGCACGCTTCTTCAGAAAGTTTTCCTTAAGTTCATGCAACATGGTCTTGAAGCTCTTCACTTCTTGCACGCTGAGCTTGGCCATATGCTTCTTGAACTGAGCCTTTTCATGATCAATTTTCTGCTTCAGTTCAACTATGCGCTGGGCAATAGCAAGTTCTGAAGCAATAGCGCCTTGGAATGTGACGCTGAGGCCAACAGGCAGTTGCAGATCTTTGAAGCTTATGTCTGATGTGGCAAACCATTCGTCGATGAAGTTGTGGATGACGGCGACATCAAAGAGAGGCAAATTGTTGAAGATTTCAGCTTCTTCTTTGCTTTTGATGAGCTGCTCTAGAGCGTCATCTCCAAGATCTTCATCACTTGATAGATCAATGGCTTCGCTGCGCAGAATGGCAGCAGCTGTGAGCTCTTTGCCAGAGTGTGGCTGAGGCACTTTGGCCTTCTGGGGCTTGGAGATGCGGGATATGTCTTCAGACTGCACACTGACTTCAGGAGGTGCAGTTGCCAATGGCTTCGCCCTTGAGATTTTTGACGAAGGGGCCGGCTTTGAAGCTTTTGGCTTCTTCGACTGCTTTGGCTTCGGTACAGAAGGAGCTTCATCAGACTCAGAGTCAGCTGGAGGGTCATTCACGGCAGTCCCTTGGACTAGGATGTGGGTGATGAGGCCTTCAATGTTGGCAAACGGACCGATGATATTGGGTTCGGCGTCGCGTGTGCCATCTGCCCTTGGTGCGGAGGGACCAGGGTTGAAGTCTAACCCAAATTTCTTCTTGTTCAGCTTCGCTGATTGTTGAGCAAACTGGAAGTTGCGCTTGAACAGATTGTCGTCATGACACCAGAGTAGTGACGACGGATGTGCATCATCAGGCTGTGGTCCTCGGACCATGCATGGGTAGAAGCCTTGAGCAATGGCTTCATCTCTGGTCTTGGGTATGAGATTCTTGAAATGGATGTCCCCCCATGGTCTCCTGATGGCACTTTTCTCAGCATACTCCTGGGTGACGAAGCGGTATTTGAACCATTGTTCTGCCCAATAGCGTCGAATCCATTGGATTCGAGTCTTGCGCTGCCCATAGTTCTCTTCAGGATCTGTTTTATACATTTCTGCCAGGTCTTCAGGCAGATCTTTGGAAGTTCCTTCATGTCTCTGTCTGCCCCCTTTCCTTGCTGCTGCTTCTGAAGCCATAAACTTTAACTTGAAAGGCTTCAAAACTTTCAAAGGCTTCAAAGGCTTTCTTTTACTGGACCAACAGGAACTGGCTTCAGGAGAGTTTATGTGATGCTGTAGGAATTCTGCAAATGAATGCAGACTATGAGAACCGAAGGATTCTCCCATGGACATGCACCTGTGACAGCATTAAGGTGAGAGGGAAGGGGAAGAGGTCATATGCATTCTCAGAAGGTTTTGAAGATTAATCAGTTTAGAAGACATTGACCTCATCGTGCGAAGAAATTCACTCATAGATAAGAAGTTGGTTCCAGATTTGTATGAACCCACAGATCAGTACAAGTGAGGAATCTAGCTACTTCATGAAGCACAAGTGAATATACTAGGCATGTTATGAGATGCATATTGAGAGATCTATCTTATGTGAAGAGAAACTTCTTATGGTAGAAAGTGACAGAACCATGAGATCAAAAGAGGTTGTAAAAAGATGTTTTATTTACCACACTTGGAACTGCTAGACGGAAGTGAGAGATGATGCCGAGCAGTTTAGTCCTCCGAGCCCTAAC
Organism: Triticum urartu; assembly: GCF_056163025.1. Classification (NCBI taxonomy): domain Eukaryota; kingdom Viridiplantae; phylum Streptophyta; class Magnoliopsida; order Poales; family Poaceae; genus Triticum; species Triticum urartu. The sequence continues at coordinate 49,071,525 of NC_141875.1, forward strand.
TTGGCGACGGAAGACACCTACGGCGACGGCGGAGAGGACGATGTCCGCAGTCGGCGTGAGGACGGCATCGGAGAAGTTGTGGCAGCGAAGCGCTTCGTCGCCGGCGTCGTTGAGTGCTAGCGGTGGCGCTAGGGTTCGTGCGAGGGTGGAAGAAGGAGATAATGACCGCGGTAAGTGTGAATTTATAGGCTCAGGGGCGGCACTGTGCTATTACACAGGTGCCCCTAGCGATTCGCATCTGAGGAACGCGTGGCCAGTTTGCGGAAGTTTTGGGTTTGTTCCACATCCCACGCACGCCTGGATTGTCGGGCGGTCGTTCCTGCTTCTCTGGATTTTATGTGGAGGAATGAGAATTAAAAACAGACTTTATGGTTGTCTCTTTATCTTCTGCTGACAAGGATGCAGTGAAGACATTCGATAGTTTCAATAGAATGCATATGACTTGGAGAGATAGAATTTGAGATAGAAAGCATAGAGAGATTAGGGTCCGATCACATTCACTTAGTTCAAAAGATTCAACCAAGAGGACATAGCTATAAGTGAATGCTGTAGAGGACAGAACACTAGTATGTATACATCTATATAATCAACGTAGTGAAGATAATCATGAAGACATGTTGAGTTCGAAGCCAAACCAAATGTGAAGATATTGCAAGGTAACGCCATGAGTGAAACACTTCAATGGAATGTTTGGTGGTGGCGTTACCCACCGTATAGGAAGTATTAGACCCAGACACGGCACATAATTATCGTGGCGCTCCGAAGTCAAATTCCACATTAATGTATTCACACTTAGAATGTATGTCTTCATTGATTGAAGATATACTTTACTTTGTGTGTTGCACATCTAAGTCATCAATATGCATAAGTGTTAGGATGTGTGCCTGATCACAGGACATTTGAGGATTCCAGGATATTTAGATCACACCGTAACTTGCAAAATCTCTTCTCATCCAAGGGCTTGGTGAAGATATCTGCCAATTGCTCTTCAGTGTTGACGTGTATGATATCAATGTCTTCCTTCACAACATGATCTCTGAGAAAGTGATGACGAATTTCATTGTGCTTTGTCTTCGAGTGCTGAACTGGGTTGTTGGCAATCTTGATGGCGCTTTCGTTGTCGCAGTAAAGTGGCACTTGCTTCAGATGAATGCCATAGTCCTTGAGTGTTTGCTTCATCCACAGAAGCTAAGCGCAGCAAGATCCAGCAGCAATGTATTCAGATTCAGCAGTGGAGAGAGATACACAGTTCTGCTTCTTTGAAGACCAACATACAAGTGATCGTCCCAGAAAGTGACATGTGCCTGATGTAGACTTGCGATCAACTTTGTCACCAGCATAATCAGCATCCGAAAATCCAACTAAATCAAACTCTGAGCCCTTGGGATACCATAATCCTAGAGTTGGGGTGTGAGCCAAATATCGAAGAATTCGCTTCACAGCTAAGTGATGCGACTCCTTTGGTACCGCTTGAAATCGAGCACACATGCAAACACTAAGCATAATATCTGGCCTAGATGCACATAAATAAAGCAAAGAACCAATCATGGAGCGGTATACCTTTTGATCGAACTCTTTACCATTGTCGTCAGGACCTAGATGATGATTGGCTGGCATTGGTGTTGTGAAGCCTTTGCAGTCTTGCATACCGAACTTCTTCAGGCAATCTTTGAGATACTTCTCTTGAGATATGAAGATGCCATTGCGTTGTTGTCGTATTTGAAGACCAAGGAGAACTTCAGCTCCCCCATCATTGACATCTGATATTGCTCTTGCATCATATATCCAAACTCTTCACTGTACTTCTGATTGGTGCAGCCGAAGATAATGTCATCCACATATATTTGGCACACAAACAGTTCACCATCATATGTCTTCGTGAAAAGAGTGGGATCCAGGGAACCAGGTATGAAGCCTTTGCTCTTCAGGAAGTATTTGAGTGTGTCATACCAGGCCCTAGGGGCTTGTTTGAGGCCATACAGTGCCTTGTTGAGCTTGTATACCATGTCAGGATGTTTTGGATTTTCAAAGCCAGGCGGTTGTGCAACATACACTTCTTCTTCAATCTTGCCATTGAGAAAGGCACTTTTCACATCCATTTGATATAGAAGTATGTTATGATGATTTGCATAGGCCAGCAGTATGCGTATGGCTTCAAGCCTAGCCACAGGAGCAAATGTTTCATCGAAGTCAATGCCCTCCACTTGAGTATATCCTTGAGCAACGAGACGAGCTTTGTTTCTGACAACTTGACCATGCTCATCTTGCTTGTTGCGGTATATCCATTTGGTGCCTATTATGTTGTGCTTCCGTGGATCAGGACGCTTAACCAGTTCCCATACATTATTCAGCTCAAACTGTTGAAGCTCTTCTTGCATAGCTTGAATCCATTCAGGTTCCATGAAGGCTTCTTCAACTTTCTTGGGTTCTGATATTGAGACGAATGCGAAGTGCCCACAGAAATTTGCTAGCTGAGTTGCCCTTGAACGAGTGAGTGGACCAGGTGCATTGATGCTGTCAATTATTCTGTCAATCTGCACTTCATTTGCAACACGAGGATGTACAGGGCGAAGACTTTGCTCTTGCTGATCTGTGTGGTTGTTGGGAGGAATGTCTTCAGGCTGAGCATTGTCTTCATGTTGATCAGGTGCTGAGATGATAAGTTCTTCTTCAGGATGAGCTTCAGAAGGTATAATCTCTCCAGTTCCCATAAGCTTGATTGATTCACTAGCTGGAACTTCATGTAGCACATTTGGCAGTTGCTCTCTTTGTGAACCATTTGTCTCATCGAACCGCACATCCACTGTTTCAACAACTTTGTAATGAAAGAGGTTGAAGACTCTGTAGGAGTGCGAATCCTTTCCATATCCTAGCATAAAGCCCTCATGTGCTTTTGGTGCAAACTTTGAGGTGTGGTGTGGGTCCTTGATCCAGCACCTTGAGCCAAATACTCTGAAGTAACTGACATTTGGCTTCTTGCCAGTTAGGAGTTCATAAGATGTCTTGTTCAGAAGCTTGTGAAGATAAACACAATTGATTGTATGGCATGCAGTGTCAATGGCTTCAGTCCAGAATTTTCTTGGAGTCTTGTATTCATCTAGCATCGTTCTGGCCATCTCAATGAGTGTTCTGTTCTTGCGTTCGACGACGCCATTCTGCTGTGGCGTGTACGGAGCTGAGAATTCATGTGTGATGCCCAAGGTATCAAGATATGTATCAAGGCCAGTGTTCTTGAATTCAGTACCATTGTCACTTCTGATGTGCTTTATCTTGGCGCCAAAATTGTTCATAGCTCGATTGGCGAAGCATCTGAAGACATCCTGCACTTCAGTCTTGTAAAGGATTATGTGCACTCAAGTATATCTAGAGTAATCATCAACAATCACGAAGCCATAGAGGCAAGCAGTAGTAGTAAAAGTTGAGTAGTGAGTGGGACCAAAAATATCCATGTGGAGCAGTTCGAAGGGTTGAGTAGTAGTCATGATTGTCTTCGAAGGATGTTTTGCCCTTGTCATCTTCCCTGCTTCACAGGCACCGCATAAGTGATCTTTCTTGAACTTGACGCCCTCGATGCCTATGACATGCTTCTTCTTCGCAAGGGTGTGGAGGTTCCTCATGCCAGCATGCCCAAGCCTCCGATGCCAAAGCCAGCATTCTGAAGCTTTTGCAAGAAGACATACTGCAAGTTGTGGCCCTGCCGAGAAATCTACCACATACAAATCATCTTTGCGATACCCTTCAAACACTAGAGACTTGTCAGATTCCATTAGTACTAGGCAACGATATTTTCCAAACATTACGATCATGTTTAAATCGCAAAGCATTGAGATAGACATTAAGTTGAAGCCAAGGGATTCAACAAGCATGACTTTATCCATGTGTTGATCCTTTGAGATTGCAACTCTACCTAGACCCAATACCTTACTTTTACCAGTGTCAGCAAATGTGATGTGGCTCTTGTCGGATGGACGTAAGGTTGAGTCCATAAGAAGGCTTCTTTTGCCAATCATGTGATTTGTACACCCACTGTCAATAATCCATTCTGAAGACTTTGAAGGCACTGGTGTCGTACCCTACAGTGCAGTTAGGGGGATAGGCTTCACGAAGAGAATTGTGAAGCAAAAACATTTGACGAACCAGTGGGTTATGAAAACTTAGATCCAGATTAGGACTAATAGGAAGAGTAGCATGCGATTCAGGAACGAAGTACATAATGATGCCATTCAGGCATTTTATCTTGCACCCTACAAGATTTTTAAGGTCCCCAGCAATAGCATCAGAAGATTTTGTTTTTCTGCTGGAGACCTTTCCCTGCAAAAGAGAGTTAAGCTTTCTTAACCACCCACATCTTCAAGGGTGGCTTAGAAGCAATAAGTCTAAGTGCAGCATCTGAGAATTTTGGCTTTGAAGCCTTAGCAAATAGTCTTGCAAGTGGACAATAATACTCATAGGAATAAGCAGAATAATTTTTGGTCATATGAACATGATGGTTCGATGAACCGCTCTCATATTCATATGCCTGAGTATGGTTTCCCTGCAAAACATTTGCGTTAGTGTGACTCAGGTGAGTCCTCTGTTTGTATGAAGCCTTTGGACCGTATGAAGCCTTTGGTCTGAGGTTTGTCTTCTTCAAGTGAGGTGTCATGAAGACATTCACAGGAAGATCTTCCAGACACTTTTTCGGAACCCAGATCTTCTTCATAGGCGGTCCATTCCTGCAGTTAGTACCAATGTACCTGGCAAACACTTCACCATTCTGATTCTTAAACAGTTTATAGTTTGCATCAAAGGATTCATCAATAATAATGGGGTTAGCACATGTGAAGCCAGATAAATTGGATGGATCTGCTGAAGTTTCCTTTGCAGCAACCCATGTGGTTTTGGGGTACTGCTCAGGTTTCCAGTAAGAGCCATCTACATTTATTTTCCTTACGATCCCAACACCCTCTTTCCTAGGGTTTCGGTTCAGAATTTGCTTCTTGAGGACATCACATAATGTCTGATGTCCTTTAAGACTTTTGTACATCCCTGTTTCAAGCAATGTCTTCAACCTAGCATTCTCATCAGCAATAGCAGTGGTATCCTCAGCAGAGGGGTTAGTTACCACATCAACAGTTGAAGATATTGCAACACAGTAGCAGTGGAACATTCAGCAACAGAAGTAGCATTATCACGCTCAATGCATTTAAGACATGGTGGTTCAAATCCTTCCTGAGCGGAACTGATCTGTTCGGCGCGAAGTGACTCGTTTTCCTTTTGAAGATCTTCATGAGCCGCTCTCAACTTCTCAAGTTCTTGCTTCCTTTGAAGATAATCATAGGAAAGCTTTTCATGAGTTGTTGAGAGAGTATCAAGACGATCTTCAAGTTCCTGATACTTAACGTGAAGATTTTTTATGTCTTCAATTAAGGATTCAGATCGAGTCATTTCAGCACCCAACAGATCATCGCTTCTATCTAACAGTTTTTGAATATGTTCCATAGCTTTCTGTTGTTCAGTTGCAATTTTAGCAAGTGTTTTGTAGCTGGGTTTTGAATCACAGTCAGAGTCATCGTCACTAGATGTTTGATAGCGAGTAGTGCGTGTGTTTACCTTGGCACCGCGTGCCATGAAGCAGTAGGTAGGAGTGGAGTCGTTCTTGTCATTTGCATCGGTGTCGGTGATGAAGTCATTGTCTTCAGTGTTGAAGATGGACTTGGCGACGTATGCTGTAGCCAGACTCGCAATGCCAGAATCAGACTCCTCCTCAGACTCCACCTCTGCCTCCTCAGAAGCGGACTCCTCCTCTGAATCCATTTCATTGCCAACAAATGCACGTGCCTTGCCAGATGAGCTCTTCTTGTGTAATGAAGACTTTGAGGAAGACTTGGAAGAAGACTTTGAGTATTTCTTCTTCTTCTTGTCGTCAGAATCATATTCCTTGCTCTTCTTCTTCCTTCTGTTCTCATTGTCCCACTGTGGACACTCAGATATGAAGTGTCCAGTTTTCTTGCACTTGTGACATGTTTTCTTCTTGTAGTCATGAGAAGAAGCTTCATCATTCCTTGAGCTTGATCGTGAAGATTTTCTGAAGCCTTTCTTCTTGGTGAATTTTTGGAACTTCTTCACTAGCATTGCTTGATCTTCAGGATCATCAGAACTGCTGTCAGATTCTTCTTCAGATGAGGAAATAGCTTTTGCCTTCAAGGCACGAGTTCACCCATAGTTTGGACCGTAGATCTCTCTTTTCTCAGAAAGCTGAAACTCATGTGTGTTGAGCCTCTCAAGTATGTCAGACGGATCGAGTGTCTTGAAATCAGGACGTTCTTGTATCATCAGGGCTAGGATGTCAAACGAACTATCAAGTGATCTCAGCAGCGTCTTGACGATTTCATGTTTGGTGATCTCAGTGGCGCCGAGGGCTTGACGCTCATTTGTGATGTCAGTGAGCCGGTCAAATGTGTGCTGGACATTCTCATTGTCATTTCGCTTGAAGCGATTGAAGAGGTTGCGAAGAACACTGATTCTTTGATCTCTCTGGGTTGAGATGCCTTCATTGACCTTGGAGAGCCAGTCCCAGACCAGCTTGGATGTCTTCAAGGCACTCACACGGCCATACTGTCCTTTTGTCAGATGACCACAGATGATATTTTTGGCAGTAGAGTCCAGTTGAGTGAACTTCTTGACATCAGCAGCAGTGACACCTTCTCCAGCCTTGCGAACGCCGTTCTCGACGACATACCATAGGTCGACGTCAATGGCTTCAAGATGCATGCGCATCTTATTCTTCCAGTAGGGATATTCAGTTCCATCGAAGACGGGGCACGCAGCGGAGACTTTGATTATCCCTGCAGTCGACATAGCTAAAACTCCAGGTGGTTAAACCGAATCACACAGAACAAGGGAGCACCTTGCTCTGATACCAATTGAAAGTGCGTTATATCGACTAGAGGGGGGGTGAATAGGCGATTTTTATGAAAGTCTTCAAAACGTGGGAGTTATGAAGACAAACAGTGAAGACTTTGCCTATTACTATGCAGCGGAAGTTAGATTACACTAGGCAAGCCATGGTCAAGTATTCAATAGAGTGAAAGCACAAAGACAAACAGCTGCAGTGTAATAAGGATCAGGTAGGAAGAAGTTATGAAGCCAAACAGATCATACATTCACGTTGTGAAGACAAAAGATAGAGCAAGCATGCAATGGCTTCACAATGAGTAACATTAAGAAAAAGGAAGTGAAGATGAAACCAGTGACTCGTTGAAGACAATGATGTGTTGGACCAGTTCCAGTTGCTGTGACAACTGTACGTCTGGTTGGAGCGGCTAGGTATTTAAACCCAAGGACACACAGTCCCGGACACCCAGTCCTGAACACGCAGCTCAGGACACCAAGTCCTCACCGTATTCTCCTTGAGCTAAGGTCACATAGTCCTCGCCCAATCACTCTGGTAAGTCTTCAAGGTAGACTCCCAAACCTTCACAGACTTCGTTCACTGGCAATCCACAATGTCTCTTGGATGCTCTGAATGCGACGCCTAACCGTCTGGAGGATTCACAGTCCTCAAGTGTAATAAGTCTTTAGATCACACAGACAAGAAGACTTAAGTGATGCCCAATGTTCTCTGGCTCTGGGTGGTTAGGGCTTTTCTCCTCGCTAGGAATTTTCTCTCAAAGGCTTCAAGGTGGGTTGCTCTCAAATGACAAAAGCCGTGCACTGAAATCTGAGCAGCCCCAGTTATGGTTGTAGGGGGTGGGCTATTTATAGCCACTTGGCAACCCGACCTGATTTGTCCGAAATGACCCTGGGTCACTAAGGAACTGACACGTGTCTCAACGGTCAGATTTCAAACTCTCATGGCAACTTTACTTGGGCTACAAGCAAAGCTGACTTGTCCGGCTCTGGACAAGATTCGCTCTCATTGTCTTCACTCGAAGACATAGGTTTTTGGATTAGGCATCACTTTAGTCAGTCTGACTGGTTCTCCTGGACCCCACTTAACAGTACGGTGGTTCCTATGACTCAACACAAAAGAAAAAGAACTACGAAAGATCTAAGTCTTCGAGCTCCATAGGCTTCATAACGTGTCTTCTTTTGTCATAGTCTTCAATGTGAATATCTTCATATACCACCTTTGGCTTCAATGTCTTCATACATTTTTAGGGGTCATCTCTGGTAGTAAAATCAAATCAATGAGGGACTTCTACCTGTGTTATCCTGCAATTCTCACAAACACATTAGTCCCTCAACTAGGTTTGTCGTCAATACCCCCAAACCAACTAGGGGTGGCACTAGATGCACTTACACAAAGCTACCAGTACTTTCATACGCTCTAGGAGAAGGGTGGAGATGGGAGTACAGGACCAAAAGTCTGGCGTGACTGTGGTTTGCTGCGCTGCAGGTCCATCAGTCCATGGCCGGACAACGTCCTTCTATCTACGTGGCCCAACCTTGTAGTGCACAAACACGACGTCCTGCAATAAACAATTCAGGTGGGCCTAGATTTCTCTAGAATGAACAACCAGCTGCATGGTGGATACTATAGACGGGAATCCGTGCATTCTGAACCATAGGATTGACCCTATCGATGGCGGAAATTACTTCTTAGGTCCATGTTTCAAATTTTCAAAATTGGTACACTATATAGTAGTATAGATATAGATAAAAAACAAGGAAGGGTAATAGAGATAGAGATAAGAATAGAGACTAGGGAGGAGCACCATCTACTGCTTCGTGGGCTACTACTGCGCTCCATTCGGCGGCTGCAACATCCCCTACAGCTCTTCCTCTTGATCGTGGGCACTAGTGAGGCCCGCGCAGGCCGCCGCCCCGTCTCTGTAGTGTGCGTCAGGGGCGACGCCGCTGATGCTGACACTAAACGAGGCCGATGTACATCTGCGTGCTCTCTATTACTACCCCTCGGAGGTACGTGGGCGGCGACACTGGCTACGTCAAGCTCACTTGGACTCTGCCGAGCTGGGTCCTTCCCGCCGATGTGGACATGGAAGACGCCGGTATTGTTTGACCCCCAACAATGTGCACGGGGACTCCAAGGAGGTTCACGTGGTCATCTGCATTATCAAGTTAAATGTTGATCATTAGTCTTCGCTCAATGTAATCCACTGTCTAAGCATGTGGAGACTTCCATGCATGATCTTGCTCTATTGGAGTATCTCGCATGAATAAAAGTGTATCCATTTATGGTTTAGTCTTGAATCTTCCATGTATGAATTTTTACTACAGTACTAGTGAAAGACTTATGATGAACCATTTATTACATATCCTCTGGCCCCTTCCAAGTCATCCTGATTTAATCCCTCCGTCTAGGTGTATAAGGGCATGGTTAATACTTAAATAGTATAGCCAACTGTTGACTATAAGAAAGTGCCATGTCATCTGTAGCCAACATGTATAACAATGGATACTCAAAAACTAATTGTTGATGATCATTTCTTGCAAAGCACAATAAGAGTTATTTCTTCACAAGTTTTGGATGCAGGTTGAATAGTTGAACGCTTTTGTTTGCAAAAGATACTTTTTTATCTATTTCACCCGGATGTTTGTGAGCTCTAGAGATGAAATAATATCTGAATAAACCTATCGATACCCATTACACATGAGATGACCCCCACATCCTTTGTCAAAATAAACAACTCCCTGATCAATGCATTTCACTCTTCCGTGCAACACACGGGCACCTTACTATAGATTAGTACGACCAAAAATTGAACTAACATTATATATAGTACAATAAATAATGATGCATGTCACCTAAAATTATATCATTGAAAACTATGTTCAAATACGAATCCAACGATATTGTTTTTGTTGACATGCACTAATAGTTTGTCAGTTAAATCTGCAGTCAAATTCAATGGGTGATAAACCACGACCGATGTAGTAAACCACGACCAAGTACTAGTGTAGAGGGCAATGCTGCACGGGAGTCTCACCCTGCTCGTGGCGCGGCAGTAAAGCCGTCTTATCACAAAACCCAACCACTCCCAGTAATAAGTGGCCTAAAATAAACGGACAAGGAACCATCATATCCCTCTGTCTTTTTTGGATTTCATCTCTCTGCATTTACTTTCTCCGGTTCATCTCACACACTCGATCCCTAGCTACTACTCCTAGTATCCCTAGCTACTACTCCTAGGGCCAGTTCTTTTGGCGGCTTCCCCAGCTTTTCCCATAAGACTAGTCACAGTGGAGAGTAACTTTAAGGCACCTCACTCATTTATTTGGGCTTCTAAACTACTACTTGTAGTACCTCCGTTCTGGTTTATTCCTCACCATTGTCATTTGTGCTAAATTTTGACCAAAGATAACATTTCATTAGTTAAATTTATGATCAAAATTTGACACAGATTTCAATGGGGACCAATAAACCAGGACGAAGGTAGTAGTTATGGTATTACTAATCTAGAAGCCTAAAAGAACTAGCCCCTGGTACTCCTACTAGTAGTAGTACTCAAGTTGGAATTCCATTTGCACGGCACAACTTGTTAGGCAAAAAATTCAATACAGGGTGTAGGAAGCGGTTTGGGAATTTGCATGCCTTTCCGACGAGTGAGATACTCCGTACAAAGTACGACAGAGAAATAACCATAGAGAAGGAAGCAAAAAGTAAACAATCAAACAAGCATTTTTGCATTTATTTTGCATTGAATCGTTTCACAAGCTTGACTAGTGTTGTTTTTCTACTTTTACAAAAACCGCGTCGTAATGTTAAAACGTGCATTTGCACGTACATAAGTAATAGTAGTACTCCCTCCATCTAGGTGTATAAGTCTTCCCTCCTTCTTGGTCATGGTGCACAACCAAAGATGACTTATTGCCCTGGACGGAGGGAGTAGCACAGTCTGCAAGCATATATAGAGAGAGACGTGTAGTGCAATAGTATATAGTAAAGTTTGTGCTATATGCACGTAGATACAAAATGAGTACGAATACACAAGGTTTCCAAACTTTCCCTTTTACATACTTAATTAAGGATGCTAATAATTCCTGAACATTCGGGATTTATCATTTGCGTCCCAAAACTAATGAGATCGCCTTACGAAACAAAAATTATACTCCTACTAAAAGCCACGACGCTCGCAGGAGCGCTTGCGGTGCGCCACGAGTTCCCTGGTGCGCGGCCGTTTCCCAGCGCGCCGACACAACGCGTCTTCCTCAGCCTCGCAACTCGCGAGGTGCTGATTGGCAGCTTGCCCGCGAGCGAGCGCGATCTCACTGGTGTGGTGATCCGGTGCCAACAGGTACTCCTCGCTGGAAGCGTGCACCCGGTCCACATACCGCCAAGCGTAGATGAGGCGCTCAGGCCCGACTGCACTCAGGGCTTCGGCACGGGCGTCCTCCGCCACCCTCACAGCCCTCGCACGAGCCTTCTGCCAAAGAGCCAATTTCCTGACTCTCTCGGACGCGACATAGGCCTGCCAGGCAGGCAGCTTGTTCCGCGGTGCGCTTCTCTTCCTTGGCCTTCTTCTCTGCCTCTATTTTGGCGCGCTCTGCTGGAGGCAAAGCCTCCCACAAGGCGGCATCCGTTTCTTTCCAAAGCTCATCAAGGCTGGGGGGGGGGGGGCTCGGCGGGCGGCGCGATGTTCTCCTCGTAGCGGGGAACTGATGCGTCCTCCGACGCGCGTGCTGGCAAGATTGGGAACGCCGACGCATTGCAGCGAGGAGCGGAACGCCGATGCGTCCTCCTCGACTAGTGGCGGCGAGGAACGGAACGGCGATGTGTCCACCTCGACGCGTCGCGGCGAGGAGCGGAACACCGACGCGTCCTCCTCGACTAGTGGCGGTGAGGAATAGAATGGCGACGCGTGACCGTCTGTGCGGTGCAGCGAGGGGCGCCTAGGGCTTGGGAGGGGCGATGCCATGGTGGTCGACGTGAGAGGGAGGGGGAGGAGATAGCTATAACACCCACGATGCGGCTATATCTCCCACGTGTTGGAGCACGACTTAGAGGCATAACCGCATAGTAGGCAAGTCGCAAGAGGGGTAATCTTTACACATCCCATGTACTGAATAAGAAAGAGATAGAGAGTTGGATTACAATCGCCACTTCACACAATAAACAAAATATAGCATTACATCATCCAGAATACAATCAAGGTCCGACTACGGAACCAAAATAAAGACAACCCCAAATGCATAAGATCCCCGATCGCCCCAACTGGGCTCCACTACTGATCGTCTGGAAAGGAAACATAGTAACGTCCTGAATCCTCGTTGAACTCCCACTTGAGTTACGGTCGCATCCCCTGGACTGGCATCATCAGCACCTGCATCTGGTTTTGGAAGTAAATTGTGAGTCACGGGGACTCAGCAATCTCACACCCTCGCAATCAAGACTATTTAAGCTTATGGGTAGGAAAAGGTATTGAGGTGGAGCTGCAGCAAGCACTAGCATATATGGTAGCTAACTGACACAAATGAGAGCAAGAAGAGAAGCAAGCACGGACAAGAAGCTATAAGATCAAGAAGTGATCCTGAAACTACTTACGTTCAAGCATAACACGAGACCGTGTTCTCTTCCCGGACTCCGCTGAAAAGAGACCATCATGGCTACACACGCTGTTGATTTGTTTTAATTAAGTTAAGTGCCAAGTTCTCTACTACTAGATATTAACAAATTCCCATCTGCCCATAACCGCGGGCACGACTTTCGGAAGTTCAAAACCCTGCAGGGGTGTCCCAACTTAGCCCATCACAAGCTCTCACGGTCAACGAAGGATATTCCTTCTAGCGCGAAGACTCGATTAGTCTCGGAATCCCGGTTACAAGACATGTCGGCAATGGTAAAGCAAGACCAGCAAAGCCACCCGATGTGCCAACAAATCCCGATAGGAGTCGCACGTATTTCCTTCTCAGGGCAACACCGGATGAGACAGGCTATGAGTAAAACCAAACCTTGAGTTTCCCCGAGGTGGCCCCGCAGGCGGCTCTGTTCGGATCAACACTCAGAGGAGGACTGGCCCGAGGGGGGGGGGTTTAAAATAAGATGACCCTTGAGTTTGCAGAACCCAAGGGAAGGTATATGGTGGTAGGTAGGCAAATGGTAAAACCAAGGCTGGGCCTTGCTGGAGGAGTTTTATTCAAAGCGAACTGTCAAGGGGTTCCCATAACACCCAACCGCGTAAGGAACGCAAAATCAAGGAACATAACACCGGTACAATGGAAACTAGGGCGGCAAGAGTGGAACAAAACACCAAGCATAAGGCCTAGCCTTCCACCCTTTACCAAGTATATAGGTGCATTAAAGTAAGCAAGATATAATAATGATATCCCAACAATAATCATGTTCCAACAAGGAACAAACTCCATCCTCACCTACAACTATCAACGCTATAAGAGGGGCTGAGCAAAGCGGTAACATAGCCAAATAACGGTTTGCTAGGACAAGGTGGGTTAGAGGTTTGACATGGCAACATGGGAGGCATGATATAGCAAGTGGTAGGTATCGCGACATAACAAAAGAGCGAACAACTAGCAAGCAAAGATAGAAGTGATTTAGAGGGTATGGTCATCTTGCCTGCAAAGTTCTCCGAGTTGACGTAAGCTTGATCCTCGTAAGCGTACTCAACGGGTTCCTTGATCACGAACTCGTATCCCGGCTCTACCCAAGACAAGAACACAAGCAAAGGAAAGAACAATCAACCACGGTGCAATGCGCAAGCAACATGTTGCAAAACATGGCATGATATGCGGGATGTGCTATGCAATGCATATGCGGACTCCGGAAGGAAAAGATTTAACCAGGCCTCAACTTGGCAAACCAAGTGCGCCGTTGGAAAGCTGAGTTGATTTCAGTCGAAAACGATATAAAGATCACTGAAATCGGATGCACGGTTTGCAAATGGCAAGCAAAACACTCAAGGCATGAATCTACAAGAACATGACATAGCAAAGCAAGGTATGGCATGAATCTACTCAAAGCATATAACAAAAGTCCCTTACTGACCATAAGCCAAAAAGGTTCAGAAGATATGATGGCACCCATGGAAACATAGCAAGTTTCGTTAACAAATTCAGACTTAGCAGAAAACTAGACATGGCAAAAACAGAGTTACGTAGGCATGTTACGAGCTCGATGCACTCAACAAAAGGCATTGCATGACAAGCTAAGCATACTACCAGCAAGAAGACATGTTCAAGAAGCTAAACAAAGCAAGAACACGTTCATAGCATGCACGGATCAACTACAACAACCTTGGCAAAATTGATTAACACGTAAACAATCTGCCAGGAACATTTTATAGCAAAAGTAGAGCAAGATTGAGTCATGCTAGGGCACTCCATAAATGCAAACAGAGACATGGATGGATAGAGCATGACCATATGTCAAAATCATCCTTAATTAACATACTAAAAAGGAGCATGGATCTCGCTGTAGCAACAAGAATACATGGCATAAAAATAACATCAGGGAAATGAATTAGTGAAATTGTAAGTCCCTGAAATCAGCAACATCACGAGAGCTACTTTGCATGCATGTTTCACTCATCAAAGTGCACAAAGAGACATGGCATAAATACTAGCATGTAGTAGGCATGAAAATGAAGCTAACCATGTGGCAAACAACTACATAGCATGATTGACATGAATCACCCAAAAATGACAAAACAGCATCATGATGCAAAATGCCATGTTCATGAACTTGATCAAATGAAAAAACCAATGTTACCACTGGATTGGTGGGATTTTTCTACCCCAAAAACATATATAATATGTTAGGGTTGCTGTAGAGAAATCCCTACAAATGCTCTAAGATGCAAACTGCCTAAAAAGGAAAAAGACAGAAAAGGAAATAACCTAAAATGGAAACGTCTCGATCTAGACTTGCCAGATAAAGGAAGGCCCGATCTAGACTTGCCAGATAAACAGAGGAGGGGGTCGGCAGCGACCGAGCGCGGCGGAGGCCTAGCCGGAGTTGCTCCGGTGGCCTAGCGGAGCGGCGGAAGGGCGCAAAAAGATCGCGGGAGGATCCTGCGCCTGTGGGTGCTGCTAGGTGCACTGGGCGTCGAGGGAAGCGACGTCGGCGGCGATCTACCGAGGCGGCAATGGCGAGGCGAGGGGCTAAACGGACGGCAAAGACTTTAGCTTGGACGCGCGCGACGCTAAGAATCTCCTAGACATGGCAAAAACGGCGAAGGGTGCCCGGAGCATCTCGTTTGTGTGAGGTCCAGCGGCGGCGCGAACGGGCGTGAGCAGCTAACGGCGATGGAGCGCACAAAACAAGGGGAAAAGGAAGGGGAAGGAGCGCAATCTCAGCACGAACACGACGGGGTGCTCGGCTTGGCGTGGAGTGGACGGAGACAGCGGTGAGGCGCAATGAACAGCCGTGGTAGCCGGAGTCGAAGATGAGGAAGAAGACGACACAGCGATGGGTCCCGGCTCCACGTAGTCGACATCGTGGACGTAGACGATGACGGGGAAGATGAAGGACACAACAGGCGAGGAAGAGGTCGACAGAGAGTACGCCGGCGACGTGGACGCGCTCCCGGATGCGTTCGGGACGGCGATGGCGTGATCGATCTGGTGGCTAAACCTTCCCGGCGACAGCGGCGGCGGACGAGGGAAACCCTAGGAGAGGCTGGGGAAAAGGAGTGGGGGCTTAAGAGGGGCTAGGGTGAGCGGCGCGAGCTCACGCGCTCTCGGACTCGCGGTCCCCATGTCGATGGCGAGAGGAGAGGGAAAAGGCGGGTGCGCGCTACAGGGAGGCACCGACAGGTGGGGGTGAGGCGGCCACATGGCAAGAGGCTAGCGGGGGTGTGCGAGCGAGTGGCTGAGAAAATGAGGGAGAGGGGGCCGAGCGGGCTGGCTGGCGCGGGGGCTAGCTGGGCCGGCCTGGGAGGCCAAGGCCCAGTTGGGTGGTGCTGTTGCTGCTTTGCTTCTTTTCCTTTTCCATTTTCTTCAGACATAAAACAAAAGGAAAAGAACAGGGGGATTGGGGAGGAGTTAGAGAGAAATAAAAATATCCCCATGATCCTGAGTTTGTGTAGCACTTAATAAAATTGCTTTGGTAATTTTTAAAGGTAGAAAAATATTCCAAGTTTGAATTAAAATTCAAACTTGACGCATTTTTGAACCCAACCAAAACAATTCTAAAAGAGGTGAAATTTGGCAGGGGGGTTCAAGGCATGGTGCTATAATTTTGGGA
Source organism: Triticum urartu (assembly GCF_056163025.1). Classification (NCBI taxonomy): domain Eukaryota; kingdom Viridiplantae; phylum Streptophyta; class Magnoliopsida; order Poales; family Poaceae; genus Triticum; species Triticum urartu. The sequence goes on from NC_141875.1 coordinate 49,087,669, forward strand.
AAAGATGAGCATTAAAGGAGGAGGGTAGAGGTGCACTTGCCAAAGAAAGAAAAGAGGGGAAGAGGTGGTGATGAGTGAAGGGGAAAGATGATGCTTGGATTTCAAGGATCATGCCACAAAGCAACATGCTAAGATGAAGATGCACATGATGATGCCATGATGCAACGAGATGAACATGATATGAACTGCATGACATGAACAAAAACAAAACAAAGGCAAAAACCCAGCCATGAATCTCATAACTTAAAGCCGGAAATGGCAAGAGTTGGAATACAAATATGGCAAGTTACATACGGGGCGTTACAACACTCCACCACTACGAAAGGATCTCGTTCCAAGATCTAGGACTGAAAAAACTCCCGATATTCGGAACGGAGGTGGTCCTCGCGTTCCCAGGTGGCTTCTCGGTCGAAATGATGTGACCAATTCACTTTCAGGAATTTGATTGACTTGTTGTGAGTCTTGCGCTCAGTTTCTTCAAGGATAGCAATGGGATGCTCATGATAAGACAGGTCTTCTTGGAGATCAATCTCTTCGAAGTTGATGGTGCGGCCAGGAGTCTTGAAACACTTGCGAAGCTGTGACACGTGGAACACGTCGTGCACATTTGCAAAGTTGGATGGAAGATCAAGTTGATAGGCGAGATCGCCTATTTTGCCAATGATCTTGAAAGGACCCACATATCTAGGGGCAAGCTTCCCTTTGATACCGAAGCGACGAGTACCTTTCATTGGAGAGACGCGGAGGTAGACATGGTCTCCTATCTCGAAAGCCAAATCACGATGCTTGCTATGATAGTAACTCTTCTGGTGTGATTGCACGGCTTTGAGATTTTCACGAATGACTTTGCACATTTCTTCAGCCTCTGTGATCAAGTCATTGCCAAGAAGTTGGCATTCACCGGTCTCTGACCAATTAAGAGGAGTACGACACTTTCTTCCATAGAGAATCTCGAATGGGGCCTTGCCCGAACTCGCTTGGAAGCTGTTGTTGTAGGAGAACTCGGCATATGGAAGACAATCTTCCCACTTCATACCGAAAGAAATGACACAAGCCCTGAGCATATCTTCAAGAATTTGATTTACTCGCTCGACTTCTCCACTGGTTTGAGGATGGAAGGCTGTGCTGAAGCGAATGCTGGTGCCCATAGCCTTCTGAAAGGAATCCCAAAACTTAGAGGTAAACATGCTTCCACGATCTGAAGATATCAACTGCGGAATGCCGTGCAAAGAGACAATCCTGGAGTATATAGCTGTGCCAACTGAGCTGCTATGATAGATTCTTTGATAGGAAGAAAATGAGCCACTTTTGTAAGCTTGTCAATGACAACAAAGATAGCATCATTGCCACGCTTGGACTTGGGAAATCCAGTCACGAAGTCCATCTCAACATGGTCAAACTTCCATTCTGGAATGGCAAGAGGTTGGAGGAGACCAGCTGGCCGTTGGTGTTCTGCTTTTACTCTTCTGCAGACATCACATTCATTCACGAACTGAGCAATCTCACACTTCATTCGAGTCCACCAATACGACTGCTTGAGGTCATGGTACATCTTTGTACTTCCAGGATGAATAGATAGAAGTGAATAGTGAGCCTCGTTCATAATGACTTTACGAAGGTCACCTTTAGGAACAACAATTCGATCCTCGAAGAATAGAGTATCTTTGTCATCAAGGAGATAGCACTTATACTTGGATTGGCTCTTGGCAATCCCATTCTTCACCTTCTTCACCATTGCATCAAGATGTTGAGCCTCACGAATCTCATCTTCCAAAGTAGGTGAGACTTGGAGGTTGGCAAGAAATCCTTGAGGAACAACTTGGAGATTAAGTTTGTGGAAAGCTTCACAAAGATCCGATTGGAAGGGCTTGAGAATCAAACTGTTGTAGTAAGCCTTCCTGCTCAAAGCGTCAGCAATGACATTGGCCTTTCCTGGAGTATATTCAATACTCGGATTATACTCTTGAATCATTTCGGCCCAACAAGTCTGCCTGAGGTTGAGGTTGGGCTGAGTGAAGATGTACTTAAGACTCTTATGATCAGTGAAGGTGTCCACTTTCCTTCCCAACAAGAGATGCCTCCATGTTAAAAGAGCATGGACAAATGCCGCCAACTCGAGGTCATGAGTGGGGTAGTTCTTTTCGTTGGGCTTCAACTGGCGAGAGGTATAGGCCACAACTTTCTTCTCTTGCATTAACACAGCACCGAGACCTTGAAGGGAAGCATCATAGAAAACCTCGAATGGTTTGGATTCATCAGGAGGAGTCAGAACGAGAGCTGTGACTAACTACTCTTTGAGGGTGTTGAAAGCGATGTCACATTCAGGCGTCCAAAAATACTTCACATGCTTCTGGAGGAGGTTGGAAAGAGGCTTCGTGATCATAGAGAAATTCTCAACGAATCTTTGACAATAGCTTGCAAGCCCAAGAAAGTTGTGGAGATGCTTCACATTCTAAGGCGGTTCCCAATTCACAATTGCAGGCACCTTCTCAGGATTAACAGCTATGCCCTTGGCGGAGATGATATGCCCAAGGTAGAGAACCTCATCGAGCCAAAACTCGCACTTTGAGAACTTCGCATAGAACTGATATTCTCTGAGTTTGTCTAGCACCAATCTCAAGTGCTTGGCATGATCCTCCTTGTTCTTGGAAAACACCAGAATGTCATTGAGGTACACTAAGACGAAATCATTTGTGTAAGGGTTGAAGATGAAGTTCATCATGCGAGAGAATGTTGGAGGAGCGTTGCCAAGGCCGAAAGACATGACAGTGTATTCATAGTAACCATAGCTTGTTCTGAATGCTGTCTTGGGGATATCTTGTTCACGAATGCAAATATGATGATAGCCCATACGGAGGTCAGGCTTGGAGAAAACTTGAGCACCTTTGAGTTGCTCGAAAAGCTCATTGATGTTGGGAAGTGGGTACTTGTTCTTTATGGTCTTCTTGTTCAATGGGCGGTAGTCGACACAAAGTTGGTCCGTGCCATCCTTCTTCTGGACAAAAAGAACACCACAACCACATGGATATGAACTCGGTCTAATCAGACCCAGACGCTCTTGTTCATCGAGTTGTTTCTTCAATTCCTTTGGTCCAAGATTGTAAGGACGTTTCCAAATAGGTTCCGTGTCGGGCTCAAGATCGAGGACGAATTCAACTGGCCGGTGAGGAGCTCTTCTGGAAAGACGTCTTGATATTCACAAACGACTGGAATCTGAGAGATGGCATTCAACTCGCCCTTCTCATTGAGAGAAAATAGTCGAATGGTTTCATCACGAGTGGCATAGATGATCACTTCCTCAGAAGAGTGGGTCAATTGAATTTCTCTGGCAGCACAATCAAGCATAGCCTTGTGCTTAGAAAGCCAGTCCATGCCGAGAATTAGATCAATATCAGAGTCACCAAGAACAATTGGAGAAGCCAGAAATTTGTAGTCGCCCATTTCGATACCAACATTTGGAACCATCATGGTAGATCTCAAACGCTTAGCCGGAGAAACAACTTGCAATGCTTTAGGTAATGCCTTAGCGTCAAAGTTGTGCTCCGATGCAAGTGGGAATGACATGAAAGAATGTGATGCACCAGTATCAAATAAGACTTCTACTGGAATAGAGTTAACTGGAAGGTTACCCATGATCACTTCTGAAGAGTCCTTTGCCTGAGTTGCGTTCATCATGTTGACCTTGGCATGCTTGGGATTATGCTTGACCACTGCATTGCTGGCAGATCTCACAGGACGAGGAGGCGGAAGACGCCTCTAGTTGAAGCATTTGTTTGCATAGTGACCCTTCTGCTGACACTTGTTGCACGTAACCTTTGAGAGTGGACGGTGATACGGAGCACTTGACCTTGTAGCATGAGACAAAGCTTTGTTCTGAAAGCCTGGGTTGGGTGGGTGGGAAGATCCATTGCCACCTTTGCTCTTCTGCTGATAAGGCTGATGGAACGGAGGAGGAGGAGGCAACCAGAACTTTTACTGCTTAGCTGTCACTTGAGTTGAAGAAGAAGAAGGAGTTGCAACCCTGACTCTCTTCTTAGAAGCATCGCACTTGAGCTGAGCAGCCTCTTGCTTTAGTGCCATGTTGTAGAACTCATCATACTGTTTCGGCTCAAAAAGCACGAGAGATGGTTGCAGATCTTCTCTGAGGCCACCGCTGAATTGATAAATCATGCTCTTCTCATCAGGGACGTCTTGTTTAGCGAAGCGAGCGAGCCTCTGAAACATGATGTTGTATTGGTAAACATACATACTGCCTTGCTTCAGATTGCGGAACTCCTCCTTACTCTCAACAACACTTTGAGGAATGTGGTGAGCTTTGAAGTCTCAGCGGAAATCATCCTAGGTAATCACACGACCTCCTCTGGAATCTTTGTATTGTTGATACCACTCAGCAGCTTGGTCTTTGAGTTGGAACGAAGCAAACTTGACAAAGTCCTCAGGCTTGATGTTGCTACACTCAAAATGTTTGCAGATATCCACGAGCCAATCGTCAGCGTCTGTGGCCTCGACACAGTTAGTGAAAGACTTCGGCTGGTTTGCTAGGAACTGGTTGAGGGTAGCAAACTGAGTTTGATTGTTGACATGGCCTTGATTTCCTTGGTTACGCTCTTGCAAGAGTTGCATAAGCATTTGCGTGTTGGCGTTGGTAGCGGCCATCACAGCTTGCCATGCCTCCGGAGGTGGAGGTGGTGGCGGAGGTTCCGGATTCTGACGCGTTGGAGGAGACATCTTGAAGAGGGTGACATCCGTTAGCATCTTGAAAGACATATAGTCAAGCTGAATCAAATGGATCGAAATTGCAACATATAGCCTTAACATTCGAACAAGAATGAACGAATGAATTCCAAATTAAATGATCACACTTCCATAAATTGAGAAGTCACTTAGATGGAGATAGACGAATAAAACAACAAGGTACAGACATGAACAAATAATTGGTAAGGATTACCCAATCACAAAGCAAATATCTGCGGAAAGAAATACTAGAGCTACATGAATTCCCACCTATGAAACTCCCAAAACTTTCTGGTTATGCAATCCGGCGTTGGGGATATAGGGGAAGCATAATATCTCACCCAAAACTAGCAAATCCTACATCCAGCTGTATCCATCCTTCAACACATAACCAAGAAAACCTTCATAAATCATTTACCTCAACCTTCGAAAAGCATCCGTTATACGAGTTATGGCAATACTCCCGAACTCCCACCCCAGTATTGGGTGGCGTCGAGGTTATCTCACCAACAACTGCATAAAGGGATTTTCGATGTCGGCGGACTCAGGTATTACAGAACTGCAACGATAAAATTTTGACGACAACACCTCGGAGCTCAACTCCCCGGGACACTGCCACAACCCCTAAATGTCAGGAGGCACCAAGAACAATGTTCTTGTCACAAAACCATCGGAACGATTCCAAGATATCCGCGTGATCCTAAATTTTTTTAGTGACATTTGAGAAGAGAAGAGTCAAAAGTCTATGTCAGGATGCCTCACCAGAGCGATGAAGGGACTGAGGAGTAAAAAGAATCCTACTCTCCGATATATATAATCCTAAAAGACTCAAAACATTTTTCCAGACTCAACAACGCCAGTGATTCGATCAAGCAGGGGGCTCCTAAGTCAGGGAAGGCTCTGATTACCAACTTGTAACACCCACGATGCGGCTATATCTCCCACGTGTCGGAGCACGACTTAGAGGCATAACCGCATAGTAGGCATGTCGCGAGAGGGGTAATCTTTACACATCCCATGTACTGAATAAGAAAGAGGTAAAGAGTTGGCTTACAATCGCCACTTCACACAATAAATAAATATAGCATTACATCATCCAGAATACAATCAAGGTCCGACTACGGAACCAAAATAAAGACAACCCCAAATGCATAAGATCCCCGATCGCCCCAACTGGGCTCCACTACTGATCGTCTGGAAAGGAAACATAGTAACGTCCCGAATCCTCGTCGAACTCCCACTTGAGTTTGGTCGCATCCCCTAGACTGGCATCATCGGCACCTACATCTGGTTTTGGAAGTAATCTGTGAGTCACGAGGACTCAGCAATCTCACACCCTCATCATCAAGACTATTTAAGCTTATGGGTAGGAAAAGGTATTGAGGTGGAGCTGAAGCAAGCACTAGCATATATGGTGGCTAACTTACGCAAATGAGGGCGAGAAGAGAAGCAAGCACGAACGAGAAGCTATAAGATCAAGAAGTGATCCTGAAACTACTTACGTTCAAACATAACATGAGACCGTGTTCTCTTCCCAGACTTCGCCGAAAAGAGACCATCACGGCTACACACGCTGTTGATTCGTTTTAATTAAGTTAAGTGTCAAGTTCTCTACAACCGGATATTAACAAATTCCCATCTGCCAATGACCGCGGGCACGGCTTTCGAAAGTTCAAAACCCTGCAGGGGTGTCCCAACTTAGCCCATCACAAGCTCTCACGGTCAACGAAGGATATTCCTTCTAGCGGGAAGACCCGATCAGTCTCGGAATCCCGGTTACAAGACATTTCATCAATGGTAAAACAAGACCAGCAAAGCCACCCAATGTGCCGACAAATCCAGATAGGAGTCGCACGTATCTCGTTCTTAGGGCAACACCGGATGAGACAGGCTACGAGTAAAACCAAACCTCGAGTTTCCCCGAGGTGGCCCCGCAGGCGGCTCGGTTCGGACCAACACTCAGAGGAGCTCTGGCTCGGGGGGTTTAAAATAAGATGACCCTTGAGTCTGTAGAACCCAAGGGAAGGTATATGGTGGTAGGTAGGCAAATGGTAAAACCAAGGTTGGGCCTTGCTGGAGGAGTTTTATTCAAAGCGAATTGTCAAGGGGGTCCCATAACACCCAACCGCGTAAGGAACGCAAAATCAAGGAACATAACACCGGTATAATGGAAACTAGGGCGGCAAGAGTGGAACAAAACACCAGGCATAAGGCCGAGCCTTCCACCCATTACCATTTATATAGGTGCATTAATGTAAGCAAGATATAATAATGATATACCAACGATAATCATGTTCCAACAAGGAACAAACTCCATCTTCACCTGTAACTAGCAACGCTATAAGAGGGGCTGAGCAAAGCGGTAACATAGCCAAACAACGGTTTGCTAGGACAAGGTGGGTTAGAGGTTTGACATGGCAACATGGGAGGCATGATATAGCAAGTGGTAGGTATCATGGCATAGCAAAAGAGCGAACAACTAGCGAGCAAAGATAGAAGTGATTTCGAGGGTATGGTCATCTTGCCTGCAAAGTTCTCCGAGTTGACGTAAGCTTGATCCTCGTAAGCGTACTCAACGGGTTCCTCAGTCATGAACTCGTCTCCCGGCTCTACCCAAAACAAGAACACAAGCAAAGGAAAGAATAATCAACCACGGTGCAATGCGCAAGCAACATGATGCAAAACATGGCATGATATGCGGGATGTGCTATGCAATGCATATGCGGGCTCCGGAAGGAAAAGATTGGACCATGCATCAACTTGGCAAACCAAGTGCACCGCTGGAAAGATGAGTTGATTTCGGTCGAAAACGATATAAAGATCACCGAAATCGGATGCACGGTTTGCAAATGGCAAGCAAAACACTATGGCACTATTCTGCGATTAACAGCACGATGTCATCTAAAATGCAACAAGAAAGTAAGCTACTGCACTCTAACATAACAACAAAGCACACGGCAGTGATCTACTCAAAATTCTTGACAAAAGATGAACACTGAGCTACGGCTAAATCACACAAGAGCAGGTTCAAACAAGCATGGAAAAAGGGCAAAAGATATCAGCTTCAGGAACAGGACATAACAAAGCAAGGCATGGCATAAATCTACTCAAAGCATATAACAAAAGTCCCTTACTGACCATAAGCCAAAAAGGTTCAGAAGATATGATGGCACCCATGTAAAACATAGCAAGTTTCGTTAACGGATTCAGACTTAGCAGAAAACTAGACATGGCAAAAACAGAGTTACGTAGGCATGTTTACGAGCTTGATGCACTCAACACAAGGCATTGCATGACAAGCTAAGCATACTACCAACAATAAGACATGTTCAAGAAGCTAAACAAAGCAAGAACAAGTTCATAGCATGCATGGATCAACTACAACAACCTTGGCAAAATTGATTAACACGTAAACAATCTGCCAGGAACATTTTATAGCAAAACTAGAGCAAGATTGAATCATGCTAGGGCATTCCATAAATGCAAACAGAGAGATGGATGGATAGAGCATGACCATATGTCAAAATCATCCTTACTGAACATACTCAAAAGAAGCATGGATCTCACTGTAGCAACAAGAATACATGGCATAAAAATAACATCACGGAAATGACTTGGTGAAATTCTAAGTCCCTGAAATCAGCAACATCACGAGAGCTACTTTGCATGCATGTTTCACTCATCAAAGTACACAAAGAGACATGGCATAAATACTAGCATGTAGTAGGCATGAAAATGAAGCTAACCATGTGGCAAACACCTACATAGCATGATTGACATGAATCACACAAAAATGACAAAACAACATCATGATGCAAAATGCCATGCTCATGAACTTGCTCAAATGCAAAAACCAATGCTACCACTGGATTGGTGGGATTTTTCTAATATGTTAGGGTTGCTATAGAGAAATCCCTACAAATGCTCTAAGATGCAAACTTCCTAAAAAGGAAAAAGACAGAAAAGGAAATAGCCTAAAACGGAAACGTCCCGATCTGGACTTGCCAGATAAAGAAAGGCCCGATCTGGAAAGACCCAAAATGGCAAACTACCCGATTGGGTTTAAAACAGGGGTGTGCAGATGACAAGTGGGCCCGTGGGTCCACGTGTCAGGTGAGTGTGTGTGTGTGGGTGCGTATGAGAGACTGGCAAGTGGGTCTGGCGGGACGTGAGGTTGACCGGTGGGTCCGGCTTGGGCCCACAGGGTGGTGACGCACGCGCGCGGGAGCAGGGGAAAACAGAGGAGGGGGTCGGCAGCGACTGAGCGCGGCGGAGGCCACGCCGGAGTTGCTCCGGTGGCCTAGCGGAGCGGCGGAAGGGCGCAAAAAGATCACGGGAGGATCCCGCGCCTGCGGGTGCTGCTAGGTGCACCGGGCATTGAGGAAAGCAACGTCGGCGGCGATCTACCGAGGCGGCAACGGCGAGGATGAACGCGGTGAGGCAAGGGGCTAAACGGGCGGCAAAGAGTTCGTCTTGGACGCGGGCGACGCTAAGAATCTCCTGGACATGGCAAAAACGGCGAAGGGTGCCCGGAGCATCTTGTTTGCGCGAGGTCCACGGCGGCGCGATCGGGCGCGAGCAGCTAACGGCGACGGAGCGCACAAAACGAGGGGGGAAAGGAAGGGGAAGGAGCGCAATCTCACCACGAACACGACGGGGTGCTCAGCTTGGCGTGGAGTGGACGGAGACGGCAGTGAGGCGCAATGAACAGTCGCGGTGGCCGGAGTTGAAGATGAGGAACAAGATGACGCAGCGATGGTCCCGGCTCCACATAGTTGACGTCATGGACGTAGACGACGACGGGAAGATGAAGGACACGGCAGGCCAGGTAGAGGTCGATGGAGAGTACGCCGGTGACGTGGACGCGCTCCCGAATGCATTCGGGACGGCGATGGCGTGATCGATCTGGTGGCTAAACCTACCCGACGACGGCGGCGGCGGACGAGGGAAACCCTAGGAGAGGCTGGGGAAAAGGAGTGGGGGCTTAAGTGGGGCTAGGGTGAGCGGCGCGAGCTCACGCGCTCTTGGACTCGCGGTCCCCATGGCGATGGCAAGAGGATAGGGAAAAGGCGGGTGCGCGCTACAGGGAGGCACCGACAGGTGGGGCCGAGGCGGCCACGTGGCAAGAGGCTAGCAGGGGTGTGCGAGCGAGCGGGTGAGAAAAGGAGGGAGACGGGGGCGAGCGGGCTGGCTGGCGCGGGGGCTAGCTGGGCCGGCCTGGGAGGCCAAGGCCCAGTTGGGTGGTGGTGGTGCTGCTCTGCTTCTTTTCCTTTTCCATTTTCTTTAGACATAAAACAAAAGGAAAAGAACAGGGGGATTGGGGAGGATTTAGAGAGAAATAAAAATATCCCCATGATCCTGAGTTTGTGTAGCACTTAATAAAATTGCTTTGGTAATTTTTAAAGGTAGAAAAATAGTCCAAGTTTGAATTAAAATTCAAACTTGATGCATTTTTGAACCCAACCAAAACAATTCTAAAAGAGGTGAAATTTGGTAGGGGGGTTCAAGGCATGGTGCTATAATTTTGGGGAAAAGATGAGCATTAAAGGAGGAGGGTAGAGGTGCACTTGCCAAAGAAAGAAAAGAGGGGAAGAGGTGGTTATGAGTGAAGGGGAAATATGATTCTTGGATTCCAAGGATCATGCCACAAAGCAACATGCTAAGATGAAGATGCACATGATGATGCCATGATGCAACAAGATGAACATGATATGAAATGCATGACAAGAACAAAAACAAAACAAAGGCAAAAACCCAACCATGAATCTCATAACTTAAAGCCGGAAATGGCAAGAGTTGGAATACAAATATGGCAAGTTACATACGGGGCGTTACAATAGTGATGAACGTGAACGTGAGGGGGAGGAGATAGCGATGTCATGGGAGGCGCAGTATTTGTAGCGAGCAATGGCACACCTACGTTAGATATGGACTGAGCTACACTGACTTAACTGTAGGTCCAGTTGCGTCACTGACATGTGGGCTAGACCCCCGTTGGGCACATATGTCAGTGACCGAATGCACCTGCAGTTAAGTAACTGAAGCAGCGTCCCAGAAGATATGTTGCGTGATTAACGTAATAGCTACTCCCATCACATGCTTAGATTTCAAGGTGCATTAATTCATTGCATGGGAGGATTATGAGAAACTTGACCAATGCATGTACTTCATGCCTGCAAGCATTGCAATTAATGCATTGGTAAACACAGTTCTTTGAGAAAAACGAGCGCATTAATTGAGTGCTTTTACAAACCATGAAAATTATTCCACCACTCATCATCTACCTTGGTTGGTGAGATTTTTGAAATGAGCCCTATAAACCAGAAAGGAGGTAGTACGTGGGCATATTTGTTGGAGTAAATTACGGGGGAGGGAGGGGTGGAAATATTGCTGGTCACAATGGATTGGACGAGCGCGGGGGGAGGAGAGTCATGCATGAAGATTTTTTCCACACGGGGTGGAGTGGTGGGACCGCCAGAGGGAGAAGGAGAGTCTGGCATGCATATTGTTTCCACAAATGGAGAGGAAAAGATTTGGAGACAAACGGGCTTCCTGCAGGTATGGGGAACAGTGCATAATAAGTCTCATCTTGCATGTCGGGCTAGGTATAGTCTCAAGTCATTAAAAACATACACTGCCCACACATGTTCATATTTCAAGGTGCACTAAATTATTGCATGCGATGATTAAGGCTGGCCATAATGGTGGTATCTTAGCTGGTATCATGCACACGGGAATAGCAAACATGCTGATGTGGCAAAGAATTAAAGAAGAGAGGGGGGTTAGAGTAACTAGTGTTCATGCATGCATTGGTAAACACATTTTTTTGTGAAGAACTACAAAAACTATTCCACCACCTCTATCTTGCTAAGAGTAGGTGAAAATTTTGAATCGAGCCCTTTAAACTAGAAGGGAGGTAGTAGTACTCTAATAGCTAACCTTGGCCCTGTTTGGATCCATGTGTTAGAGTTAGTTTGGGTTAGTTTGAACTCAACTAACCCAAAAAAAATCTAACCCATCCAAGAGGTGATTATTTGGGTTAGTTCTTCTTGGGACACTAAAAAACACATTTTTCTCTCGCTATCCCCGCAACAGATCCCTCCCCACTTCCTTGAAGCTTCTCATCCTCTCCCTCCCTCCCTCCCTCTCGCACCGCCCAGGAAGGCACCTCGCCGTATCCGCGCTCCATCTAACCCTGTCATCCAAACACCTCTTTCGCTAGAGTTACTTCAAGGTTAGTTCAGGATTACAATCTTTAACTCATCTAACTCATCTAATAGTAGTTCTTATACTCATTATAATCAGTATTGTAGATACTCATATTTTTAGTATAAATTTGGTCAAACACTTTGCAAACGGTTGACGGAAGTAAAATGGAGCAGAGGGAGTATCATGCATGCGGAGTAGGCAAAAAATTGCTCATTTATAGCCGGTCGAAGTCTCAAAGGGCACGACCGCGCGAGGGAGGCAAAGGTCGTGGGAGGCGCGACGGTTGATGAAATTAAGTGAAGTTACCCATGCGCCTGCATGGCGTGCGAACAGGCAGAAGCTATACCGTCAGGCCTACGATATGGGTCTAGTAGACATGACATCTACTGGGTCCCACATAGTGTCGAGAATTCATTGGGGGCTTGCAGCCATTTATCCACCGGGCAAGCCAGCAACCCCACGCCGTTCGCACACCCTACTCGTCCTTCGTCTTCTACTAGTACAGTACCTTACAACAGTTCGCTCCCAATCATCCCGTACTTTCACATTACACCAGTTCAACTTTTCCTAACCCTCCTCCAAAATCCATGGCCTCCCAAATCTCCATGGTCGCCGCTGAGTACCATGTTAGATCCATCACCGATGATGAGTTCTTCGTCATCTACACACGTGGATCCGCAACGGTGAAAGCATGCCTTGCTCGCTTCCTACGCATGTTCAACAGTTCAACGGATGAGTGGGTCGCTGGGCTAGATGTTGAGTACACCACAATCCTGCAAAGAGAGAAGAAACTAAAGGAGGCAGAGAAGAAGAAGCCCGCTGTGATCCAGGTTTGCGTACATAACGTGTGCTTGGTCTACCACATATGCCATGCCGACGTTGAGTGCCAGGATTTTAAGAACTTCCTCAAGGATGGAAGAGTGAAATTCGTTACTGTAGACTTTAGGAACGACAGGGATGTCCTAGGTCGGATAGGCCTCATTGTAGGCCAGCCCTTCGATCTCCAAAAGGCAAGCCTGGTGTCCTCCTCTCAGCCTTCAATGCTGACCCTGGTAGCAGCCATGATTGATCCTTCGTATGCCAAACTGAAGAAACCTCACCACGAGTTTCATCATGCATGGGATTCGAAGACATTAGATGAAGATCACATCATGTACGCAGCAATGGATGCCCCTTTGTTTAAATATCTACAAGGGTTGGATGAAGAAGCAGAGGAAGCGTCGGAGAAGATGAAGAGGAAGAGGGACGAGGAACAAGTCGAGGACGTGGACTCAGACTCAGAGTAGGTGGCAATGCCATCGCTCATGCTGGTTCTACTGTAGTGTCAAGCGGACTAGTTGCTTAGTTTATTTTCAAGAGTGTGTTGTGCTGAGGCCCTAGCAGAACTATGTTCATGTTCTTTCTCATTATTTGAACTCTTTAGTACGTACAATAGTACTAGTACTATGTCTTACTACTGTTCTTCGTGCAGTTGGTACTACTGCTCTTTTCTTCGTGTTCCTACTGTACTTAATACATTCGTACTAGTAGTATAATTTGGGTCAGTCGATTTGTGAAAGAAGTTCGACGGAGCGAAGGAAGTGGACAGCAGAGGAGCTACCCAAGTATCTATATTAGGGTGGCAGGGTGCCCATGATCTATCTTATGAGTGTTGGGTGTGGAATGCAGTTCGTCGGAAAAAATGGATCATGCCCGGGGTTAAACGGATGGCGGGGGTGGGGGGAGCATGGCGGTAGCAGGTGGTTCAAGGGAGGGCGCGGCAGCAGCAGGCGGTTAGGCGTGTGGCGGGCTGAGAAGATGAACCGTGCATCAACTTTGGAGGTTGAAGAAGCCCTTCTAGCCATCCATGTTGCATCAAACGGCTCACAAGAGTCGACTGACCGAAATTGCTCCTTCAGATTGCAGGATCCACGTGGCATTCAAGGTCTCGAAGGTAGATTCCACATCCGCACCCGGTTTGTGGGCTCGACACGCGCGCGACCAGCTTCCGCCGCGACAGCCACCATGCGCGCCTCCTCCGCGGGGGCGGAGATGACAATGACACGCTACTTCCTCCTGCCGGCGTGCTAGAGCACGCGCTCGTCCTCCTCTTCGTACATTGCGTGCATAGACGTGGCTCCACCAGCTGCTCGCATGCTTGGTAGCGCGGCGGCATCGCGAGGAGGGACTGCAGACGACGTAAGCGGGCGAGCCTTCGACTTGGCGGGGACACGGCGGTGATGGGCGAGAAATTGTTGGCCGGAGCAGGCGGGCGCCGGCATGCGCAACGGCGGCGGTGGCATATTGTTGAGTGCGCGTATGGGAGCTTAGTTTAGTTTTATATAGGGTTGGTCAAACTTAAAAGAAAACCGTACTAGTACATGTAAACATTAGACTTAGGCAGTGCTTTTATTAGTTACCATAGCCACGATACGGAATCCTGTGCAAGCGCATGAACCGCGGCCGCGCGGTCGATCAAACGGTGCATCACCATGTCGCTCTCGAAGGACATCCACCGAACCTTTTTGTGTGTGTGAAAACAATACCCGAATATTACTCAACTTTTTTTCTTGGAAAAGTTCTTGATGCTACAATATTTCCATATATTTGAATTTAGCTCCAGTTCGTGTTTATTTGGATTTGGACGTTTTAAGTGCGCCCTAGTTGTTTTAATACTAATTTTGTGTGTGTGACTGAGGGAGAACGTGTGTATGTGTCCATATGTGTGTTGTGGTGGAAGGGCAATGTGGAGACGGTGTGCGTGTGATAGAGACATAGAGAGGTGTGAATGTGCAAATGATCATGCATGAGTGAGACATAGACAGATGCCGATACGTTGTGTACTTGTGTATACATGAGAGAAGGGTCTTCTATTTTACTTGTGTGTGTGTGTGTGAGAGAGAGGAGCATCCGTAACACAACAACCATCTCTCTCGATTCATCCGTCCCTCACACGATCGCATGTAACACATGCATCAATGCGCCCATTTTGACACCCTCACCCGGCCCCTGCCCACCTCAAGGCCCACACATCGCTCTCTATCTCGCACGCACAATCTCTTCGTGAATATCCAGTTTAGCATGTAGCTTTCCGTCACATACACACACATTTCTCTCCTTAGGTTTGTTTTCTCTCAATATCTGACACACACACACACATAGCACACACACACCCCCTCCCCCGAGCACACAATTCATCCCCATCCAAGGTTATATGGCGACCACTCTTGCTTGTGCTTCTCTGCACCCCAGCATGCACAACACCTCAATCTTCAAAGATGGCATCGAGGAGATCGAAGACGGCGACCACACTGCGATAGAGAATGCGGGGCCATTTGGAAGCAGGATGATGTGACGACGGCTGACTGACTCCTCCCCCCACCCTCTCTCTCTCGCACAAAATTACCAATCCCTCTCTCCCCCACACAAATTTATCAATCCCTCAACCCACGAGATCCTTCCCCTCTTGTCCATGTTTTTCCAGCTCTCTCATCAAACATGTTGTCTCTTCTCCTTCCACGTGTACAGAATCCGGATGCACACGCATCTCACGTACATTACATGTCTCCATCTTTCTCACAGACCTAACTTCTTTCTCTCTCTATCTCCCTCTCTCTGTTTTGTTAGGTTTGCCTCCTACTCTCTCGTCCACATACATGCAGTCTTTCCCGCCCTATCTGCTCCATCTTCGCAAGCTCTCTCTACACGTTTCATTCACAATTGGGATATGTTCAAAATGTTGCTTTTATAATGGCTGATGTAGAGTTATTGTTGGTTTTGTTGCATCCTACAAAGTAATAACTATGAAATGCATTTTGATTGTCATTTGACTGGGATTATGCGAGTTTGAGCATGTTGTGAAGTACTATGGACCTCGTATACATCTTGGAATGCGACAATGATTCTAACTATTGAATTGTATAGACCATTACATTCGAAGTGAGTAGCCTAATATATTTATTTCACAATTTCAACAAATAATTAATTCACTACATACTAAGAAAACAAATGTGTACACCCTCTATTTTTATTTAAGTCCACGTATTAGCATTGGTCAAAGTCAAGTTTTGTAAACTCTCAGAAAGTTTATAACAAAAAATATTAACATATACAATAACAAATAAATACCATCAGATTCATTATTGAATATACTTTCACATCATACATATCTGTTATGGTAAATGTTAATATTTTTCTATAAACTTGGTCAAACTTTAGGAAGTTTGACTTCGGTCAAACCTAATATGCAGAGTTTACTAGTACTACTCGCTAGTTTCTTAGCCTAATCACCCAAAACGCCACATGGGGAGTTCAGTGTCACAAAATTTTGAGGTCGGCGGGAAAATCTCCCGCGACCCTGATTCGAGCAGTGGGAAGTTACCATCATAGCCTTCGGAATAGGCCTACGGATGACGGTTGGTAGGGGGCTGTTTTCGTAACTTCAGGTTCACCCTACCCAGCCAACCCCACCCCGGCACCCAGAGTAGTACACCCGAATACTCCCCATTTTATATCCCCACCGCAAAATAGACTTCTCCACGGCACTGCAGCCTTCGTGCTCCTCCCCGTCTACATCGGCATACTCATCCACCGCAACGCATCAGCTTCATCGACGACCTCATACGCCGCATTGGAGCCGGTCCATCGTCGTCATCGTACACGGAGCCTCTTCCCCGGCACCGTCTTCCACGGTCTCGGATCTGCTTCCTAGAAGCTGACACCAAGCGCAGAAGCACCACCGTCGTGGACAATGAACTGACTCCCGTTGCCGACCATGACTCACAGAGGCCGCCGCGACCATAGTTCTCCCCGATTGGTAATGTGTGTATTGAATCACTTAGCAGTACATGTGCAGTTCCAGTTTTGTTCATACCTACCCTTCAAATTTCCTGGGTGCTATTGTTTGAGTAAAAGTAATTGGTTATGGCCTCCATTTTTCTTGCCATGTTGAGATTTTAAAAACACGAGTGCGAACATGCGGAGGAGCAATGAAGACCAAACACGGGATATTGGGGACATCTTCAAGGTGCATGGCAAGTTAAAGAGGAGATGCACCGAACCTGTAAAACGAGCTTTGGTAAGTAACACCCTTTCAATTACTTTCGTTTAGCCTCGTGTTCTTCGATGTGTATATGTTGTAGTTTCTATTTCTCTTAAGCCTCGTGTTCTTCGATATTTCATAAGAAGAGTCTTAATCGTCCTAATGCTTTCGTTTTTAGCTTGATGTAGGAAGTGGGTGTTCTCACCTTGTAGTCTTTTTTATATTTTTTCCTTTTGAATTCACTTCTCCTAGTTCTGTTTATCTGGCTTCTACTAAATGGATCTGGGTTGCTCTGAGTATTGATCTAAAAAAGAAGTAACTTCATGTCAGGATGCAGTTGCTGCGAGAAGGGAAGTATGGTCAATCTCGAGATCATGTTTCCAGAATGATGCTGGATTACATACAAGGTGCTAGTTCCCTAATGATGCTAGATTAGACAAAAGGTGCAAATTCCTAGATGATGTTGGATTACACACAAGCCAGGTGGAGTCGTCAGCTGTTCGTGTCCTCGTGGCTCTAGTAAAGGCTGAAAGAAAGCATGCAGCAGCCCTTGAGAATGTAGCTGAGTTACTGAAGAAGCAAAAAGAGAAATCAGATGCTCTCTTCACCCATTCCAAAGAAGAGATGGAAGAAGCCAGAAATAAGCTAGCAGAGGTAGAGCAGGCTAGGCATCTCCTGCTATCTAAAACTCTTGTGAATACAAAATTTCCTTCATAGTAGCTAGGTTCAAATGTTTATCCAGTCAGCATGCCTGTTGTGATGTCCGTGCATCTACTGATGTGGCACAATTTTTTTCCAGGTCATGTAATAACAACAATTACTTTCCAAATAATAATAGACGAAGCATTGGACATGGTATAGTTCATGCGCAAGCCCGACATTCCAAGTTCAACTTCCACATCAAACTCATGTTCATAGATATCTCCACATTCATACATAATGTCCACAACCATGATTCACTTCAAAGCCAAAAAAATTGACGAGAGTTGTGAATAAAGAAAAACCTCTAGTTACTCCTACCAGTGCGAGCACAACAAGTCAAGACCATGCATAATTAATTATATTTTGGTCATTTTTTGTGTTCAAAAATGCCGGCCGGCTCGCGGAAGGACGTCTTGCCGGCACATGCGCGGATTCAATGAAGGTAGGCGGGGCAGTCTGAAGCCGGTTGCATGCGGCAAGGAGGCGTGTTCAGCCGGGCCTGCATCGAGTGGGGCCCTCGTGACCGGCGCGCCGGTTCAATGCCTGCGCTATGAGAGGTAGCGTCCGTGTCAAAGCAATCACTCCATCCAGTCCTTTTTTGTTTGTGTATAACAAAATCTCGTTTTCCATTCACATTTTACAAGTAAAATTCATGGACAAACTTTGACCCAAAATACGATGGGGACTAGTAAACTAGAACGGAGGTAGTAATTTTTTTTAATCAAAGAAGGGTTTCCCCCTTCCGATTTTCATTACTGAAAACCAACATCTAAATCTAAACCATAGTATTTGCCCTAGAACTACCAGGTTCAACATCTCGCAACATAAACCCATACAACCATACGCCAAGGAGGTACGTAGTACTATGAATTCCATTTTCGCCCCATACCAATTGTTCGAAAAACTACTTAGTAGTTATGACGCGCCATTGAAAATCGGAACTCTTAATCCTGCTAAAAATGATATTTTAAACGTGGCTACTCGATCTGTGGCAACTGGCGAGCCACCGCCTCCAAGTCGTTCACCTGTGGTCCCGACCATCAACTCCTACGGATCAAATTATCACGCGAGCTGACTATTCCTACAAAGGTGCGCTCCACCATGTACCCGGTACCCGCGAATGCAACAATCGTGCACCTAGAGTTTTAGGGTTTATTTGTTAACGTTTCCTTTACGTAACACTCATGTGTGCGAGACAGCGAGAGACCGACTACGTGCATGCACCTCTTCTCTTCGTATATGTACTCCACCGTTTGTCTGGTGTCCAAAAAATTATAATAACTACTAGCAATGTGCCAATGCATTGCCACACGATCAGAGTAGATTAATACAAATTCACCAATTTGATAGAAAAAAAGTCTAGTTTTGAAATACGTATATCACTAAAAAAACGTTATGTTTCAGTCAAAATATTTTCCTTTGGCGGTTTTGATGAGATAAGGGAGGAATGTTGTTGGTTTCAAGATTCGAGAAGTGGTATATGTCTAATTTCTACTCTTACTAGCAAGATGCCCATGCGTTGCATGGAACATCAAGATCTTGTGGGAGAAAAGGATGAACGCGGGAAGGCCTTATCTGCAAATGTGGAGAGGAGTGCGGGTAAATTGCCATAGTTTCGTTCCTATCCGTCAAATATAAATCGGACGGCCTATATTGCAGGATGGCAGGCCCACCATCATCACCAACTCTGTTTTTTATCCCTACTCTTATAAAAAGCATAGTCTATGCTGATCGTGTGACTGCCATCCTGCAATATAGGCCGTCCGATCTATATCTTATGGATAGGAAGGAAACTATGGCAATTTTGCAAAAAGATACCCACACCCCTCTCCACACTTGCAAATAAGGTTTTCCCTTGTTCATCCTTTTCTCCCACAAGATAAACTACTCATACAAATGCATCTTCATGTTCCGTGCAATGCATGGGCATCTTGCTAGTTGTTGCAAAAAGCCCATGTGTGTGAGAGAGAGGGAGAGAGGAAGAGGACGGAGTGCATGTGTGACAAAGACACAAAGAGTGTGTGTGCGAGAGGTATCAGCTTAAAATGAGGCGATAGTGTGTGTGTGTGTGCATGATCGAGAGGGCGTGTCTCAAGAAGGGAAGAAAAATCTACATGTATATAAGGAGCGGGAGAGAGACATGTATGCGATAGTGGAAGCACGAGTGTGCGGGTGTATAAACCTATCTAGAGGCTAGTCGATAAATGTTTGTGAGAGAAATACGAGTCGGGGTGCGAAAGCGATAGTTTTGTGAGAGAGAGAGACGGTATTTGGGAAGGGGAGTGGAAGCAAGAGTTGTGTGTGTGTGAGAGAGAGGGGGGAGTTTGTCTGATTGGTAAACAAATGAATAATGCTAGTCTGGGATGGAGATGAAAAGGAGACCGCAACAAACGTTGTGTGTACAGGAGAGAGAGAGAGTAATTTTAGTGGTATGATTCTTATCTAGAGACATATAGGGTGTGTGAGAGAATCCCATAGAGATAAAGACAAAGTGAAAGATGAGCGGAGACTGTGTGGGTGGCGGTGAAAAAGAAAGCTTAGGTACCTAGTGATACAAGAGAACGGTAGAGACGTGAGAGATAATGAAAACCGTGTAATGTATAATGATAGGGAGAGTGTGACACTTCTCAAGGGAGACGTCGAGAGACCATGTTTGCGAGGATAGGAGAAACATGAAGTGAGCGTGCGGGTGAGCTGGAGAAAAGAGAGTGATAGCTACATGAAGGAGCATGCATGCGAGAGAGATGGGCGTGAAAGGAGTGAACACAAAAGGGATTCAAATATTTCAATTCGAGATGATGATACATGTAATCCATACTCCAACCAAAATTGATCTATCAAACATGCATACTCATATGAATTCACGCGCATCTATGTTATTTAATATGTAGATATTACTGATCCACACATTTTAGTAGAACATAATTTGGTTTAATTTTTTGAATTCAACCTTATGATTTTGAGATCATTGTATTTGTAAATCATATTATACATATAAAGGAGCAGAATTCTTTGTTGTGCTTTTGAAAGTATATATAAAAAATGATGTATATAGAATTTTATTCCAATCGAAAATGGATCCCGCCCGAAAAAAATAGAATACAAACGGGATTCGAATTGAGTTGGCACGGTAAACGTGCACTCTGCAAAATTTGAACGAAGCGGGGAAAGTAGTAGTAACCGCCCGAAACCAAAATCTGCGAGATGGCAATTACTACTGCCTATCCCTGCCACGCAAACCTATCTGCTCGATTTCTATAGGTTTTGATAGGGGTAGGTTTGTAATTTCACTCAAACATGACATAACCGCCTCTCACCCGGATTCATACACGGTGGGCGCCAAAACACAGTGTGTCCTCGGCTGAAATTGACTCCCTCCCCGATTCATACACGGTGGGCGCCAAAAACAAACTTCGGTGTATGCGAGATTACCGTCCTATCCCCAACCGACTAATTTGCTGTGATGTAGGTTGAAACAGGGGCTAAGTTTGTAAATTTCCTCGCATTTGAGACAAGCGCGCCCTGAAGACATGGTTCCCCCCTTCCTCTCCACCTCCATTTCCCCATTCGTACTCTATGGGCACCAAAACACCCTCTCTACCCCAGCCTCCTCCGTCGGCCACCCCATCCACTGCCGTCCTCCTCCACCATGCCGAAGCTGATACCCCGACACCGCCGTCCATTAAAAGAGATCGACCTCTCTCATCCACGGCTTTGGACCGGGATCCTTGCATCTCGTCCTCTCGCTTCATCCCCGCCGTCGTCCACCTTGCCGGCGCCGCTCCTACGACTGTCTCATCCACCGCGCCCCGCCGTCACCGTCTACCCTCCTAGATCTGCTTCCAGCCGCCAACAGCCATCGCTACCGCAGCACCGTCAAATTCTCAGCAGATGCATACATGGCGCCGCACCAGCGGCGATACTCTTTCATATCTGCTCAACTTATTTACCGTAGCAAGAAAAATAGTTCGCCACTGCTTTACTTTGATTTCTTGTCCATCACTTACTTGCTAGTTGAAAGCAAACATTGGTTGCGAAGTTGCCTTTGTCCAGTTTGCACCTTCAGATCTGCCATGGCACGCTCAACACTATACTCCCAATGCTTATGGTTTTCCCCTTTTATATTCCACACTAGTTAAATCATAGTAGACTAAATTTCAAAATTGGGTCAGTCGATTTTTCAGAGCTTGCCGGAGTTCGCTGGTGCGAATGAAGGGGCTCGGGTGGGGACTTTGGTTGTGGGGGCGGTGGTGGGGCCTCGCCGAATGAAGAAAACTCAACGCGGGTGGGGGCGGGGGTGGGGGTGGCGAAGGAACATAGGCGGTGGGGGCCGGTGGTCTGGCTGGTGGCCCGTGCGGTGTTCTGTATGGGAAGAATCAGAGACGAGGAAGAAGAAGGGTTAGGAGACGTAGGATCTTCATCCAACCGCCTGAAATGGTCGACTGACCCAAATGACAACAGTCACGTGACTTGCATGCAGACATGCCTTTATATTTAGTACCATCATCGTACTTGCTTAGCACTGCTCCTGAATCCATCAAGCTAAACAACATGCCACTCATAATTCCAAACTAGTTGCTGAAGTACGAATCTGATATGATGTTGATATTACTAAAACAGATAAGATTTAATTGGTCAGCTAATGTTCCTACTTTACTTTCAAAAAAGCACGTGCACCACATATAGAGAGACAGCAGGGAGTTGCTTTCTTAATGCGCTCTGGTTCATCATGTGTGGGCACTGCGCAACGAACATTTTATTATCCAAAATATGCTTGCTCTTCTTTAGCATGTTCCTCTTCCGTTCTTCTTTAATAAGTACTCTCTCCGTTCCTAAATACAAGTCTTTGTATAGATTCCACCATGGACTACATATGGAACAAAATGAGTGAATCTACACTCTAAAATGTATCTGGATACATCTGTATGTGATCCATAGTGGAAATCTCTACCAAGACTTATATTTGGGAATGGAGGGAGTATGATAGTAGTATAGTATGTTCCTTGTAGTGAAGATGAGCAAGGACATTTGCAGTGTAGAGGTCTATACGGTCGGTTGGTATGGACACTTTGAACTCTTCGGTCCTCTTTGTTTCGTAGGATTTTGTAAACATGGGAATAGGATTTGTAGTGGCCTGCCCACTTGAATCCTATAAGAATAGCAAGGAAATGTGGGGAGCTGTGTCGCCTTTGAGAGTTACACTGATATTAACAGTACCACACCTTCAGTTGAAGGGAGCTAGTATCCGAAGCCTTTCTAGCCGTACTAGCAATACTAGCACATATATTCCAGCAAGTTCCACTTTGCTGACTTTACTCTGATGCTTACGGTTTTCCCGTTATATCTACACTATGATCTGTGTAGCTGCTTTGTGTTGCACTAGCAGCAGTCCACTCTTGAAGCTAAACACCGCAATGACTTACAAAATTGGCACCAAGGCATTGAGTGCCATTCTGGATGCAATGAAACTCATACGCTCCCCACCTATTGATTCTTGTTCAGAATATGATCCTAATGACTATTCTAACCTTGAGGAGTCAAAGGCAGATGGCCTGTCCTGTTCACCCATCAAGGCGTCTGTTCTAATTTGGCAAGGTTTTATTGATTTCACGTATCTTGCATATGTTGTCTTTCATTTCTTCTACTTTGTTGCACCGCCATCTGCTTAGTTTACTCATCATATATGTGGAGATGCCATGCCCATCCATTATCAATACATTTTCCATCTGTCATCATACCATGTTTT
This sequence comes from Triticum urartu, assembly GCF_056163025.1. Lineage (NCBI taxonomy): Eukaryota > Viridiplantae > Streptophyta > Magnoliopsida > Poales > Poaceae > Triticum > Triticum urartu. The sequence continues at coordinate 49,111,080 of NC_141875.1, forward strand.
TCCACTCAAATGTTGTTCTTGTGCATCAGAAATCAAAAAGGAAGAGAGTGATTGCCGAACCTGAAGGAGCACCAGCAAAGTCCTTGAAAAACGTGGTTGTGCCGGAGAAATCATACAGCACCCCACTTATATTGGCTGTACAACTAGTGACACAAAACATAGGACCGACTCCAGCAGACTGTATCCATACTTCACTGGCCACACCACTAGCCGCACCACACAGGACCTGCACTCCAGCAAAAGGTGTGCCAATTTCAGTTGCCATGGCACCAGCCGTAACAGATGTCTACTACACAACCTTCTTATTGTAGACGTTGTTGGGCCTCCAAGTGCAGAAGTTTGTAGGACAGTAGCAAATTTCCCTCAAGTGGATGACCTAAGGTTTATCAATCCGTGGGAGGCGTAGGATGAAGATGGTCTCTCTCAAACAACCCTGCAACCAAATAACAAAGAGTCTCTTGTGTCCCTAACACACCCAATACAATGGTAAATTGTATAGGTGCACTAGTTCGGTGAAGAGATGGTGATACAAGTGCAATATGGATAGTAGATGTAGGTTTTTGTAATCTGAAAATATAAAAACATCAAGGTAACTAATGATAAAAGTGAGCACAAACGGTATTGCAATGTGTTGAAACAAGGCCTAGGGTTCATACTTTCACTAGTGCAAGTTCTCTCAACAATAATAACATAATTGGATCATATAACTATCCCTCAGCATGCAACAAAGAGTCACTCCATAGTCACTAATAGCGGAGAACAAACGAAGAGATTATGGTAGGGTACGAAACCACCTCAAAGTTATACTTTCTGATCGATCTATTCAAGAGTCCCTAGTAAAATAACATGAAGCTATTCTTTCCGTTCAATCTATCATAGAGTTTGTACTAGAATAACACCTTAAGACACAAATCAACCAAAACCGTAATGTCACCTAGATACTCCAATGTCACCTCAAGTATCCGTGGGTATGATTATACGATATGCATCAGACAATCTCAGATTCATCTATTCAACCAACACAAAGAACTTCAAAGAGTACCCCAAAGTTTCTACCGGAGAGTCGGGACGAAAACGTGTGCCAACCCCTATGCATAAGGACACGAGGTCACGGAACTCGCAAGTTGATCACCAAAACATACATCAAGTGGATCACGTGATATCCCATTGTCACCACAGATAAGCACATGCAATACATACGTCAAGTGTTCTCAAATCCTTAAAGACTCAATCCGATAAGACAACTTCAAAGGGAAAACTCAATTCATCACAAGAGAGTAGAGGGGGAGAAACATCATAAGATCCAAATATAATAGCAAAGCTCGCGATACATCAAGATCGTACCGACTCAAGAACACGAGAGAGAGAGAGAGAGAGAGATCAAACACATAGCTACTGGTACATACCCTCAGCCCCGAGGGAGAACTACTCCCTCCTCGTCATGGAGAGCACCAGGATGATGAAGATGGCCACCGAAGAGGGATTCCCCCCTCCGGCAGGGTGCCGGAACGGGTCTAGATTGGTTTTTGGTGGCTACGGAGGCTTCTGGCGGTGGAACTCCCAATCTATTCTGCTCCTTGATGTTTGGGGGTATATGGACATATATAGGAGGAAGAAGTACGTCGGTGGAGCAACGAGGGGCCCACGAGGGTGGAGGGCGCGCCCAGGGGGTGGGCACGCCCCCTGCCTCGTGGCTGCCTCGTTGATTGCCTGACGTATACTCCAAGTCTCCTGGATTGCTTCCGTTCCAAAAATAAGTTCCATGAAGTTTCAGGTCAATTGGACTCCGTTTGATTTTCCTTTTCTGCGATACTCTAAAACAAGGAAAAAACAGAAACTGGCACTGGGCTCCGGGTTAATAGGTTAGTCCCAAAAATCATATAAAATAGCATATAAATGCATGTAAAACATCCAAGGTCGATAATAAATAGCATGGAACAATAAAAAACTATAGATACATTGGAGACGTATCAAGCATCCCCAAGCTTAATTCCTGCTCGTCCTCGAGTAGGTAAATGATAAAAACAGAATTTTTGATGTGGAATGCTACCTAACATATTTATCCATGTAGTTCTCTTTATTGTGGCAAGAATATTCAGATCCATAAGATTCAAGACAAAAGTTTAATATTGACATAAAAACAATAATACTTCGAGCATACTAGCAAAGCAATCATGTCTTCTCAAAATAACATGGCCAAAGAAAGCTATCCCTACAAAATCATATAGTCTGGCTATGCTCTATCTTCATCACACAAAATATTTAAATCATGCATGATACGTCTCCAACGTATCTATAATTTTTGATTGGTCCATGCTATATTATCTACTGTTTTGGACATTATTGGGGTTTATTATCCACTTTTATATTATATTTGGGACTGACCTATTAACCGGAGGCGCATCCCAGAATTGCTGTTTTTCTGCCTATTTTAGGGTTTCGAAGAAAAGGAATATCAAACGGAGTCCAAACGGAATGTAACCTTCGGGAATGTGATTTTCTCACCGAACATGATCCAGGAGACTTGGACCCTACGTCAAGAAACAAAAGAGGAGGCCACGAGGTAGGGGGCGCGCCTACCCCCCCCCCCCCCCCCCCCCGCGCCCCCCAGGCGCGCCCTCCCCCCTCGTGGGCCCCCTGTTGCTCCACCGACGTACTCCTTCCACCTATATATACCTACATACCCCCAAATGATCAGAGACGGAGCCAAAACCCTAATTCCACCACCGTAACTTTCTGTATCCACGAGATCCCATCTAGGGGCCTGTTTCGGAGCTCCGCCGGAGGGGGTATCCATCACGGAGGGCTTCTACATCAACACCATAGCCCTCCGATGAAGTGTGAGTAGCTTACCTCAGACCTTCGGGTCCATAGTTATTAGCTAGATGGCTTCTTCTCTCTTTTTGGATCTCAATACAATGTTCTCCCCCTCTCTTGTGGAGATCTATTCGATGTAATCTTCTTTTTGCGGTGTGTTTGTTGAGATCGATGAATTGTGGGTTTATGATCAAGTTTATCTGTGAACATTATTTGAATCTTCTCTGAATTCTTTTATGTGTGATTGGTTATCTTTGCAAGTCTCTTTGAATTATCAGTTTGGTTTGGCCTACTAGATTGATCTTTCTTGCAATGGGAGAAGTGCTTAGCTTTGGGTTCAATCTTGCGGTGTCCTTTCCCAGTGACAGTAGGGGCAGCAACGCACGTATTGTATTGTTGCCATCGAGGATAACAAGATGGGGTTTTTATCATATTGCATGAATTTATCCCTCTACATCATGTCATCTTGCTTAAGGCGTTACTCTGTTTTCATGAACTTAATACTCTAGATGCATGATGGATAGCGGTCGATGAGTGGAGTAATAGTAGTAGATGCAGGCAGGAGTCGGTCTACTTGTCTCGGACGTGATGCCTATATACAAGATCATACCTAGATATTCTCATAACTATGCTCAATTCTGTCAATTGCTTAACAGTAATTCGTTCACCCACCGTAAAATACTTATGCTCTTGAGAGAAGCCACTAGTGAAACCTATGGCCCCCGGGTCTATCTTCATCATATTAATCTTCCAATACTTAGTTATTTCCTTTTCTTTTTACTTTGCATCTTTATCACAAAAATACCAAAAATATTATCTTATCATATCTATTAGATCTCACTCTCGTAAATGACCGTGAAGGGATTGAGAACCCCTTATCGCGGTTGTTGCGAGGAGTTATTTGCTTTGTGCTGGTACGAGGGACTCGCGCGTAGCCTCCTACTGGATTGATACCTTGGTTCCAAAAAACTGAGGGAAATACTTACGCTACTTTGCTGCATCATCCTTTCCTCTTCAAGGAAATCCAACGCAGTGCTCAAGAGGTAGCAAGAAGAATTTCTGGCGCCGTTGCCGGGGAGTCTACGCAAAAGTCGATATACCAAGTACCCATCACAATCCTTATCTCCCGCATTACATTATTTGCCATTTGCCTCTCGTTTTCCTCTCCCCCACTTCACCCTTGCCATTTTATTCGCCCTCTCTCTCTATCTATCCTCCCTCTCTTTCTCTATTTGCCTCTTTTTTCCTTTTGCACTTTCTGCCGTCATGTCTGAAATTGGGGAAATTATTGTCGATATGGACAATAATAATATCATGAAAAATTCTGACGTTCCTGCTGAAGAACCCCCTATCCTACATACAAAAAAATTCCTTATTGGTAGTGCTAATATTATTGGAAAAGGAGTGATCCAAGATTTCTTTACTAGTGCCGGTGCTTTGCCTTCTATGGGTAGTTCTATCCTTCATAGAACTAGTAGTCTTGCGGACGCTATTGCCATGCTTGTAGTTGAACTTGAAAGACAATTCATGCACATACATCCTTGCATACAAAGGATTTTCCTAGAATTTTATAATATTGAGCATTCTTCTGTTAAGCGTGCCGCTACTATCTTTTTGGCTCATGATTTTAGATTCATAATAAAAGAGGCCAAAGAAATCTTTGTGCATTATAGGGTGGACGCTTTCCGTCCTCCCATAGAGGCTATCCTTTTTGATCAAGAAGAAATAATGCGTTTTCAATCTCTAGACTATGTTGCTTTCAATGAAAATCTTAGAAAAAGGGTTCCTACCAATGTTTTAGTTGATAGAATTTTTGAACTTAACGATGATTTGGCCATTCGAAATAATGAACTAGGATATTCTCTTGAATATAGGCTCACAAAGTTCTGTCAAAATAATGCTTATAATGATGAATTGGTTGTGCAATACGAAGGACCAAAGGAGGAACCTATACCTCCCGAGGTTGATCTTGGGGACTTTTGTCCCATTAAATTTAGCCCTTTTGATTACTTTTGCTTGCCTCAAAGAAAACTTGCTGCCGAACGTAGAGAATATGAAATGAGTTTTAATGATCTATCTTACTATTATGGCAATACCTAGATCTATCCTTGCTTTTTATGCCTAGCTAGGGCGTTAAACGATAGCGCTTGTTGGGAGGCAACCCAATTTTATTTTTATTCCTTGCTTTTTGCTCCTGTTTAGTAATAAATAATTTATCTAGCCTCTGTTTGGGTTGTGTTTTTTGTGTTTAATTAGTGTTTGTGACAAGTAGAACCGTTGGGAAGACTTGGGGAAAGTCTTGATATCTTGCTGTAAAAAACAGAAACTTTAGCGCTCACGAGAACTGCTGCCATTTTTATTTGGAAAGTGCTATTTAGTTAATTCTTTTTGCAGATGATTAATAGATAAATTACTCACGTCCAGAAATTTATTTTAGAATTTTGGGGGTTCTATATCTTGCGCTAGCTACAGATTACTACAGACTGTTCTGTTTTTGACAGATTCTGTTTTTCGTGTGTTGTTTGCTTATTTTGATGAATCTATGGCTAGTAAAATAGTGTATAGACCATATAGAAGTTGGAATACAGAAGTTTTAACACAAATATAAATAAAGAATGAGTTCATTACAGTACCTTGAAGTGGTCTTTTGTTTTCTTTCGCTAATGGAGCTCGCGAGATTTTCTACTTTAAGTTTTGTGTTGTGAAGTTTTCAACTTTTGGGTAAAGATTTGATGGATTGTGGAACAAGGAGTGGCAAGAGCCTAAGCTTGGGGATGCCCATGGCACCCCCAAGATAATCTAAGGATACCTAAAATCCAAATCTTGGGGATGCCCCGGAAGGCATCCCCTCTTTCGTCTACTTCTATCGGTAACTTTACTTGGAGCTATATTTTTATTCACCACATGATATGTGTTTTGCTTGGAGCGTCTTGTATGATTTGATTCTTTGCTTTTTAGTTTACCACAATCATCCTTTCTGTACACACCTTTTTAGAGAGCCATACATGATTTGGAATTTGTTAGAATACTCTATGTGCTTCACTTATATCTTTTTGAGTTATATAGTTTTGCTCTAGTACTTCACTTATATCTTTTAGAGCACGGTGGTGGATTTGTTTTATAGAAACTATTGATCTCTCATGCTTCACTTAGATTATTTTGAGATTCTTAAATAGCATGGTAATTTGCTTAAAAATCCTAATATGCTAGGTATTCAAGATTAGTAAAAAAAATCTTATGAGTGTTTTGAATACTAAGAGAAGGTTGATGATTGATGATTGTTTTGAGATATGGAAGTAATAATATCAAAGTCGTGCTAGTTGAGTAGCTGTGAATTTGAGAAATGCTTGTGTTGAAGTTTGCAAGTCCCGTAGCATGCACGTATGGTAAACGTTATGTAACGAATTTGAAACATGAGGTGTTATTTGATTGTCCTCCTTATGAGTGGCGGTCGGGGACGAGCGATGGTCTTTTCCTACCAATCTATCCCCCTAGGAGCATGCGCATAGTGCTTGATTTTTGATGACTTGTAGATTTTTGCAATAAGTATGTGAGTTCTTTATGACTAATGTTGAGTCCATGGATTATACGCACTCTCACCCTTCCATCATTGCTATCCTCTGCGGTAGCGTGCATTGCCCTTTCTCACATTGCGAGTTGGTGCAAACTTCGCTGGTGCATCCAAAACCCGTGATATGATACGCTCTTTCACACATAAACCTCCTTATATCTTCCTCAAAACAGCCACCATATCTACCTATTATGGCATTTCCATAGCTATTCCGAGATATATTGCCATGCAACTTTCCACCATTCCGTTTATCATGCCACATTCATCATTGTCATATTGCTTAGCATGATCATGTAGTTGACATAGTATTTGTGGCAAAGCCACCGTTCATAATTCTTTCATACATGTCACTCTTGGTTCATTGCATATCCCGGTACACCGCCGGAGGCATTCATATAGAGTCATATCTTGTTCTAAGTATCGAGTTGTAATTCTTGAGTTGTAAGTAAATAGAAGTGTGATGATCATCATTCATAGAGCATTGTCCCAAAAAAGGGGGGAGGCCAAAAAAAGAAAGGCCAAATAAAAATATATAAAAGGGACAATTCTACTATCCTTTGCCACACTTGTGCTTCAAATTAGCACCATAATCTTCATGATAGAGTCTTTTATTTTGTCACTTTCATATACTAGTGGGAATTTTTCATTATAGAACTTGGCTTGTATATTACAATAATGGGCCTCCTCAAGTGCCCTAGGTCTTCGTGAGCAAGCAAGTTGGATGCACACCCACTTAGTTTCTTTTGTTGAGATTTCATACATTTATAGCTCTAGTGCATCCATTGCATGGCAATCCCTACTCGTTGCATTAACATCAATCGATGGGCATCTCCATAGCCCATTGATTAGCCTCGTTGATGTGAGACTTTCTCCTTTTTTGTCTTCTCCACATAACCCCCATCATATTCTATTCCACCCATAGTGCTATATCCATGGCTCGCGCTCATATATTGCGTGAAAGTTTATAGGTTTGAGATTACTAAAGTATGAAACAATTGCTTGGCTTGTCATCGGGGTTGTGCATGATGAGAGAATTCTTGTGTGACGAAAATGGAGCATGACCAAACTATATGATTTTTTAGGGATGAACTTTCTTTGGCCATGTTATTTTGAGAAGACATAATTGCTTAGTTAGTATGCTTGAAGTATTATTATTTTTATGTCAATATGAACTTTTATCTTGAATCTTTCGGATCTGAATATTCATACAACAATTAAGAATAATTACATTAAAATTATGCCAAGTAGCACTCCGCATCAAAAATTCTGTTTTTGTCATTTACCTACTCGAGGATGAGCAGGAATTAAGCTTGGGGATGCTTGATACGTCTCCAACGTATCTATAATTTTTTATTGCTCCATGCTATATTATCTACTGTTTTGGACATTATTGGGCTTTATTATCCACTTTTATTTTATTTTTGGGAATAACCTATTAACCGGAGGCCCAGCCCAGAATTGTTGTTTATTTTTGCCTATTTTAGGGTTTCGAAGAAAAGGAATATCAAACGGAGTCCAAACAGAATGAAACCTTCGGGAACGTGATTTTCTCACCGAACATGATCCAGGAGACTTGGACCCTACGTCAAGAAACAAAGGAGGATGCCACGAGGTAGGGGGCGCGCCTACCCCCCCCCCCAGGCACGCCCTCCACCCTCGTGGGCCCCTTGTTGCTCCATCGATGTACTCCTTCCTCCTATATATACCTACGTACCCCCAAATGACCAGAGACGGAGCCAAAACCCTAATTCCATTGCCTTAACTTTCTGTATCCATGAGATCCCATCTTGGGGCCTGTTCTGGCGCTCCGCCGGAGGGGGTATCCATCACGGAGGGCTTCTACATCAACACCATAGCCCCTCCGATAAAGTGTGAGTAGTTTACCTCAGACCTTCGGGTCCATAGTTATTAGCTAGATGGCTTCTTCTCTCTTTTTGGATCTGAATACAATGTTCTCCCCCTCTCTTGTGGAGATCTATTCGATGTAATCTTCTTTTTGTGGTGTGTTTGTTGAGACCGATGAATTGTGGGTTTATGATCAAGTTTATCTATGAACAATATTTGAATCTTCTGTGAATTCTTTTATGTATGATTGGTTGTCTTTGCAAGTATCTTCGAATTATCAGTTTGGTTTGGCCTACTAGATTGATCTTTCTTGCAATGGGAGAAGTGCTTAGCTTTGGGTTCAATCTTGCGGTGTCATTTCCCAGTGACAGTAGGGGCAGCAAGGCACGTATTGTATTGTTGCCATCGAGGATAACAAGATGGGGTTTTTATCATATTGCATGAATTTATCCCTCTACATCATGTCATCTTGCTTAAGGCGTTACTCTGTTTTCATGAACTTAATACTCTAGATGCATGATGGATAGCAGTCGATGAGTGGAGTAATAGTAGTAGATGTAGGCAGGAGTCGGTCTACTTGTCTCGGACGTGATGCCTATATACATGATCATACCTAGATATTCTCATAACTATGCTCAATTCTGTCAATTGCTCAAGAGTAATTCGTTCACCCACTGTAAAATACTTTTGCTCTTGAGAGAAGCCACTAGTGAAACCTATGGCCCCGGGTCTATCTTCATCATATTAATCTTCCAATACTTAGTTATTTCCTTTGCTTTTTTACTTTGCTTTTATTTTACTTTGCATCTTTATCACAAAAATACCAAAAATATTATCTTATCATATCTATCAGATCTCACTCTCATAAGTGACCGTGAAGGGATTGCCAACCCCTTATCGCGTTGGTTGCAAGGAGTTATTTGCTTTGCGCAGGTACGAGGGACTCGCATGTAGCCTCCTACTGGATTGATACCTTGGTTCTCAAAAACTGAGGGAAATACTTACGCTACTTTGCTGCATCATCCTTTCCTCTTCAAGGAAATCCAACGCAGTGCTCAAGTAGTAGCAATGCACAACCCCGATGACAAGCCAAGCAATTGTTTCATACTTTTGATGTTTCAAACTTTTTCAATCTTCATGCAATACATGAGCGTGAGCCGTGGACATAGCACTATAGGTGGAATAGAATGGTGGTTGTGGAGAAGACAAAAAGGAGAAGATAGTCTCACATCAACTAGGCATATCAACGGGCTATGGAGATGCCCATCAATAGATATCAATGTGAGTAAGTAGGGATTGCCATGCAACGGATGCACTAGAGCTATAAGTGTATGAAAGATCAACAAAAGAACTAAGTGGGTGTGCATCCAACTTGCTTGCTCATGAAGACCTAGGGCAATTTTGAGGAATCCCATCATTGGAATTTACAAGCCAAGTTCTATAATGTAAAATTCCCACTAGTATATGAAAGTGACAACATAGGAGACTCTATCATGAAGATCATGGTGCTACTTTGAAGCACAAGTGTGGTAAAAAGATAGTAGCATTGCCCCTTCTCTATTTTTCTCTCATTTTTTTGGGCCTTCTCTTTTTTTCATGGCCTTTCTTTTTTTATTTTTTTCGTCCGAAGTCTCATCCCGACTTGTGGGGGAATCATAGTCTCCATCATCCTTTTCGCACTTGGGACAATGCTCTAATAATGATGATCATCACACTTTTATTTACTTACAACTCAAGAATTACAACTCGATACTTAGAACAAAATATGACTCTATATGAATGCCTCCGGCGGTGTACCAGGATGTGCAAAGACTCATGAGTGACATGTATGAAAGAATTATGAACGGTGGCTTTGCCACAAATACGATGTCAACTACATGATCATGCAAAGCAATATTACAATGATGGAGCGTGTCATAATAAACAGAACGGTGAAAAGTTGCATGGCAATATATCTCGGAATGACTATGGAAATGCCATATTAGGTAGGTATGGTGGCTGTTTTGAGGAAGGTATATGGTGGGTTTATGGTACCGGCGAAAGTTGTGCGGTACTAGAGAGGCTAGCAATGGTGGAAGGGTGAGAGTGCGTATAATCCATGGACTCAACATTAGTCATAAAGAACTCACATACTTATTGCAAAAATCTATTAGTTATTGAAACAAAGTACTACGCGCATGCTCCTAGGGGGATAGATTGGTAGGAAAAGACCATCGCTCGTCCCCGACCGCCACTCATAAGGAAGATAATAAATAAATAAATCATGCTCCGACTTCATCACATAACGGTTCACCATACATGCATGCTATGGGAATCACAAAATTTAACACAAGTATTTCTCAAATTCACAATACTCACTAGCATGACTCTAATATTACCATCCTCATATCTCAGAACAATCATCAAGTATCAAACTTCTCATAGTATTCAATGCACTTTATATGAAAGTTTTTATTATATCCCTCTTGGATGCCCATCATATTAGGACTAAATTCATAACAAAAGCAAACTACCATGCTTTTTATAGACTCTCAAAATGATATTAGTGAATCATGAGAGTTCATCTATTTCTTCAAAATAAAATCACCGTCATGCTCTAAAAGGATATAAGTGAAGTACTAGAGCAAATGACAAACTACTCTGAAAGATATAAGTGAAGATCAATGAGTAGTCGAATAATTATGCAACTATGTGAAGACTCTCTAACATTTAAGAATTTAAGATCTTGGTATTTTATTCAAACAGCAAGCAAAGCAAAATAAAATAAAATCACGCTCCAAGCAAAACACATATCATGTGGTGAATAAAAATATTGCTCCAAGTAAAGTTACCGATGAACGAAGACGAAAGAGGGGATGCCTTCCGGGGCATCCCCAAGCTTAGGCTCTGGGTTGTCCTTGAATATTACCTTGGGGTACCTTGGGCATCCCCAATCTTAGGCTCTTGCCACTCCTTATTCCATAGTCCATCGAATCTTTACCCAAAACTTGAAAACTTCACAACACAAAACTTAACAGAAAACTCGTAAGCTCCGTTAGTATAAGAAAATAAATCACCACTTAGGTAATGTTGTGAACTCATTCTAAATTCATATTGGTGTAATATCTACTGTATTCCAACTTCTCTATGTTCATACCCTCCGATACTACTCATAGATTCATCAAAATAAGCAAACAACACATAGAAAACAGAATCTGTCAAAAACAGAACAGTCTGTAGTAATCTGTAGGTTTCGAATACTTCTGTAACTCTAAAACTCCAGATAAATTAGGAAGTCCTAGTAATATTAATCTACTTCAAGTGGAATTGGTATTTTATCGCTCTCTGGTAAAAAATGAAAATTATTCTCGTGAGTGCATACTTTCTGTTTTTTACAGCAAGATCAAATAACAATCACCCAAGAAGATCCTAAAGGCTTTACTTGGCACAAACACTAATTAAAACATAAAAACACAATCATAACAGAGGATAGATGATTAATTTATTAATAAACAGGAACAAAAAGCAAGGAGCTAAAATAAAATTGGGTTGCCTCCCACAAGCGCTATCGTTTAACGCCCCTAGCTAGGCATGATGATTTCAATGATGCTCACATAAAAGATAAGAATTGAAACATAAAGAGAGCATAATGAAGAATATGACTAGCACATTTAAGTCTAACCCACTTCCTATGCATAGGGATTTTGTGAGCAAACAACTTGTGGGAACAAGAATCAACTTGCATAGGAAGGCAAAACAAGTATAACTTCAAAACTTTAAGCACATAGAGAGGAAACTAGATATTATTGCAATTCCTACAAGCATATATTCCTCCCTCATAATAATTTTAAGTATCATCATGAATGAATTCAACAATATAACCAGCACCTAAAGCATTCTTTTCATGATCTACAAGTATAGGAAATTTACTACTCTCTACATAAGCAAAATTCTTCTCAATTGGAATATTGGGCGTATCATAAGAGACTCGAATACTATAAATTGTTTCCACATTAAAAGAGTAATGTGCAGAAAAAGGGTAATCATAATCATGACAAGTTTTATAAATATAATCATCACTACTTTTTATAGCATATGTATCATCACAATAATTATCATAAGTAGCAACTTTGTTCTCATCATAATCGATTGAAACCTCTTCCAAGATAGTGGAATCATCACTAAATAAAGTCATGACCTCTTCAAATCCACTTTCATAATTATCATAATAAGATTCAACATCCTCCAAAATAGTGGGATCATTACTTCCTAAAGTTGACACTCTTCCAAACCCACTTTCATCAATATAATCATCATAAGTAGGAGGCATGCTATTATCATTATAAATTTGCATATCAAAACTTGGGAGACTAAAAATATCATCTTCATTAAACGTAGCATCCCCAAGCTTGGGACAAACATTAATTGCAGCAAATATATTCTCAAAAACATCATCTTCATCAAACATAGCATCCCCAAGCTTGGGCCTTTTCATATCATAAGCATAATCACTCTCATCATTAATAGTATGGATAGCACCAATAGTATAGCAATTATCATCATCACAATGAGAAATAGGAGCAACATCATTTGGGAGAGATACCTTTCTACCTTTACTTCTCCTTCTTTTATTTTTATTCTTCACATCATGTGTGGGTTCAATCCTCTTTTTGGAGCTCATTATTAATGAGATTGGTTGAATAGAAGGCTCCTCCTCATTACCTGATTCATCATAAGAAATAATAGGAGAATATTGGGAAGTCTCTTCCCTTTTGTTAGTATTCTCTTCATCTTATATTTCTTTTCTTTTCTTTATGTAATTGGCAATATAAAGATTTTCAATGCAATTCACCGCACAATACATATAAATTTCTTCTAGATCAATATCGAGGAATTTCTCAAGGTTATATTTTGGAATATGCTTAGTTTGACGTTTCATTTCTTCATAACCCAAAAGCAAACTAAGTTCATTATGATGTGCAAGGGAAATCAAGTCACCACAATTTTTGGACACGATTCGATCATGAAACAATTTTCATTTGATATTTAAATGACCATGTTCATTGCAAAGTTCACAAGTATGGCTAAGATATTTTAAAATTTCAGCACTAACATCTAGCCTCTCTTGCAACCATTTAGTTTCCAAATACTTATGCCTCTTGCAAAATCTATCTTCCATGTTTGGTATGTACTTGCAAACTCTATGCACTCCACAAAAATTGACATGCTTATAAGAGACATTTTCATTATGACTAGTGCAATCATCATTAGTACTATGGATATTCAAGGAGTTCATACTAACAACATTGCAATCATGCTCATCATTCAAAGATTTAGTGCCAAAAATTTTATAGACTTCTTCTTCTAGCACTTGAGCACAATTTTACTTTCCATCATTCTCACGAAAGATATTAAAAAGATGGAGCGTATGAGGCAAACTCAATTCCATTTTTTGTAGTTTTCTTTTATAAACTAAACTAGTGCTAAAACAAGAAACAAAAAGATTCGGTTGCAAGATCTAAAGATATACCTTCAAGCGCTAACCTCCCCAGCAACGGCGCCAGAAAAGAGCTTGATGTCTACTACACAACCTTCTTCTTGTAGACGTTGTTGGGCCTCCAAGTGCAGAGGTTTGTAGGACAGTAGCAAATTTCCCTCAAGTGGATGACCTAAGGTTTATCAATCCGTGGGAGGCGTAGGATGAAGATGGTCTCTCTCAAACAACCCTCCAACCAAATAAAAAAGAGTCTCTTGTGTCCCCAACACACCCAATACAATGGTAAGTTGTATAGGTGCACTAGTTTGGCGAATAGATGGTGATACAAGTGCAATATGGATAGTAGATATAGGTTTTTGTAATCTGAAAATATAAAAACAGCAAGGTGACTAATGATAAAAGTGAGCACAAATGGCATTGCAATGCGTTGAAACAAGGCCTAGGGTTCATACTTTCACTAGTGCAAGTTCCCTCAACAATAATAACATAATTGGATCATATAACTATCCCTCAGCATGCAACAAAAAGTCACTCCAAAGTCACTAATAGCGGAGAACAAACGAAGAGATTATGGTAGGGTACGAAACCACCTCAAAGTTATCCTTTCTGATCGATCTATTCAAGAGTCCGTAGTAGAATAACATGAAGCTATTATTCCTATTCAATCTATCATAGAGTTTGTACTAGAATAACACCTTAAGACACAAATCAACCAAAACCCTAATGTCAGCTATATACTCCAATGTCACCTCAAGTATCCGTGGGTATGATTATACGATATGCATCACACAATCTCAGATTCATCTATTCAACCAAAACAAAGAACTTCAAAGAGTGCCCCAAAGTTTCTACCGGAGAGTCAAGACGAAAATGTGTGCCGACCCCTATGCATAAGTTCACGGGGTCACGGAACTAGCAAGTTGATCACCAAAACATACATCAAGTGGATCACGTGATATCCCATTGTCACCACAGATAAGCACATGCAAGACATACATCAAGTGTTCTCAAATCCTTAAAGACTCAATCCGATAAGACAACTTCAAAGGGAAAACTCAATTCATCACAAGAGAGTAGAGGGGGAGAAACATCATAAGATCCAAATATAATAGCAAAGCTCACGATACATCAAGATCGTGCCGACTCAAGAACATGAGAGAGAGAGAGATCAAACACATAGCTACTGGTACATACCCTCAGCCCCGAGGGAGAACTACTCTCTCCTCATCATGGAGAGCACCGGGATGATGAAGATGGCCACCGAAGAGGGATTCCCCCCCCCCCTCCGGCAGGGTGATAGAACGGGTCTAGATTGGTTTTCGGTGGCTACAGAGGCTTCTAGCGGCGGAACTCCCGATCTATTCTGCTCCTCGATGTTTGGGGTATATGGATATATATATATAGGAGGAAGTACGTCGGTGGAGCAACGAGGGGCCCACGAGGGTGGAGGGCGCGCCTAGGGGGTGGGCGCGCCCCCTGCCTCGTGGCTGCCTTGTTGATTGCCTGACGTATACTCCAACTCTCCTGGATTGCTTCCGTTCCAAAAATAAGTTTCGTGAAGTTTCAGGTCAATTGGACTCCATTTGATTTTCCTTTTCTGTGATACTCTAAAACAAGGAAACAACATAAACTGGCACTGGGCTCTAGGTTAATAGGTTAGTCCCAAAAGTCATATAAAATAGCATATAAATGCATATAAAACATCCAAGGTTGATAATATAATAGCATGGAACAATAAAAAATTATAGATACATTGGAGACGTATCAGTACCACAGAAAAATCCCACTCCAGCAAAAAGTACAGCAAGTCCACTGGCCGAAGACCTATCCCAACTGCAGAGACGGCCAATTCCTGCGTATTGGAACCCCATTCTAGTTATTCCTAGTTTAAAAGATAATGCTTTCAATGTTGTTAGGGACTACGTGCATATATTCCCATCATGGGAAGATTATAGTGAAGACAAACACAATTTTCACATCTTCCTGTCCCACTTACGTGTAAGTGCTATTATTCATGGTGATTATTTTCTTGTTTTCTGCTGATTGAACACATCAATGATTTACATTACATTGTTGTAAGTAGGTGAGGGTCAATCTGGATAGTCATGACGAGCAAAGCTTGCTTGCGCTTTTCAAGGAAGCATTGCAGCAGTATTGGTGTTACCTGAGAAAATCACACTCTGATGGCAAGTCTATAAACGAATTTCTGGTGAAGTCTCCTGTGCTAAATTTAGAAGACATTGAATGGAAAACCCTGTTATGCACTGGTCTCGTTCCAAGGATGAGGTACTGTCTATGATATCGCATGACAATTTGAACTTCTACTATTCCACATGTGCCTTACGGATCTTTTTTGCAGGAAATCTGCTCGAAAAAATTCCCGTTTGAAAAGAACGACAGGATATCAAAAATATGCTGCCCGCTGCTTTGCTATTGTTAGTACATGTTGTCCTATATCACTGTACTTGCATACATACCTGGTTCATTATGTGACAGCAGTATGCATGATAGCTTGCTTATCAATTGTTCGCTCCAAATTATCTGATCTGTATGAATGGTTACATTAGTGTAGAATATATCCAATGCCAATGAAATTTTTTAGCTCTGCATTGTTCTTGTAAGTACCTGTTGACCTTTATCAGTGTACTTATATTGACAGGTAGTTGTTCATGTACTGTAACACCCACAATGCGGCTATATCTCCCACGTGTCGGGGCACGACTTAGAGGCATAGCCGCATGGTAGGCATGTCACAAGAGGGGTAATCTTTACACATCCTATGTAATGAATAAGAAAGGGGTAAAGAGTCATCTTACAATCGCCACTTCACACAATACATAAATAATCCAAACATCATCCAAGGTACAAACAAAGGTCCGACTACGGAACCAAAATAAAGAAAGACCACCCCAAATGCTAGATCCCCGATCGTCCCAACTGGGCTCCACTACTGATCATCAGGAAAGGAAACATAATAGCGACCCAAGTCTTCATCGAATTCCCACTTGAGTTCGGTAGCGTCCCCTGCACTGGCATCATCGGCACCTGCAACTATTTGGAAGTATCCGTGAGTCACGAGGACTCAGCAATCTCACACCCATGCAATCAAGACTATTTAAGCTAATGGGTAGGAGAAGGTAGTAAGGTGGAGCTGCAGCAGGCACTAGCATATATGGTGGCTAACATACGCAAAAGAGAGCGAGAAGAGAAGCAACGCACGGTCGAGAAGCTATAAGTGATCAAGAAGTGATCCTAAAACTACTTATGTTCAAGCATAACACAAGACAGTGTTCTCTTCCCGGACTCCGCCGAAAAGAGACCATCACGGGAACACACGCGGTTGATTCATTTTAATTAAGTTAAGTGTCAAGTTCTCTACAACCGGATATTAACAAATTCCCATCTACCCATAACCGCGGGCACGGCTTTTGAAAGTTCAAAACCCTGCAGGGGTGTCCCAACTTAGCCCATCACAAGCTCTCATGATCAACGGAGGATATTCCTTCTCCCGGGAAGACCCGATCAGTCTCGGAATCCCGGTTACAAGACATTTCAACAATGGTAAAACAAGACCAGCAAAGCCTCCCGATGTGCCCACAAATCCTGATAGGAGTCGCATGTATCTCGTTCCCAGGGCACACAGGATGGGCCAGACATCGGGTTGGCACAGACTCTGGTTGCCCAGGGGGCGCCGGACATCGCCCAGTTTGGACCAATACTCAGAGGAGCACTGGCCCGGGGGTTTAAAATAAAGATGACCCTTGAGTCCGCGGAACCCAAGGGAAAAGTCTTAGGTGGCAAATGGTAAAACCAAGGTTGGGCCTTGCTGGAGGAGTTTTATTCAAAGCGAACTGTCAAGGGGTTCCCATAACACCCAACCGCGTAAGGAACGCAAAATCAAGGAACGTAACACCGGTATGATGGAAACTAGGGCGGCAAGAGTGGAACAAAACACCAGGCATAAGGCCGAACCTTCCACCCTTTACCAAGTACATAGATGCATTAAAGTAAAGAAGAGATAATAATGATATCCCAACAATATCCATGTTCCAACATGGAACAAACTTCATCTTTACCTGCAACTAGCAACGCTATAAGAGGGGCTGAGCAAAGCGGTAACATAGCCAAACAACGGTTTTCTAGGAAAGGTGGGTTAGAGGCTTGACATGGCAATATGGGAGGCATGATATAGCAAGTGGTAGGTAGGGCGACATAGAAATAGAGCGAGCAACTAGCAAGCAAAGATAGAAGTGATTTCGAGGGTATGGTCATCTTGCCTGCAAAGTTCTCAGAGTTGTCGAAAGCTTGATCCTCGTTAGCATACTCAACAGGTTCCTCGTTCACGTACTAGTCTCCCGGCTCTACCCAAAGCAATAACACAAGCAAAGGACCAATAATCAATCACGGTGCAATGCACAAGCAACATAATGCAAAACATGGCATGATATGCGAGATGTGATATGCAATGCATATGCGTGCTCCGGAAGGAAAAGAATGATCAAGGCATCAACTTGGCAAACCAAGTATGCCGCTGGAAAGATGAGATGATTTTGGGTGAAATCGATATAAAGATCACCGGAAACGGATGCACGGTCTGCAAAAGGCAAGCAAAACAAGAATGGCACAATTCTGCGATTAACAGCACGATGCCATCCAGAATGCAACAAGAAACTAAGCTACTGCACTCCACCATAACAACAAAGCATATGGCAGTAATGTACACAAGATGCTTGACAAAACATGAACACTGACCTATGGCTAAAACATACAAGAGCAGGTTCAAACAAGCATGGCAAAAGTGCAAAAGATATCAGCTTCACAGACTTAGTGAAAATACTAACATGTCAGGAACAACATCAGGAAGCAATGTTTAGAGCTAGCAAACAACATGCTACAGGAACATAACATAGAAAACCAAGGCATGGCATGATTCTATTAAATGCATAGATCAAAAGTCCCTTACTAAACATGATCCAAAAAGGCACAGAAGATATGATGGCACCCATGTAAATATAGCAAGTTTTATTAACAGTTTCAGATTAGCAGAAAAACAAAGCATGGCATAAACAGAATTATGAAGGCATCTTTGCGAGATCAAACCAGTCATTGCAAAGCGTTGCATGACAAAACAAGCATACCAACAGCAAGATGACATGTTCATGAAGCTAACCATGGCAAGAGCAAGTACATAGCATGCATGGATCAATAGCAACAACCATGGCAAAATTGATTAACATGTAAACAATCTGCCAGGAACATTTTATAGCAAAAGTAGAGCAAGAACAAGACATGCTAGGGCACTCCATAATTGCAAACAGGGGCATGGATGGATAGAGCATAACCACATGTTCAAAACACCCTTAATGAAGTAACTCAAAACAAGCATGGATTTCACTGTAGCATCAAGTTTACATGGCATAAAAATAACAGCAGGCATAAGACTTAGCAAAATCCCAGGTCCCTGAAAACAGCAACATCACGAAGGCTACTTTGCATGCTTGTGCTAGTCACCACATAGTTCACAAAATATAAGACAAACACCCATGTAAAGATGGCATGTTGCAGTTCAAAATACCTGTAGAGCTCATGATCATATGAAACACACATCAAATGTGACAAAAAATGACAAAACATCATAATCTGATAAGTAACAGAAGTAAACATTTTATAGCACTCTTGCATCAATGATTAGGGCATCAAGATGAACTCAAACAAGCATGCCACAATGGAATGAAATAAAGAGCATCTCACAAAGAACATTTTGATATATCATATGCATGGAACGGAGCTACGGTCATGGAGATATGAGGCAATGAACAGGGGCATAAAATGTTGCAGAAAAAAGGACTTAGAGGAAAATTATACCCTCCGGATCTAGGGTTTGATGTGGCACGCGAACCGAGGCGACGACGCGAGCTCACTGGAGGACTTGCCGGAGAGGGAGGGAACGGCGCCGGAGTTGGGGGGGATCGCCGGATCCGGGCGTGAGGTCTACGGATCCTGTCGGAGGAGGCCGGAGCGAGGGCGGCGACTGGAGTTCGCGGGTGCGGGGCGGCGGCGGGCGCCGGTGAGGTCGGCGACGGCCGGCGTCGAGGAGGCGCGGCGCTGGTGAGGTCGGCGGCGCCTGGCGTCGAGGAGGCGCGGCACCTGGGCGGCGTAGACGGAGCAAGGCGGCGGGGCGCACGCTCGGGCGGCGGCGGTTGCTTGCAGGCCGGGAGGACCGGCCTCGGGCTGGCGGGCCCGTGCGGCGGTGGGCGGTGGCGCGGTGACGTCGCTGCGCGGGGTTGGACAAGGGGGCGACGGCTTGACGTGTCCGGCGCGCGGGGAAAGGGGGAGACTAGGGTTTCGCCCAAAATTTCGGAGGAGAAGCTCTTTTTATATGTAGAGGGAGTTTGGAGTGTCCAAATGGGGTGTAGTTTTCGCCCACACGATCGTGATCCAACGACAGAGGACATGGAAGAGGTTTAGATGGGTTATTGGGCCGTTTTGGAGGGGTGTTGGGTTGCAACACACAAGAGGCCTTCGCGGTTACCCGGTTAACCGTTGGAGCACCAAACGGATTCCAAATGGAACGAAATTTGACAGGCGGTCTACGGTAGAGCACCAAGGCCACTTGGCAAATCTCGGTCCATTCCGAGAACATTTAACACCCGCTCACGAAAAGAGACAAGAGGGGTGCGCCGGTGCACGTGGGAGTGTCGGATTGCAAAACGGATAACAGGGAAATGGTCGGATGCATGAGACAAACACGAATGCAAATGTGATGCACATGATGACATGATATGAAATGCATGACATGAGGAAAATGCAAAATGAAGACAAAACCCAACCATGAAGGGAATCTCATAACTTAAAACCGAAAATGGCAAGAGTCGGAGTTACAAATGTGGAAAGTTACATCCGGGGTGTGACATGTACCATCACTCTGTAGCTTATTTTCCTTTGCCCTCCATTTTCTACACATAAGATCTATATTTACTCTTATCATAAGGTTGGATAACACCGATCGTACTGAAGAAGTTTAGCTCTGTATTGCTCTTGGTTGTACCTTTTGCGTGTATCGATGTACTTACATTTATAGCTACTTGGTTATGTAGCATCACTCTTCATCTTATCTTAAATATTCTCCATTTTTTCTTATATTGTCACATCTATATTTACTCTTAACAAAATTTAGAATAAAGGCAATGCTTATGAAGAAGATTCTATGGTAAACTTCTTGAATCCCCCCCCATCAGGATGGACAAGGGCTTTATAGAGCCTGCCTTCACTAATAATGTAAGTTTGTCCTTCTCAAGCCTTCAAACTTTGTTGTGTATATTTGGTTAGGCATGACTGCAACAGCTGTTTATTTTTGGTGTTTGCATTAAATTGCATGTTGAACGTTTATTGTGTAGTTCATAAACAAAAGTTTGTCCTTCTCAATTTAAGTTTTCAGTTGTACAACCAAGTTCCTTCTTCATACCATGTAAATTAAACTATACAGAGCAAGTGATCTTATTTTGCACTGCATGTATGCTTCTGTTCTTGATCTGTAATCCAGTGGTGTGGTGAACCTACCCACTACAGCACAATGTCATATTCTGCAATGTCTTAACTATGAACAATGTCATATCATTCTACTATTATTTAAACTCTCTCTTTATTTGCCAATCTGAAATGGGATAAATTGACAGCACACTAACCATTGATACTTATGAGTTCTTGATCTGTAATCGAGTGGTGTCGTGAAGCTGCCAACTCCTTCACAATGTCATTTCCTGACATGTCTTGACATGTACAATACCATATTGTGTTAATGCAATTTTAAACTGTGTCACTTTATTGGTCGGTAAGAAATGTGATGAATTGTCAGCACTGATACTTTTATGTGCAAAACCTATCATCTGTCTGCTTGTTTATCTTTCAGAGTGAGGAGGATATAAGTGTTAAACAAGTGCAGTCTCATTAGCTTGCTTAGCTGCTTGCGCTGCAGCTCCCCAGCAGGGCTAACCTTTCTTGAACTCTATTGAAGTGTTGTCGGTTTTGTATATTATTTTGTCGGCATGTTTAGTTGCACTGGTGAAGATCTTTGATGCCCCGTGTATGTAATTTGTTGTCTGCTTGTGCTTTATTATCATAGTGGCGAACTTTGATGCCCAGTGGATGTAATATGCCGTAATTTCTTTATTGTATAGTCTAGGTTTTTTCTTATTCACGATGCTGCAGTTATTTTACTGTATATATATCATGTCTTCGCAGTAAACCGGCCAAACCGTAAAATTACGGTACATAATCAGGCCGTCATGCAATTACGATGTATGATCCGCATCATGGGCCCCGTCATCTTGGTCCGTTAGGAGGTCTAAATGTAAACTGGCCCACTAGTAGATTCAGGCCTTTAATAGGCCGAGTAAACCACTGGCCCTCTTTTCGCAAGAAAACTCAATGGGCTTTTAGGAGGCTGAGAAGTAGGTTGGGTCTGAAACGTGCCGAACAGCTCACGGGTCGGTAGTAGCCTGAAATGGACCCCGGCCCATGATTGTGCCAATCAAATCACAGGCTTTTAATTGGCCAAAATTGTCTCGGTCCTTGTTTGGCCCAATCAGATTATCGGCTGCGAGCAGGACGGATGCAAACCGGGCCGTAGTTAGGCCCAACTATATGACGGGCTTTTAATAGGCCGTAATTAATATAGGGCCGAAATGTTAAACGGGCCCTTAACAGGCTGAAACTAATATCGGCCGAATTACTAAATGGGCCTTTAGCAAGTGGGCCCAAAAGCATAGCGTCTAGTTGACGGGCCGAATCTGATATGGGCCATAATTTAGCCCAAAGCCTCTTAAAGGGCCGGACCTGATCTGGGCCGTAATTTGGCTCAGAACGTGGTAGGCTTTTAACGGGCCAGATCTCATACGGGTCATTGTTAGGCCCGGAACGTGGCAGGCCATTAATGGACCGGATCAAATATGTGCTGGCATTTGGCCCAAAACATGGTAGACAGTTAATGGGTCAGCCTACTAGGGTCCTCAAAATCTTGTGGGCCTACAGCAGGGCTGGCCCATTAATGTCGGCAAAATCTCGTGGGCCTTTAGCTGGGCCAGCCCATTATGGTCCACAAAAATCTTGTGGGCCTTCACCTGGGCCGGCCCATTATGGCCCGCAAAATCTTGTGGGCCTTTACACTACTGGGAAAAGGCATGCTAGTGGCGCACCAGTTTTGCCTACTAATGGCGCACTACTGGTGCGCCACTAGCATCACGCCATTAGAATTAAATTCTAATGGCGCACCACTGGTGCGCCATTAGTATACCAGATACTAATGGCGCACCTGTAGTGCACCATTAGTATACCTAGAGGTGCGCCATTAGTATACCAGATACTAATGGCGCACCTGTAGTGCACCATTAGTATACCTAGAGGTGCGCCATTACTATCTGATTTAGTAATGGCGCACCACATAGAAGTGCGCCATTAGTAATAATATTTTTCAAAAAAAATTCAATTTTTTTTAAAAAAAAATTCTTAATCACAGGTCACTATGGCTTAATCTTGGGTCAATATGCTTAATCTCGGGTCAAATCGCACTCCGTGGTCAAACTTCCCGAAAGGTCACCCATCCTCACACTACTCCAGCCCAAGCACGCTTAACTTCAGAGTTCTATCCAACCCCGCTTAACTTCAGAGTTCTATCCAACCGCAGCACCAGCTCACTTCGCAGGCACTTATTGATATATCTAGCATATCAATCCTATTAAACCTTGTTGATGTTTAGGACTTTGTTCATGTTCATGAGTGTGATGAAATTTTGAAAAAATATTTCAAACTTCCGTTCATATTACGTATCATATTTTGAAAAAAAAATCCCGAAAAAAATCGAAACTAATTTTTTTCTGTTACTAGTGGCGCACCTAGCATACGGTGCGCCACTAGTAAGTTTGAAATTTTTTGACTTTTTTTTGCCTCCGGATCTTAAAAGCCCCATAACTTTTTTCTGTTAGGTTTTTGAGGATTTTGAAAATCTTTAACGGGGTTCCCCTAGTTAAATTCGGATGTAACTTTTCGAGTAGATGATTTTTCATATATAAAACTTTTTAATCCGAGTTCGTATGCAAAAGTTATGCCCATTTTACAAATTCCAGAGAGATTTTGCAAATAAAGTCGAAATTCATATTTGTAAATTTTCCCAACAAGTAGACCACATATCACATGGGAAACTTATTTTCTTTTATTTTTTTGACATTTCCATCATTTTCTTTTTTTAACTAAAAAGGCAGTCCAGGGGGGTGCATTCGGTGGAATTTTTGGTCAAAGCTAGTAATGGTGCACCGTGGGTGTGGTGCGCCATTACTAAAAAACAAAACAAATTCTGAATTTTTTTTGAAAAAAACTTAGTAATGGCGCACCGTGGACGTGGTGCGCCATTACTAGTTTAACTAGTTATGGCGCACTATCCACTGGTGCGCCATTACTAGTTTTGAAAAAAAATGAAAAAAAAATTTGTTACTAATGGCGCACCGTGGATGTGGTGCGCCATTAGTATTTGGACACTAATGGCGCACCACATGTCTGGTGCGCCATTAGTGGCCATATCATCTATAGCCCTTTTCCTAGTAGTGTTAGCTGGGCCAGCCCATTATGGTCCACGAAATCTCATGGGCCTTTACCTGGGCCAGCCCATTATGGTCCACAAAATCTTGTGAGCCTTTAGTTGGGCCGGCCCATTTAAACTTTATGGGCCACTTTGGGGCTGGTCCATGTGTCAACATATCATAGGCGCATCTCGCCCATTGGATGAGTGACACCTGTGCCAACGCGGAGCTGAAACGTGTTTCCGTCAGCCAATCAAAATTTTACACGTGGAAAATCCCCATTGGTCCGGGCTGTTAACGAGTTATCGGATCAAAAACCGGACCCGATAGCTTAACGGTGTTCCGTTACGGTGGATGCCACGTGTCGGCCACCCTAATTTCTTTTTCTAGAGAAAATTCCTTGTTCTATTAAAGGAATAACCCTATCTGCCCTAGGTTGTGAAGCAACCTATATTTCTGCCCATCCATAAATCCCCAAATAATTCTTATACATTTTTTGGGTCATATCTTCCTCAAATATGGTGAAATATTTCATTGGCCATAGTTCTCATCATGCTCAATAAATTCATTTCCTATTCTGTCCTAAATGGCACATTGTGAAGCAAGTGCTATTTATATTTGCCCAATTGACCCCAAACTCTTTGGACATCTTTTCCTGTACAACTAATTGACCTGTGCCAAAATTAAACTTTATTTGCCTAGCCAAACTTCCTTAGTGATTTTTCAAAGTTCCTGTCTCAGGGAAGCCTTTATGAAGGAAGTGCTAGCTAGGGTTATCCAAATGGGTTGAAATTTTGCACACTACTTCATGTGCTCATATTATCCCACTCCTCCAAATTTCAGTTCCATACCTTGATCTATGTGAGCATAGGACCAAATCTTTTCTTCTGTTAATATTTTCAGGTTGTGAAGCAAGTATAATGTTTATTGCTTCAAAAATCCTGATAAATTACCAGATGGTTCTCCTACCCAAATGACTTCTCTACACCAAATTTGGCACTCCGGCAAAAAATGGGCCCTTGGGGGCGCGACTGGGCCGATTTTTCGGCGCCGGCGGCCGAAAAGTCGCCTGGGGGCCTTGTTGGGGGCGCGGTTGGAGATGCTCTTACTATGATCAAATCATTAGGCCTTACCAAATTTCAGCTCAACTTGCCTCTTCATGTGAGTGCATCATCCAAATCCCTAATTCTGGCCATTATAGTGGTTTCTACAGCAACCCTCATCTAAACTCCTCCTCTTAGTCTGATTTTTGGTTATCAACATCACCTTAGTGTGTGATCATCACTGGACAAACTATTTACCACGTTACCAAGCTGGATTAACCACAACAAGATACAAGCACCTTCCTGTTGATTTACTTTGGAGCTTAGTGCAAATCTCTTCTTTACCCCTGAACCGATTTATTTCTTCACTTAGACTAAGGGCACCAAGGTCCATCTACTGCACATGGTTGGCCTGGCCAGAACGCATTGTTTGCACCAGTGCCCATGGTGATCACGCTGGTGTCACACATAGTGCAAGCTCTAGCTCGGTTCGGCCACTGTGCTCGTCTCCTCCCTCCTCGTCTCGACCTCAAACGTTGTCCAGGAGCTCGCCCGTGCTCGACTGCATCTCCCTGCATCGCTGCTTCATCATCGTTCGCCATCAATGCGCCACTAGCTAGAGCCACGCCCGTGCCGCGTCTAGCCTCTGCCCGCCATTAAAGCTTGGTCGGGAGCTCGCCTGGGAGCTCTAGAGCCCTCCTCCGTGCCTATATAAGGATCCCGAGTCCCTCCGCACCTCAACCATCTCTCCCTCGCCTCATTTGCCCTCTGGAGTCGCCTCATCTCGCCGTTGTTCGCCATCATCCTCCATGGCCGCCTCGGCCTCGGCATGATTCCGGCCAACCCGAGCCTCCTCTCCTCCTCCCACCACGTCCATCGAGCCCTCCTCACTCCACTTAGCCGCCTCACCCACTTGCCCCCTCGCCGGAGTGCCTGCTTCGTCAGAGAGCACCACCGTCTGCCCGTCCCGGTCCTCCTCCTGGCGCCACCTCTTCCCTCCACCCCTCTCCTCCCCGGCGGTCGTGCTCCCTCTGAACGGGACCCCCTCGCTACCCCGGTCCCACCGGTGCCCTCGGCTCGGCCAGAGATGGCCGGAGCTAGCCGGCCCCCCTCGCCGCTTTCTCCCATGCTCCTCCTTTGTCCTGCATGGGAGCACAGGAGCGAGAGGAAGGAGTCGAACTCCCGTGCCCCCTCCCCCTGTGCCTGGGCCCCGCCTGGAAGTGGCTCCAGCCACGGGTCCACATGGATAAGTGGAGACGGGTTTCTCCCGGGTATGCTTTCCTATTTCAAAAACGTATTTTCAATCTACTTCGGTTCAGAATACGCTTTCTGTTTCAAAAAACGTATTACCCCTTATGTGCTTTCATTTTTTCCTCCCAGGTACCCGTTGGTGATGAAAATATTCACAGATTGGTCCTTGATCTTCAACTCCTCACAACTTTTCAACTGTAACTCCGATCGAGGTGAAACTAGCGCTCACTTCCTTGTCTCGTCGAGCTCTATCTTTTGGTAACATTTTCACTAGGTGGTCTCACACTGAAAATGACCATTATGCCCTTGCCTCTAACCATCCCTCTCTGAGAGAGAACCATCTGGCGTTTCGTTCCGCGGCTTCACCGCACTTCTTCCCGGAGTCTCCGTTACCCCCAGGCAAGCCACAACCACCATTTGCACGATAGCCATGCAGTAGCATTGGTTTCCAACTTGAATATTTAATAACTGGATGATTGTTTTGCTACTGCTGTTGTTATGTCGGTTATGTTTATGGATCGATGATTACCGTCATGCTATGCTTGCACCTTGTTATCATTAACTACTTGTTAGTATTACTTTCATATTGCTATGCTTGATAGTAGTACATGTTGGGTTGGTCATGTTCTTCGGTGCATGACTAATGTCGGTTACCGAGTACTGTTAATATGCATTGTTCCTTTGCTGCTAGTTGATTAAGTGTTTACTCGGTAATGTTATTAATGTGTTCTTGCATGGTATTTATTGTTGATGCTAGTGGTCATGTTATGCTATGAGTAGTGTTGTACTTGTAATATTCATGCTCGTCATTATGCCATGCTCAGTTGGAGATGATTCATTGTTGATATGGTGGATAGTTATGTTGCACCCGTGCTTGTGTTGATATCATGCTCATGCATTGTAATTGCATAATGTTATTTTATCATGGCTCAACATATTGCATTCAAGTTTAACCAGATTAAATTGAACTTGAACAACTGTTGGCTGAGTCATGGTGCCACCATATCGAACTAACCAGTGCAACCACGCTTACCTTTATGGGAAGGTCCTAACTGGGTCTATTGTCGTGCCTCTCGCCGGTGCCTCCAATGAGGGAAGGTTATGGGAGCGCGCTACCCTGATCAGGGAGGCGGACATAAGCCTTGTGTGCCCGTTGTTGTAATGGATTCGGGTCCCCGTTTGGGACCGTTTATGTTTGGCCACGACGGTGGCCGTTGGTGTCCTTGGTAGACACGAGGCCACCCAGGACTAGCCCAGTGGGGAGTGAGTCGGAGTGGCCGGGAGAGTGTCATGGCAGTAGATCGGTTTTGTCGGAACGCCGATGATCCGCCCGAATGGGAGTGTGAGGCCATGGGTTCCGTGGTGTGGGTACAGTGTACTAACCTCTGTAGAGTGTATATTAAATCTATCGATAGTCGTGCCCGCGGATAAGGGCCCAGTTCGTGTCCGTCACACTATGGGTCACCAGTATTAATAATAACTTCATTAATAACAACCCTGGTTCGATGATGAGATAAGTTGGTTGTGATCGCCGCAAAGATCACCGTTTGGTTACGAGGTAACCCGTTGAACCAAGAGTGGTTCCGTTCGTGATCATGAGATGATCACCGTGGTATCGAGGATACCGAGTTGTTGGATATTCGTGATGTTGTGCGAGAATCATGGGTAAAGATCAAGCTCCTTGTGGTCATTTAATGATTACTATGGTATTGTTTATACCAAGCTTGATTTGATCCTGAGATGATCGTGTGATGTCTGAGGTTGGTAAGTGATGCATATGATGGTTACCCGAGCAGAATAAGTGGTGCATATAGTGTCATCATGTTGCATGCTAGTATCGACAGAGTTATATGTTCATGCCATGTTCATAGTGTACTAGATGTATCATGTTCATGTTGTTCATGCCATGTTATCCTAATGATCTCATGTTAATCCATGTTAAACCTGTAATTGCCATGTTGTTGTCTGCCTTGAATGCTTCTGGTTATTGTGAGCTTGCAAGTACATTCAATGTACTGACCTGGCGTGTCATGCCAGTTTGCAGGTCATGTCGGATTCGACTGCTTGCTTGTCGTGGTTTCCGTTCGTGCGAGCTAGGATAAGCCTTCCAGCCAGTGTCCCTGCGGAGTGGAGTTCACCACCGCTTTCGTTGTTCCGCTGCTAGAAGTTTTTCCGCTGCTTCGAGTTGTTCTGCTGCTTGCATAGAGCAACTAAGGATGGCATAGTGTCGCGGTGCCGATGTTATTCCTTGTAATATCGGAGACCTTATATTCATATTCGTGTAATAATAGAAAGCTAGTTTGTTCTATGCTGAGCAGTGACGTATTCCAGAAGACTTCTCCTCGATCTCTAGGCTGGAATACGGGGCGTTACGGTTTCTCCGAGCCGGGGTGCCACAACTTCCGTGATGATAATTTTGGTAATGTCATGTAACACTTCTACGACAGCACAGGTATGACTATCTTGATTCTGTCATAAAATTGTCATGGATGTACATGCATGACAGAAAACGTGACCTACTGTGACAAACACGTATCATCACGTGATATACATATTGCTTGCCATCACTAGTTGATTCTTGATTCAGCGGAATTGTTTGATGAAGCGGCTCAGACCGACATTACGCTTACGCTTACGCGAGGCTGCTTCTACCGACATGCTTCGCACACAGGTGGCTACTTGGTGTCTGTTTCTCCAACTTTAGTTGAATCGGTTTCAATGAACGGGGTTCTTTCTGAAGATCAAAAAGCAATCACAATACTACGTTGTGGTTTTGATGCGTAGATAAGAACAGTTCTTGCTAGAAGCCTGTAGCAGCCACATAAAACTTGCAACAACAAAGTAGAGGACGTCTAACTTGTTTTTGCAGGGCATGTTGTGATGTGATATGGTCAAGACGTGATTATATAAATTGTTGTATGAGATGATCATGTTTTGTAACACTGTTATTGGCAACTGGCAGGAGCCATATGGTTGTCGCTTTATTGTATGAAATGAAATCGCCATGTAATTGCTTTACTTTATCACTAAGTGGTAGCGATAGTCGTAGAAGCAATAGTTGGCAAGATGACAACGATGCTTCGATGGAGATCGAGGTGTCAAGCCGGTGACGATGGTGATCATGACGGTGCTTTGGAGATGGAGATCAAAGGCACAAGATGATGATGGCCATATCATATCACTTATTTGATTGCATGTGATGTTTATCCTTTATGCATCTTATTTTGCTTAGTACGGCGGTAGCATCATAAGATGATATCTCACTAAATTTCAAGGTATAAGTGTTCTCCCTGAGTATGCACCGTTGCTACAGTTTGTCGTGCCGAGACACCATGTGATGATCGGGTGTGATAAGCTCTACGTTCACATACAACGGGTGCAAGCCAGTTTTGCACACGCAGAATACTCAGGTTAAACTTAACGAGCCTAGCATATGCAGATATGGCCTCGGAACACTGAGACCGAAAGGTTGAGCGTGAATCATATAGTAGATATGATCAACATAGTGATGTTCACCATTGAAAACTACTCCATCTCACGTGATGATCGGACATGGTTTAGTTGATTTGGATCACGTGATCACTTAGATGATTAGAGGGATGTCTATCTAAGTGGGAGTTCTTAAGTAATATGATTAATTGAACTTTAATTTATCATGAACTTAGTCCTGATAGTATTTGCATATCTATGTTGTATATCAATTGCTCATGTTATAACTCCCCTTTTAATTTTGACATGTTCCTAGAGAAAAATATGGGGAAAGATGTTAGTAGAAATGATGCGGACAAGCTTCGTGATGTGAGGATTATCCTCATTGCTGCACAGAAGAATTATGTCCTTGATGCACTGCTAGGTGACGGACCTTTTGCAGGCGCAGATGCAGACATTATGAACATTTGACAAGCTCGGTATGATGACTACTTGATAGTTTAGTGTGCCATACTTTATGGCTTAGAACCGGGACTTCAAAAATGTTTTGAATGCCACGGAGCATATGAGATGTTCCAAGAGCTGATTGGTATTTCAGAATCATGCCCGTGTTAAGAGGTATGAGACCTCTGACAAGTACTTTGCCTACAAGATGCAGGAGAATAGCTCAGCTAGTGAGCATGTGCTTAGAATGTCTGAGTACTACAGTCACTTGAGTCAAGTGGGAGTTAATCTTCCAGATAAGATAGTGATTGACATAGTAATCTAGTCACTATCACCAAGTTACTAGAACTTCATGATGAACTATAATATGCAAGGGATAACGGAAACGATTCCCAAGCTCTTCACAATGCTGAAATTGGCGAAGGTAGAAATCAAGAAAAAAGCATCAAGTGTTGATGGTTGACAAGACCACTAGTTTCAAGTAAAAGGGTAAGGGAAAGAAAGGGAACTTCAAGAAGAATGGCAAGCAAGTTGCCACTCCAGTGAAGAAGCCCAAAGCTAGACCTAAGCCTGAAACTGAGTGCTTCTACTGCAAAGGAATGGTCACTGGAAGCGGAACTACCCCAAATACTTGGCGGATAAGAAGGATGGCAAACTGAACAAAAGTATATTTGATATACATGTTATTGATGTGTACTTTACTAGTGTTCATAGTAACCCCAGGGTATTTGATATCGGTTCAGTTGCTAAGATTAGTAACACGAAACAGGAGTTGCAAAATGAACAGAGACTAGTTAAGGGCAAGGTGACGATGTGAGTTGGAAATGATTCCAAGGTTGATAAGATCACCATCGCACACTCCTTTTACCTTCGGGATTAGTGTTGAACCTAAAATAAATGTTATGTGGTGTTTGCGTTGAGCATGAATATGATTGGATCATGTTTATTGCAATATGGTTATTCATTTAAGTCAAAGAATAATTGTTGTTCTGTTTACATGAATAAAACCTTCTATGGTCATACACTTAATATAAATGGTTTATTGAATCTCGATTGTAGTGATAAACATATTCACAATATTGATGCCAAAAGATGCAAAGTTGATAATGATAGTGCGACATACTTGTGGCACTGCCGTTTAGGTCATATTGGTCTAAAGCGCATGAAGAAACTCCATGCGGATGGATTTTTGGAATCACTTGATTATGAATCATTTGATGCTTGCGAACCATGCCTCATGGGCAAGATGACTAAGACTCCGTTCTCCGGAACAATGGAGCAAGCCACTGACTTATTGGAAATAATACATACAGATGTATGCGGTCCGATGAGTGTTGAGGCTCGCCACGGGTATCGTTATTTTCTGACCTTCACAAATGATTTGAGCAGATATGAGTATATCTACTTAATGAAACACAAGTCTGAAACGTTTGAAAAGTTCAAAGAATTTTAGAGTGAAGTGGAGAATCATCGTAACAAGAAAATAAAGTTTCTACGATCTGATCGCGGAGACGAAATATTTGAGTTACGAATTTGGCCTTCAGTTGAAAAAATGTCGAATAGTTTCAGAACTCACGCCACCTGGAACACCACAACGTAATGGTGTGTCCGAACATCGTAACCATACTTTATTAGATATGGTGCGATCTATGATGTCTCTTACCGATTTACCACTATCGTTTTGGTGTTTATGCATTAGAGACAACTGCATTCACGTTAAATAGGGCACCGTCTAAAATCCGTTGAGATGACACCGTATGAACTGTGTTTTGGCAAGAAACCAAAGCTGCCGTTTCTTAAAGTTTGGGGTTGCGATGCTTATGTGAAAAGGTTTCAAACTGATAAGCCCGAACCCAAATCGGAGAAGTGCGTCTTCATAGGATACCCAAAAGAAACTGTTGGGTACACCTTCTTATCACAGATCCAAAGGCAAGATATTTTGTTGCTAAGAATGGATCCTTTCTAGAGAAGGAGTTTCTCTCGAAAGAAGGGAGTGGGAGGAAAGTAGAACTTGATGAGGTAATTGTACCTTCTCTTTAATTGCAAAGTAGCTCATCACTGATATCAGTTCCAGTGATGCCTATACCAATTAGTGAGGAAGTTAATGATGATGATCATAGAACTTCAGATCAAGTTACTACCGAACATCGTAGGTTAACCAGAGTACGTTCCGCACCAGAGTGGTACAGTAATCCTGTTCTGGAAGTCATGTTACTATACCCATGACGAACCTACGAACTATGAGGAAGCGATGATGAGCCCAGATTCCGCGAAATGGCTTAAGGCCATGAAATCTGAGATGGGATCCATGTATGAGAACAAAGTATGGACTTCGATTGACTTGCCCGATGATCGGTGAGCCATTCAGAATAAATGATCTTCAAGAGGAAGATGGACGCTGATAGTAGTGTTACTATCTACAAAGCTCGAATTGTCGCAAAAAGTTTTTCGACAAGTTCAAGGTGTTGAATACGATGAGATTTTCTCACTCGTATCGATGCTTAAAAGTATGTCCGAATCATGTTAGCAATTGCCGCATTTTATGAAATCTGGCAAATGGATATCAAAACTACATTCCTTGATGGATTTATTAAAGAAGAGTTGTATATGATGCAACCAGAAGGTTTTGTCAATCCTAAAGGTGATAACAAAGTGTGCAAGCTCCAGCGATCCATCTATGGACGGGTGCAAGCATCTCGGAGATGGAATATACGCTTTGATGAGTTGATTAAAGCATATGGTTTATACAGACTTGCGGTGAAGCTTGTATTTACAAGAAAGTGAGTGGGAGCACTACATCATTTCTGATAAGTATATGTGAATGACATATTGTTGATTGGAAATAATGTAGAATTTTTTGGAAAGCATAAAGGAGTGTTTGAAAGGAGTTTTTCAAAGAAAGACCTCGGTGAAGCTACTTACATATTGAGCTTCAAGATCTATAGAGATAGATCAAGACGCTTGATATATTTTCAATGAGTACATACCTTGACAAGATTTCGAAGTAGTTCAAAAATGGAACAGTCAAAGAAGGAGTTCTTTCCTGTGTTGCAAGGTATGAAGTTGAGTAAAGACTCAAAACCCGACCATGGCAGAAAATAGAAAAAGAATGAAAAGTCATTTCCTATGCCTCGGTCATAGGTTCTATAAAGTATGCTATGCTGTGTACCAGACCTATTGTGTACCTCACCATGAGTTTGGCAAGACGGTAAAATAGTGATCCAGGAGTGGATCACTGGACAACGGTCAAAAATATCCTTAGTGTAATAAGGAAATGTTTCTTGGTTATGGAGGTGACAAAGAGTTCGTCGTAAAGAGTTACGTCGATGCAAGCTTTGACACCGATCTGGATGACTCTAAGTCTCGATCTAGATACATATTGAAAGTGGGAGCAATTAGCTAGAGTAGCTCCGTGCAAAGCATTGTAGACATAGAAAATTTGCAAAATACATACGGCTCTGAATGTGGCAGACCCATTGACTAAATTTCTCTCACAAGCAAAACATGATCACTCTTCGGGTGTTAACCACATAGCGATGTGAACTAGATTATTGACTCTAGTAAACCCATTGGGTATTAGTCACATGAAGATGTGAACTAATCACATAAAGATATGAACTATTGGTGTGAAATCACATGACGATGTGAACTAGATTATTGACTCTAGTGCAAGTGGGAGACTAAAGGAAATATTCCCTAGAGGCAACAATAAAGTTGTTATTTATATTTCCTTATATCATGATAAATGTTTATTATTCATGCTAGAATTGTATTAACCGGAAACTTAGTACATGTGTGAATACATAGACAAACCGAGTGTCCCTAGTATGCCTCTACTTGACTAGCTCATTAATCAAAGATGGTTAAGTTTCCTAGCCATGGACATGTGTTGTCATTTGATGAACAGGATCACATCATTAGAGAATGATGTGATGGGCAAGACCCATATGTTAGCTTAGCATAATGATCGTTTAGTTTATTGCTATTGCTTTCTTCATGACTTATACATGTTCCTATGACTATGAGATTATGCAACTCCCGAATACCGGAGGAACACTTAGTGTGCTATCAAACGTCACAACGTAACTGGGTGACTATAAAGATGCTCTTCAGGTGTCTCCGACGGCGTTTGTTGGGTTGGCATAGATCGAGATTAGGATTTGTCACTCAGTGTATCGGAGAGGTATCTCTGGGCCCTCTCGGTAATGCACATCACTATAAGCCTTGCAAGCAATGTGACTAATGAGTTAGTTGCGGGATGATGTATTACGGAACGAGTAAAGAGACTTGTCGGTAACGAGATTGAACTAGGTATGAGGATACCGACGATCGAATCTCGGGCAAGTAACATACCGATGACAAAGGGAACAACGTATATTGTTGTGCGGTTTGACCGATAAAGATCTTCGTAGAATATGTAGGAGCCAATATGAGCATCCGGGTTCCGCTATTGGTTATTGACCGGAGATGTGTCTCGGTCATGTCTACATAGTTCTTGAACCCGTAGGGTCCGCACGCTTAACGTTCGATGACGATTTGTATTATGAGTTATGTGATTTGATGTACCGAAGATTGTTCAAAATCCCGGATGAGACCACAGACATGACGAGGAGTCTCAAAATGGTCGAGATGTAAGGAATGATATATTGGAAGGCTATATTCGGACATCAGAAAGGTTCCGAGTGATTCGGGTATTTTTTGGAGTACTGAGAGTTACGGGAATTCGCCGGGGGAAGTAGTGGGCCTTAATGGGCCATACGGGAAAGGAGAGAAGGGCCTCAAGGGGTGGCAGCGCGCCCCCATGGGCTGGTCCGAATTGGACTAGGAGGGGGCGGCGCCCCCTCTTTCCTTCTCCCTCTCCCTCTCCTTCCTTCTTCTCCTACTTGGACTAGGAAAGGGGGAAACCTACTCTTACTAGAAGTAGGAATCCCCCCTTTGGACGTGCCCCTTGAGGCCGGCCCTCCTCCTCCTCCCCTCCTTTATATACAGGGGAGGGGGGAACCCCATAGATACACAATATGTGCGGTGCCCCTCTCCACAGATTTCTACCTCGGTCATATCGTTGTAGTGCTTAGGCGAAGCCCTGCATCGGTAACTTCATCATCACCGTCATCACGCCGTCGTGCTAACGAAACTCTCCCTCGGCCTTAGTTGGATCTAGAGTTCGTGGGACATCATCGAGCTGAACGTTTGCAGATCGCAGAGGTGACGTACCTTCGGTGCTAGGATCGGTCGGATCGTGAAGACGTACGACTACATCAACCACGTTGTCATAACGCTTCCTCTTTCGGCCTGCGAGGGTACGTGGACAACACTCTCCCCTCTCGTTGATATGCATCACCTAAATGAATCTTGCGTGTGCGTAGGAAATTTTTGAAAATACTGTGTTCCCCAACAGATCAACGCCGTGACCTTCTCAACCTCGGTCTTGCGCTCTAGTCGTCGATGATATCTACGATCTCTCCCAGGAGGTCCCATGGCTGGGATCCGTCATCGGTGAGGCCATCGTCCTCGTGTTACCGCTAGTACAGGTGTCGCTGGCCGTCCCCGTGGCCCGCTCGTGTTGCTGCCTCTAGGGTCGTTCCCCATACCAGAATGTGTCCAGGAGGAGAAGGAGGTGATGCTACTTATCGCGATGGAAAAAGTCCAAAACAAACCTTGAATTTGTAGGTGAAAGCTAAATCAAACCCTGAACTATCAATCCCTAATATTAGCACACAAACTCTCTAATCCCAATCTATTTTAAACCTTGAGAGGACTTAGCCGGTATTTGCTGAATTAGGCCGGCCCATTAGCACGGTCGTTCGCGCACGTGCATTGCTCTGGTTTTTCTTTGTTTCTCATTTCTTTTTCCCTTTTGTTTTATTAGTTCTTTTTACACATGTCTAATTTTCCTTCATACCCAATGTACATTTTTAACGCACACATAAAATATTTCATAAACTATTGATATTCTCAAATATATTATGTACAATTTAAAAGTATATGTTTTCAAAACTTTTTTGAATACATGGTAATATTTTCCAAATACATGTTTTACATTTTCTTAATGACAATAATTTTTTTATAAAACTACACGAACACACTTTTGCATGGTTCAACATTTTAAAATTTGTACACACTTTTTTTCGAATATATGCCACATATATTTTGTTAAGGGTATAACACATTTTTTTACAATTGTACACAATTTTTTTTAAATGTCACAAACACATTTTTTGAAACTCGTGAACATTCTTGAAATGTTACATCTTTTTTACTGTATGAAACATTTTTTTAATCACAAATATTATTATACATTGTATAAACATTTGTTTGAATTGGTCCATACCTTTTAACAAAACTTGTGATATTTTTTAGATATCACAAAATATTTTCTTACACATTTGTTCAGATTTCAAAATTTGTTCCTATTTTTAAAATTTTCAAAAAGTATTCACACTTTAAAATTATGTTCAGGTTTCAGAAAATATTTATGTTTCAAAAGTGTTCGCACTTCAAAATATTGTTCAGTTTTCAGAAAAAAAATATAGCCTCATGTCTGGTGGGCCGGCCCAGTCGAGTCCTTAGCCAACAATCCGAAACATTTTTTAAAAACATTATTTACGAAATAACTTACGACATTACAGAAAAAATATTTATAAAATGTGATTTTTTTGACAATCTGAATTATTTTTCATAGCTTGTGAAAAACTGTTGGAATACTCAAAAAAAGTTTGACAAATGTGATTTTTTGAAATCCCAAACAGTTTTTAAAAATGTGAATAGAATTTCAGAATTCCAAAAAAAATTAAAAACACAACAGGAATTGAATTTGTGCCAAAATTAGAAAATAGGAACATTTTTTTATCTTCTAAGCAATTTTAGAAATCTGCGAACCTTTTTTGAACCTCACGAATTCTTGTTGTGTTATAGTGGGCTGGCCCAAATTGCTGTCCCTGAGTGTAGCAGGTTATCCCGGTCGGGATTACCGTATTTCCCCGTGTGCCAATCAGGTCCGCGGTTCAAAATAGACCGGGATTACAAGTTCAGAGTGTCAATTTTCAGGATTCAAAGTTCAGGTTTTGATTTAGCTTTCATCTACAACTTCAAGGTTTATTTTGGACTTTTTCCTATCACGATAGAGCGCTCCAAGAAGGCAGAGTATAACGTGGTGTCTGTCCCACAACAGCCGTCGGGCGTGGCCGGTCTCGTGTATGCACGGTCCAAACGCAGAGGATGCAGCCATGCCCGAAGCGGGCTTTGCGCGGTCCGTCCGTGCTCCGGGCTGCAGCGGACGGCGCCTTGCGGGCCGCTGATCACGCGGTTATGGCTGCCAGCATTGCGGCCTTCGACCTGGACGCATGTAAGAGTTATTAAGACAGGCTAATCTTGTGCGTAAGCATAGGGTGTGATTAGAGTCGTAAAAGAAACATTGGTTTGTCTGGATAATTGCAACGAAAAGTATCCCACGTTAAACCCATTGTCATGTTTGTTTCTTTCTTTTTGCAAAACTCTATTGCTATATTGATATCACAAAGTTTTCGTGTAGTTCGGGCTATATGGAACCTCTTATCCTTAACCCTTCAGCTTTACTTTGAGATCCATAATCTACAACTAACTTACAACAAGAAGATTTTTCTTTTTT
The DNA here is from genome assembly GCF_056163025.1 of Triticum urartu. NCBI lineage: Eukaryota > Viridiplantae > Streptophyta > Magnoliopsida > Poales > Poaceae > Triticum > Triticum urartu. The sequence continues at coordinate 49,149,154 of NC_141875.1, forward strand.
GTTTCTCTCAAATGAAACTTTTGGAAATATGAGCAATTTATCAAATGATTTTATTAACAGAAATACTAGATAAAGCATGAGCAATATAATAGAGATAAAACAAGTCATATGTTCTGACAGAGAGAAAGTAAATAGTTTCTGCATATATGAACCGTAGCCTAACATATCTATAGCAGACAGTAGAACTAGTTGCATATATGAAGTAGAACATATCATGTGTAGGACAAGGAATAGAACAAGGAACTGCGGCAGAACCTTTAACAGGAAAGACAAGAACACGTACGGGACAGCAGCAGCAGAAGCGCTGGACTTGGGGTCGGTGTCATCGCCTGCCATGTCGTCGAGGAGGTCGTGGACATCGGGCAAGAAGTCATCGTCGGGGAAGTAGTCGTCGGCGACCGGATCGTCCGTGATGAAGCAGCCAGTAGTCGCGCTGAGCGCTCCCCAAAAACCTTATCACCCTTCTCCCGTACAGGACTCAAAAGGTGCAGTTTCGGAGGCCTACTGTCCCGACCTGCGGTGCACGCCGCAAGCCGGGATGGGGAAGATCGTAGCAGCAGCGCAGTGCTCAGGAACTTTGTGGCGAGAGGAAGGGGATCTTCTGGTGTGTCTCTCTGGAGAGGAGCGACCTCTCTTATATAGGCACAGGAGAAGGACGCGAAGAGGCTGTGGCGGGAGGTGAAGCAACGAAGGGAGACGAAGCGAACAGGCAGCGGCCGAAGAGGCGCGCCGTTCGAATTCAGTGTCCACTACAGAAAAACGTTTCAACTCCCACGTGACCTTTTGTATACCCGTCGTGCGTGGCAAAAATCGGCTTGGCTCGGCTCATTCCCGCAGCCCGTGGCGCATCGTGACGAGGCGAGGCGTGGCGTGGCGTGGCGAGGCGGGCGGCGGAGGAGGAGCGCGCGTGGATGTCCCTCTTGTTCTCATGCTCATACATGTGGGGAAAGAACCTCCCTTATAAAGAGGTCCAACTCCCTCTAAACTAGCAATGTGGGACTAAACTTTTGTTCCACCTCTTGCCTTGCACAAATGGGCTGTGTGGGCCTCTAGGATTTATTAGGAATTTCTGAAACTGCTATTGGGCTAGGCCCAAAATAGACAAAATTTCAGCAATCCCCCACCAGATCCCAGAGGCACACAAAAATTTGCCTTTGGTTCCAAAACACTGTTTTATATACCGGTACTGCAGTGGAGACTGTTAAGTTGAACTTCCACCTAGAACTCTATGCTACACTAGTAAGCAACTTGAACAGTGGACTGGGCCTTGAACTGCAAGTTTTCTACGAATCTAGCTTCACATAAAGCCTTGACCGATATGTGGCTACCGTGGGTCTTCCCCGCGGGTGGAGCTTATGCGTCATACTCCGTGACCTTTCATGAGTTTACTAGAGAGAACCCTACTCTCATAGATTGCGACGTTTGACAATCAGACTCATATAGGTGTGTTCTTCAAAAGATGTTCTGCAGGATAACATCTCTACTTAAATAAGCCACTTAGAACACATTAAGATATACATCAACCTGCCATGCAGATAAGGAGACTATTGCATCTTCATGGAGTGGTATTGTGAATAATAAGGATACTCTCCTCTCAGTTGACCAACAGCTTGTCTTCCACATCTAATTCACGGGATCTCCGATCACAAAGAATAGGTTACCACTGTGAACAACTCATATTGTGGGTCTCGTACCCATCTCCCTCGATGCATTATCTATCACATTACGTGATAGACCCTTAGTAAAAGGATCTGCCAGATTTTTAGACGTTTGGATATAATCCAATGCAATAACTCCGGAGTTTTTCATTTTTCTGACAGACTTTAACCTTCTCTGAACGTGTCTTGATGACTTCATGTTATCCTTTGAGCTGCTCACTTTCGTGATCACAGTTTGATTGTCGCAGTTCATAAGGATACCCGGTACAGGTTTCTCAACAACCGGTAAGTCATTCAAGAGCCGACGAAGCCAATCTGCTTCGACCGTAGCTGTATCTAGTGCTGTGAGTTCTGCTTCCAATGTTGACCTCGTTAAGATGGTCTGCTTGCAAGACTTCCAAGAAACAGTGCCACCTCCATGAATGAATACATAACCGCTCGTGGCCTTTATCTCATCAGCATCTGAGATCCAGTTTGAGTCACTATACCCTTCAAGCACCTTTGGATGCCCGGTGTAGTGAATTCCATAATTTGCAGTGCCTTTCAAATAACGCAAAACTCTTTCTAGAGCTTTCCAATGCACATCTCCTGGTTTTGAAACAAACCGACTCAGTTTGCTAACAGCAAAAGAGATGTCAGGTCTTGAAGCACTGGCTAAGTACATAAGCGAGCCAATAATCTGAGAATACTTCAATTGGTCTCTAGCAATTCTTCGATTCTTTCGAAGCAACACACTAGCATCATATGGTGTTGGAGAAGGCTTGCAGTCACTATAGCCAAAGCGACTCAAGATCTTTTCCACATAGTGAGATTGAAGCAAAGTAATCCCACCATCATCGTCTCTCAACAACTTGATGTTCAGAATGACATCAGCCACTCCTAAATCCTTCATCTCAAAACAACAAGATAGGAAATCCATGACCTGCTTAATAACTGTCAGATTTGTTCCGAAAATCAGTATGTCATCGACATACAAGCACAGGATAACTTCCTCGCCCCACCATGGCGATAGTACACACATTTGTCGGCTTCGTTCACAACAAAGCCTGCAGCTGTTAAAGTTCTTTCAAACTTCTCATGCCACTACTTGGGTGCTTACTTAAGTCCGTACAAAGACTTCAGCAACTTGCACACTTTCTCTTCCTGACCATCTAGTACAAACCCATCTGGTTGTTCCATATAAATTTCCTCATCCAACTCTCCATTTAGGAAAGTAGTCTTAACATCCATTTGATGAACGAGAAGACCATGCGAGGCAGCTAGTGAAAGTAGAACTCGAATAGTGGTCAGTCGAGCCACAGGTGAGTAAGTATCAAAGAAGTATTCACCTTCCTTTTGGGTATAACCCTTAGCCACGAGCCGAGCCTTGTACTTTTCAATAGTACCATCAGGCCTAAGCTTCTTCTTGAATACCCATTTGCATCCTATAGGTTTGCACCCATAAGGATGATCAGTTATCTCCCAAGTTTCATTTGCCAAGATGGAATCCATCTCGCTACGAACCGCTTCCTTCCAGTAGTCAGCATCTTCAGATGCATAGGCCTCTGAAATAGAACTGGGAGTGTCATCTATGAGATACACAAGAAAATCATCACCAAAGGACTTTGCAGTCCTCTGTCTCTTGCTCCTGGTAGGAACTTCATTGTTCTCCTCCACAGGACTTTCGAAATGTTCCATCGAAATGGTAGGTTCGGTAATTGTAACTGGTTCCTGATTCGATGAACTAGGCATCTCCTGATTAGATGTGGTAGCCATATCCTTCATGGGAAAGATATCTTCAAAGAAAGTCGCATCATTCGACTCCATGATCGTACCGACATGCATGTCAGGTACCTCAGATTTTACAACCAAGAATCTATAGCCAATGCTATGAAAAGCATATCCCAGGAAAACACAATCCACAGTCTTTGGTCCAAGCTTCCGCTTCTTTGGAATTGGAACATTGACTTTCGTCAAACAACTCCATGTTCGCAGATAAGAGAGTTTTAACCTTTTCTTCTCCCATTCCTCAAATGGAGTTATCTCTTTGTTCTTTGTGGGGACTCGGTTCAGGACATGACATGCTATCAATATCGCCTCCCCCCACCATGCCTTGGAGAGACCCGATGTGTCTAACATGGCGTTAACCAAATCAGTTAGAGTACGGTTCTTTCTTTCGGCCACCCCATTTGACTGAGGTGAATAGGGAGGCGTCCTCTCATGAATTATACCATGTTCCGCACAAAAAGCATCAAATTCATTGGAAAAATACTCTCCACCACGGTCGGACCTAAGCCTCTTGATTTTTCGATCAAGTTGGTTTTCCACTTCGGCTTTATAGATCTTGAAAAAGTTCAAAGCCTCATCCTTAGATTTCAGAAGATACACACAGCAGTATCTAGTGGAGTCATCAATTAACGTCATGAAATATTTCTTTCCACCTTTTCTCAAAACACCATTCATTTCACATAGATCTGAATGTATGAGCTCTAGTGGTGCAAGATTTCTTATTTCCGCAATCGTGTGAGACTTACGAGGTTGCTTAGCTTGCACACACACTTGACACTTAGATCCCTTGACGGTGGTGAAACTAGGGATTAAGTTCAACTTCGCTAGTCGCGACATGCAACCAAAGTTAACATGACAGAGACGTGAATGCCACACATTGGATTCACTATTGTTGCAAATATGATTAACAACTTTATTGAAAACGTCTGATAAGGATAAACGAAACAAGCCTCCTGACTCATAGCCTTTACCAACAAAGGTTCCATACTTGGATATTACAAATTTATTCGACTCAAAGACAAGCTTGTAGCCATCTCTACACAGAAGAGATCCGCTAACAAGATTTTTATTGACGGAGGGGACATAATGCACGTTCTTCAGTCGCACGATCTTCCCCGAAGTAAACTTCAGATTGACCGTGCCAACACCACGAACAGAAGCACTTGAACCGTTGCCCATCAGCATGGTTGAAGTCCCTGTGGTCTGATAAGACGAAAACATGGAAATATCACCGCATACATGCACATTACCACCCGTGTCAATCAACCAGTCAGGAGAATGACATACTGAAAGAATAGTGGGAAATATACCATACCCAGCATCCTTCATGTCAGTGTCTCCAATGACAACATTAGCGGTCTTGCCGCCTTTCCCAGGATTACGCTTGTTATAGCGATTAGGGCAACTAGGAGCCCAATGATCAGGATCCCCACACACATGACAAGCACCTTTCTTCTTGTCATTCTTCTTCTTGAAGTTCGTGTGTTGCACAGCCTTGTTCTTCCCATCAAACTTTGCTTTATCATCAAACTTGCCCTTGTTCTTGAACTTGTGGGGCTAGAAGTTCTGCTTCTGTACCACATTGGCACTAGATCCTCCCTCAATACCTCGAGCACGTGTGTCCTTTGCTCTCGCCTTTTCTTCCACATCAAGAGTGCCAATGAGATCCCGGACGGAAAACTCCTGCCTCTTATGCTTCAGCAAGGTAGCAAAGTTTCTCCATGAAGGAGGAAGCTTAGTGATGATACCTCCGGCAACAAACTTGTCCGGTAGCATACAACTGAAGTGCTCAAGTTCTCTAGAAAATGACTGTATCTCATGAGCTTGCTCAACCACGGAGCGCTCTTCAGTCATCCTGTAATCATAGAATTGCTCCATGATGTACAGCTCAGTGCCAGCATCTGAGACCCCAAACTTGGCCTCGAGTGCATCCCACATATCTTTTCCATTATCAATTGACGCATAAGCATCAACTATGTTCTCACCAAGAACACTCAAGAGAGCAGCCTTAAACAGAGTATCCATTTTCTGAAAAGCTTGTGCCTATTGAGCATCAAGCTCTCCTTCAGGTTTGCCGAGAGTGGCGTCATAGCAACTCATGGTTTGAAACCATAAGACTGCTCTCACGCGCTACCTCTTATAGTGGATACCCTCAAACATAGGACGTCTCATGGAAGCAGCAAAACCACTTGGGGTAAATTGCCTATAATAAGGTTTTTGGATCGTTGGAAATATGAGCAATTTACCAAATGATTTTATTAACAGAAATACTAGATAAAGCATGAGGAATATAATAGAGATAAAACAAGTCATATGTTCTGACAGAGAGAAGGTAAATAGTTTCTGCATATATGAACCGTAGCCTAGCATATCTATAGCAGACAGTAGAACTAGTTGCATATATGAAGTAGAACATATCATGTGTAGGACAAGGACTAGAACAAGGAACTGCGGCAGAACCTTTAACAGGAAAGACAAGAACACGTACGGGACAGCAGCAGCAGAAGCGCTGGACTTGGGGTCGGTGTCCTCGCCTGCCATGTCGTCGAGGAGGTTGTGGACGTCGGGGAAGAAGTCGTCGTCGGGGAAGTAGTCGTCGGCGACCGGATCGTCCGTGATGAAGCAGCCAGTAGTCGCGCTGAGCGCTCCCCAAAAACCTTTTCACCCTTCTCCCATATAGGACTCAAAAGGTGCGATTTCAGAGGCATACTGTCCCGACCTGCGGTGCACGCCGCAAACCGGGATGGGGAAGATCGTAGCAGCAGCGCAGTGCTCAGGAACTTTGTGGCGAGAGTATATAGGCACAGGAGAAGGACGCGAACCGTACAGGACTCAAAAGGTGCGGTTTCGGAGGCGTACTGTCCCGACCTGCGGTGCACGCCGCAAACCGGGATGGGGAAGATCGTAGCAGCAGCGCAGTGCTCAGGAACTTTGTGGCGAGAGTATATAGGCACAGGAGAAGGACGTGAAGAGGCTGCGGCGGGAGGTGAAGTAACGAAGGGAGACGAAGCGAACAGGCAGCGGCCGAAGAGGCGCATCGTGGAAAACGTTTCAACTCCCACGTGACCTTTTGTATACCCGTCGTGCGTGGCAAAAATTTAGACATCGGCTCGGCTCATTCCCGCAACCCGCGCCACGCCGCGTCATGGCGAGGCGAGGCGTGGCGGTGGAGGAGGAGCGCGCGTGGATGTCCCTCTTGTTCTCATGCTCATACATGTGGGGAAAGAACCTCCCTTATAAAGAGGTCCAACTCCCTCTAAACTAGCAATGTGGGACTAAACTTTTGTTCCACCTCTTGCCTTGCACAAATGGGCTGTGTGGGCCTCTAGGATTTATTAGGAATTTCTGAAACTGCTATTGGGCTAGGCCCAAAATAGACAAAATTCCAGCAGAAACAACATATGATCTTCAAACTTTACAGATCGAACAAACATTAGAACACCAATGTGTGAGAAAACTTTCAGATTTTTTGGTCTGATATAAATATAAAAAATGAGATTTTGTTTGACTAAAAATATTATTTTAAGTATTTAAAATGCATGAAAAAAATCTGAAAGTTTTTACCCGCATCGTAGTTAGAATGTATTGTTGTTCTGCAAAATTTGAAGTTTATATGTTATGTCATTTGAGAGAAACAAAAAAGACAAATGTGTCTGCACAAATCGCGATGCAGAAATGGATGGTAAAGATAAGGGGTACCAGATAGCTTGAGCTACAGAAAATCGCACTCTTTTGATATAGACGATTAAGAGTCCGAACAGATGGCAGCCCCAGATTTGAAAGGGTTCCATTGGATCGGTCATCGGCATAATTCGTGTAGCATATGGCATCTCACATCAAATTTACTGTGATTTATTTAGCAAGAGGCAACAGGCAACTACCATGGCGAGCCAGACACTCTCTAGTGGACAGGACATGATACCAACAATTATTGCTAAAGCTGGAATGAGAAAAGTGGAATTAAAATAAAGTGGAATCATATCAACTGCATGAGAAACGACATGGCAGCTGACCTTCAGTACTTCCTTCTGTTTTTGAGGGACCTTCAATACATTTTTTACAAGGAAAGAGGAGTTCCTGATCCCAGACAAGATCAAAGTGTCTGCACCTCGAAGATCTCACAAAAAATTGGAGGATGATAGTCCTGGCACGAACAGCAAATTCAAACAAATGGGCTACCATTTTTATTATTTTTTTGAAAAACATTTTGTTGTACATGTTCATATTAGTGTTTGATGTGCTCTTGCCTATTTTAATGCAAAAAAAGAGACAATTGTGCTTCATGAGGGGAAAATGACAGTTGAAGCGCCAGAAAATAAGCACTCAACGTGTTTTTGTACTAGTCGAAATGCTTGGGTTTTCGCCGTAGAAATTTGCAAATGACATGTACTTGTCTGATTTTTTTTTCATATTCATAGAAGTATTTTTGGCGTGCAGGAGCATATGCTCCCTTGAGCCGAATTGAATAACCGCCAAAAACTAAGATATATAGATAGATCTCCGTTACAACAATATGGCTGGATAAACCAATTCTATTATATAGTTCACAAACATGTCAAATGGCATGTATATACATGCATAATAACAAGCACTGGTGTGTTCATGGATCCATCACACATAATCTACGCCAATAAATATATCATTACAAGTTCATTAATATATATAACTGCTCAAACAAAACAGAAATACCGCACACATCGGCGCCATCCTTTTTATTCCAGAAACATTCAGTACTTGCTTATTATTCAGATGGCGCGCTGTTTGAACCAACAAGCTGTAGCATATGCATCGTTCCTGCCATCAGTACAAGACACAAATCAATCCCCAAACTGTAACAGAAATACCTTGCTGGTGTCATGTAGCATGCATCTACTTTATGTTTGAGCGGGTATGTCTATTTGCATGAGAAGAAACAAATAGCAATTAACCAATCAAACTGTTCTAGTGAAACTGAACTGGAGCAACAGGAAATTAATACACGGCAAGCGCAGGAGATAAAGTAGATGAACTTACACCAGGCAACGATCTTCCAGCGCTGGTTGTCCCCCTCAGTCCACTCCCACAGAATGAGGGTGGTTCCATCGCGCACACCGCCATGGTCCTTGTCGCCATGGAGTGCATCAAAGTTCAAGTAGATGTTGTTCACCATCCTGATGCAGCGGTAGCCTGCCCCGACGTCCCTGCTCTCAGTCCAAAGAACCGATTCGTCCAGGATGTCTGGATTGTACCTGGTCAGAAGAACCTAGGATCCAAAAAACAAACAAGAAGGTGAGCAAATTCACAATACTGGAGCTGCACTTCAGGGTTAAGCATGAGCACATGGCCATGTGACAACTCATAGCAATTACCAAATTATTCTGGAACCAGTGTTGGTCCTTTTGTCTAACGAGTTCACCATATTATTTTAGAGCTAGTGTCGCTCTACACTAGAGCGGTCATGGACAACTCTTAGAACTACTGCGATATATGTGCACATGGATGCTAATGTGTAAGGCCATACTGGACCATAGTCAGAGCAAGCGCACATGACCACACGTGGAAGTATTGTTATAGTTATGGTCTTGTATGGCAATGTCAAACACCGTAGCAGATTTAACTTTTTGACACTGACAAAATTTAAAACGTTTGCTGAACATGACACCTACTAGGCAAGTACATTCCCAAGAACAAGGAGAAACTTCTCTCATGCTGGACTAGTTTATATCATTTTAGACAAAAAAATTCACTAGGTCCTAGTGGTAATTATTCACTGAAACACCACAGGTCACACTGCCAATAAGCTCAAAGCGCTTCTGTTCATTCAAGCTTTGCCCAATCTGTTTTTCATGTGCAGAATCGCTGCTAGTATGAATGCAGAGAAAGTAGGCATTTGGAATGTGTGGTGTGTGATGTGCTTGCAGATACTCATGTTAGATCTACCGTACACAGGAACCCGTACACACATGCATCGGATAGCAAAAATTAGAAGTTAGATGGATGGATGAACTGAAGGAAGGAGGTTAGTTACAGGGTGAGATTGGCCGAGGGAGTGCTTGAGAGCCTCTCCGCTGGCCTTGTTGACGAGTGCCATGGCAGGGTAGCCTTCCTCATCCTTCACCCTTATGCTGTACTTCATGTCCTTGATCCAGTGCTGCATCATATGTGCATATTCAAATCCATCAACCACATGATCAGAGAAGAAACAATACATGAAAAGTTGCTTGAGCAAAAGCCAAACAGGATTATTACTTTTCTCCAATTAGAGAAGGACAAGGCAGAAATGCCAAGTTTTCAGATCCCGATGGCAAGTTCACTAATGTACTATTTTGGATCGGGATCATGGAAGCACGTAGCCGATCTTGGATCGATCTTGCAGAGGTGTAGATGTGTGTTACCTGCGTGTCGTCGTCGCGATCGTTGCGGACGAGACAGACCTTGCCGTCCCTGGCGGCGAGGCTGAAGCTTTCCTCGCCGGCCTTGCAGAGGATCCTGTACATCGGCTGCCTGGTCGCCGGGGGCGCCATTCCGCCGCCGCTGCCGTGGTGCGGGCGCGTCTCGTGTATGCGCGGTCCAACGCGGCCTCGTGTACGCACGGTCCAGCGCGGCCTCGTGTATGCGCGGAGGAGGATGCAGCCATGCCCGAAGCTCCGGGCTGCAGCGGACTGCGCCTTGCGGGCCACGCGGTTATGGCTGCCGGCATTGTAGCCTCCGACCTCGCTCGACGCATGCAAGAGTGATTAAGACAGGCTAATCTTATGCATAAGCAAAGGGAACCGCTACGCGTCCGCCGGTGGATGTGTTAGAATCATCCGCCGCCCGGAGAGCCGTTGGATTAGCCACCTAACAGCCGTCGGATGAAACCACCGCCCGCAACTGACCAGGTTTGTTATTTCCTGCAACAGTCGCTCTGTTTTAGAAACAGAATCCCCTGTCCGCCGTCCACCAGGCACAGCTCCACCCAAGCGCGGTGGCACTCGCCGCCACCGCCAAAAATTGCTGTCGCCGGCGCGCGGGGGCACCTAGTCCTTCAGCGCGAAATTCCTGCAACAATATGGCGCACCACATCGCGCGGCAGATGCTGGGATCCGACGCAGATCGAGCTCGCCGGGGGGCGCCTCTTGGAGAACAGCCGCGGCCGTCGTTCTCAGCTCCGACCGTGGCCGCGGGGCTTCCTCCGCGAGCTGGAGTATCATCCTGGTTCACCAACCCTCCGGTTGTGTTTCCTGAAACAACTTCTACCAGATCAAATCAGGGCAGCTGGATGAGTTTCCTGATTCTGAAAAAACATGAACACTTGTGTGTCTCTGAAACTCATGGAAAACCCTATGTATTAGAAACATAGGTAGGATTTTCTATTTGTTTTATGTGTGTGGCAGCTAGAAATTCAAATTTGTTTCATGTGTGTGAGTGGAACCAAGGCAAATACCAAGCACACATGTGTGCTTGCTCTATCTCTGCAAAACATGATCATCTCTGTTAGTTGATATTTATCAACCTATGATACGATTTTGAATGTGTGTGCTTATGTGAGAAAAAGCCATTGACTGAAAATTTGTGTGTAAATGAAGCTGAAAAACCGTTAATAAATGTATCTGTGTACCTGAATTTCTAAAACAACAAATATAACTGTTGATAGCAACTATAGGAAAATAATACTTTCAACCAAGACCTCTCTATTTACATGAAAAAACATGTGCCTTATTTTAGGGAGCTGGTGCTGAAGGGGAAGACAGATATGTCCAAGAGAACTTTTCTGTCGATAATCATGAAGATTCAGATGGATTGTTGCATGCTGATGATGTGATGCAAGATGATTTAGATGATGGAGATGTTTCATAACAGCCACTATCGCCCTATGTTGGCATGGTGTTTGACACATTTGAGGATGCCCAGAAATTCTACAATGAGTATGCCTTCAAGTTGGGATTCGGCACACATATATCTTCTACAAAGTACAGCCAAAAGAGAGGACAGAAGCAAGAGGATGCAATAATGATCAAGAGGGTCTTTGGGTGTGTGCACGCTAGAAAGCCCGATAAACCGGAAACAAGTAGCACCTCAGAGAGCATTGCAAAAGACACAAGCAACTCCAGCAGGCGCCCTGGTGCTGAAATGGATGTGACAAGAACGCGTCAGAAAAACAGGATTCTCCGTCATGATTGTAAGGCACACATGATTGTTGGGATTAGGGAAGGGAGATTGACAGTCACTTGCTTTGTTGCAGAGCATACACATCCACTGATGCAACAACCAGAGCGTGTTAGATACTACCGCTCGCACCGCAAAATACCTGATGAAGATTACGAACTCTTGTTGACGTTGCATGATATTAACCTGTCAAATTCAGATTGCATGAGTTTCCTTGGTAGGATACATGGAGGTGACCCTAGGATATTGCCGTACGTGAAGAGGGATGTTGCGAATGAACGTGCAAAGCTTCGGGAAGCGATAACACAACAGGACATGGATATGACAGTGAAGTACTTTGAGAGGAGGAAGGTCGAGAATCCGGAGTTTTTCTTTGCGAAGCAAAAAGATCCTGCAACGAACTCTGTCACTGCATTGTTTTGGGTTGATGGGAGGACAAGGGCGTTGTACCCGAAATATAAAGATTGCGTGTTCTTTGACACAACTTTCTGCACTAACAGATACAGCATGCCCTTTAGTCCTATAGTTGGTATCAACAACCACCTCCAAACCATTTCACTCGGGTGTGCTTTGTTGCCGGATGAGACTATTGAAACGTTCAAGTGGATCTTTGAGCAATGGATGGTTGCAATGGACAATGAGCATCCAAAGAACATAATGACTGACCAGGACCAAGCAATGGCAACAGCTATAGAGCAGGTGCTCCCAAATACTTGCCATAGATGTTGCAAGTTTCATGTGTTTGGCAACGCACGTTCTAAGTTGGGGAGGCTGCTTAGAGATGAGGCATTTGCAGATGTGTTTTACACTTGTATCAACAACTCTGAAACGGTTGAAGAATTTGAGGAAACATGGCAGCACATGTTGGAGTGTTTTGAAGTTGCTGAAAACAAACACTTGAAGAGCATGTGGCGAACAAGACATACGTGGGCTCCAGCGTACTTCAAGAACAATTTCTTCCCGTTCACAAGCACGACAGGCAGGTCCGAGGGGCTGAACTCATATTTCAAGACAATGATTCGTCCAGCTGATTCTGTATGGAGGTTTGTGCAACAGTATGAACTATGCCAGGAAACTGTGCTTGATCGCGAGGACAATGCGGGGTTCACTGGTGAAACGACGGTTCCTCCACTATACTCTCGGTAGGCCAGCTTCACTATACCAAAGCAAAAAATCCAAAAAAATGTTTTTTCATGATTTGTTTTGAGAACTTTGCTTCCTTTTGTGATGTTGCAGATACAATATTGAGCGCCAAGCTGCTGATTACTACACACGCAACGTCTTTGGCAAGTTCCAGAAACAAGTGACTGCGTCTACGGGATACATTATCAACCAAGACGCTGAGTACCAAGGACGAGACCTCATGTTCAATCTAACATCAATCTTATATGAGAACCCAAAGCTCTTCTCTGTGCGTGTTATGATGGATGAAGGGGTGTTCCAATGTAGTTGCCACTACTTTGAGATGAATGGCCTGGTTTGCGCCCACATAATAAGGGTGATGGTGCACCTCAATGTGCAAGTTATTCCACAACAATACTTGTTGGAAAGGTGGTCTGAAGCAGCAACAACAAGCATGGCTAGAACTGGGCGATTGCTGGAATTTGGGCACCCCTCGACAAACACGCTCAAATACAACTCCTTGTGCCGAAGGTTGACATGGCTCGCCTCTGATGCATGTTGCAATGATGATGCATACAAGATATTAGATGAAGCAACAAAAGTTCTTGAGCCTGCTATATCAGCGGCGAAAAGAGGGGTACTACCAGAACAACAAGCAACGCAGCGCAGTGAACCCCCAACGCAACCTGCTGCTGCAACGGGAGCGTTGAGTGATGGCTTACCACAGCCTCAAAGCACAGAGATGCTACGAAACCCAGCGCGTGTCCCAAAGAAAGGCCGACCAACTGAAAGAGAGAAGAGGAAGAAGACTCTGGTGGAGCAGCTAGATGATAAGCAGAAGAAGAAGTCAAAACAAGAAGAGAAGAAGCCAATGCCAGCAGTGAAGCCAAAATCTGAAAAAAGAAGTATTTGCTGCAAGTTCTGCAAAGAAGAAGGTCACAACGTGCAGACGTGTGGACCCCTAAAAGCTGCAACAGAGGCGGCAACAACACCACCTACATGTCAATTCTGCTCCAAGGTGGGGATATTGTACCAACTTGTGCATACTGGAGAGCCATGATGACAAATGATCCAAGAAATGGCCAAGCAACGCAACTCAACCTCTAGGAAGAAAAAAATGAGAGAAAAGACTTGGGAAAGTTCTTGGTCCTGTTGAAGGATGTTTTGCATTTTCTTTTCAAACTCACTACATGTTCTTGAGCAAAAAACATACATAAATACTCTTTTTTTCAACCTTGATGATGTATTCAGGTTCTATTCCAATTTGAGACATACAAAAAGATAGCTCACATTTTTGTTACAAGATATGTTATGTGTGTCCTGGATTTGAGACATACAAGGTATCTCACACTTTGTGCCATAGTTTTGAGGTCTTTGCCATATTTCCAGTAATGCTTTGTTTCGTGATGTACCATTTGCATATACATGAATGTACCATTTGTTTCAAGTTGCGACATCATGTTTCCGGTGCTTGCAAAAAAAGTTATTGTATACATGGATGCTTCTACATGGCATGTGTTGTTATGGGTAGGACACCTTTTTTCAGAAAACCAATAATAAAAAAATGCAACATGGATAGTTCACATATCTGCATGGATAGTTCAGAAACACTAGTCATTTTCATTCATCTCTGCATCAGCATGATAGCACTCAAGTTCACATTGACAGCACAACCTGGGTGATGCTCCAGTATTTCAAAATAAAAAATAGGAAAAAAGGGACATGCCCCAGCATGATACATGCTCCAGCTTGGGTTCCACAAAAGATAAAGTAGATGGTTAACAACATCTTGCTGTTTCTAGTTACACAAAAAGGATGTAGCGCATACATTTGTCCAAAAAAAGCAGTCTAAAACTATCTAGGAAACACTTTGCTCCGATTGACATCTTCTACGAGCTACTCAACAGTTTCTGAAACTCTTCAGCTGAGTTGAGTGTGTTTTGAGGGTGCTTAAAAAGCTTCGCTGCAACAAATGATCGGAATTTGAGCAACGACCTCGTGTCCTGGGCATACAACAAGGGAGCTTCGTAAGTTAGTTAGGAGAAAAATTGAAAAACGTGATTACCATTAGAAAACTAGCTAAAATGGAAACAACAAGTGCTCCAAAAACAACAAGTTATTTAGCCAGTATTGTTGCATAGCAAAAAGGGAATACCGCGCTGAATGGTCTCATCCCCCTGCCAGTTAGATTCTCCATGTATAGAATAGCAAACAACCCACAATCAAACCTGCCAAAATAAAAAAAGTCACAAAATACATATAAAATTTGCTCACTTGACAACAACACATAAAAAAGTTGTGGATGGACACATGAAAAAAAGGAAAAATGGTCAGAGAACAATACGTTGTTGACTGTTGCGGGTACCCATTCGGGCTGAGACGATCAAACTTGTGAAAGTCAAGGTTCCATGGGTTTTGTTCTCTGACCAAAGTCTTGAAGTTGGCTATCTACAAAATTTGATATTGCAAAAAGATGGATTACACAGTTGTATCTTCTATGATTGGTACCACAAACAACAAAATTTATATAGAGAAAAAATGAAAAAAGAGAAAGGAAAGAGGTGTAGCGTCCATACCAGATTGCAACATGGCTTCTCAAGGATGATGACATAGTCAGGGTCATCACCCCTCGAGTCAAAGACGTTGAATTGTTTGTGCATAAAGTTTGCAACCACAACTGCCCAGTGTCCGTCCTTGACAATGGTGAAGAACAACTGCAAAAGTAAGAAACAAAAAATAACTTCAGAAAAACAGAGCATGTTGCGCTAGGATAGCTTTGATGAAAGAACAAAAAGTTTTTTACTTGATCAGATTTCATGATGTTGTTTCTTTCACAGGCCCTCTCAAGATCTTTGCTGCAAGAACGTGTCTGAAATGAGCTTGGGTCCATGGCAAGCTTGGGCTAATGCAAAGAAGAAGGTATTGGTTAGAAAGATATGGAAGTTGTGGGCAGAAACTCTATTGTGAAAAATAAAAAATGCATAGTTGACTCACGGCTCTATGCGGTGAGAACACAAACTTCCTAGGTTTGCTTTTGCTATACATTTGCTCTTGTGTGTGGGCTTCTTCGCATCACGTTTTCCCCCTTTGCTCACTTCAATCACCACCCCCTCTCTTGTCTCAGCTACTCCTGCTTCTGCCCCACAATTGAAAAAGAAAAAGAAAACAGAAACAAGATGAGAAAAAATAATGGTTTGGAGCATGGAAGTGCTAAGTTTCTGTAAACAAAACAAAACATGGGTTGGAGCACAAAGTAGTTGGGGAGAGATGAGTGCAATAACTTGCAGGGCCTGTCGAAATTGGAGGACGTGTTGCGATGGGAGTCACATCGTAAACTGGCCCAGCTGAGGTAGCCGGAGATTCACCAAACAAAGGGCTCCTCGTATGGATCGACAAGGAGTCCAAATCTGCAACAGAAGTTTTTGCAGGGGATGTACGAACTTGAGGAAACTCCTGAAATAGTAGATCATCATCACTCCCCGGTTCAAACAATCCAAAAGAAGGTCCGTCTTCAAGCGTACCTGGCCTCCTCATCAGATTCACATGTGCGAAGCTTGGGCTGCGAGGAGGCTTAAATTTAGTGACGTTTACCTTGCTGCCCGAGTCTTCTCCACTGCCATTGCTCTGATCATTGTCATTGTTTTGACCTACTTCCACTGCTAGTTGCTTGGGCTGTTGCGGAGATGGTAGAGGGGCAGTGGCTGGTTGCTTGGGCTATTGCGGAGATGGTAGAGTGGCAGTGGCTGGTTGCTTGGGCTGTTGCGGAGATGGTACAGTGACATGATGAATGTTGGGCTGCTCCGGATGCTTGGGCTGTTGCGCAAAAGGTTCAGTTGCAGTCCCATCAGACATGCCTGCAGCAGAAGACCCCCTGGTACACTGAAAGTGATGCCTTCACCTTCGGCTCTCTGTCCATGAATGCTGCACTCAGCTTTGTGTGCCTCAGACAACATTAGGCCCATTCGCTTGCAGTACATGCCTTGCAAGACCCTCCCAAATGAGCTGAATGCAACATTAAGTTCTCTGGCATGGAGCTCTTTGTGCTTATTAAATATGACTTGCATCTGTGGGGGCAACTGCGATGCACGGAAACAATGGCATTAGATTGGTAGGGACAGTAGTTTGTAACATGCCAGTGAAATGAAGATGCAAAAAATATGAAAAAGGAAAAAGGAAAAAAATGAGTTGCGAGAAAAAACCCACCTCTAACTCCTCGATTGTTGGCAATGCATGGAGCCACTCCTCCAAAGAGCCGCACACGTCGTCACCACTCTCCATGTTAGATGGAGGCGGCTCATGCACATGCTCTGCGCTCCCATTGGTACCCCCTGTGCCAGCGTGAGGTGGGCTTTGAGAACCCGCATCTGCTCCCACATGTACATTTTCTTGCATGTGGGAGCTCTCAGGAACATCTGGAGTGTGTGTTGCGCCCCCAACAGCACCCCCTTGGTCGCTGATTTCCGGCAATTCCTCTGTGACATGTTCACTGGTAGCTCCTTGGTGATGCTGATCTATATATGACATGAACTCAACTACTGCGTACGGTGTACTGGTCCTGAACTGCATTACAAAGACGAGAAAATAGTTAAGAATTGCAACAGACAAATGTCTTCTATATAAAAATAAAAAAGCAAAGTCTTTCAGTTTAAATCACTTACTGGACGCTTCCCAAACCCATCATCCAGGGTGTTCACTGCGACAACAGCATAAAAGTCCCTTTCCTGTACAAAACAAGCTCTAGGAAGCGAGTAGTTGATGGTGTGATCAACTAAGCATCCTCTTGGCACATCAAGATGGTCCATGTAAATTATCTGCAAAAAAACACAAAAAAGAAAAGAAAACATCAGCGCCTCAAGAAAAAGATCTGTTGTTGCGGATAAAAGGAGTGGGATGTTACAGGAATCAAAGGGGGTGTACCGGAAGCATTGGTATACATCCACCGATGAGAAATTTCCCTCTACCCTCATTCCTCTTATCTTGGTATTTTTTAACTTCTCTCATCACATCACACAGGATATGCTCATCCCACTCGAACTCATGGACCATACTCATATCTCGTAGGGTGTAAAGATAATCTAGGGGGACCATGTTTCCTGTCCCAGGAGCTAGGACCGAAGCGAGGCACAGTAATACCCATGACCTCTCGATGGTGTCATCATCATCTGCTTTTGATAAGACGGAAACTGTGGTGGCTATCGGAGCCCTATCCCCGCCGCCCAGATAAACTTCACGGAAATCAGCTTTGCCCCTCTTCCCAAACTCTATCGGTCTGCTACCAGATGGTACATTGAATATCTTCTTAACCATGTCTTTTGAAAAGTGGATCTGCTTGTGGTCATTAATCCTGCAATTCACAAAAAAAAATCAGTAGATGTTGCGAGAATAAAGAAAACAAAAGGTGTTATGCAACAGAAAAGAAATACAAAAAAGCGAAGATTACATACTTCAGCACACGATTCTTAGGGTCAATGTTCATAACAATGAAATCAAGAAGCTCTTCAGGAGGAGGGACCAGAGGAGATATAAACAGCAAATCCCCGAAGCTGGACTTGCTTATTACATCTCTCTTTTCCCCTTTGATTTCATTGGCTATTTCACGCAGCCGCTTTGCCGACCAACGAGTTTGGAAGATAGGCATGCTGCAAAACAAGGTTTGAAAGAACATTAGCTAATCCAACTAATTTCAGATAAACATGAGCTAAAAATTCATGGAAATGTATTGGAACAGTAGCTAAAATTTCAGAGAAAAGATATATGTAGTTTCAGAAGCAAAAACTGAGTTCCCTGTGCTATAAGCTAGCAGTACAAACATTCCTGTAGTTTCACAAACATAAGCTACAGACATAACCTACTAACTAGTTTCAGAAACGTAAGTTTCTCTAAAAAAAGCTACTGTTTCTAAAATTACATATATGTTTCTCTGAAACTACAAACTGGATAACTGCATTAGCTACAGAAGATTTGAACTAAATAGAAATTACATATATGTTCCTCTGAAAAAACAAAATGGATAACTGCATGAGTATTGGAACAGTAGCTTCAGAAAAATGAAACAAGGGGATCCTATAGAAATTGCACGCTTCAGAAATTCAGAAACACACCTATGAGTTTTCACAACTATGCGAGTTGGCTGCTTTGAGTTTTAGTCCAACGAAGGGCTGTTAATCATGCATTTCGTGAAAATGCAATGGTTTCCGCAACTAGTTGATCAGGCTCTGAATTCTGTTTTAGACACTTTTTGTTCTACTGTTAGTGTTAACTGAATTTAAGCTTCAAAAGGGGTGTCTGAATTCTGCAACAAGTTGGTGGCTCTGAATTCTGTTTTAGAAGTTTCAGTCCAGCTTGAAAGGGTTGTCTGAATTTAAGCTTGAGAGATGTTATAGTCAGCTCGCTTGTTGGTCAGCTGCATTATTTGACTAGGTGAGAGCACGTCTGCTAATTTGTAGCAGCAATAAACTAAACTAACATTTCAGCAACCTAAAACACACATATCCAATGCAAAACCATACATATGTTCTATAATTTTGACACTATTTCGTTCCTTCGGGAAAATGCATGCTCAAGCAATCAAACAGGGAACACAAAATCAATTATTGCAAGTTGGGGCCCAACATCGAGCAGTAATAGATCACGGCGGAAATGCATCACGCGGTGGGAGGGACGAACAGCAGCCTGGGTGGAGCCGACGAGATGGGAGCATCTTGTTCGGGGGGAGGGGGAGGGTTGCCCGATCCATACCTGTCAGCCACCGCCGAACCCGTCATCGTCGTCGCCACCATGGAGGATCTGCGCCGCCGCCCCCGCCGAACGCCCTGCGCCGCCGCCCCCGCCGCCCAACGCCCCGTGCTGCCCGCAGCCACCCGCCGCCGCCGCCCAACGCCCTGCGCCACCCCACGCCGCCGCCCTCCCCTCACGAATCCAGCCGCGTACCCTAGCCCTCTCAGTCGATAGAGATGGTCAATTGATAGAGTCGATAGAAGAGATGGTCAGTTGCAAGAATAACTATACTGAAACAATGACTCTGTTTCAGAAACGCACGCGTGTCACGCGGAAGCGGGGAGGTTGTCATCCATCCGATCAACAGACGATCCGACGGACGCGGAGCCGGCGGATGCGGCGCAAGTCATCGGTCGGGTGAAGGAGAGCTTTTCCCATAAGCAAACCCTATTTGACGCTGCAGGGAGTTATATCATTTTTTGCTTTTTTTCTCAAAAAAAATAATCATTTTTTGCTAACAGGCGCCTGCAGCGCACCCGCGCTGGGCCGGCCCATCTCACACATTTTATTTTGGCTTGCTGGAGAAATTCGAACCCGCGACAGTGTAAGTTCCAATCGCATCAGCCGCCAACCAGGAAAGACACCAGGTCGTGGCAATTCGCTTTCTTTTCATCTTTTATACTTTGCCAGGCGGTTTTTTCTCTTTCTTGTTGTGTGTTTTTTCTGGACCGGTTTTTCATTCTTGTTTTTTTGTTTCATTCATATTTTTCCTTAATTTTCATACACAAACTAATTCTAATTAGACTAAGTTTTTTCAAAATCGGTGAACTTTTTTCAACTTCGGTTAACTTTTATTCAAAATCGAGACTTCTTTTTAACATCAACAAACTTTTTTTGATGATTTTTTTTCGATTTGATGAATTCCTTTTCAACTTTGATGAACTTTTTTTAATTTGATGAACTTTTTTAAAAATCGATGAACCTTTTTTCAAATCTGATGAACTTTTTTCATAATCGATGATTTTTTTTCAAATTCATGAACTTTTTCAAAAGTTATGAACTTTTTTTAAAATTTGTGAACATTTTACAAAAACTTGATGAATTTTTTTAAGTCAGTGAACTTTTTGCCAAACCGATATACTTTTCTCAAATTCAATGAACTTTTTTTCAAATTCGATGAACTTTTTTCAAAATTGATGTATTTTTTTCAAAAATTTTATGAACTTATTTTAAAATCCATGAAATTGTTTTAAAATTTATATTTTCTTTTTTCAGATAATTTATATTAGGTATATGTAATGTTTCACTAAATCAAAAGGTTAAGTAGAATTGTTTTCTTTTTGTAAACAACAATGTTGCTTCAGTCTACTGGTTAGTGCGGTTGTCTCGCAACATTGTGATGCTAGGTTCGAATCGATGTCATTTTTCCTCACTGACATTCCCTTCGAAAAGGTTATTGGGCCGGCCCAGTCGTGTCCTCTTCGAGCGCTAGGGGCGCCAACGGGCGTCGTACGTATAGGAGCTCCCTCATGCATCAAGAAACAAGAACCTAGGGGAAAACAGAGCTCTCACAACGATTATACATTCTAGCCATCGAATCGGTTTGCTTGATGCATTTCAAGCCGTCCGATCAAGCTCCCGGATGACCTGCGCTGTCGGATCAACTCGGTGTACATGTAGCAATAAACAGCTACTATTTCCACGCGTTGTGATGTCTACTACGCAACTTTATTCTTGTAGACTCGTGTTGGGCCTCCAAGCACAGAGTTCTGTAGGACAATGACAATTTTTCCTCAAGTGGATGCCTTAGGGTTTATCAATCCGTGGAAGGCGTAGGATGAAGATGGTCTCTTTCAAACAACCCTGCAACCAAATAACAAAGAGTTTCTTGGGTCCCTAACATAGCAAATATAATGGTAATTTGTATAGGTGCACTAGTTCGGGAAAGACGTGGTGATACAAGTGTAGTAATGATAGTAGATATTTATTTTTGTAATAGAAACAATAAAGAAAGCAAGCTAGCAAGTAACAAAAGTGAGCACAAACGGTATTGCAATGCTTAGAAACAAGGCCTAGGGTTCGTACTTTCTCTAGTGCAATCTCTCAACAATGCTAATATAGTTGGATCATATAATCATCGCTCAATGTGCGATTAAGAATCACTCCAAAGTTTCTATCTAGCGGAGAACATAAGAAGAAAGTGTTTATAGGGTAATGTTGCTTCGGTCTACTGGTTAATGCGGTTGGCTCGCAACATTGCGATGCTAGGTTCGAATCCCAGCAACTCCGTGTTTTGATACCTTTCGATGTCATTTTTCTGACTCACATTCCCTTCAAAAAGTTTATTGGGCCGGCCCACTCGCGTCCTCTTCGAGCGCCAGGGGCGCCAACGGGCGCCACACGTATAGGAGATCCCTTATGCATCAAGAAACAAGAACCTAGGGGAAAACATAGCTCTCACAACAATTAGACATTGTAGCTGTCGAATCGGTTTGCTTGATGCATTTCAAGCCGTCCGATCAAGCTCCCGGGTGACCTGCGCTATCGGATCGACTCGGTGTACCTGTAGCAATAAATAGCTACTATTTCCGCGTGTTGTGATGTCTACTACGCAAATTTATTCTTGTAGACTCGTGTTGGGCCTCCAAGCGCAGAGTTTTGTAGGACAGTGACAATTTTTCCTCAAGTGGATGCCCTAGGGTTTATCAATCCGTGGAAGGCGTAGGATGAAGATGGTCTCTTTCAAACAACCCTGCAACCAAATAACAAAGAGTTTCTTGTGTTCCTAACACAGTAAATACAATGGTAATTTGTATAGGTGCATTAGTTCGGCGAAGACGTGGTGATACAAGTGTAGTAATGATAGTAGATATTGATTTTTGTAATAGAAACAATAAAGAAAGCAAGGTAGCAAGTAACAAAAGTGAGCACAAACGGTATTGTAATGCTTAGAAACAAGGCCTAGGGTTCGTACTTTCTCTAGTGCAATCTCTCAACAATGCTAATATAGTTGGATCATATAATCATCGCTCAATGTGCGATTAAGAATCACTCCAAAGTTTCTATCTAGCGGAGAACATAATAAAAAATTGTTTATAGGGTACGAAACCACATCAAAGTTATCCTTTTCGATCGGTCTATCCAAGAGTTCGTACTATCCTTTCCGATCGATCTATCTAAGAGTTCTTACTAAAATAACACCATATGATACACATCAACCAGCTCTAGTGTCACCTAGATACTCCAATGTCACCATGAATATCCGTGAGTTGATTATACGATATGCATCAAACAATTTCAGATTCATATTACTCAATACAACACAAAGAACCTCAAAGAGTGCCCCAAGATTTCTACCAGAGAAACAAGGACTAAAACATGCATCAACCCCGATGCATAGATTACCCCAATGTCATGTCGGGAATCCGCGAATTGAGTGCCAAACATATATCAAGTGAACCAATATGATACCCCATTGTCACCATGGGTATTCATAGCAAGACATGCATCAAATGCTCTCAAATCCATAAAAGTATTCAATCCGATAATAACGAAATCTCAAAGGGAAAAGTCAATTCATCACAACAAGATAGAGAGGGGAAAACACCATATGATCCAACTGAAGGAAATATGCCCTGGAGGCAATAATAAAGTTTTTATTTATTTCCTTATATCATGATAAATGTTTATTATTCATGCTAGAATTGTATTAACCGGAAACATAATACATGTGTGAATACATAGACAAACAGAGTGTCACTAGTATGCCTCTACTTGACTAGCTCGTTAATCAAAGATGGTTATGTTTCCTAACCATAGACATGAGATGTCATTTGATAAATGGGATCACATCATTAGGAGAATGATGTGATTGATTTGACCCATTCCGTTAGCTTAGCACTTGATCGTTTTAGTTTACTGCTATTGCTTTCTTCATGACTTATACATGTTTCTATGACTATGAGATTATGCAACTCCCGATTATCGGAGGAACACTTTGTGTGCTACCAAACATCACAACGTAACTGGGTGATTATAAAGGTGCTCTACAGGTGTCTCCAATGGTACTTGTTGAGTTGGCATAGATCAAGATTAGGATGTGTCACTCCGATTGTCGGAGAGGCATCTCTGGGCCCTCTCGGTAATGCACATCACTATAAGCCTTGCAAGAAATGCAACTAATGAGTGAGTTACGGGATAATGCATTACGGAAACAAGTAAAGAGACTTGCCGGTAACGAGATTGAAATAGGTATTGAGATACCGACGATCGAATCTCGGGCAAGTAACATACCGATGAGAAAGGGAACAACGTATGTTGTTATGCGGTTTGACCGATAAAGATCTATGTAGAATATGTAGGAGCCAATATGAACATCCAGGTTCCGCTATTGGTTATTGACCGGAGACGTGTCTCGGTCATGTCTACATAGTTCTCGAACCCGTAGGGTCCGCACGCTTAACGTTCGGTGACGATTGGTAATATGATTTTATGTGTTTTGATGTACTGAAGGTAGTTTGGAGTCCCGGATGAGATCGAGGACATGACGAGGAGTCTTGAAATGGTTGAGACGTAAAGATCGATATATTGGACGACTATATTCGGATATCGAAAAGGTTCCGAGTGATTCAGGTATTTTCGGAGTACCGGAGAGATACGGGAATTCGCCGGGGAGTATATGGGCCTTATTGCGCTTTAGGGGAAAGAGAGAGGGGAGGCTGCGTGCCCCCTGTCGGTGTCAAAACCGGGGGATCTCGGGTAGGGGGTCCCGAACTGTGCATCTAGGCCGGATGGTAACAGGAGGCAAGGGACACGAAGTTTTACCCAGGTTCGGGCCCTCTCGATGGAGGTAAAACCCTACGTCCTGCTTGATTAATATTGATGATATGGGTAGTACAAGAGTAGATCTACCACGAGATCAGAGAGGCTAAACCCTAGAAGCTAGCCTATGGTATGATTGTTGATGTGTATCTTGTCCTACGGACTAAAACCCTCCGGTTTATATAGACACCGAATAGGGTTAGGGTTACATAGAGTCGGTTACAATGGTAGGAGATATGAATATCCGTATCGCCAAGCTTGCCTTCCACACCAAGGAAAGTCCCTTCCGGACACGGGACGAAGTCTTCAATCTTGTATCTTCATAGTCCTGGAGTCCGGCTGAAGGTATAGTCCAGCCATCCGGACACCCCCTAATCCAGGACTCCCTCAGTAGCCCCCGAACCAGGCTTCAATGACGATGAGTCTGGCGTGCAGATTGTCTTCGGCATTGCAAGGCGGGTTCTCCTCCAAATTCCATGTACCTGTTGAATAAAGTCCGGTTTCTTGTAGATGTTGCGTTCCTTGGCTTCTGCGCCCAATAATGGCCGCTCCCCACGTGTCAAACGAATATGAAAGGTCTGGGTATTTTTACATTCACACCCCCAGCCGCGTAAACAAGCTGACCTATTTAAGGAGATGAGGATTTAGATCCAAACCACACCTTCCCCCTTCGCGAGTGTTCATCAGAGCGCATTCGACAAAGATCCATTCCACCATGGCCAGCCATCGCGACTCCTCCTCCCGCCCTTCCAGCCCTAAGCCCGGATATTGGGAAAGATGCTCCATCCCGCATAGCGAGTTAGTGACGCTCCAGACCAAGGGATTTCTCCCCCCGGCCTATATGATCCCGGTTCGAGCCGGTCTTGCCGTCTACAACGGCGGAGAGCAAGCGGAGAGTGCCCCTAATCCCTCCAAAGGAGAGCGGGTGTGCCTCGTCCCTTATTTAATAAGGGGGCTCGGATTTCCAATCCATCCATTTCTCCGGGGGTTGCTGGAGTTCTACGGCCTCCAGCTACATCATCTCACGCCTGCCTCAGTACTGCATATTGCAGGCTTTGTAGCCCTTTGCGAGCTGTTCTTGGGTGTTGAAGCTCATTTCGGACTGTGGAGGGAGCTATTTTGCCTCGTGCCCCGTTCCATGAAGGGGTCTATGTATCAAGTGGGCGAAGCCGAAGTATGGCGTATCGCCGGGACCGGCTATCTGTCCGGAACCCCAAAGAAGGCGTCTAAAGACTGGCCCCTCGGAATGGTTTTACATAGAAGATGTCCCGCTGCCGGATCCTGTCTAGATCGGCCTCCCTGAATTCAACAATGCTCCCTTAAAGAAGCGCCTAAGCTGGCGCCCACGGAGCCCTCAGAGGGAAAGTGACAGGGACGTTGTTTACCTGATGGGCCGGATAAGATTGTTAGCTCATTCCGGACTAACCATGATCGGGGTCATGGCCGCATGCATCATGCGAGGGGTGCATCCGCTACAGTATAGAGGCCACCCCATGTGGGATTTCAATGGGGAGGACGACACAACCCGCTACGGCCGTAAGGGGCCGGATTCGGCTGCGGCTCTAATAAAGACCCTATCCGCTTTGTACAAGGGAGAAGAGGAGGATTTTCTCCGTGTTGACCCAAAGGGTGGATTTTCCATGTACAATCCTCCAAGCTGGGTGAGTGATCACATTTTGCCCATCCGTTTTATATCCCCATTGTTAAATATTTAATCTTAGTGATTTCGACGCAGGAACTGTGCCAGGCTGTTAAAGAAATGAATAGCCCTCCTCCACAACCCGAGGACCCAGGACGGTCCCTCGACCCGGACTCGCAAGAGGATCCGGAGCTTTCGGTGGATCTGATTGATGGAGTGTTCCATCAATTGAGCAAGGACAACGCCCTGGTGGCCATTACGGCTGATTATCCAGGGCTAATCCCGGCCTCCCAGAAACGGGAGGCCGAACCTGCGGCGACAAGCCAATGAGGGGCCGCAGGCCCCGTGGGCAGAAAAGAGGTGCAGTCCGGACCGGGGCATCAGCGCAAAGGTATGGCGCATCCCCTTATCCCAGGTGTCGTACCTTCAGGGCATATTAACACTTGAGATCTCTTCAGGACAAAGAGACCTCGCCGAACTATATTCGGAGAGACCGCCAATCGCGCCTCCACCAGCCAGGCTCCAAAGCCTGGCCCAGAAGCGGGGCCGAACACAAGGCGCGCACCGGACGCTCCTCCGACGGAGGATGTGGACAGGTTGTCTGCCACCAACTCTAAGGTGGAGAGTGCCATGAAGCACAGGCGTCGCCGGACAATTCTTCGCGACGCTTGTTTCTCCCAAGAGGCTTTAGATGCCTTTAAGTCGGGAGATGCGTACCTCCGTGCCGCTCAAAATGGTCTAACCAGAGCCACGGAGCAATATGTAAAAGACATACGGGTAAGAAAATTTTGGTAATTATATATACCAGTAGCCCCTGAGACTTGAAACAGTTAAAATAACTGATTTAAGGATCATTTGTTATGCAGATTCTTAAAGAAAAGAATTCCCTAATGTCCAAGGAGCTGGAAGAGTGCAAAGCCCAACTTGAGGCCGCACTGGCCGTGGCAGGGGAGCCTACAGAGGCCCCCTCAGGTAATATACACTTCGAAAGATAAGTATTTTGCGAAGCACGGCTTTGGTGCGAATTCTGACAAATGAAATTGCAGATGGCGCCGGATTGGATCCGGAAAGGCAACACCTCCTACGCCAGCTAAAGGCTGGTGAGAGGGTGCTGTTAAAGGTGATGGGGGAGAAGAACGATCTCCGAGATGCCAACACCAAGCTGGGCGTCGAGCTGAAAGATGTTCGTGCCCAGCTGTCAGACTCCGTGAAGGAGAATCAGCAACTTCGGCGCGGCATATTTAGTAAGTGCTTGAACGAACCTTTTGAAAGAAAGTTCGGCGAGGAAGTCGACTAATAGAGCAATGTCTGTAGGTGTGCTGACAGGTCATCCTTCATAGGAGATGCCCGGTTCTACGGGTGAACTTCTACCCGAGCTCTCGCAACTGCTCGATCGAGTTCGGCAGGCGATGCGAGGCGTCGCCCAGGCCCTATGGCCATCCGTCTCCATGCCCGAAGGTCTTGGAGAGCTTGCGGAGAAGCTAAAAGGAGCACGGCGGCGCTTCCGATTGTGGAAGATATCAGCCTGCCGTCAAGGCGCTAGGGAGGCCTGGGCCATGGTGAAGACGCGGTACGCAAAGGCTGACCCCAACCACATGGCCGAGGTCGGTCCTATAGGGCCCGATGGGAAGGAGATCCCTGTAAGCTTAGTATACGGCCAAGTAGAGTTGGCCGCAAAGTATTCCCAGCAGGACTATAAATTAGACAGCCTGTTAGATGGTATTGAAGAGGAATACGATCAGTCAAAATGACTATGTAATGTAATTGACATTTATGATGCCTTCTAGCCGGATTGTAGATCGTTTGTCATGGCCGACCTTTTCGCTTTAGCCTCGGGACCTGACGGTCCGGAGTGTGTCTGAATTCCCATGCGGTTATATAAGAACCGGGGAATGCATGGAGACCAGGCGTAGGGGTCATTAGTGCGTGAACAGACAAGTGCCCGACTAGTTATGTTATATTACATGGTTAGTAAGAAACATCTTCCAGGGAGAATAGTTCCGTTAGGGGTTCCTTTCCCTGGGAGGCATGCCCTAAAGTGCATGTCCATGCTGCGAAAAGAAACGAGGAAAAACATCTGGGGGCATATAGATAAAAATAAAAAAGATCATCTTTAATTCACCGACCAAATATTCCCTTAAGAACGCTAGCTTTCGGCTTCACCCAGTCTGAGGTACACGTCCGGCTGACCCGGCAGTAACAATCGCAGAGGTGCTCCCTTTACCACCTAGCCGAACAATCGGGAACATAGGGGTAAGCACAGGAGCCAGGCAACCCAGCTTGGCCAAAACTTAAGTCATATTGATGCATATAATGGTGAATAAAAGGTACATGCGGAAGTGTGACACATGTGTTGGGCATGAAGCCCATATGAATAAGATTCTGTTTAAAGAAGCCCCCAGGTTTAATGAGCACGGATGGTGCGTCACTTTATGAGCCTTTAAGGGCTATAAGAGAGAGAGGGAAGAAGAAGAGAAATGCAAGACAGAAAATATATAAAAAATGGACAGAGGAAGGAGACGAACATAGAGTCCGGCGCTAGGCGTAGAATCTTCGGAGACGGGCTGCGTTCCATGGGTTGGGCTCGAGTCGGTTATCCGATGCATCTCGCAGGCGGTACGCTCCACCAGTCAGGACTTGGTCAATTATGAAGGGACCTTCCCACTTGGGCTTGAGTTTGTCCTTTTTCTTGTCCGGTAGTCGTAGAACTAATTCGCCAACGTTGTAATTTTTGGCCCGTACTTCTCTGCTTTGGTATCTTCGAGCCTGCTGTTGATAGAATGCGGAACGGGCTTTTGCCACGTCACGCTCCTCCTCCAATGCGTCTAAGCTGTCCTGCCGATCGAGCTTGGCTTCTCTTTCTTCGTACATGCGCACTCGAGGTGAGTCATGAATTATGTCACAGGGCAAAACTGCCTCTGCGCCATACACCATAAAGAATGGTGTGTATCCAGTGGTGCGATTCGGCGTGGTCCGCAGCCCCCAGAGTACGGAGTCGAGCTCCTCTACCCAGTGCGTGTTAGATTCCTTGAGGGACTGCACTAATCTGGGTTTAATGCCGCTCATGATAAGACCATTTGCACGTTCGACCTGGGCGTTAGTTTGTGGGTCATAGACGGAAGCATAGTCGAGCTTGATACCCATGTTTTTGCACCAGAGTTTTACCTCGTCGGCCGTGAAGTTTGTGCCGTTGTCAGTGATGATGCTGTGGGGAACGCCGTAACGGTGTACGACCCCGGATATAAAGTCTATCACCGGTCCGGATTCGGCCGTCTTAACAGGCTTGGCTTCTATCCATTTGGTGAATTTATCCACCATGACCAATAAATATTTTTGCTTGTGGGTTCCGCCTTTAAGGGGTCCAACCATGTCAAGCCCCCAGAACGCGAAGGGCCAAGTAATGGGGATAGTTCGGAGGGCGGTGGTGGCATATGGTTTGGTTTGCAAAGAGCTGGCAACCGGTGCATCGTTGGACTAAGTCCTGAGCGTCTGCCTGGGCCGTCGGCCAATAAAAGCCTGTACGGAAGGCCTTGCTTACAAGGGACCGAGCTGCAGCGTGATGACCGCCCAGTCCGGCATGAATTTCAGCCAGGAGGTTCCGCCCCTCCTCTTCGGAGATGCACCTTTGAAGGGCTCCAGTAGTGATTTTCTTATAAAGCTCTCCCTCGTGGACTCTGTAGGCTTTGGATCGCCGCACTATGCTGCGTGCCTCGTTTTGGTCCTCGGGGAGTTCCTGCCTAGTGAGGTAGGCGAGGAATGGTTCTGTCCACGGGGCGATGACGGCCATTATTACGTGGGCTGAAGGTGTTATTTCATTGGCAGAGCCTCCGATTGTGTCAGAATGTTCGGTGTCGGGCAGTGCGGTTGGGTCCGGGGTGTTATTGTTCGGCTCCCCTTCCCATACTACGGATGGTTGAACAGCCTTTCCAAAAAGATGTTGGGGGGGGGACTACATCACGTTTTGGGCCGATGCGTGCCAGGACATCTGCCGCCTGATTATTTTCCGGGCTATATGGTGAAATTCAAGCCCCTCGAACCGAGCTGACATTTTTAGGACGGCGTTGCGATAAGCTGCCATTTTTGGATCCTTGGCATCGAAGTCTCCATTTATTTGGGATATTGCGAGGTTCGAGTCCCCGTGCACCTCTAGGCGTTGAATGCCCATGGATACTGCCATCCGGAGACCATGTAAAAGGGCCTCATATTCGGCTGCATTGTTGGAGTCCGTGTACATAATCTGGAGTACGTATTGAACTGTGTCTCCTGTGGGGGACGTCAAAACGATGACAGCCCCCAGTCCGGCCAACATCTTGGAGCCATCGAATGCATGATCCAATTTGAATATGTGCTGTACTCTTTAGGGAGTTCGGCCTCCGTCCATTCTGCGACAAAGTCGGCCAAGACTTGCGACTTGATGGCTCGCCGAGGCTTATAAGTTATGTCGAACGGGAGGAGCTCAATGGCCCATTTTGCAATCCGGCCAGTTGCGTCACGGTTGTTTATAATATCGTTAAGTGGTACTTCTGAGGCTACTGTTATTGAACACTCTTGAAAGTAGTGTCATAGCTTCCTGGATGCCATGAATACCGCGTACGCGATCTTTTGATAATGCGGGTACCGTGATTTGCAAGGAGTGAGGACAGTGGACACATAATAGACCGGCTTTTGAAGGAGAAATCTGTGTCCGTCCGCTTCTCGTTCGACGACGAGCACTGCGCTTACAACCTGATGTGTTGCTGCAATGTATAATAGCATTGGTTCGCCAATATTTGGCGCGGCCAGGACTGGGTTTGTTGCAAGTATGGCTTTTATCTCCTCGAGTCCGGCCGTGGCTGCATCCGTCCATTCGAAGTGTTCGATGCGTCGAAGGAGGCGGTAAAGGGGTAGGGCCTTTTCTCCCAAGCGGGAGATAAAGCGGCTTAGAGCCGCCACGCATCCGGTTAAATTTTGTATTTGTTTGAGGTCCTTTGGGATATCCAGTTGCGACAGAGCTCGGATCTTGGCTGGATTTGCTTTGATTCCTCTACCGGATACAATGAAGCCCAAGAGCTTTCCGGCTGGAACGTGGAAAACGCATTTTTCCGGGTTGAGCTTGATGTCGTATGTTCGGAGGTTATCAAATGTGAGCCTCAAGTCGTCTACTAGAGATTCGACATGTCTTGTTTTGACGACCACATCATGTACATATGCCTCCACTGTTTTGCCGATCTGGCTTGCCAGACATGTCTGAATCATGCGCTGATATGTTGCGCCGGCGTTTTTGAGCCCGAAGGGCATTGTGTTGAAGCAGAATGGGTCGTATGGTGTGATAAATGCCGGTGCGGATTGGTCAGATTCTGCCATCTTGATTTGATGGTAACCGGAATATGCATCGAGGAAACACAACGAATCGTGTCCTGCGGTAGCATCGATAATTTGATTGACACGGGGGAGGGGGAAGGGATCCTTTGGGCAAGCCTTGTTAAGGTCTTTAAAATCAACGCACAGGCGCCAGGATTTATCCTTCTTTGGTACCATCACCAGGTTTGCTAGCCAGTCCGGATGTTTTATATCTCTGATGAATCTGGCCTCCAATAGCTTCGCTAGCTCCTCTCCCATAGCCTGTCTCTTAGGTTCGGAAAAACGCCGAAGAGCCTGTTTGACAGGTTTGAATCCTTCTTGGATATTTAAGCTGTGCTCGGCCAGCCTGCGTGGGATTCCTGGTATGTCTGAAGGGTGCCAGGCGAAAATGTCCCAGTTTTCTCGTAGGAACTCTCGCAGTGCGGTGTCTATATCAGGGTTTAACTGTGCCCCGATGGAAGCTGTTTTATTTGGGTCCGTTGGATGGACTTGGAATTTGACTATTTCGTCCGCCGGTTTAAAGGAGGTGGACTTGGATCTTTTGTCGAGTACCACATCGTCCCTATTCACCGTAGAGCGCAGCGCAGTCAGTTCCTCAGTCGCTA
The DNA here is from genome assembly GCF_056163025.1 of Triticum urartu. Classification (NCBI taxonomy): domain Eukaryota; kingdom Viridiplantae; phylum Streptophyta; class Magnoliopsida; order Poales; family Poaceae; genus Triticum; species Triticum urartu. The sequence goes on from NC_141875.1 coordinate 49,180,950, forward strand.
GGGCTTCAGATAGTGCCTCGAGGGCTAGTGCGTCTGTCTTGTTTTCGGCGCGGAGTGCTATGTCTAGATCACTAGCGAGAGTGATGATCCCGTTAGGCCTGGGCATTTTGAGCTTCATGTACCCGTAATGGGGTATTGCTTGGAAGATTGTAAACGCTTCCCACCCTAGCAGAGCGTGATAACCGCTGCTGAACGAAGCCACATGGAACATGATCTCTTCGGACCTGTAATTATCCGGCGTGCGGAACACCACATCTAGTGTGATTTTTCCTGTACAGCGCGCTTCCGGACTGGGGATTATTCCTCTAAAGGTTGTGCTGCTTCGCTCAATGCGGTTCCAGTCTATTTCCATTTTTTGAAGGGTTTCCTCGTAAATGAGGTTCAATCCGCTGCCGCCGTCCATGAGTACCTTGGTAAGACGAAAGCCGTCCACTATTGGGCTGAGAACCAATGCGGCTGGTGCTCGGGCTGTTCAGAATTTAGGTTCATCACTAGCGTTAAAGGTAATAGCCGTGTCACTCCATGGGTTTATTGTTGCTACTTGGTAGACTTTGGCAAGGCTGTGGAGTGTCCTTTTTCGCATATTATTTGATGCGAAAGTCTCGAAGACTGTTAATACCATATGGGTGTCTCTGGGGTGGCTTTCTGTGGCCTCCGGAATTAGGAGGTTTTCGCCAATTTTGGCCACCTGCCGGAGTATCCAACATGCTCTAAGGCTGTGAGTTGGTGTGGCGTCCTCTGTACTGTGAATTTTACAGGGCCCGTTAAGCCATCCTTCCAGTACGGTTCCATGCCCTATAGAGGGTTTTTGCTTTTTGGTATTTGACCTGGGTGTCTGGTTATGCTGCACCCTTTTATTTTGAACTGGGTTTGTATTTAGGGCCGGATTGTCCCAAAATTTTATTTTGGTTTTCCAGGTGCTTTCCATCGCACAATACTTCCGTACAATGGACGCCAAGTCAGCGAAGCGTGTGATATCACGGCGACTTATGGCGTTGAGTATTCCCTTGTCCGTGCAATTATTGCAAAAGATTAAAATTGCGTCTTCCTCGCGGTAGTCCCTTAGCCTGTTCTTAACCAGGAGGAATCTAGACCGGTAATGATGTACTGTTTCGTTGGGCTCTTGCTTGATTTTGGATAGATCGCTTATGTTGGGGTGGGTGGGTGGAGTTAAATCCGAAGCCTCACCCAGTCTGGGGCTTAGAGGCCGAGGAATTTCTGAACTTGAAAATTTGGATCCCTGGGTGTTGTCCAATGAATCCAGCCCGTCGCTTGACTCTAAGTTCAGGTTTTGAGTGATATCCTCCCCTCCGCGGGTATCAAGCTTGGAGGGATCGAGAATCCGGACGTAGCGAGTCCTTAAGATAGACGAAGGGTCGCCGCACTGTCCTTCTACCACGGCAACGTGATGGGTGACTTGGGGAGAGTTAATCTCTCTCAGATCGGTTTTAGGCCCAATCTGGTCGTAATCCGTAGCGACTCCCAGGGCGGCGAAGCGATCCAAGAGCTCGTTTATGGAGGAAAGCTCCATTGGATCTAACTGCTCGGCGAGTTCCGAACTGACATGAAGATTGTTTTCGATGGCCCGAGAGGTCATCGTCGGTGTAGAAGCCAAACAGGCGGTCATAAGAAAACCACCTAGCCGGAGGGTTTGGCCGACAGCAAAGCTCCCTTAGCAACGGTGCCGTCTTTGAAGACGGGGCTAGGCATCCTTCCTGATGGCGACGACACAGAGGAACTCTCAATGAAAGCACCAATGTCGGTGTCAAAACCGGCGGATCTCGGGTAGGGGGTCCCGAACTGTGCGTCTAGGCCGGATGGTAACAGGAGGCAAGGGACACGAAGTTTTACCCAGGTTCGGGCCCTCTCGATGGAGGTAAAACCCTATGTCCTGCTTGATTAATATTGATGATATGGGTAGTACAAGAGTAGATCTACCACGAGATCAGAGAGGCTAAACCCTAGAAACTAGCCTATGGTATGATTGTTGATGTGTATCTTGTCCTACGGACTAAAACCCTCCGGTTTATGTAGACACCGGATAGGGTTAGGGTTACATAGAGTCGGTTACAATGGTAGGAGATCTGAATATCCGTATCGCCAAGCCTGCCTTCCACACCAAGGAAAGTCCCTTCCGGACACGGGACGAAGTCTTCAATCTTGTATCTTCATAGTCCTGGAGTCCGGCTGAAGGTATAGTCCGGCCATCCGGACACCCCCTAATCCAGGACTCCCTCACCCCCCAAGGCTTAGTCTGAATTGGACTAGGGGAGGGGCTTCTCTCCTACTCCTACTACATGGAAGGGGGGAATCCTACTCCCGGTGGGAGTAGGACTCCCCAAGGCGCGCCATAGGAGGGCCGGGCCTCCCCCCTCCTCCACTCCTTTATATACGTGGCAAGGGGGCACCCCATAGACGCACAAGTTGATCATTGATCCCTTAGCCGTGTGCAGTGTCCCCCTCCACCATAATCCACCTCGATCATATCGTAGCAGTGCTTAGGCGAAGCCCTGCGTCGGTAGGAACATCATCACCGTCATCACGCCGTCGTGCTGACGGAACTCTCCCGTGAAGCTCTGTTGGATCGGAGTTCGTGGGACGTCATCGAGCTAAATGTGTGCTGAACTCGGAGGTGCCATACATTCGGTACTTGGATCGGTCGGATCGTGAAGACGTTCGACTACATCAACCGCGTTCTCATAACGCTTCCACTTACGGTCTACGAGGGTACGTGGATGATACTCTTCCCTCTCGTTGCTATGCATCACCATAGCTTGCGTGTGTGTAGGGAATTTTTTGAAATTACTGCGTTCCCCAATAGTGGCATCCGAGCCAGGTTTATGCGTAGGTGTCATATGCACGAGTAGAACACAAAGGAGTTGTGGGAGTGGGTATAGGCATATTTCTTGCCGTCACTAGTTGATTCTTGATTCAGCGGCATTGTTGGATGAAGCGGCTCAGACCGACATTACGCGTACGCTTACGCGAGACTGGTTCTACTGACGTGCTTCGCACACAGGTGGCTAGTGGGTGTTTGTTTCTCTAGCTTTAGTTGAATCGGATTCAATGAACAGGGTTCTTTCTGAAGATCAAAAAGCAATCACTATATCGCGTTGTGGTTTTTGATGCGTAGGTAAGAACAGTTCTTGCTCAGCCTGTAGCAGCCACGTAAAACTTGCAACAACAGAGTAGAGGACGTCTAACTTGTTTTTGTAGGGCATGTTGTGGTGTGATATGGTCAAGTTGTGATGATCATGTTTTGTTAAAGTTATCGGCAACTGGCAGAAGCCTTATGGTTGTCTCTTTATTGCATAAGATGGAAGTACCATGTAATTGATTTACTTTATCGCTATGCAATAGCAATAGTTGTAAAAGCAATATTTGGCGAGACGACCATGTGACGACACATTGATAGAGATCAAGATGATGGCGATCATGGTGTCATGCCGGTGACGATAGAGATCATGACGGTACTTTGGAGATGGAGATCAAAGGCACAAGATGATCATGGCAATATCATGTCACATATTTTGATTGCATGTGATGTTTATCTTTTATACATCTTATTTTTTCTTAGTTCTGCGGTAGCATTATAAGATGATCTCTCACTAAATTTCAAGGTACAAGTGTTCTCCCTGAGTATGCACCATTGCCAAAGTTTGTCGTGCCGAGACACCACGTGATGATTGGGTGTGATAAGCTCTACGTTCATATACAATGGGTGCAAGACATTTTTGCACATGCAAAAATACTCTGGTTAAACTTGACGAGCCTAGCATATGCAGATATGGCCTTGGAACACTGTGACCGAAAGGTCGAGCGTGAATCATATAGTAGATATGATCAACATAGTGATGTTTGCCATTGAAAACTACTCCATCTCACGTGATGATCGGACATGGTTTAGTTGATATGGATCACGTGATCACTTAGATGATTAGAGGGATGTCTATCTAAGTGGGAGTTCTTAAGTAATATGATTAATTGAACTTAAATTTATCATGAACTTAGTCCTGATGGTATTTGCATATCTATGTTGTAGATCAATAGCTCGCGATGTAGCTCCCCGTTTATTTTTGATATGTTCCTAGAGAAAAACTAAGTTGAAAGATGTCAGTAGCAATGATGCGGATTGGATTCGTGATATGAGGATTATCCTCATTGCTGCACAGAAAAATTATGTCGCTGATACACCACTAGGTGACAGACCTATTGCAGGAGCATATGCACACGTGATGAACATTTGACAAAGCTCGGTATGATGAATACTTGATAGTTTAGTGCACCATGCTTTAGGGCTTAGAACCGGGACTTCAAAAATGTTTTGAACGCCACAAAGCATATAAGATGTTCCAAGAGCTGAAATTGGTATTTCAAACTCATGCCCGAGTCGAGAGGTATGAGACCTCTGACAAGTACTTTGCCTACAAGATGGAGGAGAATAGCTCAGCTAGTGAGCATGTGCTTAGAATGTCTGAGTACTACAATCACTTGAATCAAGTGGGAGTTAATCTTCCAGATAAGTTAGTGATTGACGGAGTTCTCTAGTCACTATCACCAAGTTACTAGAACTTCGTGATGAACTATAAATATGCAAGGGATAACGGAAACAATTCCCAAGCTCTTCATGATGCTAAAATCGACGAAGGTAGAAATCAAGAAAAACATCAAGTGTTGATGGTTAACAAGACCACTAGTTTCAAGTAAAAGGGCAAGGGAAAGAAAGGGAACTTCAAGAAGAATGGCAAGCAAGTTGCCACTCCCATGAAGAAGCCTAAAGCTAGACGCAAGCCTGAAACTGAGTGCTTCTACTGCAAATTAAATGGTCACTGGAAGTGGAATTGCCCTAGATACTTGGCCGATAAGAAGGATGGAAAAGTGAACAAAGGTATATCTGATATACATGCTATTGATGTGTACTTTACTAGTGTTCATAGCAACCCCTCGTTTATTGCAATACAGTTATTTGGTGTTTGCGTTGAGCATGAATATGATTTGATCATGTTTATTGCAATACAGTTATTCATTTAAGTCAAAGAATAATTGTTATTCTATTTACATGAATAAAACCTTCTATGGTCATACACTCAATATAAATGGTTTATTGAATCTCGATCGTAGTGATACACATATTCATAATGTTGAAGCAAAAGGATGCAAAGTTAATAATGATAGTGCAACTTATTTGTGGCACTGCCGTTTAGGTCATATTGGTGTAAAGCGCGTGAAGAAAATCCATGCTAATGGGCTTTTGGAATCACTTGATTATGACTCAGTTGATGCTTGCGAACCATGCCTCATAGGCAAGATGACTAAAGACTCCGTTTTCCGGAACAATGGAGCGAGCAACTGACTTATTGGAAATAATACATACTAATGTATGCGGTCTAATGAGTGTTGAGACTCACGGCGGATATTGTTATTTTCTGACCTTCACAAATGATTTGAGAAGATATGGGTATATCTACTTGATGAAACATAAGTCTGAAACATTTGAAAAGTTCAAAGAATTTTAGAGTGAAGTGGAAAATCATCGTAACAAGAAAATAAAGTTTCTACGATCTGATCATGGAGGAGAATATTTGAGTTACGAGTTTGGTCTACATTTGAAACAATGCGGAATAGTTTCGCAAATGACGCCACCTGGAACACCATAGCGTAATGGTGTGTCCGAACGTCGTAATCGCATTTTACTAGATATGGTACGATCTATGACGTCTCTTACTGATTTACCGCTATCGTTTTGGGGTTATGCATTAGAGACAGTTGCATTCATGTTAAATAGGGCACCATCTAAATCCGTTGAGATGACACCATATGAATTATGGTTTGGCAAGAAACCAAAGCTGTCATTTCTTAAAGTTTGGGGTTACGATGCTTGATGTCTACTACACGACCTTCTTTCTTGTAGACGTTGTTGGGCCTCCAAGTGCAGAGGTTTGTAGGACAGTAGCAAATTTCCCTCAAGTTGATGACCTAAGGTTTATCAATCCATGGGAGGCATAGGATGAAGATGGTCTCTCTCAAGCAACCCTGCAACCAAATAACAAAGAGTCTCTTGTGTCCCCAACACACCCAATACAATGGTAAATTGTATAGGTGCACTAGTTCAGCGAAGAGATGGTGATACAAGTGCAATATGGATGGTAGATATGGGTATTTGTAATATGAAAATATAAAAACAGCAAGGTAACTAATGATAAAAGTGAGCGTAAACGGTATTGCAATGCTAGGAAACAAGGCCTAGGGTTAATACTTTCACTAGTTTAAGTTCTCTCAACAGTAATAACATAATTGGATCATATAACTATCCCTCAACATGCAACAAAGAGTCACTCCAAAGTCACTAATAGCGGAGAACGAATGAAGAGATTATGGTAGGGTACGAAACCACCTCAAAGTTATCCTTTCTGATTGATCAATTCAAGAGTCCGTAGTAAAATAACACGAAGCTATTCTTTCCGTTCAATCTATCATAGAGTTCGTACTAGAATAACACCTTAAGAAAAAAATCAACTAAAACCCTAATGTCACCTAGATACTCCAATGTCACCTCAAGTATCCATGGGTATGATTATATGATATGCATCACACAATCTCAGATTCATCTATTCAGCCAACACAAAGAAATTCAAAGAGTGCCCCAAAGTTTCTACCGAAGAGTCAAGATGAAAACGTGTGCCAACCCCTATGCATAAGTTCACGAGGTCACGGAACTCGCAAGTTGATCACCAAAACATACATCAAGTGGATAACATGATATCCCATTGTCACCATAGATAAGCACATGCAAGACATACATCAAGTGTTCTCAAATCCTTAACGACTCAATCCGATAAGATGACTTCAAAGGGAAAACTCAATTCATCACAAGAGAGTAGAGGGGGAGAAACATCATAAGATCCAACTATAATAGCAAAGCTCGCGATACATCAAGATTGTGTCGACTCAAGAACACGAGAGAGAGAGAGAGAGAGAGATCAAACACATAGCTACTGGTACATACCCTCAGCCCCGAGGGTGAACTACTCCCTCCTCGTCATGGAGAGCGTCGGGATGATGAAGATGGCCACCAGAGAGGGATTTCCCCCCCCCTCCGGCAGGGTGCCGGAACGGGTCTAGATTGGTCTTCGGTGGCTATGAAAGCTTCTGGCGGCGGAACTCCCGATCTATTCTGTTCCCCGATGTTTTTAGGGTATACTGACATATATAGGTGAAAGAAGTCGGTCAGGGAGCCACGAGAGGCCCACGAGGGTGGGCGGCGCACCCAGGGGGGCAGGCGCGCCTCCCTGCCTCGTGGCCACCTCGAAGCTTCCCTGACGTCTACTCCAAGTCTACTGGATTGCTTCCGTTCCAAAAATAACTCTCCCGAAGGTTTCATTCCGTTTGGACTCCGTTTGATATTACCTTTCTTTGAAACACTGAAATAGGCAAGAAAACAACAATTTGGGTTGGGCCTCTGGTTAATAGGTTAGTCCCAAAACTAATATAAAAGTGTATAATAAAGGCCATAAACATCCAAAACAGATAATATAATAGGATGGAACAATCAAAAATTATAGATACGTTGGAGACGTATCAATGCTTATGTGAAAAAGTTTCAAACTGATAAGCTCGAACCCAAATCGGAGTAGTGCATCTTCATAGGATACCCAAAATAAACTGTTGGGTACACCTTCTATCACATATCCGAAGGCAAGATATTTTGTTGCTAAAAGTGGATCCTTTCTAGAGAAGAAGTTTCTCTCGAAAGAAGTGAGTGGGAGGAATGTAGAACTTGATAAGGTAATTGTACCTTCTCCCGAATTGGAAAGTAGTTCATCACAGAAATCAGTTCTAGTGATCTCTACACCAATTAGTGAGGAAGCTAATGATGATGATCATGAAACTTCAGATCAAGTTAATACCGAACCTCGTAGGACAACCAGAGTATGGTCCGCACTAGAGTGGTACAACAATCCTGTTTTGGATGTCATGTTACTTGACTATGACGAACCTATGAACTATGAGGAAGCGATGATGAGCCCAGATTCCACGAAATGGCTTGAGGCCATGAAATCTGAGATGGGATCCATATATGAGAACAACGTATGGACTTTGATTGACTTGCCCGATGATCGGTGAGTCATTAAGAATAAATGAATCTTCAAGAGGAAGATGGATGCTGATAGTAGTGTTACTATCTACAAAGCTCGAATTGTCGCAAAATGTTTTCGACAAGTTCAATGTGTTGACTGCGATTTGATTTTCTCACTCGTATCGATGCTTAAAAGTCTGTCCGGATCATGTTAGCGGTTGCCGCATTTTATGAAATCTGGCAAATGGATGTCAAAACTGTATTCCTTCATGGATTTCTTAAAAGAAGAGTTGTATATGATGCAACCAGAAGGTTTTGTCGATCCAAAGGTGCTAACAAAGTGAGCAAGCTCCAGTGATCCATCTATGGACTGGTGCAAGCATCTCGGAGTTGGAATATACGCTTTGATAAAGTGATCAAAGCATATGATTTTATACAGACTTGCGGTGAAGCCTGTATTTACAAGAAAGTGAGTGGGAGCACTATATCATTTCTGATAAGTATATGTGAATGACATATTGTTGATCAGAAATAATGTAGAATTTTCTGGAAAGCATAAAGGAGTGTTTGAAAAGAGTTTTTCAAAGAAAGACCTCGATGACGCTGCTTACACATTGAGCATCAAGATCTATAGAGATAGATCAAGACGCTTGATAAGTTTTTTCAATGAGTACATACCTTAACAAGATTTTGAAGTAGTTCAAAATGGAACGGTCGAAGAAGGAGTTCTTGCCTATGATGGAAGGTGTGAAGTTGAGTAAAGACTCAAAACCCGACCACGGTAGAAAATAGAAAGAGAATGAAAAGTCATTCCCTATGCCTCAGTCATAGGTTATATAAAGTATGCTATGCTGTTTACCAGTCCTATTGTATACCTTAGCATTTTTTTGGCAAGGGAGTACAATAGTGATCTAGGAGCAGATCAGTGGACAGCGGTCAAAATTATCCTTAGAGGACTAAGGAAATATTTCTCGGTTATGGAGGTGATAAAAGAGTTCGTCGTAAAGAGTTACGTCGATGCAAGCTTTTTACATCGATCTTGATGACTCTAAGTCTCAATCTGGACACATATTTAAAGTGGGAGCAATTAGCTAGAGTAGCTCCGTGCAGAGCATTGTAGACATAGAAATTTGTGAAATACATACGGATTTGAATGTTGCAGACCCATAGACTAAACTTCTCTCACAAGCAAAACATGATCACTCATTGGGTATTAATCACATAGCGATGTGAACTAGATTATTGACTCTAGTAAACCCTTTGGGTATTAGTCACATGGAGATGTGAACTAATCACATAAAGATGTGAACTAGATTATTGACTCTAGTGCAAGTGGGAGACTGAAGGAAATATACCCTAGAGGCAATAATAAATTTCTTTCCTCCAACATGGCTCTCCCACCTCCCCTCCCCTCCCTGGTGACTCCAAGGGCGACTCCACCAGCGATCCATGGCTCTCCCTCCTCGTGATCCTCCCCTGCCAAGATAGTTCCTCCCCTCCTGGATCTCTCCTCGGGTGTGGGATTCGCCAACAAGGTCAGAGCAAGGTTCTCTACTCCTGTTCATTGCCTTGATCCTAGTGATGCTTTTCATCTTGTTGTCTCCTTTGGCCACTCCACCTTTCCCCTCAATGTTGAACATGTTAGCCTTGCGCTTGAGCCATGCGTTGGTGGATCACCATCTGACCTTCATGTCTACCATCTACGTGGGCAAGTTTATAAATTTTCTGTGATCTCTAAGGCGGTTGGATTTATGATCTACCAACTTAGATCTTTTAAATGTCCTAGTTACTCTTGTTATTTCCACCTATGGGGTTTTGGTGGTCCTATTTGGATTAGAGAATACAACTCATGGCTATATGAGATTGATCACGAATGGACCACGATCACTAGATCACCTCGACGTATGCTCACCGGTGCAAATTCCGTTCAAATTGGCCGCCGTCCAAATCCTACACCACCGACGTGCCATGCCCCATCCATCGCCAACAATCCTGCTCCCATCTCGGATCACGAGCCAAATTCGGGCGCGATGGTTACGTTTCAAAATTCTATCCCTATCTCTCCTAACCTGGCCCATCAACCCACCAACCAAGCCAACAACAGTGACATCCCTGTGTAGATCACGGCCCAAGAAACACTTTCAACCCATGGACAGCCCAACCACATCACCCAACCCCCCCCCCCCACCACCAATCCTTATCATCATATTTCTCAGCATTTATCCTTATGTGGAAAATGTTTATCACCTGACCATCTCCGTGCTGATTGCAAAAATCAATTCCGCTGCCGTAGTTGTTATCGATATGGCCATATATCTCGTTTTTGTTATAACTCCAAACACAATCTCCCCATTTATCAGGTCAAATCCCACCTACCTACCAACCCATTACCTGAAACCAATAACCCGCATGACGACTCGTCTCCCCAAAACCCCACCCCCTCCTCTATTCGACTGCCCAACCTGCCAAACCCCCTGTTCGCTAGCTCATCCCTGCTCTGCCCCGCAATTGTTCTCCACCGCCTCCTCATCTTCCTCCAGCACCATGGCCACCTACCCATGCAACCCGCTCCCTCTCCTCCCCCTGGAACTGCCATAATGGAAGCTGACGGCAATCGTCGACGACGTACCTACCACTACCTTGGCGGTGAGCCTCTAGTCCAATCCGGGGACTGGGCCATCATCTCCCTTGCTCCACCACCTGATCCTCTCCAGTTCGATACGGATGCCATGCTCATACGTCATTTTCTTGACCACGAGCGTGGTTTTCGTATTGCTGAGATCTCTAGGTGCAGGATGGGGGCTGCTTTCGTCAGGTTTCAGCACGCATGCGACATCGACACCGCCATCGCCAACAGCCCTTACTTCGTTGGAGACTCGATCCTCAGAGTTATTCGTCATGACAGAGGTATTAATCACAGAGACTGCACCTTCTCACACGATGCTTGGATTATGATGGTAAATTACCCACTTGAGGCTTGGAGGCCTGATAAAGTTAGGGAATCTGTCAGTGGTTTTGCTAAGTTCTTAGTTTGGAACAGAGACATGTCGAATAGAGCTCGTATTCTGGTCAAAGTTAGAGTTCCTGATCTGTTGGATATTCCTGTTAGTCATGTTATCTATGAGAGTTTAGATGACTTTGGCCATGGGCAATCCTGGACTAGTGTTGTTTACATACTGCAATCTGATCTTCTTGGAGCTATGGGAGGGGATGAAGATCCGATACCTCCTAATGGTGTGATGCATCCTATGCCTCTTGCTCCGTTTGGAGGAATTTGGCATGATGCTGACTTCCATGACCATGAAAACCATCAGGCTGCACCAGCTACCCATCATGCCCCTCGTGAAAACAATGAGGACATTCCTATGGTTCACACTCCCCCACTAAGCCCTGAGGTTTCTCAGCAGAATCAACCCATCCAACTTGCAGTAGAAGCAACTGATGCTTTCATTGCAATGCATGACATGATGTCCAAAATTATGGCTGCTGCTCCTGACATTATTGATCAGCTCTCAGGATATGATGTAGTTAGTACCAGATGTCAGATAATATGTGTGGATGATGAGCATGGACCTGTCAAGAAGTGCCTGATGACTGTCACTACTGTTATCCCTCAGGAGCCTGATAAATCTTCAGTGGTGATAACTGAACTTCCTGAACTGTCTGAACTTTCTGAATCTTCTAGCATGTTAAACCCTGAGCATGTTCCATCCCCAGCTATCCTGGACTTAATGGCAAGCAACCAAAGTTCTCCTGTGAATGGGCCACCACTTGAGATGGCAGATCCACTGCCTGCTGCTGCAAACTCTCCTGCTGTCAATAAGAGGAAGAAAAACAACGCCCTGTTGGATGTTAATGATCTCTGACGCAGCCGTCATCTTGCTAGACTGAGCGTGGGTTTTAAGAATGAAGCTGCTGCAATCAAGGCCAAGAACATTAACAAATGCTAGAAGAACCTAAATGCAGAATTCGAATATGAGATTGTTGATCCCACTGCCAAGCCACCGCCTGAGCTGCCACTCGACACCATCCAAGCTATCGCCATCAAGCAGTGTCAGATATCTCCTGAGGAGGTCTCTGGGGAGAAATTGAAGGCCTCGGTGGATTATGAATAATTCTAGTTTTTATCTCAATTGGTCTTGCTATAAAAAGACCCTGTCTGGCCTTATGCCTTTCATTTATTTTCCTTGGTCCTGGAATGCTACTTTTGCTTTATTTATGAACCTGGTTTGTAAGGAGTTAAACTCCAATATTAGCTTATGTTGGTGGAACATCAAGACTTATTTATGTTACATGTTTAGTTGTTTGAATGGTCAGTTCTGTTATGGACAAACTTGCTGTCAGTTTTGTGGATGGAACATCATGTTTTTATTATTTCACATTTTGAGTTGGTTGAATGGTCTGTTATATTATGAGCAGTCAATCATTGGCAGAAGCACTTATCGAAAATACTAGTTACAATTTTGCTTGCCTAAAATTGCATGTTGCAATAATTATGAGGATATGATTAACTCATATCCCTATGGCTTATATCCCTCAATATATTTTAATGAATAGGAACTGGAATATCTTAAACTGGAATGTCAGAGGTATAAACTCTCAAACCAGACAGGATGATTTGAGAGCTAGAATTGAGGAAAGTAATTATGGTGTCATTTGCATTCAAGAAACAAAAAGAGATTCATTTGACCAGGCTTATCTCAGAAATTTTTCACCTAGAAGATTCAACCAGTTTGCATATAATCCTTCAGTAGGCTTGTCAGGTGGACTTATTACTATATGGAATGGGAGTCTTTTCAGCGGCTCTGTCATCAGTCAATCCTCCTATCAACTCACTGTCAAGTTATCATGTAATTTATATGGACACATTTTTATATCAGCAACATATATGGGCCCTGTCAAAATGAAGATAGAGTGGATTTTTTTATTGGTTGAATAATATTGATGCTTCTCAGATGGACCACTGGATGTTGGTTGGTGATTTTAATTTAATAAGGATCCCCCATGACAGAAATAGACCTGGAGGGGATACAAATAATATGCTTATGTTTAATAGCTTTCTCCAACAACTGGACCTTGTGGAGATCCCCCTCAAAGGTAGAAATTTCACATGGAGTAATATGCAAGACTCCCCATTATTGGAAAAACTGGATTGGATATTTACTTCTGCAAACTGGACCCTATCTTTCCCAAACACTCTGGCTCATCCACTTACCAGGGTAACATCTGACCATGTCCCAATCCACATTCAGATTGGCAGTGACATTCCTAAATCCTCCATCTTCAGGTTTGAAAACTACTGGTTTGAATTTGATGGTTTTTATGAAACTGTTATCCAATGCTGGAACAAGAATCAGCAGCTGGCAAATTCTGCTCAAGATATTGCTGCCAGATTCAAGTGTCTCAGAATGGGACTCAAGAAATGGAGTAAAAACTTTTCCAAGCTCAACACTAACATTTCTGCATCTAATTATGTACTGTCTATGCTGGATGGCATTAAAGATCAAAGAGGCCTCAACACCATGGAAGCTAATTTCAGAATTATTTTGAAGAGGCACATCACTAAATTATTGGAAGTGAAAAGAATTTATTGGAAATCCAGATTTAAAATGAGGTGTGTGAAGCTGGATGATGAAAATACTGACTTCTTTCATGCCATGGCTACCTAGAGTTACAGAAAAAGATTCATTACTTCTATCTATGATGAAGATGGAAATCTTATCCAAAACCATGATCATAAGGCTGCAATCATTTGGAAATCTTTCAAAGACAGATTGGGAAAATCAATTGACCCACCTATGTTATTCAACCTTGAGGAACTTATTCAGCCCATTGACTTATCCGAACTTGAGGCCCCTTTCACTATGGATGAGATTGATCAGGCGATTAAATATATTCCAACTAAGAGCCCCAGGACCAGATGGTTTCAATGGTTCTTTCCTAAAAAATGTTGGGATATTATCAAACAGGACATTTATACTATGATTTGGGATTTTTTGAAGGGAACAGTGACATTCAGAGTATCAACACTGCTTTCATTACTCTTATTCCAAAGATTGCAAATCCTCTTAATATGAATGATTTTAGACCTATTTCCCTAGTCAGTCTTCCTCTAAAAATTATCACTAAGCTTATGGCTAATAGAGCTTAGAAAATTATTACTTCAGTTATCCATCAGAATCAATATGGATTTATCAAAGGTAGAAACATACAGGATTGTTTGGGATATGCCTTTGAATATCTCCACTTATGCCATCAGTCAAAAGAGCCCATCATCATACTCAAATTAGATTTTGAAAAGGCATTTGATAAGGTGGAATACAAAACCATTATTGCTATGCTAAGAGCCAAAGGTTTTGGACCAAGATGGATCAAATGGGTAAACAACATTCTCCAAACTGCATCTACTTCTGTCTTACTCAATGGAGTGGCTGGGGAAAAAATCATCTGCAAGAGAGGGGTCAGATAAGGGGATCCTCACTCCCCATTATTATATGTTATTAATGCAGATCTTCTTCAAACAGTTATTAATGTTGCCTGGTTAAATGGAGAACTATCTCTACCTATCAATCATGCATATGGTCAAGATTATCCAATCATACAATATGTCGATGACACTTTGTTGATTATGCCTGCTAATGAAGACCAGCTCAACCACCTTAAATATCTTCTGAACCTTTTCAGTCTGTCCACGGGTCTTTTTGCTAACTTCAGCAAATCCTCCATGATTCCCATCAATTTTAATCATCAAGAGGTCTCCAGGCTTGCCACATCATTTGGATGCAAGGTTGAAAGCCTTCCATTCACTTACCTAGGACTACCCATGGGCATCACAAAACCTTCAATACAGGATCTCATTCCTGTCATATCTAGAATTGACAAAAGATTATCTGGGGTTGCTAGATTCATGAACCACTCTGGAAGACTTACTTATATAAATTCGGTTGTTGCCTCAATGCCAATTTTTGCCATGTGCTCCCTCAAAATTCATATCACCATTCTAGATCATGTTGACAAATCAAGCAGAAATTTCCTATGGTATGGAAATGATATTAATAAAGGAGGCAAATGTTTGTCAAGCTGGCAGATGATATGCAAGCCAAAAAATCAAGGGGGTCTCGGAGTTCTAAATTTGAGAGAGCAAAACAAAGCCCATATTATCAAACACCTTTTCAAGTTTTACAACAAGATTGATGTGCCTTGGGTTAAATTAATTTGGGAGGCCCATTATCATAATAATGAAGCCCCTCATTCAAACAGAAGCAAAGGCTCTTTTTGGTGGAAAGATTGCATGAAAATGTATGATTATTTCAGAGATATGACAACTTGTGACATTAAATCTGGTGAAACCAATATGCTTTGGGAGGACAAATGGAAAGGTGACATTATGAAGCTAAAGTTTCCTGAACTACACTCTTTCACTTACAAGGAAAATATATCTATCAAGGCTGCCAATGATTTGGACAATTTATATAGTTTATTTCAGCTACCCCTATCTATTCAAGCCCATCAGCAATTACATCCGCTTTCTGATGAATTAAATAACATCAGACACAACAGTGATCATAATAATTGGACTTTCAACTGGGGCAGTAACAAAAACATGACCAAGAAGATTTATGAATTTCTTATGAAGGGTGAATATGCTGCTGATTCTTTCAAGTGGATATGGAAATCATGTTGCCTACCAAAGCATAATTTTTTCTGCTGGCTAATGCTTAATGACAGAATAAACACATGTGATCTTTTAACTCGAAAGAGCATGCAACTTGATTCCACCACATGTGTCTTATGTAATGTAGAAGATATGGAAGACAGAACTCACCTCCTTTTCACTTGCCCTTTCAGTCGAGGTTTTTGGTGGACTATTGGTTTTGAATGGAATTCTGACTTGGTCACAATATGATCATGGATGCCATGCAATCACAGATACAAAATCAGACATTTCATGGAAATTATGATATTGGGATGCTGGAGCATTTGGAATCAAAGAAATGGGATGATATTTGATGGGATACCTTGCTCAATCAATGAATGCAAATATGATTTTATCAGATCTTTCAAGATTACCATGATGAGAGCTAAACCATCTCTGAAGGATGGCATGTCTTCCTGGATTGACAACATTTAATTTCTTAGATTATTTTCTTTCTTCTCATTTCCCATATTTTGTACTTCTTCTATCTCTGGTTGCTTCCCCAACAACCATTATAAGACTATTTATTTTGCTACTCTATTATTAATGAAAAATGACACACAATAGGGTTTTTGCCCTACTGTTCTTTGGTCAAAAAAGAGGCAATAATAAAGTTATTATTTATTTCCTTATATCATGATAAATGTTTATTATTCATGCTAGAATTGTATTAACCGGAAACATAATACATGTGTGAATACATAGACAAACAGAGTGTCACTAGTATGCCTCTACTTGACTAGCTCGTTAATCAAAGATGGTTATGTTTCCTAACCATAGACATGATATGTCATTTGATAAACGGGATCACATCATTAGTAGAATGATGTGATAGACTTGACCCATTCCGTTAGCTTAGCACTTGATCGTTTTAGTTTACTGCTATTGCTTTCTTCATGACTTATACATGTTCCTATGACTATGAGATTATGCTACTCCCGATTACCGGAGGAACACTTTGTGTGATACCAAACGTCACAACGTAACTTGGTGATTATAAAGGTGCTCTACAGGTGTCTCCAATGGTACTTGTTGAGTTGGCATAAATCAAGATTAGGATTTGTCACTCCGATTGTCGGAGAGGTATCTCTGGGCCCTTAAGGTAATGCACATCACTATAAGCCTTGCAAGAAATGCAACTAATGAGTGAGTTGCGGGATAATGCATTACGGAAATGAGTAAAGAGACTTGCCGGTAACGAGATTTAACTAGGTATTGAGATACCAACGATCGAATCTCGGGCAAGTAACATACCGATGACAAAGGGAACAACGCATGTTGTTATGCGGTTTGACCGATAAAGATCTTCTTAGAATATGTAGGAGCCAATATGAACATCCAGGTTCCACTATTGGTTATTGACCAGAGACGTGTCTCAGTCATGTCACATAGTTCTCGAACCCGTAGGGTCCGCACGCTTAACGTTCGGTGATGATCGATAATATGTGTTTTGATTTACCGAAGGTATTTCGGTGTCCCATATGAGATCAGGGACATGACGAGGAGTCTCGAAATGGTCAAGACGTAAAGATCGATATATTGGACGACTATATTCGGACATCGGAAAGGTTCCAAGTGATTCGGGTATTTTTCGGAGTACGAGAGAGTTACGGGAATTCGTTGGGGAGTATATGGGCCTTATTGGGCTTTAGGGGAAAGAGAGAGGGGTGGCTGCGTGCCCCCCAAGGCTTAGTCCGAATTGGACTAGGGGGAGGGGCTGCGCCCCCTCCTTCCTTCTCTTCTCTTTTCCCTTTCCTTCTCTCCTACTCCTACTACATGGAAGGGGGGATCCTACTCCTGGTGGGAGTAGGACTCCCCAAGGCGCGCCATAGGAGGGTCGGCCCTCACCCCTCCTCCACTCCTTTATATACGTGGCCAGGGGGCACCCCATAGACACACAAGTTGATCATTGATCCCTTAGCCGTGTGCGGTGCTCCCCTCCACCATAATCCAACTCGATCATATCGTAGTGGTGCTTAGGCGAAGCCCTGCGTCGGTAGCAACATCATCACCGTCATCACGCCGTCGTGCTGACGGAACTCTCCCATGAAGCTTTGCTGGATCGAAGTTTGTGGGACGTCATCGAGCTGAACGTGAGCTAAACTCGGAGGTGCCGTACGTTCAGTACTTGGATCGGTCGGATCGTGAAGAAGTTCGACTACATCAACTGCGTTCTCATAACGCTTCCGCTTACGGTCTACGAGGGTACGTGGACGATACTCTTCCCTCTCGTTGCTATGCATCACCATGATCTTGCGTGTGCGTAGGAATTTTTTTGAAATTACTGCGTTCCCCAACACCAACTATATTAACAAAGCCCGTGATCCATCAAGATCGTGCCAAATCAAGAACACGAGAGAGATAGAGAGAGAGAGAGAGAGATCGAACACATAACTACTGGTACAAACCCTCAGCCCCGAGGGTGGACTACTCCCTCCTCATCATGGACACCATAGGGATGATGAAGATGGCCTCCGATGATGATTTCCCCCTCCGGCAGGGTGCGGGAATGGGCTCCCGATTGGTTTTTCGTGGCTACAAAGGCTTGCGGTGGTGGAACTTCCAATCTAGTGTTATTTCTGGGGGTTTTTGTATTTATATGGTTTTTTGGCGTTGGTTACACACGAAGATGGGCTTTGAGGGGCCCACCACCCGCCATGGCGCGCTAGCGGGGGCTGGCGCGTCCTGGTGTCTTGTGTGCAGCAGGGACCCCCTCTTGTGGTTCTTTGCTCCATTATTTATTTTTTCTTCAAAAAAATTGTTAAAAAGTTTCGTCCAATTTTGAGAACTTTTATTTCTACACAAAAAACAACACTACGGTAGTTCTGCTGAAAACAACATTAGTCTGTGTTAGTTCCATGTAAATTATACTAAAACCATATAGAATTTTTGTAAAGATGTCATGAATACTTCATAAATTATAGATACATTGGAGATGTATCACGTTGCCGCTCACTCCCTGGTTCCCGACTGGGTCTCGCTGACCTTGTGGGATCTCCTGTGGCCCGCCTTTGTCAGTGACCGAGTCTGGGAGCGTGTTCTACTGCCTGTACGGATGGCACCCGCAGGGTTTGGGTATGGGTGGAGCCACCCCATACCTTTACCGTCCCATTTAAGCTTACCCACCACCCATGCCTGCTAGTGGATACAAATTTTTCCCATAACCGGCACCCGACAGGGTAAATGGGTACCCGCAGGTAGAAATACGGATGTTTGCATAACACAAATTTGAGCGACACATAATCATAAACAACAACATACAATCATAATTTATAAACAACAACAACACATAATAACATAATACAAACTTATAAACAATAACACATCATAAACACAACACATTTCATAAACATCAACACTTTCTTGTAAACAACAACACATCAAAAAAATCAACACATAGTCATAAACAGTAGTAAATAGTCATACATTTACCTTCACAAACTCACAATAAAGGGTAGATGTAATTTTCCGTACTTGTTAGATTTTATAAGGGTACATGCACTAGTGAAAAATGGGGCTTTAGTCACGGTTGGCAACGACCTTTAGTCCTGGGTCACCAACTGGGACAACGAAATTGGGACTAAAGGCCCGCACCCTTTAGTCCCGGTTGGCCACAACCCGGGACTAAAGTCCCTCCACGTGGCCGCGAGCACACGCTGGGGGCTGGAGGAGCTTTAGTCCCGATTGGTGATACCAACCGGGACTAAGATCCCTCCACGTGGCCGCAAGCTAGCGCCGGGGGCTGGAGGACCTTTAGTTCCGATTGGTAACACCAAACGGGACTAAGGATTTTTTTTGTTGGGGTTTAGGTTTTTAGGGTTTATAGTTTATAGTCTATTTTCCCTTTCATTTTGTGTTTTCCATTCAATTCTTCTTTATTTCAAACATATTTACACCACTACATACTGTACATGTTATGCATAAATAATATAATATCTCATACGACCATACATATATAACATAATTTCTAGTACTACCATATATATATGTGTGTGTATGTGTGTGTGTCTATATATATGGGTCGCGCTATTCGTCACCCTGGGTGAGGAATAGTTATTCTTCACCCCCTCTCTATTTTGACGTCAATGCACCGTATTTTTAGGTTTCGTAAATTTTGTCCTATTTCATACGAAAAAAGAGAACGTAAGAAAATATATACTTGCCGTAAAAAATATTTTATGTTATGTAAAGTTACGAACGTAAAAACATACATAAAAATGCGATATTTTTGGTCTCAAAACCTTTTTTGTTTTCTTAAACCAAATTTTATGTAGTGAATCAATATTAATGTAACTATTTGTATTCCAAACGTAATTTGTTTATGAAGCGATCGTAAGATTACCTCGGATAAAGAATAACTTATTCTGCACCCTGGGTGATGAATAGCAACACTATATATAAACACTATTCTGATCACGGGATCAAAATATTGTTCTGATCACAACATGAACTTCCTGAGTTACACGCCTGAACTTCCCCCTATAGGACTCCGACCTTCGGGCTATCTTCGCAACCGTGTCTCCCCGCGCGAATTATTCTGTTTGTCGTGTTCTATGTGATGTAAGTCTAATCTAGAAACGGTTTTTATCAACTAAATGCCCGTTTTAAATAGGAATCTCGCTCTTTGGCGGATTTTGCTCTTGGGTCATGATGAACTTGCGTTTTTTGCAATTTTACTGCCTGAGTTGTTTGACATGAACTTTCCTAGGTGCTAGGTTGAACTTACGCCAACATTTCTCAAATGGGTCTTGCGATATACCGTTGGAAAGCTATGGAGACGGGTATCATGACTCAAGGTAAATTTTTTGGCAAAATGTAAGTGGTTTGAGCAGTTTTGAAATCCGTTTTCTCTTCATACAAAAAACATGAATCGTATTTTCGATCGCATTTCTAAACCATTTATCGAAATAAGGCAAATAATATGGCGTTGAAAAGCTAATGCAAAACCACTCCTCCCACATGTTGATAGTTTTCTATAATTCCCTATGGTTAAAGAGTTATTTGGAAAATCATAAAATTTCAAAAACCAAACAACCGAGTTCGTATTTTTGATGTTATTTCTAAACGGCTAATCAAATTGAGGCAGATGATATGACGTTGGAAAGCTTATGAAAATGCGCTACTTTTTCATGTTGAAAGTTTTTTGCAATTTTGAATGGTTTAAAAGTAATTTAGAAAACGGTACAAGTTCCACCGAGTTCGTATTTTCAAGCTAATGTTTTAACCGTAAGTCCGAATGCAGTAAATGATACGATGTTGGAAAGCTTGAACAAATGCGAAACTTTTTGTTATATATTTTTCTCCCAATTCTTTATGATTTTAAGTCAATTTTGAAATTGGCTAAAAACCTATTTTCACTGTAATTTCTACAAACTTTATCCGAATGGGGCAAATAATATACTGTTGAAAACTATGGAAAATGTGAAACTTTTTCATGTTGATGGTTTTCTTTGATTCCTAGCCATTTTTAAATAATTTCAAAAATGGCAAGATCATTAGTTTTGCCTTTATCGCGAAACAGATATTTCAAAAATGCATCGCGTGAATAACTTGAACTTCTCGGCATGTCTACTTGAACTTCACTCTGTTTTTCACGTGCTTTTTTGCTCGTAGCTCTCCACCCACTCACCGGAATTGAACAAGTGATATACCGATGGAAAGCTGCTGTAAACACGCAACTTTCTCGTGTTGGTCATCTTTTCATACTCGTGACAGTTTTAAAAAAAATTCATCTGAAATTTGTTCAGCATAGTAGTTGAACTTCCTGTTTTTAACGTTGAACTTGTGTGACATATTTTTGTTTGTAATTTTTCTCATCTATTTTTCGGTGTTATACAAATTATATTCCTTTTGTACAAAACCCTCTCACAATAAATTTTTTAACTTTCTCCGATCAAGAACTTCAACTTATAACAAACAAAACTTTTAGTCTTTGATTTTTTATTCCTTTTTAATACAAAATGCACACCATGTAGTACGTGAACTACTGGCAGTTATCAATCTGAACTTCTCTCGGTTACGTGAAAATATCTGAGTTTTTTATGAATATTAATCTAATTTTCTTAATCATTTTTTATGAATTTTTAAGCGCTCTATTTCTAAAAAGTTGAACTTCTTGTTTCCATTCTTTAATAACGAGGAAAATCTGAGTTTTCTATAATCATCGAACTTCTCCATCTTTTTAATATGGAGTTCCTGGTTTATTTCTTAATCTTTTTTATGAAATTTTGAAGCGCTTTATTTTTAAATAGTTGAACTTCTTGTTATTTTATTTTTGAACTTATTTGTTTCCATTCTTTAATAACGAGGAAAATCTGAGTTTTTAATAATCATCGAACTTCTCCATCTTTTTAATATGGACTTCCTAGTTTTATTTCTTATCTTTTTTATGAAATTTTGAAGCGCTTTATTTCTAAAAAGTTGAACTTCTTGTTATTTTATTTTTGAACTTCTTTATTTCCATTCTTTAATAACGAGGAAAATCTGAGTTTTTAATAATCATCGAACTTTTCCATCTTTTTAATATGGACTTCCTGGTTTTATTTCTTTTTTATATGAAATTTTGAAGCGCTTTATTTTTAAAAAGTTGAACTTCTTGTTATTTTGTTTTTGAACTTTTTGTTTCCATTCTTTAATAACGAGGAAAATCTGAGTTTTCTATAATCATCGAACTTCTCCACCTTTTTAATATGGACTTCCTGGTTTTATTTCTTAATTTTTTTATGAAATTTTGAAGCGCTCTATTTTTAAAAAGTTGAACTTCTTGTTATTTTATTTTTGAACTTCTTTGTTTTCATTCTTTGATAATGAGGAAAATCTAAGTTTTCTATAATCATCGAACTTCTCCATCTTTTTAATATGGACTTCCTGGTTTTATTTCTTAATCTTTTTATGAAATTTTGAAGTGCTCTATTTTTTAAAAAAATTGAAGTTATTGTTATTTTATTTTTGAACTTCTTTTTTTCCATTCTTTTTATGCATTTTTTGTTTTTTGGTGAAATGGCCTTGGCGGTCCCTTTTTCATTGATGATTTTTCTTCTGTACGTGGCACACGTGAACTTTGGAATTTCTGAAACATGAACTTCGCGTGCTATTTAATTTTTTCATGAAACTCCATAGTTTTTATTCTTTGAATTCCATGATTTTTTTTGTTTACATTTTTTTGGTTTGAACTTCAATGTTCGTCACACCTGAACTTTTGAAATAACACATTTTTATACACATTTTCCCTTGAATCCAAGTTCTGGAATTATTAAATGAAGGGAACACAAACAGTTTGAAGCCGCCCTCCACCTCCACTTGGATGTACTGGCCTACATAGATGCATACATACATTCTCGAAGATATACAGATGAATTCAGAATAGCATTCAGATCTTCATTCTTTAGCTAAGTCATCTGTAACAGAATCCAGTATGTAGTTTGGTTCAAGATAGTTGACTCATCAAGAAAGTTGCAAGTAATTTAAATCGAGTGCGTACCTTGTGGAGTTTGCTGATCAACATTGAAGGTGCATTGTTTTGCTTCTTGAGGATGGCTTGTCACAACAACATAATGGATGGATGGAATTAGCTACTAATGCAGACAATAACAGACGACATGTGTTACATTTTATAGTGCATGCATGAGATATATCAGTCAAGCGACTTTGGATTGGAGTGAGTACGTGAACGGCAGCGTCGGCAGAGGTCGACTTCAGGATGATGAGCGGGGATGCGATGGAGGAAGGGGCGTCGACGCACCCGTGGTGGCTGGCGGTGTACTGGCAGGCATGAGTAGGTTGACATACAATAGCATATTTTTGCATTTTTCACGGTTGTAAAATATGGACGCTGTGCTTCTTTTTTTTGAAAGACGAACACTACTTTTGAAGAGCAGCAAATAATCAATGTCTCTTGTTGCAAGAAGAGCAGGGGCGCGAGGGCGTTGGACAGCCAGCTGACGTCACGCGAGTGGCCTAAGGTTTCGGGAGGGAGGGTGGGAGAGGGCGCCGCACACAAGGAGCCAGGGCGCAAGGGGTGGCGACGAGCGGGAGGATTTCAAGGGTGCTCGCCGGAGGTAGAGAAGGAGGTCTCTAGACAGCCGGACTATATCCTTTGGCCGGACTGTTAGACTATGAAGATACAAGATTGAAGACTTCGCCTCGTGTCCGGATGGGACTCTACTTGGCATGGAAGGCAAGCTAGGAAATACGGATATGTATATCTCCTCCTTTGTAACCGACCTTGTGTAACCCTAACCCTCTCCGATGTCTATATAAACCGGAGGGTTTTAGTCCGTAGGACAACATACAATCATACCATAGGCTAGCTTCTAGGGTTTAGCCTCTCTGATCTCGTGGTAGATCTACTCTTGTACTACCCATATCATCAATATTAATCAAGCAGGACGTAGGGTTTTACCTCCATCAAGAGGGCCCGAACCTGGGTAAAACATCGTGTTCCCTGCCTCCTGTTACCATCCGCCTTAGACGCACAGTTCGGGACCCCCTACCCGAGATCCGCCGGTTTTGACACCGACATTGGTGCTTTCATTGAGAGTTCCTTTGTGTCGTCGCCGTTAGGCTTGATGGCTCCTACTATCATCGATAGCGATGCAGTCCAGGGTGAGAATTTCCTTCCCGGACAGATCTTTGTGTTCGGCGGCTTTACACTGCGGGCCAATTCGCTTGGCCATCTGGAGTAGATTGAGAGCTACGCCCCTGGCCATCAGGTCAGGTTTGGAAGCTTAAACTACACGGCCGATGTTCGCGGAGACTTGATCTTCGACGGATTCGAGCCTCTGCCTTGTGCGTCACGCGGTCACGATGAGTACAATTTAGCTCTACCATCAGACATTGTTCAGGAGATCGCACCGGCAGCCGCTCTAACCCTCAATTCGGAGCCAGTTGCGCCGTCCATAGACTGGTGGATGGACCCCGCCACGGAGGCCTTACCCTCAGCGGCGATCGAGCCGAACATCGACCTTACCTTGCACGAGAGCCGTATTGTTAAACTGTCGGATCTTTCTCCGGCCACGGACTCCAAACCGTCTGCACCCGTTCCTATCGAACCCGATTGGGCGCCGATCATGGAGTTTACCTCCGCGGATATCTTTCAGCACTTGCCCTTCGGCGATATACTGAACTCATTAAGGTCCCTCTCCTTGTCAGGAGGATCCTGGCCGAACTATGTCTGGCAGGATTGGGATGCGGATGACGAAGAAATTTGCCGCCCACCCACCACCCACTTAGTAGCCACTGTCGATGACTTAACCGACATGCTCGACCTCGACTCCGAAGACATCAACGGTATGGGCGATGATGCAGAAGACGAACAGGAACCACCGCCCACAGGGCACTGGACGCCCACTTCATCCCATGACGTATACATGGTGAACACACCAAAAGAAAACGACGACGAGGAACGGAAGGACGCAACGAGGGGTTGTCCCCTCGAGAAGCAGTCAAAGCAGCGGCGTAAGCGCCGCTCCAAATCCCGCCTCGACAGAAACAACGATCATATAGACCCAGCATTAGAGCAGGGTGAACCATCGCCAGACCACGGCAACACGAAGAATCAAACCGAACAACCTGACTCTGTTAAAGATAATAGTTCGGACGACCTTACACCGGACAGACACCCGGAGCAACAGAATGCCCGTCAAAGGCTTGTTGCCACCGCGAGGAGTCTAAAAAAGCAGAAGCAAAGACTCAAGGCTGCACAAGACACACTCGGAATCAGATGGAGCAAAATACTCAACGCAGCAGCGAAGTACGGCGGTAATCGCCCCACCAAGAGCTACCCGAAGAGGAAGTTGCTACCTGAATTCGATGAGGAGGCCTTAGATCCCCCGCAACCAAAAATCAAAATGGCCACCTGGCTGGATAGACGTCCTCACAGCCAACATAGAGCGGCAAACAACGCCACACATAAGCCAATACGTGATCCACGCAAGGGCTCGCATCAAAAGGACGACGCAACCAAATCCATCTATCGACCATGCAAGCGCGCTCTAGCATACGATGCAACACAACAAACATCCGAACAACGCGGTACACCCAGATACAGGGGTGCCGCACACCCCCAATGTTTCACCGATGAGGTGCTGGACCATGAATTTCCAGAGGGATTCAAACCCGTAAACATAGAGGCATACGACGGAACAACAGACCCTGGGGTCTGGATTGAGGACTATATCCTCCATATCCATATGGCTCGAGGATATGATCTCCACGCCATCAAGTACTTACCCCTCAAGCTCAAGGGGCTAGCTTGGCATTGGCTTAAAAGCCTCCCCGAAAATTCCATTGGAAGCTGGGAAGAGCTCGAAGATGCTTTTCGGGCAAATTTTCAAGGGACTTATGTCCGACCCCCGGATGCGGACGATTTGAGTCATATAACTCAACAGCCCGGAGAGTCAGCCCGAAAGCTCTGGAACAGGTTTCTTACTAAAAAGAACCAAAAAGTTAACTGTCCGGACGCCGAAGCCTTGATAGCTTTTAAGCATAGCGTCCGCGACTAATGGCTTGCCAGACACCTCGGCCAAGAAAAGCCGAGAACAATGGCAGCATTAACAAGCCTCATGACCCGCTTTTGCGCGGGTGAGGACAGTTGGCTAGCCAGATGCAGCACCAGCGACCCAAGTACATCTGAAGTTAGAGATGAAAATGGGAAATCGCGACGCAGCAAAAATAATAAGCACCGGAATAAAGAAGACATCCCGAAGAGCATGGTGGTAAACGCCGGATTCAGAAGCTCTCGGCCAGGTCAGCAAAAGCCGCCCTCTAAAGGCGCCAGAGATGAACTGTCCAGCCTCAACAAAATTCTAGACCAAATATGTCAGATCCATAGCACCCCTGGTAATCCCGCTAATCATACCCACAGAGAATGTTGGGTCTTCAAGCAGTCCGGCGAGCTCAACGCCATACACAAGGGGGAGGATACACCAAGCAAGACGAGGATGAGCCTCTCAAGCAAGACACTGGGGAACAAAAGAAATTTCCATCAGAAGTCAAAATAGTAAACATGTTACACGTGATCAAGGGGAGAAACAAAGCAGCACTCCCAGATAAATATGCCCAAGGGCCTATCGCCGCGGAGTCCTGCCACTGGTCGTCTCAACCGATCACTTTTGACCATCGGGATTACTCAGCAAGTATCCGGCATGCAGGATGGGCTGCCTTGGTATTAGACCCACTAATTGACAGATACCACTTCACACGAGTCCTGATGGACGGTGGCAGCAGTCTAAACCTGATATATCAGGACACAATCCGCAAAATGGGGATAGACTCGACGAAAATTTGCCTCAGCAATACTACCGTTAAAGGAGTAACGCCAGGCCCAGGGGCTCATTGCACAGGCTCCCTGCTACTAGAAGTTATATTCGGCTTCCCCGATAACTTCCATAGCGAAAATTTAACCTTCCACATTGCTCCGTTCCACAGTGGCTATCAAGCACTACTTGGATGCGAAGCTTTCGCTCGCTTTAATTGTGACGCCCTCGATTCAATCATACACTAATCATACACGCAAATGTGTACGATCAAGATCAAGGACTCACAGGAAGATATCGAAACACAACTCTAGACACAAATAAAATAATACAAGCTTTATATTACAAGGCAGGGGCCTCGAAGGCTCGAATACAAAAGCTCGAAGATACAAGAGTCAGCGGAAGCAACAATATCTGAGTACAGACATAAGTTAAACAAGTTTGCCTTAAGAAGGCTAGCACAAACTAGGATACAGATCGAAAGAGGCGCAGGCCTCCTGCCTGGGATCCTTCTAAACTACTCCTGGTCGTCGTCAGCGGGCTGCACGTAGTAGTAGGCACCTCCAGTGTAGTAGGAGTCGTCGTCGACGGTGGCGTCTCACTCCTGGGCTCCATCGTCTGGTCACGGCAAACAGGTATAGAAAGGGGGAAAAGAGGCAGCAAAGCAACTGTGAGTACTCATCCAAATACTCGCAAGCAAGGAGCTACACTACATATGTATGCATTGGTATCAAATGGAACAAGGGTATCATATGTGGACTGAACTGCAGAATGCCGGAATAAGAGGGGGATACCTAGTCCATTCGAAGACTACGCTTCTGGTAACCTCCATCTTGCAGCAGGAGAAAAGAGTAGATGGTAAGTTCACCAAGTAGCATCGCATAGTATAATCCTAACCGATGATCCTCCCCTCGTCGCCCTGTGAGAGAGCGATCACCGGTTGTATCTGGCACTTGGAAGGGTGTGTTTTATTGAGTATCCGGTTCTAGTTGTCATAAGGTCAAGGTACAACTCCGGGCCGTCCTTTTACCGAGGGACACGGCTATTCGAATAGATCAACTTCCCTGCAGGGGTGCACCACATTTCCCAACACGCTCGATCCCCTTTGTCCGGACACACTTTTCTGGGTCATGCCCGGCCTCGAAAGATCAACATGTCGCAGCCCTACCTAGGCACAACAGAGAGGTCAGCACGCCGGTCTAAATCCTATGGCGCAGGGGTCTGGGCCCATCGCGCATTGCCACCTGCACGTTGCGAACGCGACCGGTGAGCAGACCTAGCCTCCCTTATACAAGAGTAGGGTGTTCCAGTCCAACCCAGCGCGCGCCGCTCAGTCGCTGACGTCACGAAGGCTTCGGCTGATACCACGACGTCGAGTGCCCATAACTGTCCCCGCGTCGATGGTTAGTGCGTATAGGCCAGTAGCCAGACTCAGATCAAATACCAAGATCTCGTTAAGCGTGTTATTTTGAAATAACCACGGACGCCGACCAGGGCCAGGCCCACCTCTCTCCTAATTGGTCTCAACCTGCCCTGTCGCTCCGCCTCAAAGTAACAGTCGGGGGCCGTCGGGAACTCAGGCCCACCACTACCTGGATGGAGCCACCTGCCCCTTCAGCCCCCATCTCCAAACAGTATCACCGGTGTTTTAACAGTATAAGTATATATCATATGCCCGTGATCACCTCCCGAGTGATCACGGCCCAGTAGTATAGCATGGCAGACGGACAAGAATGTAGGGCCACTGATGATAAACTATTATCCTATACTAAGCATTAGGATTGCAGGTAAAGGTAACAACAGTAGTAGCAAGGACAGGCTATGCATCAGGGTAGGATTAACGGAAAGCAGTAACATGCTACACTACTCTAATGCAAGCAGTAGAGAGAAGAGTAGGCCATATCTGGTGATCAAAGGGGGGCTTGCCTGGTTGCTCTGGCAAGAGAGAGGGGTCGTCAACACCGTAGTCGTACTGGGTAGCAGCGGCGTCGGTCTCGGTGTCTAGCGAGAGAAGAGGGGGAAGAAACAATGAATACAATGCAAACAGATGCACAACGATGCATGACAAAGCAAAGCATGATGCTAGGCGTGCCCTAACGCGGTATGAGGTGATACCGGTGAAGGGGGAAACATCCGGAAAAGTATCCCTGATTTTTCGCATTTTCGGGTAGATGAGACGGAGGGGGAAAGTTGAGTGGTCGCTATGCTAGGGATGCATGGCGGATGAAACGGGTTGCGTATCCGGATTCGTCTCGTCGTTCTGAGCAACTTTCATGTACAATGTTTTTTCATCCGAGCTACGGATTATTTTATATTAATTTTAAAATATTTAATCATTTTTAGCATTTATTTAAATATTTTATTTCAACATTATCCAGAATAGTGACTGATGACATCATTATGACATGACCATGACATCAGCGGGTCAACTAACCTGTTGACCGGTCAAACTGACATGTGGGGTCCATTCATCATTGCCTGCCTAACTAACTAATAGATTATTTAGATTAGTTAGCAGGTTAATTAGGTTTAATTAGTTAAATAACATAATTAATTAAGTTAATTAATTACTTAATTAATTAATTTAATTATTTTATTATTATTATTTTTTAATCGTTCCAAGTGCATGCGGCCCCCTTGTCATACCCCAAAGGGCCCCAGCTGCCAGTGGCACGCAGGCCACTAGAGCGGGCTTAACGGCGCGGTTGGGGGTGCTCACCCGAACGGGCACGAGCGTGGGGAAGCGGTGGCGCAGCTCCGGCGCCGGGCGCCGGAGGTGGCAGCGGAGGGGGGGTGGGTGCGCGGGCGGGAGCGCTTGGGGAGCGTCGCGACGCAGATGCGGCACGAGCAGGTGGTGAGCCCGCGGTGGATGGCACCGGCGTAGTCGGGCGAAGACTGGCGCGGCCAGGCGCCGACGGGCACAGACGGATGCGGCGGCAGGGCCTGCGGCAGGTCGCAACAGCAGCTGCAAGTAGCCTGCAGCAGAGCAGAAGCAGCGAGAGGAGCAACTGTGGGCGCGCTCGGGCGCGGGAGGAAGCAGTGCTAAGCAGGGCAGGGGCGCGGGATGGCCACGGCGGAGCGAGCTCCGGGCGCGGGTGTGGGCGGAGGGCCCGGGCAATGAGTGTGCTAGGGAGCGGGAGGCAGCGTGGGCAGCAGCAGGGCGAGGCGCGTGCAAGGCGATGCATGCGCGGGCGCGCGTGCGGTGGTCGGCAGGCAGAGGGAGAGAGGAGGACCGGGGTCCTCACCGGCGTTGAAGGGGAGTGGGGCGGCAAGGCGTGAGGGAGCTCGTCTGGGAGGTAGTCCAGCGAGGAGGGGCTTGACGAATCCGGCGAGGGCGTCGCTGTGCACGGTTGTCCGGGCTGAGGACGGGTGTCGGTGTCAAAACCGGCGGATTTCGGGTAGGGGGTCCCGAACTGTGCGTCTAGGCCGGATGGTAACAGGAGGCAAGGGACACGAAGTTTTACCCAGGTTCGGGCCCTCTTGATGGAGGTAAAACCCTACGTCCTGCTTGATTAATATTGATGATATGGGTAGTACAAGAGTAGATCTACCACGAGATCGCAGAGGCTAAACCCTAGAAGCTAGCCTATGGTATGATTGTTGTTCTGTATGTTGTCCTACGGACTAAAACCCTACAGTTTATATAGACACCGGAGAGGGTTAGGGTTACACAAAGTCGGTTACAATGGTAGGAGATCTACATATCCATACCGCCAAGCTTGCCTTCCACGCCAAGAAAAGTCCCTTCTGGACACGGGACGAAGTCTTCAATCTTGTATCTTCATAGTCCAGGAGTCCGGCTGAAGGTATAGTCCGGCCATCCGGACACCCCCTAATCCAAGACTCCCTCAGTAGCCCCTGAACCAGGCTTCAATGACGACGAGTCCGGCGCGCAGATTGTCTTCGGCATTGCAAGGCGGGTTCCTCCTCCAAGTACTTCATAGAAGATTTTGAACACAAAGATAGTGTCCGGCTCTGCAAAATAAGTTTCCACATATTGCCATAGAGAGAATAATATTTACACAAATCTAATCTGCTGACGTATTCCATAGTGTGACATCGCACCACGGCCAAGCCTTTATTCGAATCGTTTTACTGTCCCACCTCAGCGTGTCACGCGAGGCGGTTTCCTTGGCATGTCTTGTTAAAGCAGAGATCGTGTCCCCTTATTTCGGGATTCTCATCAATACGGGCGTGGGTAACCCAACCTCTTCTAGGACTCCTAGACTATAGGCAAGTCCAAACGGCCACGGAGAGGACGCTTGATATTCACCCTCTTTATAAAGGGACAAGGCTTTTACTTTTTCCCTCCCGTGCTCAATCGAATCCTTCCCCCACCTCGAGCTCAAACACCCAAAGTTCAGGTCAGGTGCTCCGAACCTTCAATCATGTCCGGATCTAGCCTTCAAGGCCGATGGGTGCCTTCCTCCGTCACGGAAGAAGACATCAAAAAGTTGAGGGAGGCCAGATATCTGATCGCCGAGGTTTTGCATCGGCTGCCTGCTCGAGGGTAGGCCGTCCCCTCCCCCGAACCCAACGAGAACCTCTTGTTCGTCTCCCACTTCCTCCGAGGTCTAGGCCTTGCTCTGGATCCTTTCGTCAGGGGTTTGATGTTTTATTACGGGCTAGATTTCCATGATCTAGCTCCGGACTCCTTTCTTCATATCACGACATTTATTGTCATGTGTGAGGCCTTCCTTCGGGTTAACCCTCACTTCGGCCTGTGGCTCAAGACCTTTGAACTAAAGCCAAAGATGATCGAGGGGCAACATGCAACGTGTGGAGGTGCCTCAATATGCAAGATGATGGGAGCTCCATGGCCCAAAGGTTCCATTCCAGAGGTGTCTGAATTGTGGCAACAGGAGTGGTT
Organism: Triticum urartu; assembly: GCF_056163025.1. Classification (NCBI taxonomy): domain Eukaryota; kingdom Viridiplantae; phylum Streptophyta; class Magnoliopsida; order Poales; family Poaceae; genus Triticum; species Triticum urartu. Next base: position 49,212,848 of record NC_141875.1, read on the forward strand.
CTACATCACGGCTCCTAGAAGTGCCAAGTGGGCGGCCGCCCCAGTTTTCTGCTCGGGCCCTCCACCACAGCTGATGTCATGGATCAGCAGAGGCCTGAGCTGGGGTCCAGCCAAGGACGTGCCTATACTGCAAAGCCACATTCGAGATCTCTTCAATGGAAATTTTAGTTTGGTTGCGGTAATACAAGTTATGCTGGTTCGTCAAGTCCAGCCTTGCAAACGCCGGCCCCTTCGCTTGTGGGAGTTCAATCCCGAGGGACCGCGTGTCATTCACAATTTCCACGGCCTGACACATGAGGAGATGTACAAGTCATTCTTTGGACCTCGGGTAGAGTGTCCGGAAATCACCGAGGACGTGGGCCTGAGCAGTAACTGCGCCGCCGAACAGGTAAGGAATCTTCCGGCCGAACATACTATCTCTCATTTGTTACGAAGTTATTTCTGCGAGTTCGCTTTTTGACCAGGACTGGCTAACAAAGGCGAAGTTGATTCGGTGTTCGGCCCCCTTCCCTGAGGGTTTGGACAATCAGGTATTGGGAAAGATGCTCCAGGTCACACCTTGCCCGGAGCCCTTGAAGGAAGATACTGGGGAGGGTAATACGGGCGGACGCGGGCCCCCAACGCTGCCCATTCTAACCGAGGGAGCGAGCGTCTCCATGAAGGAAGACGACCGGAGGAGGAAAAGGACTGCGCCCGGGGATTCGGAAGCCGAAGCTTCCAAATGGGAGAACAAGTCTCCCACAGAGGGTCCTACCTTGGGGGGTGCTTTTTCCGCACAAAGTCCGCGGGGGGATCAATTCTCCCGCGAGTCGTAGGTGACCCGAAATACTTTAATAGTACAGGTATGCCATCTTTTACTTCTGAGGAAATAACCACCGCATATATCTTTGCAGTTCGGGCCTTAGCCCCTCTCAAATGAGCTCGTCTTCGGGGGGTCTTCTTCCAGAGATGATGGAGAGCGAAACGCCTCCTCCGGACTCCTCCGCTCCGGAAGAGGGCGACCCCGAAGTGTCGTCGCGGAGGGCCTCTCCGAGTCCGGTGAGGCCAGAAGATAATCCCATTGACCCCCGAAGCTCCCAGTGTCCGGCTCCCGAAGAGAGCAGACAAAAGAGTCTGGCATTGTCTGGTGTGCGATCGGATGTTCTGAGGGAATTGGTGGGGCGAGCGGCCATCTCAGATGAACACTGTATGCTGATGAATACGGTGATGGAGAGAATCTCGTCCGCCGAAAGCGGATTGCATGAAGCTTTTATGAGTCTACTGACAGGCTTTGAGGTACGTAAAATAATGTATGATAGTCCTGCACATGCTAGGTGTGCCCTGTGTAGATAGTAGCCCCTGAGACTCTGGTTGTCATCGGACACGACGACAAACAGAGGATCATATTCCCAGGTAATAACCATGTTGCCTCTATGTACAGGTGATGGAAGCTCCGGTGGCTAGCCGGACTAGCGAGTTTGCCCATTTAAAACGGCAGTTGGATGCGGCAGACGCCGACATCGAGCTTGTTAACAAAAGGCTTGACGAGGCACAGGGTAAGTTTCATTATCTGGTAAACGCCACATAGTAAGAGCAGCATGATGCCAGTATCTTTAATATGTTGTGACTACAGATGGAGCTGCCACTATTGAAGCCTTGCAGGCAGAACTTGCCCGAGCCAAGGAACAAGCGAGGTTTGGTAATGCGGCTGCTTTGAAGGCGGACGAAGAGTTGAAAGCCGAGAAGGCCGCGCATGGCGAGAGCCGAGATAAGATGGCCAAGATGGCCATAGAATTAAAAGCCGCCGCCGACCGTTGCCGGGTTCTTGAAAAGGAAAACCTAGCGAAGGCATCGGACCTTGAGAAGGCCCTGCGACGAGAAAAGATATCCGCTCTGCTATGAGGGCGAAGGAGGAGGAGCTGCGGGAAGCCGAGGATATTGTAGCTGGGAAATCCTTTATGTTGCAGAGGAAGTTCGGAGATCCATGGTATGCCCCTCTGGATCGACTGTGGAGTTCGGAGGATGTGTATATGGATTTGGCGGCGAGCGCTGCCGATGCGGCCAAGTACTTCCAGGGTCAGACGGACCGTGAAGTGGACCAGCTGTTTTGGACACAATTCCATTCTCCCGAGCGTCCGCTTTCATTGACTGACCAATTAGCCGAATGGGTCGAACTGAATAAGTTGTCCGGACTCGCCATGAGGTCTGTTGTGGATCAGCTATGGCCGGAAAGGCCAAAACCGAACAGCTATTTTAGCTTGGTGCAGCAGTTCCTTCACGTGGTGCCGCGCATTAATGCGATGAAGAGGTCGGCGTGCATAGAGGGCTCACGGATGGACTTTGCCCGTGTTAAAGCATACTGGGCGGAGATGGATGCTACCACTGTTGCAGCGCGGGATTCGGCCATAGGTCGAATGGCTGCTAAGCACTACTTTGAAGAAGTTCTTGAGGGTGCTCGTTTGATAGAGATCCAGTGCTCAAAAGATATTATGTTTGAGTGATATGTAATCTCATTGTAAGCGAAATGCTTTTATAAATTTTATAAGGCTATTTTTATACTTTTGCCTGAAAGTAATATGATGCCTCCTGGGCGGTCGTTTATGTATACATGTGTATAACCTGAAAGATTGCAGCCATCGGCTTCAACCCCCACGCATATAATGCAGAGGTGCTCGCAAAAAACACACGTTCACACTTAACCCAACGCCTTGGTCCTATTAAGGAGGTGATAGCGGAGCGAGCGAGGCAACCGGACTATAATGCTTTAGCACTTTCACTTAGCCATAGGAGTTTGACAGTGGGGCTACTAGATAGCCCCTGGTGGCTCTGCACTCTCCCGATCCCGGGGTGCGTACATGCCTGGCCGGAAAACGACCCTTCGTTAAGGCGGAGGAATTCTAACATTCCAACAGGTCATCGAGTGGTTGACCAGTCTCATGCTATATCATGACAGTCAGTTTTCAGCTTTCTCTACTGAGGTGCTCGTCCGGATGAACCAGGGCACAATTGCAGTAGTTCTCCTGGTGCTACCTTAGCCGGTAAAGCGGAACATAAGGCACCAAAACACAGGAGCCGGGCAAACCCAACATTTGACCAAAGACAATGATTCGGAGCTGATGCATATAGGGCCAAACTCGCGACGCCGAACACTCCCTAAGGTATTCGGTCTTTGTGGTATAAACCGGCCTAAATAATGGCCTTTGTAAGAAGCCCCTTGTGTCCAGGTACGTGCATTGTTCTGGGGTGGCCACATGCCAAGACATCAGCATCCTTCTCAACGGTGGATATGTATCAACAAGAGACAGTAAAAGAGGTTTAGCAGGGTCTTAATCTGAAAAGAATCCTTGGAGCGGGTCCCTGTTGCACGTCTGCCCCTGTGTCTCCGTTGTGCCGTATCCTGGACGGGTGTAGCACGATGATCATCTGTAAAAGAGAGGAATTTAGGTGAAGAAGTTGTCGTGCAAAAAGATAGTTTTTAAAGAAACCATGTATAATTCAAGATGAGAAGAAATTGCCACTTGTCTGCGCGCGTTGAGCCCCTTGTATTGACAAATAGGGGTGTGTCCATTTATTCGGTATAGATAGCGGCGCTTTTAGTGTGCGGCTGCCAAGGCAGCTGCCCTCTCTTCGGCGCGCAGAGACCGCTTGATATTTCCGTTCACTGAAATGATGCCACGTGGACCGGGCATCTTGAGTGAGAGGGGGGCGTAGTGTGGTATTGCGTTGAAGCGAGCGAAAGCTTCGCGTCCGAGCAGTGCTTGATAGCCACTTTGGAACGGAGCGATGTGGAAGGTTAAATGCTCGCGACGGAAGTTATCGGGGGAGCCGAATATAACTTGTAGTAGGAGGGAGCCCGTACAACGAGCCCCTGGGTCTAGCATTACTCCTTTAAAGGTAGTATTGCTATGGCAAATTTTTGTTGGGTCTAGCCCCATCCCGCGGATTGTATCCTGATATATTAGGTTCAGATTGCTGCCACCGTCCATCAAGACTCGTGTGAAGTGATATCCGCCAATTACTGGGTCTAATACCAGGGCAGCCCATCCTGCGCGTTGGATACTTGCTGAGTAATCGCGATGGTCGAAAGTGATCGGTTGAGACGACCAGTGGCAGGACTTTGCGGTGACAGGCACTTGGGTATATTTTCCTGGGAGTGCCGCTTTGTTTTTCCCCTTGATCACGTGTAACACATGTACTGTTTTGACTTCTGGTGGAAATTTCTTTTGTTCCCCAGTGTCTTGCTTGGGAGGCTCGTCCTCGTCTTCACTTGGTGTATCCTCCCCCTTGTGTACGGCGTGGAGCTTGCCGGACTGCTTGAAGACTCAACATTCTCTGTGGGTATGATTAGCAGGTTTACCAGGGGTACTATGGATCTGACATACTTGGTCCAGAATTTTGTTGAGGCTGGACAGTTCATCCCTGGTGCCTTTGGAGGGCGGCTTTTGCTGACCTGGCCGAGAGCTTTTGAATCCGGCATTTACTACCGTGCCCTTCGTGCTGTCTTCTTTATTCCGGCGTTTGTTATTGCTGTTGCGCCGTGATTTCCCGTTTCCATCTCTAACTTCAGATGTACTGGGGTCGCTGGTGCTGCATCTGGCTAGCCAGCTGTCCTCACCCGTGCAAAAGCGGGTCATGAGGTTTGTTAATGCGGCCATCGTTCTTGGCTTATTTTGGCCGAGGTGTCTGGCGAGCCATTCGTCACGGACGCTATGCTTAAAAGCTGCCAAGGCTTCGGCGTCCGGACAGTCGACAATCTGGTTCTTTTTAGTAAGAAACCTGTTCCAAAGCTTTCGGGCTGACTCTCCGGGCTGTTGAGTTATATGACTCAAATCATCCGCATCTGGAGGTCGGACATAAGTCCCCTGAAAATTTGCCCGAAAGGCGTCTTCGAGCTCTTCCCAACTTCCTATGGAGCTTTCAGGGAGGCCTTTAAGCCAGTGACGAGCTGGCCCTTTGAGCTTGAGGGGTAAGTACTTGATGGCGTGGAGATCATCTCCTCGAGCCATATGGATATGAAGGATGTAGTCCTCAATCCAGACACCAGGGTCTGTTGTTCCGTCGTATGCCTCTATGTTTACGGGTTTGAATCCCTCTGGAAATTCATGGTCCAGCACCTCATCGGTGAAACATAGGGGGTGTGCGGCACCCCTGTAGCTGGGTGTACCGCGTTCTTCGGATGTTTGTTGTGTTGCATTGTATGCTGGGGCGCGCTTGCGTGGTCCATAGATGGATCTTGTTGCGCCGTCCTTTGGGTGCGAGCCCTCGCATGGGTCGCGTGTTGTATTGTGAGTGGCGTTGTATGCCACTCTGTGTTGGTAGAGGGGTCGTCTATCCGGCTGGGTGGCTGCTTTGATATTTGGTTGTCTGGGGTCTGAAGCCTCCTCATCGAATTCAGGTAGCATCTTCCGCTTTGGGTAGCTCTTGGAGGGGCGATTGTCGCCGTACCTCGCTGCTGTGTTCAGTATTTTACTCCATCTGACTTGGAGTGTGTCTTGCGCAGCCTTGAGCCTTTGCTTCTGCTTTTTAAGACTCCTCGCGGTGGCAACAAGCCTTTTACGGGCATTCTGCTGCTCCGGCTCCTTGGGGTCACGAGTCTCGCGGAGTGCAGGGCTGGTGTTCGGCTCGATCGCCGTTGGGATCGCAGCCCCCGAGGCGGCGTCCAACCACCCATCCTCGATCGGCGCAGTTGGCTCCGAATTAAGGGTCGAAGCCGATGCGGGTGCGGCCTCCAGGGCACTGTTCGGCGGCAGAGCTAGATCATGCTCGTCGTGAAAGTGCGGCGCGCTCGGCAGTGGCTCGAATCCGTCGAAGATCAAGTCCCCGCGGATGTCAGCCGTGTAGTTTAAACTTCCAAATCTGACCTGACAGCCAGGGGCATAGCTTTCGATCTGCTCCAGATGGCCAAGTGAATTGGCCAGCAGCGAAGCCGCCAAAGACGAAGATCTGTCCGGGGAGGAAGGTCTCACCCTGGACTGCATCGCTATTGATGATTGTAGGAGCCATCAAGCCTCACGGCGACGACACAGAGGAACTCTCAATGAAAGCACCAATGTCGGTGTCAAAACCGGCGGATCTCGGGTAGGGGGTCCCGAACTATGCGTCTAGGCCGGATGGTAACAGGAGGCAAGGGACACGAAGTTTTACCCAGGTTTGGGCCCTCTTGATGGAGGTAAAACCCTACATCCTACTTGATTAATATTAATGATATGGGTAGTATAAGAGTAGATCTACCACGAGATCGGAGAGGCTAAACCCTAGAAGCTAGCCTATGGTATGATTGTTGTTCTGTATGTTGTCCTACGGACTAAAACCCTCCAGTTTATATAGACACCAGAGAGGGTTAGGGTTACACAAAGTCGATTACAATGGTAGGAGATCTACATATCCGTACCGCCAAGCTTGCCTTCCACGCCAAGGAAAGTCCCTTCCGGACATGGGACGAAGTCTTCAATCTTGTATCTTCATAGTCCAAGAGTCCGGCTGAAGGTATAGTCCGGCCATCCGGACACCCCCTAATCCAGGACTCCCTCAACGGGGACGACGAGGTCCAGCGGCAACGGGGTGGCGACGACGAGCGATGGGGCGCGGCGTCAGGGTCGGGGCAGTGGCCCGATCCAGATCCAGAAACGGGGAAGCGAGAAGAAGACCGGGAGGAATCGTGCGGGGGGGAGTGGTGTTCGTGGGCTGGGGTTCGGTGTCCCCTGGGGGGTTAGTAGGTGAGGTGGGGTGGGCCGGTCTGGCCGGGCCGACTGGAGTGGCCAGCTGGGCTGGTTGGCCCCAGGGGAGGGCTGACTGGGCTGGCCTGTTGGGTCGGTCCCAGTGGGGGGGTACTTTCTTTTCTTTTCTTCATTTTGTTTTCTCTTAGTTTGTTTTTCTGTTTTCATTTTATTTTTTGATATTTTTAGTTTCTTGAAGATACTAGGTTAGCACCTAAATTAGTATCATCAAAATAGGACACTGCCAAACCTAGTTTGGTCCCAAAATAAATTAGTTTAATATTTCTATATTTTCAAAAGCAATTAAATTATTATTTTAGCCACTGGTTTTAATTAGTTTTAGGGCATTTAAACACTTTGAAAAAGGTTGGTTCCACCACCAAAACTAGTTAGGGATTATTTTCCATATGATGAAGATTTTAGTTTTAATATTTGAAAACTTTTATTGTTTATTGATTTTGAATTTGAATTTGAATCGGTTTTAAACTAACGCGAGTATATCGACAGTAACTGAGGTGACATGGCATCATTAGCAGAGGCTCACAGTAGCTTAATTACCCGGGCGTCACAATTCTCCTCCACTACAAGAAATCTCGTCCCGAGATTTAAGAGGGTAAGTAAGGGGGAAGGAATTTGGTTGTGAAATTCTAACGATTCTCCTTGGTCTTGGTTGCTCTTCTCAAAGAAGTTGACCGCTTCCGTTGATGTCATCATTCCTTAGCTTCGGGTTATCAGGATAAATCATCAGCCTTTCTTGGTGAACTTCATCGTACTTATTAATAAGAAAGGGGCAGCCTGACAATGATAGAATGCTATTAGGGGAAAATCATCTGGGGTTTATCCCATGAATGATCACATGAGTATCTCTTGAGTTTAATAAATGAAACACGTCGAGAGCAAAGTAAGAAGGTACCATAAGAAGTTCAAGCGGATAGACAATCGTCGTTGCCTAAAACAGAGTGTGAGAGGGGTTTAGAGCAACGGGGATCGGTATCGTGTCTGACTCCAGAATAGGTGATAATCAGGTGGCTCATGAATCTCATTCGAAGCCAAGCGGTTGGAATAACTTCGGAAACAGCGGTGTATAAGAGAGTCAGGTTTCGATCTTGTGGAACTGTGGGTTATGGGCCCACCATGTGGGTTAAAAGTAGGAAGGGTGGTGATGTCTTGCACGACCATGTAAGCATGGCATGTCAGAGGATAGTCTATCAGTTATGTCGGCAACAACATCGATACCAAGGGAGAGGGACGAAGAGAACCATTTTCCTGCTCGTTGAACGAGGGGGACCAGTAGGCAAAGTTCTCGTCCATCGGTGGTTACCGAAATGTCATCAACAAAAGTAATAGGGTCTTTCTGACCGAGTGGTACAACGAGGTGTTTACATAAACAGGAGAATATTACTGCTTAGATCATATAGATCACAAGAAAGGTTAAACCAAACAAGGAAAGGAAAATATGATTATCAGATTAAACAGAACAATGGAAAGGAAAATGTGTTTAAACACATATTCCAGGGGTATATCCTCCACAAGGACAAGCAGAGCACGATATCCAAGACAGGATAGAAAGTAGAAAACCATTTAGGTAATGGGAGAGGAATTTTTATGGCATTACCCATACAACGGTGTTTGGATAATGGTTAAAGAAAACTTAGCATTATGCTTTCAATGCTCTTATTGAAAATCGGAGTACCACAGACATGCTTCGAGATAACATGGACATGGTCAACAGGTGAAGATCAGACTTTGGAAACACAAGGGATCCATAAGGAATAACTTATAGAATAAGTCTTACAATTTCCTCATGGAAGAATGGATAACCTTACTGAAAAGGAATCTATAACCATAGGGCCTCCGGCCGGGTGTGCTAAGCACGACATCCTGGGTATAAAAGATGGTAATACTCCAAGGTAAAGAGGAACAGATGTTGGATAGCAAGGAACTCAAGGTATAACATAGAAAACGAACAAGTTTGTGTTGGAGGGAAGGCAATAAGGTTGTTGATGATAACAAAATTCATCGAGGGGCAAGGATGGTATTTCTCATTATGACTTCGATTGATATCCTTGAAGAGCTCATAAGATTGATGATGATCACGACACAATCGTTGAGAGATTTCATGAAGATGTAATCCATCGGCGATGACATCAAGTCAAAAGAATGATGAAGCGGAAGGTTATTGGAACCATGGGTACGGCACAAACTCGAAACCAAGCTTGTGGTTTAAGGAGAAACGATATGATGAGGAAAATCGACATAAGCTTAGCTCATCATCCAAAATTGTGCTCCGGGAGGAAGGACCAGGTAGCACAGTCAAGAGCAGCACGATAAGGATATAGCCGATCGAGCTAGGAATCACTTGAAGGATTATTTAAACTCGTAAGCAACGAAAATTATTTAGGGTTATTGCATCGGAGTGCGGACTTGATTCACTATTTGGTGTTCTCGGTTGATGACAACCCAGAACCTAGGAACAATTGGATCCGGTGAGTAATAATAGTTGATGAAGAACCCATAAGAAGTTATGATGTCCCATGATATCTCAAGATACCATGGGGTAATACTCGACGACATACCAAAGTGGAGGTTGGACTGGGGTATTGCTCTGCAGAAGACAAATGATTAAACTTGCATGAGAAATGGAATCAAGGAGAAACATGGTCGGAACCACGTACACAGATACAAGATGAACTTATAACAAGGGGATAATTAATTTAAGGGAAGCTTCCATGATAAGGTATACATCGTGTCCATGGGCATGAACACAAGGTTCAAGGTCAACTCCCACTTGTTCAATGCATAACCTTTCATTCACCTCTCGTATTACGAAATTGACATTAGTTGTTGAAAATTTTACCTGGTGCAATACCAGCTAAGTATGACCCGTGAAATCTTTCGGGTTCACACGGATTAGAAAAGGTGTAGGTTCAACCCATCAGAGCATCTTAGGAACATATACCACAAACTTCGGAGTAATAACACAAGCTCAAAAGCAGAGCATGGTTGGTCAATCAGAGGATAGGATTTACCAATGGAAAAAGAACTTCCAAAGTGATTGAATATGAAGGACGCTATCGGATAAAATCCAACAAAGGATCCAGTGGTCCTCAAGGGATCTGATTTGAGCATCGGTACTCAACCAGAGGAAGAAAAAGGTAAGAAGATTAGACCATAGAAACAACTGACTAATTTAAGCTCAAATGCAATGGAATTATGATTTTCAAATCAAGGGATGAGAAGCAACACTCTGATTAGGGTTGGATAAGTTGAATAGCCTTATGGGTACAATCGACAACTATTAGAATGGTCGAGAACCAGCTCATGTCCGGGAAGACATCCGAGCTGCAAAGATAATTTATAAGGATCAACTGATGATTGTGTGCATTCGCACACATGCTGAATCAATATGGTCAGAATGTTCATCACAAGGATTTTAACGAATATTGCTTGACATATGGAATTAACCATTATGCAAGCAGGTAAAGAAGATCAAGAGCAATAGGCTACTGAGGATTTCAGAAGATCGAATGGCATTTCAAAGAATTTTGCGAAATACCTGAACAACTGGGGATGAACGAATCCCCAGTAAATGCGAGGAATTATTCATACATGTATTCATGAGGAAAGGAGCCGCAAGACAGTAGACACAAAGGATCCTCGGGATATCCGAAGTATTTCAGGGTATCTTGTAATAACAACAACAATTGGAAATGAAGTTATGGACGACAAGTGTATGTAGCTTTCCATAGGGATTTATCGGTGGTATGGAAGTGCAATGGCGAAGGGCACAAGGGTCTCGGGGAAACATCGGAGAGTATCTCCAAAATATTCTGGTGCAGCCGGCGATCATCTGGACTGAAGGGGCTCTCCGGGAGAAAGTATTTACGAGAACCTAATGTTAGAGCTTTAGTAAATTCATTTAACCCGAATAGAAGAGATGTCAGAGTCCCAGAGTATAGGTCGAGGAATAAAAGATCCTACTACCACCCAATGGCAACGTGGGCCCGTAAGCCGCACAGCCATGTTAGTAAAAGTTTTGCAATGACTAGACTCAACTTCGGCCAAGGAGTGCGGAAGGGGGATTCCTACAGGCAGTCGGCTCTGATACCAACTTGTGACGCCCTCGATTCAATCGTACACTAATCATACACGCAAATGTGTACGATCAAGATCAAGGACTCACAGGAAGATATCACAACACAACTCTAGACACAAATAAAATAATACAAGCTTTATATTACAAGCCAGGGGCCTCGAAGGATCGAATACAAAAGGTCGAAGACACAAGAGTCAGCGGAAGCAACAATATCTGAGTACATACATAAGTTAAACAAGTTTGCCTTAAGAAGGCTAGCACAAAATGGGATACAGATCGAAAGAGGCGCAGGCCTCCTGCCTGGGATCCTTCTAAACTACTCCTGGTCGTCGTCAGCGGGCTGCATGTAGTAGAAGGCACCTCCAGTGTAGTACGAGTCATCGTCGACGGTGGCGTCTGGCTCCTGGGCTCCATCGTCTGGTCGCGGCAAACGGGTATAGGAAGGGGGAAAATAGGGAGCAAAGCAACCGTGAGTACTCATCCAAAGTACTCGCAAGCAAGGAGCTACACTACATATGTATGCATTGGTATCAAATGGAATAAGGGTATCATATGTGGACTGAACTGCAGAATGCCGGAATAAGAGGGGGATAGCTAGTCCTTTTGAAGACTACGCTTCTGGTAACCTCCATCTTGCAGCAGGAGAAAAGAGTAGATGGTAAGTTCACCAAGTAGCATCGCATAGCATAATCCTAACCGATGATCCTCCCCTCGTCTCCCTGTGAGAGAGTGAACACCGGTTGTATCTGGCACATGGAAGGGTGTGTTTTATTGGGTATCTGGTTCTAGTTGTCATAAGGTCAAGGTACAACTCCGGGTCGTCCTTTTACCGAGGGACACGGCTATTCGAATAGATCAACTTCCCTGCAGGGGTGCACCACATTTCCCAACACGCTCGATCCCCTTTGTCCGGACACACTTTTCTGGGTCATGCCCGGCCTCGGAAGATCAACATGTCGCAGCCCTACCTAGGCACAACAGAGAGGTCAACATGCCGGTCTAAATCCTATGGCGCAGGGGTCTGGGCCCATCGCCCATTGCCACCTGCACGTTGCGAATGCGGCCGGTGAGCAGACCTAGCCTCCCTTATACAAGAGTAGGCGTTCCAGTCCAACCCGGCGTGCGCCGCTCAGTCGCTGACGTCATGAAGGCTTTGGCTGATACCACGATGTCGAGTGCCCATAATTGTCCCCGTGTAGATGGTTAGTGCGTATAGGCCAGTAGCCAGACTCAGATCAAATACCAAGATCTCGTTAAGCGTGTTATTTTGAAATAACCACGGACGCCGACCAGGGCCAGGCCCACCTCTCTCCTAGGTGGTCTCAACCTGCCCTGTCGCTCCACCTCAAAGTAACAGTCGGGGGCCGTCAAGAACTCAGGCCCACTACTACCTGGATGGAACCACCTGCCCCTTCAGCCCCCATCTACAAATAGTATCACGGGTGTTTTAATAGTATAAGTATATATCATATGCCCGTGATCACCTCCCGAGTGATCATGGCCCAGTAGTATAGCATGGCAGACGGACAAGAATGTAGGGCCACTGATGATAAACTAGCATCCTATACTAAGCATTAGGATTGCAGGTAAAGGTAACAACAGTAGTAGCAAGGACAGGCTATGCATCAGGGTAGGATTAACGGAAAGCAGTAACATGCTACACTACTCTAATGTAAGCAGTAGAGTGAAGAGTAGGCGATATCTGGTGATCAAAGGCGGGGCTTGCCTGGTTACTCTGGCGAGAGAGAGGGGTCGTCAACACCGTAGTCGTACTGGGTAGCAGCGGCGTCGGTCTCGGTGTCTAGCGAGAGAAGAGGGGGAAGAAACAATGAATACAATGCAAACAGATGCACAACGATGCATGACAAAGGAAAGCGTGATGCTAAGCGTGCCCTAACGCGGTATGAGGTGATACCGGTGAAGGGGGAAACATCCGGGAAAGTATCCCCGGTGTTTCCCGTTTTCGGGCAGAGGAGCCGGAGGGGGGAAGTTACGTGTTCGATATGCTAGGGATGTGTGGCGGACGAACGGGTTGCGTATCCGAATTCGTCTCGTCGTTCTAAGCAACTTTCATGTACAAAAATTTTTCATCCGAGCTACGAATTATTTTATATTTATTTTAAAAGATTTAATCATTTTTAGCATTTATTTAAATATTTTATTTCAACATTATCCAGAATAGTGACTGATGACGTCATTGTGACATCACCATGACATCAGCAGGTCAACTGACCTGTTGATTGGTCAAACTGACACGTGGGGTCCATTCGTCATTGCCTGCCTAACTAACTAACATATTATTTAGATTAGTTAGCAGGTTAATTAGGTTTAATTAGTTAAATAACATAATTAATTAAGTTAATTAATTAATTTAATTACTTTATTATTATTATTATTTTAATCGTTCCAAGGGCGTGGGGCCCCCTTGTCATACCCCAAAGGGCCCCAGCTGCCAGTGGCACGCAGGCCACTAGAGCGGGCTTAACGGCGCGGTTGGGGGCGCTCGCCCGAACGGGCATGAGCGAGGGGAAGCGGTGGCGCAGCTCCGGCGCCGGGCGCCGGAGGTGGCAGCGGAGGGGGATGGGTCCGCGGGCGGGAGCGCTTGGGGAGCGTCGCGGCGCATATGCGGCACGAGCAGGTGGTGAGCCCGCGGTGGATGGCACCAGTGTAGTCGGGTGAAGACTGGCGCGGCCAGGCGCCGACGGGCACGGACGGATGCGGCGGCAGGGCCTGCGGCAGGTTGCAACAGCAGCTGCAAGTAGCCTGTAGCAGAGCAGAAGCAGCGAGAGGAGCAACTGCGGGCGCACCCGGGCGCGGGAGGAAGCAGTGCTAAGCAAGGCAGGGGCGCGGGATGGCCACGGCCGAGCGAGCTCCGGGCGCGGGTGCGGGTGGAGGGCCCGGGCAACGAGCGTGCTAGGGAGTGGGAGGCAGCGCGGGCAGCAGCAGGGCGAGGCGCGTGCGGGGCGATGCGTGCGCGGGCGCGCGTGCGGTGGTCGGCATGCAGAGGGAGAGAGGAGGACTGGGGCCCTCACCGGCGTTGAAGGGGAGTGGGGGCGGCGAGGCATGAGGGAGCTTGTCGGGAAGGTAGTCCGGCGAGGAGGGGCTTGACGAATCCGGCGAGGGCGTCGCCGTGCGCGGTCGTCCGGGCTGAGGACGGGGATGACGAGGTCCAGCGGCAACGGGGTGGCGACGGCGAGCGATGGGGCGCGGCGTCAGGGTCGGGGTAGTGGCCCGATCTAGATCCAGAAACTGGGAAGCGAGGAGAAGACCGGGAGGAATCGTGCGGGGGGGAGTGGTGTTCGTGGGCTGGGGTTCGGTGTCCCTGGGGGTTAGTAGGTGAGGTGGGGTGGGCCGGTCTGGCCGGGCCGACTGGAGTGGCCAGCTGGGCTGGTTGGCCCCAGGGGAGGGCTGACTGGGCCGGCCTGTTGGGTCGGTGCCCAGTGGGGGGTACTTTCTTTTCTTTTCTTCATTTTGTTTTCTCTTAGTTTGTTTTTCTGTTTTCATTTTAGATTTTGATATTTTTAGTTTCTTGAAGATACTAGGTTAGCACCTAAATTAGTATCATCAAAATAGGACACTGCCAAACCTAGTTTGGTCCCAAAATAAATTAGTTTAATATTTCTATATTTTCAAAAGCAATTAAATTATTATTTTAGCCACTGGTTTTAATTAGTTTTAGGGCATTTAAACACTTTGAAAAAGGTTGGTTCCACCACCAAAACTAGTTAGGGATTATTTTCCATATGATCAACATTTTAGTTTTAATATTTGAAAACTTTTATTGTTTGCTTGATTTTGAATTTGAATTTGAATCGGTTTTAAACTAACGCGAGTATATCGACAGTAACCGAGGTGACATGGCATCATTAGCAGAGGCTCACAGTAGCTTAATTACCCGGGCGTCACATTAATGCAATACCGCATTACGCTTTCCTCACACTTAAGATGCCCGGTCCACATGGCATCATTACAGTAAATGGAAATATTGAGCGATCCCTGCGCGCCGAGGAGGGTGCAGCTGCCTCGACAGCCGCACACTAAAACAGCCTCACCAACTAAAGTATTCGATAGGTCGTCAAGACCACGGACACGGTTAGATGAGTCCGATGCAGCTATATGAAATTCGTACAGGTTTGATGGCCACACCCCTATCACAAATGCAAGGGGCTCAATGCACGCAGACAAGTGGTAATTTTTACTCATCTTGAAATTTACATGGTTTCTTTAAAACCTACCTTTTTGCACGACAACTTTTCACCTAAATTCCTCTCTTTTATAGATGACCACCATGCTACACCCGTCCAGGATACGGCACAACGAAGACACAGGCGCAGACGTGCAGTAGGGACCCGTCCCAAGGATTCTTTTTAGATTAAGACCCTGCGTCAACCTTTTTTACTGTCTCTTGTTGATACACATCCCTCGGATTCTCAGTACAATTGAGAAGGATGCTGGCGTCTTGGCATGTGGCCACGTCAGAATAATGCACGTACCTGGACACCAGGGGCTTCTTACAGAGGACACTGTTTAGGCCCGGTTTATACCATAAAGATCGAATACCTTAGGGAGTGTTCGGCGTCGCGAGTTTGGCCTTATATGCATCAGCTCCGAATCATGTCTTTGGTCAAATGTTGGGTTTGCCCAGCTCCTATGTTTTGGTACCTTACGTTCCGCTCTATCGGCTAAGGTAGCACTATGAGAACTACTGCGATTGTGCCCCGGGTCATCCGGACGAGCACCTCAGTAGAGAAAGCCGAAAACTGACTGTCATGATATAGCGTGAGACTGGTCAACCACTTGATGACCTATCGGAATGTTAGAATTCCTCCGCCTTAACGAAGGGCCGTTTCCCGGCCAGGCATGAACGCGCCCCGAATTCGGGAGAGTGCGGAGCCACCAGGGGCTATATAGTAGCCCCACCGTCAAACTCCTATGGCTAAGTGAAAGTGTTAAAGCATTATAGTCCGGTTGCCTCGTTTGCTGCGCTATCACCTCCTTAATAGGGCCAAGACATTGGGTTAAGTGTGAAAACGCATCTTATGCGAACACCTCCGCATTATATGCGTGGGGGCTGAAGCCGATGACTGCAATCTTTCAGGTTATACACATGCATACATAAACGGCCGCACAGGAGGCATCATATTACTTTCAGGCAAAAGTATAAACACAACCTTAATAAATTTCATAAAAACATTGTGTTTACAATGGGAATACATGTCACTCAAACATAATATTCTTCGAGCACTGGGCCTCTATCAAACGAGCACCCTCGAGAACCTCTTCGAAATAGTGCTCGGCAGCCACTCGGCCTATGGCCGAACCCTGCGCCGCAACAGTGGTAGCATCCATCTCCGCCCAGTATGCTTTAACATGGGCAAGGGCCATCCGCGAGCCTTCTATGCACGTCGACCTCTTCATCGCATTGATGCACGGCACCGCACCAAGGAACTGCTGCACTAAGCTGAAATAGTTGTTCGCTTCGGCTTTTCCGGCCACAGCTGATCCACGACAGACCTCGTGGCGAGTCCGGACAACCTATTGAGTTCGGCCCATTCGGCTAGCTGATCAGTCAATGGAAGCGGACGCTCTGGAACGTTAAATTGCGACCAGAATAGCTTGTCCACTTCACGATCTGTTTGATCTTGGAAGTATTTGGCCACATTGACAGCGCTCGCCGCCAAGTCCATATATGCGTCTGCCGAACTCCACAGCCGATCCAGAGGGGCATACCGTGGATCTCCGAACTTCCTCCGCAGCATGAAGGGCTTCCCAGCCGCAATATCCTCGGCTACACGCAGCTCCTCCTTCGCTCTCATAGCAGAGCGAGTGTCTTTGGTCGTCATCATGGCCTTTTTAAGCTCTGTCGTCTTCACTCGGTTTTCTTCTTCAAGGAACTGGAAACGGTCGGCAGTGTCTTTTAACTTCACAGCAATCTTGGCCATTTTCTCTTTGCTCTCGCAATGCGCGGCCTTCTCGGCCCTCAACTCTTCGGCCACCTTCAAAGCAGCCGCATTACTACTCCTTGCTTGTTCTTTGGCTCGGGCAAGTTCCACCCGAAGGGTCTCCATGGTGGCAGCTCCATCTGTAGTCACAACATATTAAAGATACTGGCATCATGCTGATCTTACTATGTGACATTCACCAGAAAGCATTACTTACCTTGTGCCTCGTCAAGCCGCTTGTTAACAAGCTCGATGTCGGCATCTGCCGCATCCAGTTGCCGCTTTAATTCGGCAAACTCATCAGTCCGACTAGCCACCGGAGCTTCCACCACCTGCACATAAAGGCGGTTTGGTTACTACCTGGGACTACGATCCTCTGTTCGCCGCTGTTCTCGACGACAACCAGAGTCTCAGGGGCTACTATCTACACAGGGCACACCTAAAAATGTGCAGTACTATCAAAAAGTATCACGTACCTCAAAGTCTATCAGTAGACTCATAAAGGCTTCATGCAATCCGCTTTCGGCGGACGAAATTCTTTCCATCACCGTACCCATTAACGTACGGTGTTCTTCTGAGATGGCCGCTCGCTCCAACAGCTCCCTCAGTACGTTCGACCGCATACCAGATGGTGCCGGACTCTTTTGTTTGCTCTCTTCAAGAGTCGGACGCTGAGGACTTCGGGTGACTATAGGATTATCTTCTGGCCTCACCGGATCCGGAGAGGCCCTCCGTGACAACACTTCAAGGTCGCCCGCTTCTTGAGCGGGGGAGTCCGGGGGAGGCATTTCACTCTCCATCATCTCCGGAAGAAGATCCCCCGAAGACGAGATCTGCTGAGAAGGGCTAAGATCCGAACTTCAAGATAAATGCTTCGGTTATTTTTCTCAGAAGTGAAGTAGTATATCTTCACTATTAAAGTACTTTTTGATTACTTACAGCTTGTTAGAGGGCAGATCCCCGCACGGACTTTGTGCAGCAAGAGCACCCTCCAAGGCAGGACCCTCTGGTGGAGACTTCTTCTCCCGTTTGGAAACCGTGGTTTCCGGATCTTTAGGGGTAGTCCTCTTCCTTCCTCGGGGTGAGAGAATACCAAATTCCTCCCCTGGGTTATCCTCCCTCATGGAGGCGCCCATTCCCTCGGTCGGAATGGGTAGCGGTGGAGGCCCGCTTTCGCCCCCTTTATTCCCCCCCTTTATCTTCCTGTGAGGGCTCCGGGCAAGGTGCTAGCTCGAGCATCTTTTCCAGCACCGGATTCTCCAAGCCTTCCGGAAGGGGGGCCGAACACCGGATCATCTTCGCCTTTGTTATCCAGTCCTGGTCAAAGAGAGATTTCTCAGAACGATGTCATGATAAATGAAAGACGGTGTGTTCGGCTAGAGGATAACTTACTTGGTCGGCGGTGCGGTTGCTGCTCAGGCCCACGTCCTCGGTAGTGTCCGGACACTCTATCTAGGGTCTGAAGAATGATTTATACATCTCCTCGTGCGTCAGGCCGAGGAAATTCTGAATAGCGCGCGGTCCTTCTGGGTTGAACTCCCACATGCGGAGGGGCCGGCGTTTGCATGGCTGGATTCGTCGAACCAGCATGACTTGCATTACCATAATCAAACTAAAATATCCTTCGAAGAGATCTCGAATGCGGCTCTGCAGTACAGGCACGTCCTTGGCTGGACCCCAGCTCAGCCCTCTGCTAATCCATGACATCAGTTGTGGTGGAGGGCCTGAGCGGAAAGCAGGGGCAGCCGCCCACTTGGCACTTCTGGGAGCTGTGATGTAAAACCACTCCCGTTGCCATAATCCGGACACCTCTGGAATGGAACCCTTTGGCCATGGAGCTCCAGCGATCTTGCTTATTAATGCGCCTCCGCACGCTACATGCTGCCCCTCGACCATCTTCGGCTTCACATCAAAGGTCTTGAACCACAGGCCGAAGTGAGGGGTAATGCGGAGGAAGGCCTCACATACGACAATAAATGCCGAGATATGACGAAAGGAGTCCGGGGCTAGATCATGGAAATCTAGCCCGTAATAAAACATCAACCCCCTAACGAAGGGATCCAGAGTGAGGCCTAGACCTCGGAGGAAGTGGGAGATGAACACGACGTCTTCGTTGGGTTCAGGAGTAGGGACGACCTGCCCTCGGGCAGGCAGCCGATGCGAAACCTCGGCAGTCAGGTATCTAGCCTCCCTCAACTTCTTGATGTCTTCTTCCGTAATGGAGGAGGGCATCCACCGGCCTTGAAGGCTTGATCCGGACATGATTGAAGGTCCGGAACACCTGACCCGGGCTTTGGGTGTTAGAACTCGAGGCCGGGGAAGGATTCGATTGAGCACGGGAGGGAAAAAAGTAAAAGCCTTGTCCCTTTATAAAGAGGGTAAATATCAAGCGTCCTCTCCGTAGCCGTTTGGGACTTGCCTATAATCTAGGAGTCCTAGACACGGTTGGGTTACCCACGACCGTATTGATGAGAATCCCGTAATTAGGGGAACACGATCTCTGCTTTGACAAGACGTGTCAAAAAACTGCCTCGCGTTATGTGCGGGGCTAGTTAAAGGAAACGGTTCGAATAATCACCGGGCCATGGCATAAGGTCGTGTTGCCAAAACAAGTCAGCAAATTAGATTTGTGGAAATATTATTCTCTCTACGGTGGTATGTGGAACTTATTTTGCAGAGTCGGACACTATCCTTGTATTCAAATTCTTCCGTGGTGTATTCGGAGGAGGAACCCGCCTTGCAATGCCGAAGACAATACTGCGCGCCGGACTCGTCGTCGTTGAAGCCTGGTTCAGGGGCTACTGAGGGAGTCCTGGATTGGGGGGTCTCCGGACAGCCGTACTATATCCTTTGGCCGGACTGTTAGACTATGAAGATACAAGATTGAAGACTTCGTCTCGTGTCCGGATGGGACTCTACTTGGCATGGAAGGCAAGCTAGGCAATACGGATATGTATATCTCCTCCTTTGTAACCGACCTTGTGTAACCCTATCCCTCTCCGATGTCTATATAAACCGGAGGGTTTTAGTCCGTAGGACAACATACAATCATACCATAGGCTAGCTTCTAGGGTTTAGCCTCTCTGATCTCGCGGTAGATCTACTCTTGTACTACCCATATCATCAATATTAATCAAGCAGGACGTAGGGTTTTACCTCCATCAAGAGGGCCCGAACCTGGGTAAAACATCGTGTTCCCTGCCTCCTGTTACCATCCGCCTTAGACGCACAGTTCGGGAACCCCTACCCGAGATCCGCCGGTTTTGACAGCATCTGCGTCGGCGGCAAGCGGCGTACTGCGTGGGCAGGCGGCCGAGGACTGCACACCACGTTGATGGAGTCCGGGGCGGTCGCGGGTAGAGGAGGTTTGCCGGTGGCAATTTCGGATCGGGGAGGGGGGCAAGATGGAAGGTGGGAACAAAGCATGGGGGTGGCCTCCAGTGGTTTCGGATCGGAAGGCGGGTCGTTGCGGGAGAAGGTGAAGGAAATATGCCCTAGAGGCAATAATAAAGTTGTTATTTATATTTCCTTATATCATGATAAATGTTTATTATCCATGCTATAATTGTATTAATCGGAAACTTAGTACATGTGTGAATACATAGACAAACAGAGTGTCACTAGTATGCCTCTACTTGACTAGCTTGTTAATCAAAGATGGTTAAATTTCCTAGCCATAGACATGAGTTGTCATTTGATGAACGGGATGATTGACATGACCCATCCTTTAGCTTAGCACTTTGATCGTTTAGTTTATTGCTATTGCTTTCTCCATAAGTTATACATGTTCCTATGACTATGAGATTATGCAACTCCTGAATACCGGAGGAACACTTAGTGTGCTATCAAACGTCACAACGTAACTGGATGATTATAAAGATGCTCTACAGGTGTCTCCGATGGTGTTTGTTGAGTTGGCATAGATTGAGATTAGGATTTGTCACTCCGATTGTCGGAGAGGTATCTCTGGGCCCTCTCGGTAATGCACATCACTATAAGCCTTGCAAGCAATGTGACTAATGAGTTAGTTGCGGGATGTTGCATTACGGAACGAGTAAAGAGACTTGCCGGTAACGAGATTGAACTAGGTATGATGATACCGACGATCGAATCTTGGGCAAGTAACGTACCGATGAAAAAAGGTAACAACGTATGTTGTTATGCGGTTTGACCGATAAAGATCTTCGTAGAATATGTAGGAACCAATATGAGCATCCAGGTTCAGCTATTGGTTATTGACGGAGATGAGTCTCGGTCATGTCTACATAGTTCTCGAACCCGTAGGGTCCGCACGCTTAACGTTCGATCACGATTGGTATTATGATTTTATGTGATTATATATATATAGTTTGGTATATATCATTTCTCCTACAATTTCAAGATCATTACATGCAGGCATTAGCGGCAATGGTATTCTCCGCTTTCAGATATGACTTCCGTAAGCAAAAATCCCATAATTTGCTCTTGAATTGCTCGTATGCGGTTCTCTGGTAGGAGCTTCTCCCGCATCTCTTCCATATTTAAAGAAGGAGATCAATATGAATATATTAGTTGTGTGTATATATATTAGATCATCATACAAAATTGTGAATAGTGTTTACGTACCTAAAGTTGTCTTACATCTCTGCGTCATTTAGTCGTCATGCGAATGTTCTCGTAAACTTAGTATGCACATAAGTTAGTCCCCTGTTTCTGCCCCATGCACTTTGCGAGAATAGAATTCAATCAGATAATAATCAAACATGATAATGATATTGAAACTAGAATTAAAGAAATGCGCGGACTTAGCTAGTACTACTTAATTACCTTGGGCCATCGCCGATGCAGCTTCGATTTCCATTCACCGACGACATCATTGATGAACCGTTTCAAACCCTGCCCGTCAAAGAAAATGAATAAAGGAGTTATTAATTACTTGATATTAGGAAATGAACGAAAGCGGCCGATATAGTGCGATAATGATTGAAATTACTTGTCGAGCATCAACAACACGCTGGTGTATTCTCGAGGGTCTTTACCTAGTGAGTCTAGGGTTTCAACAGTTTCAGTGTCAACCTTAGTGATTACACTAGTAGAAAAGGGGGCTTTGGTCCAGGCCGGGTAACCCCATTAGTCCCGGTTCAGTCCAGAACCGGGACCAATGGGGGCATTGGTCCCGGTTCGTGAGCCCAAGGGGCCGGCCGGGCCACGTGGGCCATTGGTCCCGGTTCATCTGGACCTTTTGGTCCCGGTTGGTGGGATGAACCGGGACCAATGGGCCTCGCTCCTGGCCCACAACCATTGGTCCCGGTTCGTGCCTCAAACCAGGACTAAAGATTAGACCTTTAGTCCCGGTTTGAGGCACGAACTGGGACTAATGGGGATGAGACCTTTAATCCTGGTTCGTGCCACGAACCGGTACTAAAAGTCCCATTTTCAAACTCTACCCCCCCTGTGGATCGCCTTTTCAGTTTTAAAAAAAATAAAAGAAAATGATGGAAATGTCAAAAAAATAAAAGAAAATAAGTTTCCCATGTGATATGTGGTCTAGTTGTTGGGAAAATTTGCAAATGTGAATTTTGACTTTATTTGCAAAATCTCTTTGAAATTTGTAAAAATGGGCATAACTTTTGCATACTAACTCGGATGAAAAAGTTTTTTATATGAAAAATCATCTACTCGAAAAGTTACATCCGAATTTAACGGGGGGGCCCCGTCAAACATTTTCAAAATCCTCAAAAACCTAATAGAAAAAAGTTACGGGGCTTTTAAGATCTAGAGTGAAAAAAATCGAAAAAAATTCAAACAGTGGGCAAACTGTGGTCAAACAATGGTGAAACTAATTATTCTAGAATATTAGTGTTACTAAATAATTATTTCAGTTATTTCAATTTTGGTCAAATCTGGTCAAACTGTGGTCAAACAATGGGCAAACTAATTATTCAAGAAATATTAGCGTTACTAAATAATTATTGTTTTTTAAAACAATAGTTTCAAAATAAAACTATGAAATGTGTCACTTCATGCTCAAGCAAAATTCCTGAAGGTTAATAGGATTGACATCTTAGTATTGTCAGGAAAATAACAAGTGCAGACTTGGAGCGAGGGAGAATAGAACCCGGAAGTTAAGCGTGCTCAGGCTGGGGGAGTGGGAGGATGGGTGACCGTTCGGGAAGTTAGATGATTTGGAATGATGAGGGGTGATTAGAGGATAAATTGAGAAGTGATGAGGGGTGGTGATTACAGACTAGAGGTTAAAATAATTCAGAAATTTGAAAATCAAAAAAAATTCAAAAAAAAATCATAAAATTTCCTTTAGTCCCGGTTGGTGTTACCAACCGGGACTAAAGGTGGAGCTCCACGTGGCCCTTATGAACCAGGACTGAAGGCCCTTTTTCTACTAGTGTTAGCAGGATCCGGTGGAACCTGCGCACACGTTTATATAAGGAGGCATGCATAACACATGATGTTAAGATACATATGCATTTATGACAGGGAAAACTCAGTTTTGCAAAGAGTCCATGATGTTAAGAGACAAATGCATTTACGGAACACTCTCTTCCCCTTGAGTTTAAATGGCTAACACTCATGTTTCTCCAAGTTTACCTCAAGGGGTACTGTGTGATGGAATGAGTATGCATGCAACACAACTACCAAACTTATGTGTCCACTTTTTGTGAGTGGTGCAAATTTGCATTCGTTTCTAAAAATTGGTTGGCTACTTGCAAGACTAAGAGGCTATCTATCAGTTTCCGGTTAAATTGTTTTACTATGGCCTGTAGATTTCAGTTGTTCCAATACATTTGTTATTTCTGATTTTTTTTTCCCACTTGATATCTGCAGAGTAGAGATGTGGAGCTTGGAAGCATTATATTGGATTTGGATCTCACTGATAATGCACTAGATATGCGGTTGTTTTATTGTGAAGTGAGGCCTGTGATGTCTTTGATGCCATTTTTGTTTACTTCAACCTTGCCAGTCGTGGTTGAATAGAGTCAAGGTTGAGATCCAAACAAAATTATGCATTATATGATCTCTTGCTTTATAGGGAAATGCATTAGTACATTGTTGTTGTGCATATGTGACTGCAATTTGTATTTTTGTCATATCTATCATTCCCGTACCCATGTTTGAAACCAATTTAAGTGGTCCTTTGGAGGGTTTTTCAATTTAATCATGTGACACCCATGTGCTGGTATATTTCAGTCCCTAGTGAAATGCATGTTTATGTGTGTGAAAGCTTTTAGAATATCATAAATATGTTCAGTTTTAGTGTCCAGTTCACTGCCGATTCTCTTACTGCTTTTGTCGTGACCATGCAAATCAATTATCCTGTGAATTGACTATGCCTTGCTTACCTTGCTTTGGGTTTATTTCGCTATTTGTGACATGTAGTAAGCTCATCTATCATGGATGGTTACTTTGATTTTATAGATGTAGACAGTTCCTCAAACCTTCCTACTAACTTGAGCATTACCTACTTAATTATAACGTTGGGACCGGCACCCTTGCGTCAAGGCGCGTTCCCAATCTAGTAAGCATGTGATTAGAGTCATAAAAGTAACATAGGTAGTATGTCTGGACAATTGCAACCAAAAGTATCCCACGTTAAACCTATTGTTATATTTGTTTCTTTCTTTTTGCAAAACTCTATTGCTATGATGATATAGACAATTAAGAATCCGAACAGATGGCAACCCCAGATTTGAAAGGGCTCAGCGGCATAATTGGCATAATTCGTGTAGCATATGGCATCTCACATCAAATTTACTGTGATTTATTTGGCAGATGGCAACAGGCAACTACCAGGGCGAGCCAGACACTATCTAGTGGACAGGACATGATACCAACAATTATTGCTAAAGCTGGAATGAGAAAAGTGGAATCAAAATAAAGCAGCGAATCATATCAACTTCATGAGAAGCGACATAGCAATTGACCTTGAGTACATTTCTTTTTGTTTTGGAGGGGACCTTCAACACATTTTTTACAAGATCAAAGTCTCTGCACCTCAAAGATGTCACCAAAAACTGGAGGATAATACCATTTTTTTTAAACAAATTCAAACAAATGCGAAACCATTTTTAAAAGGATTTTTTGTACATGTTCATACAGCTCCTGTCAATTTTCATGCAAAAAAGGAACAATTATGATTCCTCAGGAAAAACGACAGTTTAAGCGCCAGAAAATAAGCACATAACTTGTTTTTGTACTGGTCGAAATGCTTGGGTTTTCACCGTAGAGATTTGCAAATGACATGTACATATCTGAATTTTTCATGTTTTCTTCACATTTATAAAAGCATTTTTGGCACGCAGGAGCATATGCTACCTTGAGCCGAACTGAATATCCGCCACAACTATATAGATAGATCTCCATTACAGCAATATGATGGGATAAACCAATTCTATTATACAGTAGTTCATAAACATGTCACACAGCATGTATATGCATGCATAATAACAAGCACTGGTCTGTTCATGCATCCATCACACATAATCTACGCCAGTAAATCCATCATTACAAGTTCATTAATATATATAACTGCTCAAACAAAACAGAAACACCACTCACATCGGCGCCGTCCTTTTTATTCCAGAAACATTCAGTACTTGCTTAGCATATGCATCGTTCCTGCCATCAGTACAAGACACAAATCAATCCCCAATTGTAACAGAAATACCTTGCTCGTGTCATGTAGCATGCATCTACTTTATGTTTTTGCGGGTATGTATTTGCATGAGAAGAAACAAATGGCAATTGACTAATCAAACTGTTCTAGTGAAACTGAACTGGAGCAACGGCAAGCGCAGGAGATAGAATAGAACTTACACCAGGCAACGATCTTCCAGCGCTGGTTGTCGCCCTCAGTCCACTCCCACAGAATGAGGGTGGTTCCATTGCGCACACCGCCATGGTCCTTGTCGCCATGGAGCGCATCAAAGTTCAAGTAGATGTTGTTCACCATCCTGATGCAGCGGTAGCCTGCCCCGACGTCCCTGCTCTCGGTCCAAAGGACCGATTCGTCCAGGGTGTCTGGATTGTACCTGGTCAGAAGAACCTAGGATCCAAAAAACAAACCAGAAGGTGAGCAAATTCACAATACTGGAGCTGCACTTCAGGGTTGAGCATGAGCACATGACCATGTGACAACTCATAGTGTAGCAAATTATTCTGAAACCGGTGTTGTTCCTTTTGTCTAACGAGTTCACCATATTATTTTAGAGCTAGTGTCGCTGTACACTAGAGCGGTCATGGGCAACCGAGTTAGAACTACTGTGATATATGTGCACATGGATGCTAATGTGGAAGGCCATACTAGATCACAGTCAGAGCAAGTGCACATGAACACACGTGGAAGTATGGTTATAGTTATGGTCTTGTATGGCAATGTGAAACACCTTAGCAGATTTAACTTTTGACACTGGCATAATTTACAACGTTTGCTGAACATGACACCTACTAGGCATTATTCCCAAGAACAGGGAGAAATTTCACTCATGCTGGACTAGTTTATATCATTTTAGACAAAAAATCACTGAATCCTAGTGGTGAACATTCACTGAAACACCACAGGCCACACTGCTAAATAAGCTCAAAGTGATTCTTTTTGTTCAAGCTTATCCATTCTGTTTTTCATGTGCAGAATCGCTGCTAGTATGAATGCAGAGAAGGTAGGCATTTGGAATGTGTGGCATCACTGGCATGTGGTGTGCTTGCAGACACTCTGTTATGTCTAAATGTACCAAAATCATGTCGGCTCTACCGTGCACGCACGCATCAGATAGCAAAAATTAGAAGTTGTATGGATGAACTGAAGGAAGGAGGTTAGTTACAGGGTGGGATTGGCCGAGGGAGTGCTTGAGAGCCTCTCCGCTGGCCTTGTTGACGAGTGCCATGGCAGGGTAGCCTTCCTCATCCTTCACCCTCGTGCTGTACTTCATGTCCTTGATCCAGTGCTGCATCATATGCGTATATTCAAATCCATCAGCCACATGATCAGAGAAGAAACAATAATACATGAAAAGTCGCTGAGCAAAAGCCAAACAGGATTATTGCTTTTCCCCAATTAGAAAAGGACAAGGCAGAAACGCCAAGTTTTCAGATCCCAGTGTGAAGTTCACTATACTATTCTGGATCGGGATCATGGAAGCATGTAGCCGATCTTGGATCGATCTTGCAGAGGTGTAGATGTGTGTTACCTGCGTGTCGTCGTCGCGATCGGTGCGGACGAGGCAGACCTTGCCGTCCCTGGCGGCGAGGCTGAAGCTGTCCTCGCCGGCCTTGCAGAGGATCCTGTACGTCGGCTGCCTGGAAGCCGGGGGCGCCCCCCCGCCGCCGCCGTGGTGCGGGCGCGTCTCGTGGCCGTAGCCCCCGGATCCGCCGCCCCCGTACTGCGGCCTCTCGTCGCCGGACTCGTGGGAAACGTGCACCACGTTGCCGTACGCGGGTGCGCCGTAGCCCTCGTCGCGGCCGCCTCCGTAGGCCGGAGCAGGGGCGTGGCGCCCGTAGTCACCACCGCCGTAGCCGGCCGGGGCGGGCGCGTGGCGTCCGTAGTCGTCCTCGCGGCCTCCGCCGTAGGCCGGGGCCGGGGCGCCATAGGCCGGAGCGCGTCCTCCGTACTCATCCTCGCGGCCGCCCCCGTAGGCGGGAGGCGGGGCACCGTAGGCCGGGGGAGGAGCGCCGTAGGCGGCGGGAGGGTGGCGGCCGTAGGCATCACCAGCGTCGTCGTCGGGGCGGCGGCCGTAGGACGGGGGAGGGGCGCCGTAGGCATCAGGCTCGTGGCGGCCGTAGGGGGCGGGGGCGCGGCGGTCTTCGTCGTCGTCGTCGCGGCGGCCGTGGCCGTGGCCGTGGCGGTGCGGGAACTCCATGATTGACTAGCCTGTCGGTGGTCGGAAAATGGGAACGCGCGCGGGGGAGTGGAGGTGGATCCTATCCGGGCCAAGCTCAGCCTATATACGTCGCGTCGCCGGAGTACATGTCGACGGACGGTGAGTGCGCGACGTGGCGCCAATGGCACGCACTCACACGACCGACCGCTTCAATTTCGCAACTAGGCGATGGCGATGGCGATGGCGATCGGTCGGCCCGGCGAGCCCCATGTGTCCACCACGTGCACAGCTTGACGCATACAGACTTCACTTGTGCACTACACACGTCGCGGATCGGCTCGGCGTTGGAGCAAATCATGATCGTATCTCCTCCGTTGTTTTCCGTTCAGATGCCCCCACAGATCAGATCGTATCAAACCAAATCAGTCAAGTACCAGCTCAACAAAAAACAACCAAACACTCAATTATGGCTTGAATTTCAAGAAAGGAGGAGGAGAAGAAAAAGGTTTCGATGTGATGTGTACGCTATGGCCCATAAAACATGGATAGTGCGGTTGGTGCGGCTGCGATTTGATTTCTTGTTTGATTGTTGTGTGACATTGGTGTAACAGTGATAAAGATATGTACGGTGGTTGATGATATAGTGGCATCAAGCCACATGTGAACGACTATAAGACACTTTTCAAAATGTTTGATCTCGCGACGCCACCTATCTCTTTGCCTCTACCTCTGCCTCTGCCTATTCTCGCAACCCGTCGCCCTTCCTTAATTCTCGACGACCCCGGCCTCAACTTTGCATACTTGATGGGAGCCCCGACGCTGCGTCATCCCACTCTCTACTCGGTCGTGGGGCTCGAAGTTGCCTTGGGACCCAGTTCTGCGAGATAAGGGAGGACAGTGTCATCTCCTTCTACCTCTGCGGGTGGATGTGGTGCACGGGGGGTGGTGTCGGGTCAGGGGATTCGGGAGCTTCTGGAGGTACTAGATCGGGCGGAGCGGGATATAGAGTTGGCAAGGATCAATTTAACGGTTTGAGCCATGTCAAGAACCAACGAGGAAGAGAGGACTCGATTGTTCCAGATTGGTCAACCGTTGACAGCGGAGAGGATTCCTGCATGAGCAGCATTCAACCATTGTTTTAAACCAGATATTCATGGATATTTCAAGATAATCACTCTGATTTGTCACTAACAACTAATAAATGCAAAAGATTGTGGATCTTTTTTTATAATTTGTTTTTGCAGCTTTTGGACCATAAAGGGGAGGAAATTGAGCAATACATGGGGAAAACAAAAGATAGGGGATCAAATCATATCAAAGGGGGCGCCACAGGCTATCCAGAGCGAAAGACAGTGTCTGGTACGAGCGGGCGCACTTGCGCCATGACGTCATCATGACAACCTTCATGAAAGGGATGAGGGCCTATTTAGGATCATCATCATCCATCCCTAGAAAGCCTAGTCGCCGCCATCTCCATCTCCATAGCAATTCCCCCATAGTTTGTCGTAGTTGTAATTGATACATTGCATAAGGCGGCATTGTATGACTTTATACAATCATTCATCTATCATCAATGTTATCTACAATGTTTTTCATCTATCATTTGATTCCAATGTATGGGCAATCCCCTCAGGAAATAGGCTAAGGCATAAGCCTTGCAACCCTCTATACCTGTGCTCGGGATCGTTGGTATGACTTTACTTAAGTTGACGTTTTTTATATGTGTGTTATCTGCAACGCATTTTTCTCTTGTCTTATTCTAGTTCTAAGACTCCGCGGGCACTCGAAATATTTTAGATCAATTAAAGAGGAGGTAAAGTGCGGGGATGGATGGAAGGCTACACCAAACACTGATGATAGTAATGATTTGCATAGTAGCTAAAAGAAACTCTCTAGGGATCATGAGGTGCAATCGTTAAACATCAATGCATTAGTCTGGAGAAATCCTTAATAATCGAGGTAACCTCGCACGGTGGTAAGGTCCTTGATTGGACAATAGACTCATGATGTAGGTTGTTGATTGGTCGTGATGTTATTTGGGCTTATCCCCCACATCTAATCGTTGAAAGCACATCGTAACGGTGTCTATCGGGACTAGGTTGGAAATACACATAAGATCCTAAGTGCAAGTTCAAGGTTGTAAGTAAAGTCCTCATGCCCATGCCTATTCCCTTCTATTTGATCTCTCTCTCCCTCCCTCACTCCCTCCATCCCTCCCTTTCTCTCTCCCTCCCTCCCCCCCCCCCTCTCTCTCTCAACTATTGTTTGTTCAGTCCAGGAAACTTAAATTTCTTACAACAATGATAGCTTTGCCTGAATCCATGTCTAACAGCTGAACTTTCCGTGGGTTCGATACCCAGTGTCATCCTTGGGGAAAGAGGTGAGGACTATCTACATCCAAAATTGGATCAAAGGTAATTAGCAACTAAGGATTCAATCGCAACCTCTCGAGTCTAGCGAGCCAAATGGAGGTTATTCATGGCGGAGTGCGATTAGAGGGCCCCGCGACCTTCGATTGCTGGCCTTGTGGGAATCTATCATCGTCCTCTTCGGCTTTGGGAGACATTCGTCATTCTCCATATTGCTCGTTGTGCCTGCATCTCATGTTGGTGGGTTGCGGAGGTTTTGTCTTTGAGCAAATGCATATCAGACACGAGAAGACCGACCGTCAGGTTGCGCGGGCTAAGCAAAGAACGTCGCCCCAACTCAAGCTGGTGCTTCCCCTCTAAAAGGGAATTTTCCCTAGGTAAGTGATTTTGGTGTAGATGACAGTGTAATTTGCGATATAATTGTGTGCTTGAGCTGTACATGTATATTCTAAAAGTGGCACAAGAGGTTAGATTCCCCTCTAAAAGGAAAATACCAAAGGCGGGGTTCTCGCAATTTATTTTTTATTGAGTCGTAGGGAAACTGTACTATTGATAGCAGGGTTTTTTCCACATGACCGTGTCGAAAGGTATGGCTGGAATCAAACACATACAAAAACATATTGCACCCACATGATCAGCTTCCCAACTTTTGAGGAGTTTCCCATCTAATTTCTATTGCTCTTGTTTTTCTCTACCAGTAGTACCGCGGTAGGCAGTGGTAGTACAGATTCCCTCCCTCATGGGAGCAGTGATGTTGCTGTTGCTTGTCACTGAGGTGGTAGTACCGCACTTATGACCGATAGTATGGCTCCATGTTGGAGCAGCACTACTAGACAGTGTCGGACCTACTACTGCGGAGGGGAGTGGTCTTTCCCCTCTCTTTTGGCCGTGGTGCTAGAGCGGCACTGACAATATCGAATATTCTATTTTAGCTGGTACTATGAGTGCTTGTTGTAGTAGTACCGCTTGGGCACTAGCAGTGCAACTCGCATGGGACTGTGGTAGTACATCTCAGTTGAAATATGGGATGAGGGCTATAAAAAAGGGTCTTCTTCCCCAAGTTGACTAACCTATTGCCTCTCTCTCCTGCATTGTTTCCCAAAACTTTTAAATCTCCTAGATATCTCTCTGTAGTAACTCAAACTTGTTTATATTATAGGATTTGAGAGAGAAAACCTAGATTTATCACTCCATCGAAGGAAAATTTATTCACACTTGCTTCCCTTATGGATCTTGTTACTCCTACGTGTTTGGGCACCCTAGACAGAAGTTGTCACCTCGAAGCTCCAATCACTATGGTGAGGCTGTGTGGTGGTATTGGGAGCCTTCAATTAAGTTACGGAGTTTGCCCTAGCCTTGTTTGTGAAGGTCCGGTCGCTGCCACCTGTTGGGAAACATAGCATGCAATTTCAAAAAAATTCCTACGCTCACGCAAGATCTATCTAGGAGATGTATAGCAACGAGAGGGGGAGAGTGTGTCTACGTACCCTCGTAGACCGAAAGCGGAAGTGTTTTGACAATGCGGATGATGTAGTCGTACATCTTCTAGCTCCGACCGATCAAGCATGAATGTACGGCACCTCCGAGTTTTGCACACGTTCAGCGCGATGACGTCCCTCGCCTTCTTGATTCAGCAAGGTGTCGAGGAAGTAGATGAGTTCCGTTAACACGACGGCGTCATGACGGTGATGGTGAAGTGATCCGCGCAGGGCTTCGCCTAAGCACCGCGAGAATATGACCGGGGGTGTAAACTGTGGAAGGGGGCGCCGCACACGGCTAACAATTGATGTTGTGTGTTCTAGGCGCCCCCTCCCCACGTATATATAGGTGGGGGAGGGGAGCAGCAAGGGGGAGCCCCAAGTAGGATGAATCCTACTTGGGGTCCTCCCTAATTCGGCCTCCCCCCTTCCTTTTTTGCCGGAGGGGGAAAAGGGAAGAGGGAGGAAAGAAGGAAAGGGGGGTCGAATCCCCTCTTTCCCTTATCCCACTCATCCTCCTTCCTTGGGGGGTGCGCCACCCCTTGTGGGAAGGTTTTCTCCCCTCTCATGGCCCATATGGCCCATTATTCCCCCCGGGGGTTCCGGTAACCCCCCCGGTACTCCGATAAATACCCGATACTATTCGGAACACTTCCGGTGTCTGAATACCATCATCCTGTATATCAATCTTTATCTCTCAACCATTTCGAGACTCCTCGTCATGTCTGTGATCTCATCCAGGACTCCGAACAACATTTGGTCACCAAATCACATAACTCATATAATACTAAATCGTCATCGAACATTAAGCGTGTGGACCCTACGGGTTTCGAGAACTATGTAGACATGACCGAGACACCTCTCCGGTCAATAACCAATAGTGGAACCTGGATGCTCATATTGGCTCCCACATATTCTATGAAGATCTTTATCGGTCAAACCGTTATGACAACATACGTTATTCCCTTTGTCATCGGTATGTTACTTGCCCGAGATTCTATCATCAGTATCTATATACCTAGTTCAATCTCGTTACCGTCAAGTCTCTTTACTCGTTCCATAATACATCATCTTGTAACTAACTCATTAGTCACTTTGCTTGCAAGGCTTCTTATGATGTGCATTATCGAGAGGGCCTACAGATACCTCTCTGATACTCGGAGTGACAAATCCTTATCTCGATCTATGCCAACTAAACAAACACCTTCGGAGGTACATGTAGAGCATCTTTATAATCACCCAGTTATGTTGTGATCTTTGATAGCACACAAGGTATTCCTCCGGTATCCGGGAGTTGCATAATCTCATAGTCGAAGAAATATGTATTTGACATGAAGAAAAGCAATAGCAATAAAACTGAACAATCAATATGCTAAGCTAACGGATGGGTCATGTCCATCAAATCATTCTCCTAATGATGTAACCATGTTCATCAAATGACAATACATGTCTATGGTTAGGAAACTTAACCATCTTTGATTAACGAGCTAGTCTAGTAGAGGCTTACTAGGGACATGGTGGTTTGTCTATGTATCCACACAAGTATCAAGTTTCCGGTTAATACAATTCTAGCATGAATAATAAACATTTATCATGATATAAGGAAATATAAAATAACAACTTTATTATTGCCTCTAGGGCATATTTCCTTCAGTCTCCCACTTGCACTAGAGTCAATAATCTATTTCACATCCATGTGATTTACAACCAATAGTTCACATATTTTATGTGATTAACACCCATAGTTCACATCGCCATGTGACCAACATGTTGGGGAATGTAGTAATTTCAAAAATTTCCTACGCACACGCAAGATCATGGTGATGTATAGCAACGAGAGGGGAGAGTGTTGTCCACGTACCCTCATAGACCGAAAGCGGAAGCGTTTAGCACAACGCGGTTGATGTAGTCGTACGTCTTCACGATCCGACCGATCCAAGTACCGAACACACGGCACCTCCGAGTTCAGCACACGTTAAGCTCGATGACGTCCCATGAACTCCGATCCAGTAGAGCTTCATGGGAGAGTTTCGTCAGCACGACGACGTGGTGACGGTGATGATGTTGCTACCGACGCAGGGCTTCGCCTAAGCACCGCTACGATATGACCGAGGTGGAATATGGTGGAGGGGGGCACCGCACACGGCTGGGAGAGATCAACTGATCAACTTGTGTGTCTTTGGGGTGCCCCTTGCCCCCGTATATAAAGGAGTGGAGGAGGGGGAGGGCCGGCCCTCTCTATGGCGTGCCCTAGGGGAGTCCTACTCCCACCGGGAGTAGGATTCCCCCTTTCCTAGTAGAACTAGGAGCCCTTCCAAGTAGTAGGAGTAGGAGGGAAGGAAAGGGAAGGGAAAAGGAGAAGGAAGGAAGGGGGGCCCCTCCCTAGTCCAATTTGGACCAGCCCATGGGGAGGGGTGCGGCCTCCCTTTGAGGCCTTTCTCTCCTTTCCCGTATGGCCCATTAAGGCCCAATACGAATTCCCGTAACTCCCCGGTACTCCCAAAAATACCCGAATCACTCGGAACCTTTCCGATGTCCGAATATAGTCGTCCAATATATCGATCTTTACGTCTCGATCATTTCGAGACTCCTCGTCATGTCCCCGATCTCATCCGGGACTCCGAACTCCTTCGGTAAATCAAAATGCATAAACTCATAATATAACCGTCATCAAACTTTAAGCGTGCGGACCCTACGGGTTCGAGAACTATGTATACATGACCGAGACACGTCTCCGGTCAATAACCAATAGCGGAACCTGGATGCTCATATTGGCTCCTACATATTCTACGAAGATCTTTATCGGTGAAACCGCATAACAACATACGTTGTTCCCTTTGTCATCGGTGTGTTACTTGCCCAAGATTCGATCGTCGGTATCTCAATACCTAGTTCAATCTCGTTACTGGCAAGTCTCTTTACTCGTTCTGTAACACATCATCCCGCAACTAACTCATTAGTTGCAATGCTTGCAAGGCTTATAGTGATGTGCATTACCGAGTGGGCCCAGAGATACCTCTCCGACAATCGGAGTGACAAATCCTAATCTCAAAATAGGCCAACCCAACAAGTACCTTTGGAGACACCTGTAGAGCACCTTTATAATCACCCAGTTAAGTTGTGACGTTTGGTAGCACACAAAGTGTTCCTCTGGTAAACGGGAGTTGCATAATCTCATAGTCATAGGAACATGTATAAGTCATGAAAAAAGCAATAGCAACAAACTAAACGATCAAGTGCTATGCTAACGGAATGGGTCAAGTCAATCACATCATTCTCCTAATGATGTGATCCCGTTAATCAAATGACAACTCATGTCTATGGTTAGGAAACATAACCATCTTTGCTCAACGAGCTAGTCAAGTAGAGGCATACCAGTGACACTCTGTTTGTCTATGTATTCACACATGTATTATGTTTCCGGTTAATACAATTCTAGCGTGAATAATAAACATTTATCATGATATAAGGAAATAAATAATAACTTTATTATTGCCTCTAGGGCATATTTCCTTCAGTCTCCCACTTGCACTAGAGTCAATAATCTAGTTCACATCACCATGTGATTTAATACCAATAGTTCACATCACCATGTGATTAACACCCATAGTTCACATCAACATGTGACCAACACCCAAAGGGTTTACTAGAGTCAATAATCTAGTTCACATCGCTATGTGTTAACACCCAAAGAGTACTAAGGTGTGATCATGTTTTGCTTGTGAGAGAAGTTTAGTCAACGGGTCTGCCACATTCAGATCCGTAAATATTTTGCAAATTTCTATGTCAACAATGCTATGCACGGAGCTACTCTAGCTAATTGCTCCCACTTTCAATATGTATCCAGATTGAGATTTAGAGTCATCTGGATCAGTGTCAAAATTTGCATCGACGTAACCCTTTACGACGAACCTTTTGTCACTTCCATAATCGAGAAACATATCCTTATTCCACTAAGGATAATTTTGACCAATGTCTAGTGATCTACTCCTAGATCACTATTGTACTCCCTTGCCAAACTCAGGGCAGGGTATACAATAGGTCTGGTACACAGCATGGCATACTTTATAGAACCTATGGCTGAGGCATAGGGAATGACTTTCATTGTCTCTCTATCTTCTGCCGTGGTCGGGTTTTGAGTCTTACTCAACTTCACACCTTGTAACACAGGCAAGAACTCCTTCTTTGACTGTTCCATTTTGAACTACTTCAAAATCTTGTCAAGATATGTACTCATTGAAAAACTTATCAAGCGTCTTGATCTATCTCTATAGATCTTGATGCTCAATATGTAAGCAGCTTCACCGAGGTCTTTCTTTGAAAAACTCCTTTCAAAACTTCCTTTATGCTTTGCAGAATAATTCTACATTATCTCTGATCAACAATATGTCATTCACATATACTTATCAGAAATGTTGTAGTGCTACCACTCACTTTCTTGTAAATACAGGCT
This sequence comes from Triticum urartu, assembly GCF_056163025.1. NCBI lineage: Eukaryota > Viridiplantae > Streptophyta > Magnoliopsida > Poales > Poaceae > Triticum > Triticum urartu. The sequence continues at coordinate 49,248,692 of NC_141875.1, forward strand.
TCACCGCAAGTCTGTATAAAACTATATGCTTTGATAAACTTATCAAAGCGTATATTCCAACTCCGAGATGCTTGCACCAGTCCATAGATGGATCGCTGGAGCTTGCATATTTTGTTAGTACCTTTAGGATTGACAAAACCTTCTGGTTGCATCATATACAACTCTTCTTTAATAAATCCATTAAGGAATGCAATTTTGTTTATCCATTTGCCAAATTTCATAAAATGCGGCAATTGCTAACATGATTCGGACAGACTTAAGCATAGATACGAGTGAGAAACTCTCATCGTAGTCAACACCTTGAACTTGTCGAAAACCCTTTTGCGACAGTTCTAGCTTTGTAGATAGTAACACTACTATCAGCGTCCGTCTTCCTCTTGAAGATCCATTTAATCTCAATGGCTCGCCGATCAATGGCTAAGTCAATCGAAGTCCATACTTTGTTCTCATACATGGATCTCATCTCAGATTTCATGGCCTCAAGCCATTTCGCGGAATCTGGGCTCATCATCGCTTCCTCATAGTTTGTAGGTTCATCATGGTTAAGTAACATGACCTCTAGAATAGGATTACCGTACCACTCTGGTGCGGATCTCACTCTGGTTTACCTACGAGGTTCGGTAGTAACTTGATCTGAAGTTACATGATCATCATCATTAGCTTCCTCACTGATTGGTGTAGTAGTCACAGGAACAGATTTCTGTGATGAACTACTTTCCAATAAGGGAGCAGGTAAAGTTACCTCATCAAGTTCTACTTTGCTCCCACTCACTTCTTTCGAGAGGAACTCCTTCTCTAGAAAGGATCCATTCTCAGCAACGAATATCTTGCCTTCGGATCTGTGACAGAAGGTGTACCCAACATTTTCTTTTTGGTATCCTATGAAGACGCACTTCTCCGATTTGGGTTTGAGCTTATCAGGTTGAAACTTTTTCACATAAGCATTGCAACCTCAAACTTTAAGAAATGACAGCTAAGGTTTCTTGCCAAACCATAGTCCATACGGTGTCGTCTCAATGGATTTAGATGGTGCCCTATTTAACGTGAATGCAGCTGTCTCTAATGCATAACCCCAAAACAATAGTGGTAGATCGGTAGACATCACAGATCGCACCATATCTAATAAAGTACGGTTATGACGTTCGGACACACCATTACACTGTGGTGTTCCAGGTGGCGTGAGTAGTGAAACTATTTCACATTGTTTTAACTGAAGGCCAAACTCTTAACTCAAATATTTTACCTCTGCGATCATATCGTAGAAACTTTTATTTTCTTGTTACGATGATTCTCCACTTCACTCTGAAATTCTTTAAACTTTTCAAATGTTTCAGACTTGTGTTTCATTAAGTAGATATACCCATATCTGCTCAAATCATCTGTGAAGGTCAGAAAATAACGATACTTGCCGTGAGCCTTAACACTCATCGGACCACATACATCAGTATGTATTATTTCCAATAAGTCAGTTGCTCGCGCCATTGTTCCGGATAACGGAGTCTTAGTCATCTTGCCCATGAGGCATGGTTCGCAAGCATCAAGTGATTCATAATCAAGTGATTCCAAAAGTCCATCAGCATGGAGTTTCTTCATGCGCTTTACACCAATATGACCTAAACGGCAGTGCCACAAATAAGTTGCACTATCATTATTAACTTTGCATCTTTTGGTTTCAAGATTATGAATATGTGTATTACTACGATCGAGATCCAACGAACCATTTTCATTGGGTGTGAAACCATAAGGTTTTATTCATGTAAACAGAACAACAATTTATTCTCTTACTTAAATGAATAACCGTATTGCAATAAACATGATCCAATCATATTCATGCTCAACGCAAACACTAAATAACATTTATTTTAGGTATAACACTAACCCCGAAAGTATAGGGAGTGTGCGATGATGATCATATCAATCTTGGAACCATTTCCAATACACATCGTCACTTCACCCTTAACTAGTCTCTGTTCATTCTGCAACTCTCGTTTCGAGTTACTATTCTTAGCAACTGAACCAGTATCAAATACCAAGGGGTTGCTATAAACACTAGTAAAGTACACATCAATAACCTGTATATCAAATATACCCTTGTTCACTTTGCCATCTTTCTTATCCACTAGACATTCAGGGCATTTCCGCTTCCAATGACCAGTCCCTTTGCAGTAGAAGCACTTAGTCTCAGGCTTAGGTCCAGACTTGGGCTTCTTCACTTGAGCAGCAACTTTCTTGCCGTTCTTCTTGAAGTTCCCTTTCTTTCCCTTGGCCCTTTTCTTGAAACTAGTGGTCTTGTTAATCATCAACACTTGATGCTCTTTCTTGATTTCTACCTTCATCGATTTCATCATCATGAAAAGCTCGGAAATCATTTACGTCATCCCTTGCATACTATAGTTCATCACGAAGTTCTACTAACTTGGTGATGGTGACTAGAGAATTATGTCAGTCACTATTTTATCTGGAAGATTAACTCCCACTTGATTCAAGCGATTGTAGTACCCAGATAATCTGAGCACATGCTCACTGCTTGAGCTATTCTCCTCCATCTTTTAGCTATAGAACTTGTTGGAGACTTCATATCTCTCAACTCGGGTATTTGTTTGAAATATTAACTTCAACTCCTGGAACATCTTATATGATCCATGACGTTCAAAACGTCTTTGAAGTCCCGATTCTAAGCTGTTAAGCATGGTGCACTAAATTATCAAGTAGTCATCATATTGAGCTAGCCAAACGTTCATAACGTCTGCATTTGCTCCTGCAATAGGCCAGTCACCTAGCGGTGCATCAAGGACATAATTCTTCTGTGTAGCAATGAGGATAAACCTCAGATCGCGGATCCAATCCGCATCATTGCTACTAACATTTTCAACTTAGTTTTCTCTAGGAACATATAAAATTAAACGGGGAGCAACATCGCGAGCTATTGATCTACAACATAGATATGCTAATACTACCAGGACTAAGTTCATGATAAATTAAAGTTCAATTAATCATATTACTTAAGAACTCCCACTTAGATAGACATCCCTCTAATCATCTAAGTGATCACGTGATCCAAATCAACTAAACCATAACTGATCATCACGTGAAATGGAGTAGCTTTCAATGGTGAACATCATTATGTTGATCATATCTACTATATGATTCACGCTCGACCTTTCGGTCTCAGTGTTCCGAGGCCATATCTGCATATGCTAGGCTCGTCAAATTTAACCTGAGTATTCTGCGTGTGCAAAACTGGCTTGCACCCGTTGTAGATGGACATAGAGCTTATCACACCCGATCATCACATGGTGTCTAGGCACGATGAACTTTGGCAACGGTGCATACTCAGGGAGAACACTTTTTATCTTGAAATTTAGTGAGAGATCATGTAAGTGCATCTAGTGCCACCCCTAGTTGGTTTTGGAGTATTAACGACAAACCTAGTTGAGGGACTAATGTGTTTGTGAGAATTGCAGGATAACACAGGTAGAAGTCCCTCATTGATTCGGTTTTCCTACCAGAGATGACCCCTAAAAATGCATGAAGACATTGAAGTCAAAGGTGGTATGTGAAGACATTCACATTGAAGACTATGACAAGAGAATACATCGCATGAAGACTATGGAGCGCGAAGATTTAGATCCTTCGTAGTTCTTTTTCTTCTTTGTTGAGTCATAGGAACCACCGTACTGTTAAGTGGGGTCCAAGAGAACCAGTCAGAATGACTGAAGTGATGCTTAACCAAAATCCTATGTATTCAAGTGAAGACTATGAGAGCGAAACTTGTCCAGAGTTGGACAAGTCAGCTTTGCTTGTAGCCCAAGTAAAGTTGTCGTGTGTGTTTGAAATCTGACCGTTGGAACACGTGTCAGTTCCTTAGTGACCCAGGGTCATTTCGGACAAATCAGGTCGGGTTGCCTAGTGGCTATAAATAGCCCACCCCCTACAACCATAAACGGTTGGCTGCTCAGAGTTAGAGTACGGGTTTTGTCGTTTGAGAGCAACCCACCTCGAAGCCTTTGAGAGAGAATTCCTTGCGAGGATAAAGCCCTAAACACCCAAAGCCAAAGAGTGTTAGGCATCACTTAAGTCTTCCTGTCTGTGTGATCTGAAGACTTATTACACTTGAGGACTGTGAATCCTCCAGCCGGTTAGGCGTCGCGTTCTGAGCATCCAAGAGTCATTGTGGATCGCCGGTGAACAAAGTCTGTGAAGGTTTGGGAGTCTACCTTGAAGACTTACCAGAGTGATTGGGCGAGGTCTGTGTGACCTTGCTCAAGGGGAATACGGTGAGGACTGGGTGTCCTGAGCTGCGTGTTCAGGACTGGGTGTCCGGGACTGTGTCCTCAGGTTTAAATACCTAGCCGCCCTAACCAGACATACAGTTGTCACAGCAACTGGAACTGGTCTACCAAATCATTATCTTCAATGAGTCACTGGTTTCATCCTTCCCTTCCCTTTACTTACTGTTGGTCTTTGTGAAGTCATTGTATGATTGCATTATCTTTTGTCTTCACTGAGTGACTGCTTGTTCTGATTGGCTTCATAATATCTTCCTACCTGATCCTTACTACCTAGCTGCTATTAGTCATTGTGCTTTCACTTCATTGAATACTTGACTGTGGTTTGCCTAGTGTAGTCTACCTTCTGCTGTATGGTAATAGGTTTATTTCTATCGTTTGTCTTCGAAACTTTCACGTTTTGAAGACTTTCATAAATATCGCCTATTCACCCTCCCTCTAGTTGACATAACGCACTTTCAATTGATATAAGAGCAAGGTACTCCCTTGTTCTGTGTGATTCGGTTTAACCACCTGGAGTTTTAGCTATGTCGACTGCAGGGATAATTAAAGTCTCCGCTGCATGCCCCGTCTTCGATGGAACTGAATATCCCTACTGGAAGAATAAGATGCGCATGCATCTTGAAGCCATTGATGTCGACCTATGGTATGTCGTCAAGAATGGCGTTCCCAAGGCTGGTGAAGGTGTCACCGCTGCTGATGTCAAGAAGTTCGTTCAACTGGACTCCACTGCCAAGAACATCATCTGTGGTCATCTAACCAAAGGACAGTATGGCCGTGTAAGTGCTTTGGAAACATCTAAGCTAGTCTGGGACTGGCTCTCCAAGGTCAATGAAGGCGTCTCAACCCAGAGAGATCAGAGAATCAGTGTCCTTCATAACCTCTTCAACCGCTTCAAGAGAAATGACAATGAGAATGTCCATCTCACGTTTGATTGACTCACTGACATCACAAATGAGCTTCAAGCTCTCGGCGCCACTGAGATCACCAAGCATGAAGTCATCAAGACACTCCTGAGATCACTTGACAGCTCGTTTGACACCCTAGCCCTGATGATTCAAGAACGTCCTAACTTCAAGACACTCGATCCGTCTGACATACTTGAGAGGCTCAACACACACGAGTTTCAGCTTTCTGAGAAAAGAGACATCTATGGTCCCAACTATGGGCGAACTCGTGCCTTGAAGGCAAAAGCTATCTCCACATCTGAAGAAGAATCTGACAGCAGTTCTGATGATCCTGAAGACATTGGAAAGGAGCTTGCTATGCTTGTGAAGAAGTTCCAAAAATTCACCAAGAAGAAAGTCTTCACGATCAAGATCAAGGAATGATGAAGCTTCTTCTCATGACTACAAGAAAAGATCATGCCACAAGTGCAAGAAACCTGGCCACTACATCTCTGAGTGTCCGCAGTGGGACAATGAGAACAACAAGAAGAAGAAGAGCAAGGAGTATGACTCTGACGACAAGAAGAAGAAGAAATACTCAAAGTCTTCCTCCAAGTATTCATCACACAAGAAGAGCTCATCTGGCAAGGCACGTGCGTTTGTTGGCAAGGAAATGGATTCAGAGGAGGAGTCCACTTCTGAGGAGGCGGAGGTGGAGTCTGAGGAGGAGTCCGATTCTGGCGTTGCGAGTCTGGCTACAGCATACGTTGCCAAGTCCATCTTCAACACTGAAGACAACGACTTCATCACCAAGACCGATGCAAATGACAAGGACTACTCCGCTCCTACCTACTGCTTCATGGCACGCGGTGCCAAGGTAAACACACGCACTACTCACTATCAAACATCTAGTGAAGATGACTCTGATTGTGATTCCAAACCCAGCTACAAAACACTTGCTAAAATTGCAACTGAACAACAGAAAGCTATGGAACATATTCAAAAACTGTTAGACAAAAGCGATGATCTGTTAGACGCTGAAATGACTCGATCTCAGTCCTTAATTGAAGACATAAAAATATTCATGTTAAGTATGAGGAACTTGAAAGTCGTCATGAAACGCTCTCAACAACTCATGAAAGGCTTTCCTATGATTATCTTCAAAGGAAGCAAGATCTTGAGAAATTGAGAGCGGCTCATGAAGATCTTCAAAAGGAAAACGAGTCACTTTGCGCCAAACAGATCAGTTCCGCTCAGGAAGGATTTGAACCACCATGTCTTAAATGCATTGAGCGTGATAACGCTACCTCTATTGCTGAATGTTCTACTGCTGCTACTATTGCAATATCTTCAACTGTTGATGTGGTAACTAACCCCTCTGCTGAGGATACCACTGCTATTGCTGATGAGAATACTAGGTTGAAGACACTGCTTGAAACAGGGATGTACAAAAGTCTCAAAGGGCATCAGACACTATGTGATGTCCTCAAAAGGCAGATCATGAACCGAAACCCTAGGAAAGAGGGTGTTGGGTTCGAAAGGAAAATGAATGCTGATGGCTCTTACCGGAAACCTGAGCAGTACCCCAAAACCACATGGGTTGCTGCAAAGGAATCTTCAGCGGATCCATCCACCCTATCTGGCTTCACTTGTGCTAATCCCATTGTTATTAATGAATCCTTTGATGCAAACTATAAATTGTTTAAGCATCAGAATGGTGAAGTGTTTGCCAGGTATATTGGTACTAACTGCAGGAATGGACCGCCTATGAAGAAGATCTGGGTGCCGAAAAGGTGTTTGGAGAATCTTCCTGTGAATGTCATCATGACACCACAAGTGAAGAAGACAAACCCCAGACCACAGGCTTCATACGGTCCAAAGGCTTCATACAGACAGAAGACTCACCTGAGTCGCACTAACGCAAATGTTTCGTGGGGAAGCCATACTCAGGCCTATGAATATGAGCGCGGTTCATCAAACCGCCATGTTCATAAGACCAAGAACTATTCTGCTTATTCTTATGAGTACTATTGTCCACCTGCAAGACTATTTGCCAGGGCTCCAAAGCCAAAGTTCTCAGATGCTGCACTTAGACTCATTGCTTCAAAGCCACCCTTGAAGATGTGGGTGGCTAAGAAAGCTTAACTCTCTTTTGCAGGGAAGGGTCTCCAGCAGAAAACCAAAATTGTCTGAAGCTATTGCTGGGGACCTTAAACATCTTGTAGGCGCAAGATCAAATGCCCAAATGGTCTTATTATGTACTTTGTTCCTGAATCGCTTGCTACTCGCCCTATCAGTCCAAATCTTGATCTAAGCTTTCATAACCCACTGGTTCGTCAAATGTTTTTGCTTCACAATTCTCTTCATGAAGCCTATCCCCCTAACTGCACTGTAGGGTACGACACCAGCAGCTCCAGAATGGATTATTGATAGTGGGTGTACCAATCACATGACTGGCAAGAGAAGCCTTCTTATGGACTCAACCTTACGTCCATTCGACAAAAGTCACATCACATTTGCTGACACTGGTAAAAGTAAGGTATTGGGTCTAGGTAGAGTTGCAATCTCAAAGGATCAACACATGGATAAAGTCATGCTTGTTGAATCCCTTGGTTTCAACTTAGTGTCTGTCTCAATGCTTTGAGATTTAAACATGATCGTGATGTTTGGAAAATATCGTTGCCTTGTTATAATGGAATCTGACAAGTCTCTAGTGTTTGAAGGGTATCGGAAAGATGATTTGTACATGGTAGATTTCTCAGCAGGACCACAGCTTGCCGTATGTCTTCTGGCAAAAGCTTCAGAATGCTGGCTCTGGCATCGGAGGCTAGGGAATGCTGGCATGAGGAACCTGCACACCCTTGCAAAGAAGAAGCATGTCATAGGCATCGAGGGTGTCAAGTTCAAGAAAGATCACTTATGCGGTGCCTGTGAAGCAGGAAAGATGACGAGGGCCAAGCATCCCTCGAAGACAATCATGACAACAACTCGACCCTTCGAACTGCTCCACATGAATCTTTTTGGTCCCACTCATTACTCAACTCTTACTACTACTGCTTGTCTCTATGGCTTTGTCATTATTGATGATTATTCTAGATATACTTGGGTGCATATAATCCTCTACAAGACTGAAGTGCAGGATGTCTTCAGACGCTTCGCCAATCGAGCAATGAACAACTATGGCGCCAAGATAAAGCACATCAGAAGTGACAATGGCACTAAATTCAAGAACACTGGCCTTGATACATATCTTGATACTTTGGGCATCACACATGAATTCTCAGCTCCGTACATGCCATAGCAGAATGGCGTCGTCGAACGCAAGAACAGAACACTCATTGAGATGGCCCGAAGGATGCTTGATGAATACAAGACTCCAAGAAAATTCTGGCCTGAAGCCATTGATACTGCATGCCATACAATCAACCATGTTTATCTTCACAAGCTTCTGAACAAGACATCTTATGAGCTCCTTACTGGCAAAAAGCCAAATGTCAGTTACTTCAGAGTATTTGGCGCCAGGTGCTGGATCAAGGATCCACATCACACCTCAAAATTTGCACCAAAAGCACATGAGGGTTTTATGCTTGGATATGGAAAGGATTCGCACTCCTATAGAGTCTTCAATCTCTTTCATTATAAAGTGGTTGAAACAGTGGATGTGCGGTTCGATGAGACTAACGGCTCACAAAGAGAGCACCTGCCAAATGTGCTAGATGAAGTTCCATCCAGTGAATCAATCAAACTTATGGGAACTGGAGAAATCATACCTTCCGAAGCTCAACCTGAAGAGGAACTTATCATCTCCGCACCTGATCAACCTGAAGACAATGCTCAGCCTGAAGACAATCCTTCTAACAATGACAATGATTAGCAAGAGCAAAATCTTCGCCCTGTACATCCTCGTGTTGCCAATGAAGTGCAGATTGAGAGAATAATTGATAGCATCAATGCACCAGGTCCACTCACTCGTTCAAGGACAACGCAGCTAGCAAATTTCTGTGGGCACTTCGCATTCGTCTCAATAACAGAACCCAAGAAAGTTGAAGAAGCCTTCATGGAACCTGAATGGATTCAAGCTATGCAAGAAGAGCTTCAACAGTTTGAGCTGAATAATGTATGGGAACTGGTTAAGCGTCCTGATCCTCGGAAGCACAATATAATAGGCACCAAATGGATATATCGCAACAAGCAAGATGAGCATGGTCAAGTTGTCAGAAACAAAGCTCGTCTCGTTGCTCAAGGATATACCCAAGTTGAAGGGATTGACTTCGATGAAACATTTGCTCCTGTGGCTCGACTTGAAGCCATACGCATACTGCTGGCCTATGCAAATCATCATAACATACTTCTATATCAAATGGATGTGAAGAGCGCTTTTCTTAATGGCAAGATTGAAGAAGAAGTGTATGTTGCACAACCGCCTGGCTTTGAAGATCCAAAACATCCTGACATGGTATACAAGCTCAACAAGGCACTGTATGGCCTCAAACAAGCCCCTCGGGCTTGGTATGACACACTCAAATACTTCCTGAAGAGCAAAGGCTTCACACCTGGTTCCCTCGACCCCACTCTCTTCACGAAGACATATGATGGTGAACTGTTTGTGTGCCAAATATATGTGGATGACATTATCTTCGGCTGCACCAATCAGAAATACAGTGAAGAGTTTGGATATATGATGCAAGAGCAATATCAGATGTCCATGATGGGAGAGCTGAAGTTCTTCCTTGGTCTTCAAATACGACAGCAACGCAATGGCATCTTTATATCTCAAGAGAAGTATCTCAAAGATTGCCTGAAGAAGTTCGGTATGCAAGACTGCAAAGGCTTCACGACGCCAATGCCAGCCAAACATCATCTGGGTCCCGACGACAATGGTAAAGAGTTCGATCAAAAGGTATACCGCTCCATGATTGGTTCTTTACTTTATCTATGTGCATCTAGGCCAGATATTATGCTTAGTGTTTGCATGTGTGCTCGATTCCAAGCGGCACCAAAGGAATCGCATCACTTAGCTGTGAAGCGAATTCTTCGATATTTGGCTTACACCCCAACTCTAGGATTATGGTACCCAAAGGGCTCAGAGTTTGATCTGGTTGGATTCTCGGATGCTGATTATGCTGGTGATAAGGTGGATCACAAGTCTACATCAGGCACATGTCATTTTCTGGGACGATCACTTGTATGTTGGTCCTCAAAGAAGCAGAACTATGTATCTCTCTCCACTGCTGAATCTGAATACATTGCTGCTGGATCTTGCTGCGCTCAGCTTCTGTGGATGAAGAAAACACTCAAAGACTATGGCATTCATCTGAAGCAAGTGCCACTCTACTGCGACAACGAAAGCGCCATCAAGATTGCCAACAACCCAGTTCAGCACTCGAAGACAAAGCACATTAAGATTCGTCATCACTTTCTCAGAGATCATGTTGTGAAGGAAGATATTGATATCATACACGTCAACACTGAAGAGCAATTGGCAGATATCTTCACCAAGCCCTTGGATGAGAAGAGATTTTGCAAGTTACGGTGTGAGCTAAATATCTTGGAATCCTCAAATGTCCTATGATTAGGCACACATCCTAACACTTATGCATATTGATGACTTAGATGTGCAACACACGAAGTAAATTATATCTTCAATCAATGAAGACATGCATTCTAAGTGTGAATACATTAATGAGGAATTTGACTTCGGAGCGCCACAATAATTGTGCACCGTGTCTGGGTCTAATACTTCCTATACGGTGGGTAACGCCACCACCAAATGTTCTGCTTGAAGTGTTTCACTCATGGCGTTACATTTGCTATGTCTTCACATTTGGTTTGGCTTCAATCTCAACATGTCTTCATGATTATCTTCACTATGGTGATTATATATATATACTAGTGTTCTGTCCTCTACAACATTCACTTATAGCTATGTCTTCTTGTTGAATCTTTTGAACTAAGTGAATGTGATCGGACCCTAACCTCTCTATGTTTTCTATCTCAAACTCTATCTCTCCAAATCATATGCATTCTCTTGAAACTGTCAAATGTCTTCTCTGCGTCCTTGTCAGCAGAAGATACAGAGACAAACATTAAGTCCGCTTTCAATGCTCATTCCTTCACCTGAAACCCGAAGAAGTGGGAACGACCACCCGACAATCCAGGCGTGCGTGGGACGTGGAACAACCTCCGATATGCTACATGATGGCCACGTGTTCCTCAGATGTGAATCGCCAGGGGCACCTGTGTAATAACACTGAGCCGCCCCTGTCCCTATAAATATACGCCTCACCACAGTCATTATCTCTTCTTCCATTCTCGCACGAACCCTAGCGCCACCGCTAGCCCTCGACGACGCCGGCGACGAAGCGCTTAGCTGCCGCAACCTCTCCGACGTCGTCTTCACGCCGACTGCGGACATCGTCTTCTCCGCCGTCCCCGTAGGTGTCCTCCGTCGCCAAGTTAGGGCACGGACGATCGAACTGCTCGGCCTCCTCTTCCACTTCGTCTAGCAGTTCTACGTGTGGTAAATAAAACTCCCTTTTTACGGCCTCTTTGATCCTATAGATTCATCACTTTCTACCGCAGCAGTTTCTGTTCACACAAGTTGGATCCACTTCATACTGCATCTCATATTATGCCTAGTATGTTCACTTATGCTTCACAAAGTAGTTAGATTCCTCACTTGTACTGATCTGTGGATTCGTACAAATCTGGAACCAACTCCTTATCTATGAGTGAATGTCTTCGCACGATGAGGTCAATGTCTTCTAAACTAATTTATCTTCAAAATCTTCTGAGAATGCATATGACCTCTTCCCCTTCCCTCGCACCTTAATGCTGTCACAGGTACATGTCCGTGGGAGAATCCCTTGGTTCTCATAGTCTGCATTCATTTGCAGAATTCTTACAGCACCACATAAATTCTCCCGAAGCCAGTTCCTGTTTGTCCAGCAAGCGAAAGCCCTTGAAGCCTTTGAACGTATTGAAGCCATTCAGTTTAAAGTTCATGGCTGCAGAGAAATCAGCAAGGAAGGGTGGCAGAAAGCGTCGAGGTGAGACATCAAGAGATCTGCCCGATGACCTCTCAGAACTGTACAAGACAGATCCAGAAGAGGATTACAATCAGCGCAAGACACGAATCCAATGGATTCGACGATATTGGGCAGAACAGTGGTTCAAGTACAGATTTGTGACAAAGGAATATGCTGAAAAGAATGCCATCAAGCGACCATGGGGAGACATCCTATACAAAAATCTTCAACCCAGGTCCAGAGATGAAGCCATTGAACAAGGCTTCTATCCCTGCATGGTCCGTGGACCACAGCCTGCGGATGCTGACCCATCGTCACTGCTATGGTGTCGTGACGACAATCTGTTCAAGCGCAACTTCCAGTTTGCCCAGAATTCGGCGAAGCAGAACAAGAAATCTTTGGGATTAGACTTCAACCCTGGTCCCTCTGCTCCCCGTGCCGATGGGACCCGCGAAGCTGAACCCAATCTTGTTGGTCCCTTCTATAGCCTGGAAGGTCTCATCACTCATATCGTGGTTCAAGGGACAACTGTGGATGAGCCTGCAGATGATGCTGAATCAGATGAAGCGCCTGCAGCACCGAAGCCAAAGAAACTAAAGCAGCCTAAAGCTTCAAAGCTTGCCTCTGCACCAAAAATCTCACGGGCGAAGCCACTGGCTACTGCACCTCCTGAAAACAGTGTGCAGTCTGAAGATTTGTCACGCATCTCCAAGCCCCAGAAAGTCAAGATGCCTCTGCCACACACCAGCCAAGAACTGACTGCTGCTGCTATCCTGCGCAACGATGCCATTGATCTGTCCAGTGATGAAGATCTTGCAGATGGCGCTCTTGAGCAACTGATCAAGAGCAAAGAAGAAGCAGAAATCTTCAATGATCTGTCTCTCTTTGACGTGGCAATCATCCACAACTTCATTGATGAGTGGTTTGACACGCCCAACCTCAGCTTCAAAGTTCTGCAACTTCCAATTGGCCTCAGTGTCGCCTTCCATGGCGCCATTGCTTCAGAGCTAGCTCTAGCTCAGCGCATCATTGAACTGAAGCAGAAGATTGACTTTGAGAAAGCTCAGTTCAAGAAGCATATGGCCAAGCTTAGCGTGCAAGAGGTGAAAAACTTCAAGACTATGTTGCACGAGCTCAAAGAAGCCTTTCTCAAGAAACATGCAGAAGCTCAAGGTTCTCGTGAGCGCATGAAGATCCTGGCTGACAAGAGTGTGCAAGCCTACAATGAGGCTGAGAAGCGCAAGGCCCTTGGTCGTCCTGGCATCGACCCCAGGATGGCTGCAAAGCAGAAGAAGAAGAAGAAGAAGAAGAAGAAGAAGAAGAAGAAGAAGAAGAAGAAGAAGAAGAAGAAGAAGAAGAAGAAGAAGAAGAAGAAGAAGAAGCCCTCTATGGCCGAACCCGATGCACCAAGGCAGGAAGCACATCCCATTGTCTTCCCAACCAGCATGACCGGCTCGAAGCCAAAGGCCAGGTCTACCGCTTCAGAACTGAAGAAGACGAGGACTGCTGAGGCTGAAGCCAGAAAGAGGAAACATCCTGAAGCCTCTGCTCCTGCTCCCTCCAAGAAAAAGCAGAAGACCAAGAAGGAACGGGCTGCTCCCATAGAGCCCTTAATTGTTGAACCCATCTCCATGGTTCGCCCTGCCGCTGAACATCAAGAGCGCCAACTGACTGTCCATGAGCCTGCTATCACAGAGGCTCATGAAGCTGAAGACTTTCCAGCAGCTGATCCCACTGCTGCTGAAGACATTGGTCACCATGACCATATTGAAGATGATGCAGTTCTTCCTCAGATCGAGCACCAACAGGTATCATCGCATGTGCTTACGCACAGCGAACTCATCAGCATTGGTCTTCCTCTGACGCCAATTGCTCAGGATGCATCATGGGCTGATCACCCACAAGAACAAGAAGAAGATGACCTTGAGGCCCAGCAAACTCCTTCTCCAAAAGCGTCGCCAGCGTTACGCAAGCTTCGCAAAGGACCCCGGTCTCCAGTCTCCGAATCTGAAGCTCAAGCTGCTGAAGACATTCCGGCTACATCAGCCGATGACATCCAAGAAGAAGAACGTGTCCCCACTCCCCCAACTACTGACGAAGCTGTTCTCGCGGAGAACGTGTCTGTGCCCGACCCTCCAGCTCATCAAGTGGAGGTAGAAAATCTTGAGGCTGTCACCACCAACACCAATGAAGCCACTGACGCTGTCATGGCTGAAGCAAATGTGGAGCCTACACCAACCCAAGAACTAGAAGTCAGCGAAGCCAATGATGCTACTGCTTCTGTTCCTGCGCCTGCTGCTGGTCCTTAGTTTGACTATCATGTTGAGCATAGGCCTCAGGTATAGAAGCCACTGCCAAGGTTGCCTAGGTTTCCAGGTCCTCCATCAGCACCTGGATCCTTCAATGCCAACAGCTTCAAAGCAGACAACACCTTCTTCAATAGCTCCAAGAACCCCTACTCAAGGGAACGAATATCTTCTGATCGGTTCTGGAGCTATCCGCAGCGAAGCTATTACTCATGCATTCTGTACAATCAAGGTCGCATCTTCCCACATATGGGTCTTGACACCGAAGCAATAGCTGGTCTGCCCTGCTTGGAAGAAGCTCTGGACTGCTTCAAAGAGGTTGGATTGTTGACATCAAAAGCGGAAGACCAAGAGCACTGGAACGAAGAGTTGCTGCTCCAATTTTATGCCACACTTCACATACGTGGTTACAACAGAGATCCAAAGACTTGGGTCCTTGAGTGGATGACAGGAAATGTTCATCACGAAGCCAAAGCCTTTGATATTATTGAGCTCACTGGTCTTCCCACTCCTGGAGATCTCTATGAACCTGGATGTCAACTTCACAGTGAAGCTATGGAGAGCATCTTTTAGAAGCCTGAACCGAACATGAGTCAGATGCTCAGTATGATGAAGCCTTTGCCACAAGACGCTGCATATCCTAAGGAGTTCCTTGTTGAAGACCTGGAGTATCTGCCAAGGACCATCTATCACATTTTAAGGCGAACTCTCTAGCCCATCAAAGGACATTCCCCACATGCAAAGCTGGAAGGTGCAATGAAGACTTTGATCTTCTATATTCTTCACGGAAAATGCTTCAACGCACAAGACTTCTTCATCCGCCAACTTGCTGCTTCAGGATCTGATCTTTTTGGCTTGAAGTTCTACGCTCCATGGATAATGCGGCTGATCAAACTCCACTCAGCTATCTCATATCATCCCTCTGCTCGCAATCATCGAATCTTTATGCCTGATGTGGATATGTCCGTTGAAGTCCTCTATCCAGAGCCTGCCAAGGAGCCTCTTAGTCTTTAGAATGTGGAGCATCAAAGTTTCTCTCAAAACATTGAAGGAGTTGAAGCAGTCACTCGTGTTTATCCTCTGGCTGGCACTACACGTGCACCTCATCGTGCCCTCACTGAAGCCACTGAAAGCACCATTGCCCAACGGCCCAAGAAGCGATCTCGTGCTCTCAATGACCTAGAGCTTCTGGTTGCTCTTCATCAGAAACAGGATCGGCATCATGACTGGATGAAGCGTCAACGGCCCAAGAATTCCTTTGTTACTCATGAAACTTGTCGGCATACATGGAAAGGGCTGATGCTTATGTGCTCTGAGGATGATCTTCAAGAGGATGGCTTCTCTGAACGTTTCAAGTTTGACTCCACACCTCCCCGAAGGGCTGTACTGCGACGAACTCCCTCACTTGAAGACTCTGAGTTCTCTTCCTCTGCGGCAACTGTGAATGCCAGAGTGATCGAGGACGAAGACGATGCTACTTCACCGCCCCCTCCTTTAGCACGCGTTGACACTGCCCCGAGCTTGTCTGCACTGCCTAACAACACCGACGACCTTGCTACTTCACCTACTCCTCATGGGAACGAGTAGATGCTCTGTGTATTCAAACCTTTTTGGTCCTTACTGACAAAAGGGGGAGAAGCATATGAGTTTGATAGTCTTCAAGCGGGTCCATATGGGCGGTTACTTTATGTTTTGCCTAGTGTTTACAACTCTCGTTTTGATACATTTGGTTCTTTGAGTTGTAACACTTAAACTCGATGGTCGTCTGCTACTCATTTGCTGCTTTGTGATGCGATGATAAATTCCGCATGTGCGACGATAAATTCCGCACTTAGATCATTTTGCAGACGTCCATTTTCCATTATGCATGTCATTATCTTCACATACTTTTCATGCATGATAAGTTGTCATCATAAGTTGAAGAGGATCTCCACAAGTACAACCTGCCATGTGCATTTGCATTCCAAAAGCAAATTACTTATATGCACATCTTCAGGGGGAGCACTTACAACTTATGAAGACAATTCCATATCCTTTACAATTTCACATATTATATTCCCCGTTGAAAACTTTGACTAGTTTGTCATCAATCACCAAAAAGGGGGAGATTGTAAGTGCATCTAGTGCCACCCCTAGTTGGTTTTGGAGTATTGACGACAAACCTAGTTGAGGGACTAATGTGTTTGTGAGAATTGCAGGATAACACGGGTAGAAGTCCCTCATTGATTCGGTTTTCCTACCAGAGATGACCCCTAAAAATGCATGAAGACATTGAAGTCAAAGGTGGTATGTGAAGACATTCACATTGAAGACTATGACAAGAGAATACATCGCATGAAGACTATGGAGCGCGAAGATTTAGATCATTCGTAGTTCTTTTTCTTCTTTGTTGAGTCATAGGAACCACCGTACTGTTAAGTGGGGTCCAAGAGAACCAGTCAGAATGACTGAAGTGATGCTTAACCAAAATCCTATGTCTTCGAGTGAAGACTATGAGAGCGAATCTTGTCCAGAGTTGGACAAGTCAGCTTTGCTTGTAGCCCAAGTAAAGTTGTCGTGTGTGTTTGAAATCTGACCATTGGAACACATGTCAGTTCCTTAGTGACCCAGGGTCATTTCGGACAAATCAGGTCGGGTTGCCTAGTGGCTATAAATAGCCCACCCCCTACAACCATAAACGGTTGGCTGCTTAGAGTTAGAGTACGGCTTTTGTCGTCTGAGAGCAACCCACCTCGAAGCCTTTGAGAGAGAATTCCTTGCGAAGATAAAGCCCTAAACACCCAGAGCCAAAGAGTGTTAGGCATCACTTAAGTCTTCCTGTCTGTGTGATCTGAAGACTTATTACACTTGAGGACTGTGAATCATCCAGCCGGTTAGGCGTCGCGTTCTGAGCATCCAAGAGTCATTGTGGATCGCCGGTGAACGAAGTCTGTGAAGGTTTGGGAGTCTACCTTGAAGACTTACCAGAGTGATTGGGCGAGGTCTGTGTGACCTTAGCTCAAGGGGAATACGGTGAGGACTGGGTGTCCTGAGCTGCGTGTTCAGGACTGGGTGTCCGGGACTGTGTGTCCTCAGGTTTAAATACCTAGCCTCCCTAACCAGACGTACAGTTGTCACAGCAACTGGAACTGGTCTACCAAATCATTGTCTTCAACGAGTCACTGGTTTCATCCTTCCCTTCCCTTTACTTACTGTTGGTCCTTTGTGAAGTCATTGTATGATTGCATTATCTTTTGTCTTCACTGAGTGACTTCTTGTTCTGATTGGCTTCATAATATCTTCCTACCTGATCCTTACTACCTAGCTGCTATTAGTCATTGTGCTTTCACTTCATTGAATACTTGACTATGGTTTGCCTAGTGTAGTCTACCTTCCGCTGTATGGTAATAGGTTTATTTCTATCGTTTGTCTTCGAAACTTTCACGTTTTGAAGACTTTCATAAATATCGCCTATTCACCCCCCCCCCTCTAGTCGACATAATGCACTTTCAGATCATCTTATAAAGCTACCGTCGAACTAAGAAAAATAAGATGCATAAAAGATAAACATCACATGCAATCAAAATATGTGACATGATATGGCCATCATCATCTTGTGCCTTTGATCTCCATCTCCAAAGCATCGTCATGATCTCCATCGTCACTGGCATGACACCATGATCTCCATCATCTTGATCTATATCAATGTGCCATCACATGGTTGTCTCGCCAACAATTGCTCTTGCAACTATTGCTATCGCATAGCGATAAAGTAAAGCAATTATTTGGTGCTTGCATCTTATGCAATAGAGAGATAACCATAAGGCTTTTGCCAGTTGCCGATAACTTCAACAAAACATGATCATCTCATACAACAACTTATATCTCATCACGTCTTGACCATATCACATCACAACATGCCCTGCAAAAACAAGTTAGACGTCCTCTACTTTTTTGTTGCAAGTTTTACGTGGCTGCTACGGGCTGAGCAAGAACCGTTCTTACCTACGCATCAAAACCACAACGATAGTTTGTCAAGTTGGTGCTGCTTTAACCTTCGCAAGGACCGGGCGCAGCCACACTCGGTTCAACTAAAGTTGGAGAAACTGACACCCGCCAGCCACCTGTGTGCAAAGCACGTCGGTAGAACCAGTCTCGCGTAAGCGTACGCGTAATGTCGGTCCGGGACGCTTCATTCAAAAATACCGCCGAACCAAAGTGTGACATGCTGGTAAGCAGTATGATCTATATCGCCCACAACTCACTTGTGTTCTACTCGTGCATATAACATCAACGCATAAAACCTAGGCTCGGATGCCACTGTTGGGGAATGTGGTAATTTCAAAATTTTCCTACGCACACGCAAGATCATGGTGATGTATAGCAACGAGAGGGGAGAGTGTTGTCCACATACCCTCGTAGACCGAAAGCGGAAGCGTTTAGCACAACGCGGTTGATGTAGTCATACGTCTTCACGATCCGACAGATCCAAGTACCAAACACACGGCACCTCTGAGTTCAGCACACGTTCAGCTCGACGACGTCCCGCGAACTCCGATCCAGTAGAGCTTCATTGGAGAGTTCCATCAGCACGACGGCGTGGTGACGGTGATGATGTTGCTACCGACACAGGGCTTCGCCTAAGCACCGCTACGATATGACCGAGGTGGAATATGGTGGAGGGGGGCACCGCACACGGCTGGGAGAGATCAACTGATCAACTTGTGTGTCTTTGGGGTGCCCCCTGCCCCCGTATATAAAGGAGTGGAGGAGGGGGAGGGCCGGCCCTCTCTATGGCGCGCCCTAGGGGAGTCCTACTCCCACCGGGAGTAGGATTCCCCCTTTCCTAGTAGAACTAGGAGCCCTTCCAAGTAGTAGGAGTAGGAGGGAAGGAAAGGGAAGGGAAAAGGAGAAGGAAGGAAGGGGGCCCCCTCCCTAGTCCAATTCGGACCAGCCCATGGAGAGGGGTGCGGCCACCCTTTGAGGCCTTTCTCTCCTTTCCCGTATGGCCCATTAAGGCCCAATACGAATTCCCGTAACTCCCCGGTACTCCCGAAAATACCCGAATCACTCGGAACCTTTCCGATGTCCGAATATAGTCGTCCAATATATCGATCTTTACGTCTCGATCATTTCGAGACTCCTCGTCATGTCCCCGATCTCATCCGGGACTCCGAACTCCTTCGGTACATCAAAACACATAAACTCATAATATAACCATCATCGAACTTTAAGCGTGCAGACCCTACGGGTTCGAGAACTATGTAGACATGACCGAGACACGTCTCCGGTCAATAACCAATAGCGGAACATGGATGCTCATATTGGCTCCTACATATTCTACGAAGATCTTTATCGGTCAAACCGCATAACAACATACGTTGTTCCCTTTGTCATCGGTATGTTACTTGCCCGAGATTCGATCGTCGGTATCTCAATACCTAGGTCAATCTCGTTACCGGCAAGTCTCTTTACTCGTTCCGTAACACATCATCCCGCAACTAACTCATTAGTTGCAATGCTTATAGTGATGTGCATTACTGAGTGGGCCCAGAGATACCTCTCCGACAATCGGAGTGACAAATCCTAATCTCGAAATACGCCAACCCAACAAGTACCTTCAGAGACACCTGTAGAGCACCTTTATAATCACCTAGTTACATTGTGACGTTTGGTAGCACACAAAGTGTTCCTCCGGTAAACGGGAGTTGCATAATCTCATAGTCATAGGAACATGTATAAGTCATGAAAAAAGCAATAGCAACAAACTAAACGATCAAGTGCTATGCTAACAGAATGGGTCAAGTCAATCACATCATTCTCCTAATGGTGTGATCCCATTAATCAAATGACAACTCATGTCTATGGTTAGGAAACATAACCATCTTTGATCAACGAGCTAGTCAAGTAGAGGCATACCAGTGACACTCTGTTTGTCTATGTATTCACACATGTATTATGTTTACGGTTAATACAATTCTAGCAAGAATAATAAACATTTATCATGATATAAGGAAATAAATAATAACTTTATTATTGCCTCTAGGGCATATTTCCTTCACAACACCCAAAAGGTTTACTAGAGTCAATAATATAGTTCAGATCGCTATGTGATTAACACCCAAAGAGTACTAAGGTGTGATCATGTTTTGATTTTGAGAGAAGTTTAGTTAACAGGTCTACCACATTCAGATACATATGTATTTTGAAAATCTCTATGTCTACAATGCTCTGCATGGAGCTACTCTAGCTAATTGCTCCTACGTTCAATACATATCTAGATTGAGACTTAGAGTCATCTAGATCAGTGTCAAAGCTTTCAGCGACGTAACTCTTTACGACGAACTCTTTATCACCTCCATAACCGATAAACATTTCCTTAGTCCTCTTTAAGGTAACTAAGGATAATTTTCATCGCTGTACAGTGATCTAGTCCCGGATCACTATTGTACCCCGTTGGCAAACTCATGGCAAGGTACACAACAGGTTTGGTACACAGCATGACATACTTTATAGAACCTGTGGCTGAGGCATAGGGAATGAGTTTCATTCTCTCTTTATCTTCTGTCGTGGTCGGTTTTTGAGTCTTTACTCAACTTCACACCTTACAATACAGGCAAGAACTCCTTCTTTGACTGATCCATTTTAAACTCCTTCAAAATCTTGTCAAGGTATGTACTCACTGAAAGTCTTATCAAGCATCTTGATCTATCTCTATAGATCTTGATGCCCAATATGTAAGCAGCTTCACCAAGGTCTTTCATTGAAAAATTCTTATCCAAATATACTTTTATGCTATCAAGAAATTCTACATCATTTCCAATCAACAATTTGTCATCAACATATAATATCAGAAATGCTCCCACTCACTTTCTTGTAAATACAGGATTCACCATAAGTCTATATAAAACCAAATGCTTTGATCACCTTATCAAGCGTATATTCCAACTCCGAGATGTTTGCACTAGTCCATAGATAGATCATTGGAGTTTGCACACTTTGTTAGCACCTTTAGGATTGACAAAACCTTTTGGTTGCATCATATACAACTCTTCTTTAAGAAATCCATTAAGGAATGTAGTTTTGACATCCATTTGCCAGATTTCATAAATGCGGCAATTGCTAATATGATTCGGACAGACTTAAGCATCGCTACGAGTGAGAAAATCTCATTGTAGTCCACACCTTGAACTTGTCGAAAACCTTTTGCGACAAGTCGAGCTTTGTAGATAGTGACACTGCCATCAGTGTCCGTCTTCCTCTTGAAGATCCATTTATTCTCAATGGCTTGCCGATCATTGGGCAGGTCCACCAAAGTCCACACTTTTTTCTCATACATGGATCCTACTATCTCAGATTTCATGGCCTCAAGCCATCTATCGGAATCTGGGCTCATCATAGCTTATTCATAGTTCGTAGGTTTGCCATGGTCTAATAACATGACTTCTAGAATAGGATTACCATACCACTCTGGTGCGGAACGTGCTCTATTCGACCTACAGGTCCAGTAGTAACTTGATCTGAAGTTTCATGATCATTATCATTAGCTACTTCTCTAGTTGGTGTAGGCATCACGGGAACGGATTTCTATGATGAGCTACTTACCAATTCGAGAGAAGGTACAATTACCTCATCAAGTTCTACTTTCCTCCCACTCACTTCTTTCGAGAGAAACTCCTTCTCTAGAAACTTTTCATTCTTAGCAACAAAGATCTTGCCTTCAGATTTGTGGTAGAAGATGTACCCAATTGTTTATTTAGGGTATCCTATGAAGACGCACTTCTCCGATTTGGGTTCAAGATTTACCAGGCTGAAGCCTTTTGACATAAGTATCACAACCCCAAACTTTAAGAAACGACAGCTTAGGTTTCTTGCCAAACCACAGTTCATACAGTGTCATCTCAACGGATTTAGACGTTGCCCTATTTAACGTGAATGCAGCTGTCTCTAATGCATAACCCCAAAACGAGAGTGGTAAGTTGGTAAGAGACATCATAGGTCGCACCATATCTAATAAAGTACGGTTACGACGTCCGAACATACCATTACGCTGTGGTGTTCCAGGTGGTGTGAGTTGTGAAACTATTCCACATTGTTTTAAATGAAGGCCAAACTCGTAACTCAAATATTCGCCTCCGCGATCAGATCTTAGAAACTTTATTTGCTTGTTACGATGATTTTCCACTTCACTCTGAAATTCATTGAACTTTTCAAATGTTTCAGACTTGTGTTTCATTAAGTAGACATACCCATATCTGCTCAAACCATCTGTGAAGGTCAGAAAATAACAATACCCGCCGTGTGCCTTAATACTCATTGGACCACATACATCGGTATGTATTATTTCCAATAAGTCATTAGCTCACTCCATTGTTCCGGAGAACGGAGTTTTAGTCATCTTGCCCATGAGGCATGGTTCGCAAGTATCAAATGATTAATAATCAAGCGATTCCAAAAGCCCATCTGCATAGAGCTTCTTCATGCGCTTTACACCAATATGACCTAAACGGCAGTGCCACAAGTATGTTGCACTATCATTATCAACTTTGCTTCTTCTGGCATCAATATTATGAATATGTGTATCACTACGATCGAGATTCAATAAACCATTTATATTGAGTGTATGACCATAGAAGGTTTTATTCATGTAAACAAAACAACAATTATTCTTTGACTTAAATGAATAATCGTATTGCAACAAACATGATCCAATCATATTCATGCTCAACACAAACACCAAATAACATTTATTTAGGTCCAACACTAATCCCGAAGGTAGAGGGAGTGTGCGATGGTGATCTTATCAACCTTGGAATCACTTCCAACACACATCATCACCTCGCCCTTAAGTAGTCTCTGTTCATTTTGCAACTCCTGTTTTGAGTTACTAATCTTAGCAACTGAACCGTATCAAATACCATGGGGTTACTATGAACACTAGTAAAGTACACATCAATAACATGTATATCAAATATACATTTGTTCACTTTGCCATCCTTCTTATCCGCAAAGTATTTTTGGTAGTTCCGCTTCCAGTGAACATTCCCTTTATAGTAGAAGCACTTAGTTTTAGGCTTAGGTCTAGCTTTGGGATTCTTCACGGGAGTGGCAACTTGCTTGTCATTCTTCTTGAAGTTCCCTTTCTTTTCCTTTGCCTTTTTTCTTGAAACTAGTGGTCTTGTTAACCATCAACACTTGATGCTCTTTCTTGATTTCTACCTTCGTCGATTTCAGCATCGCGAAGAGCTCGGGAATCTTTTATGTTATCCCTTGCACATTATAGTTCATCATGGAGTTCTAGTAGCTTGGTGATAGTGACTAGAGAACTCTGTCAATCACTATCTTATCTGAAAGATTAACTCCCACTTGATTCAAGTGATTGTAGTACCCCAGATATTCTAAGTACATGCTCACTGGTTGAGCTATTCTCCTCCATCTTGTAGGCAAAATACTTGTCAGAGGTCTTATACCTCTCGACATAGGCATGAGTTTGAAATACCAATTTCAGCTCTTGGAACATCTCATATGCTCCGTGGCATTCAAAACATTTTTGAAGTCCCGGTTCTAAGACGTAAAGCATGGCGCACTAAACTATCAAGTAGTCATCATATCGAGCTTGCAAAACGTTCATAACGTGTATCCACTCCTGCAACAGGTTTGTCATCTGGCGGTGCATCAAGGACATAATTCTTCTGTGCAGTGCTACGTCTTGAGCTTGCGTTGGTTTTCCCCGAAGAGGAAGGGATGATGCAGCAGAGTAGCGTAAGTATTTCCCTCAGTTTTTGAGAACCAAGGTATCAATCCAGTAGGAGGCCACGCTCAAGTCCCTCGTACCTGCACAAAGCGATAGCTACTCGCAACCAACGCGATTAGGGGTTGTCAATCCCTTCACGGTCACTTACGAGAGTGAGATATGATAGATATAATATTTTTGGTATTTTTGGTATAAAGATGCAAAGTAAAAAGTAAAAGCAAATCAAGATTAAAGTGATGGAGATTGATATGATGAGAATAGACCCGGGGGCCATAGGTTTCAGTAGTGGCTTCTCTCAAGAGCATAAGTATTCTATGGTGGGTGAACAAATTATTGTTGAGCAATTGACAGAATTGAGCATAGTTATGAGAATATCTAGGCATGATCATGTATATAGGCATCACGTCTATGACAAGTAGATCTAAACGATTCTGCATCTACTACTATTACTCCACTCATCGACCGCTATCCAGCATGCATCTAGAGTATTAAGTTAAAAACAGAGTAACGCCTTAAGCAAGATGACATGATGTAGAAAGATAAATTCATGCAATGTGAAATAAACCCCATCTTGTTATCCTCGATGGCAACGATACAATACGTGCCTTGCTGCCCCTTGTGTCACTGGGTAAGGACACCGCAAGATTGAACCCAAAGCTAAGCACTTCTCCCATGGCAAGAACTACCAATCTAGTTGGCCAAACCAAACGGATAATTCGAAGAGACTTGCAAAGATAACCAATCATACATAAAAGAATTCAGAGAAGATTCAAATATTATTCATAGATAGACTGGATCATAAACCCACAATTCATCGGTCTCAACAAACACACCGCAAAAAGAAGATTACATCGAATAGATCTCCACAAGAGAGGGGGGAACTTTGTATTGAGATTCAAAGAGAGAGAAGAAGCCATCTAGCTACTAACTATAGACCCGAAGGTCTGAGGTAAACTACTCACACTTCATCGGAGGGGCTAGGATGATGTAGAAGCCCTCCATGATGACGGCCCTCTTCCGGCGGAGCTCCGGAACAGGCCCCAAGATGGGATCTCGTGGATATAGAAAGTTGCGGCGGTGGAATTAGATTTTTTGCTCCTGTTCTGATCGTTTGGGGGCACGTGTGTATATATAGGAGGAAGAAGTACGTCGGTGGAGCACCGAGGGGCCCATGAGGCAGGGGCGCTCCCTAGGGGGGGCGGCCACCACCCTCGTGACCTCCTCTTTGACCCCCTGGAGTAGGGTCCAAGTCTCCTGGATCACGTTCGGTGAGAAAATCACGTTCCCGAAGATTTTATTCCGTTTGGACTCCGTTTGATATTCTGTTTATCCGAAACACTAAAATAGGCAAAAAAACAGCAGTTCTGGGCTGGGCCTTCGGTTAATAGGTTAGTCCAAAAAATAATATAAAAGTGGAAAATAAAGCCCAATATAGTCCAAAACAGTAGATAATATAGCATGGAGCAATCAAAAATTATAGATACGTTGGAGACATATCAGGCATCCCCAAGATTAATTCCTGCTCGTCCTCAAGTAGGTAAATGATAAAAAGAGAATTTTTGATGCGGAGTGCTGCTTGGCATAATTTCAATGCAAATCTTCTTAATTGTGGTATGAATATTCAGATTAGAAAGATTCAAGACAAAAGTTTATATTGACACAAAAATAATAATACTTCAAGCATACTAACAAAGCAATTATGTCTTCTCAAAATAACATGGCCAAAGAAAGTTATCCCTACAAAATCATATAGTCTGGCTATGCTCCATCTTCACCACACAAAGTATTTAAACCATGCAAAACCCCGATGACAAGCCAAGCAATTGTTTCATACTCTAACTTTTTTAAAACTTTTTCAATCTTCACGCAATACATGAGCGTGAGCCATGGATATAGCACTATAGGTGGAATAGAAGGGTGGTTGTGGAGAAGACAAAAAGGAGGGGAAGATAGTCTCACATCAACTAGGCGTATCAACGGGCTATGGAGATGCCCATCAATAGATATCAATGTGAGTGAGTTAGGGATTGCCATGCAACAGATGCACTAGAGCTATAAATGTATGAAAGCTCAACAAAAGAAACTAAGTGGGTGTGCATCCAACTTGCTTGCTCACGAAGACCTAGGGCAATTTTGAGGAAGCCCATCATTGGAATATACAAGCCAAGTTCTACAATGAAAAATTCCCACAAGTATATGAAAGTGACAACATATGAGACTCTCTATATGAAGAACATGGTGCTACTTTGAAGCACAATATATGAGACTCGCTATATCATGGTGCTACTTTGAAGCACAAGTGTGGAAAAAGGATAGTAGCATTGTCCCTTTTCATTTATTTTCTTTTTTCTGGGCCTTCTTTTTTTTTTCTTAGTCCTTTCTCCTTTTTTTATTTGGGACAATGCTCTATTGAATGATGATCATCACACTTTTATTTATTTACAACGCAATGATTACAACTCGATTCTAAAACAAAGTATGACTCTATATGGATGCCTGCGGCGGTGTACCGGGATATGCAATGAATCAAGAGTGAAAAGTATGAAAAAAATTATGAACGGTGGCTTTGCCACAAATACTATGTCAACTACATGATCATGCTAAGCAATATGACAATGATGAATATGTCATGATGAACTAGATGGTGGAAAGTTGCATGGCAATATATCTCGGAATGGCTATGGAAATGCCATAATAGGTAGGTATGGTGGCTGTTTTGAGGAAGGTATATGGTAGGTGTATGATACCGGAGAAAGGTGCGCGGTATTAGAGAGGCTAGCAAAGGTGGAAGGGTGAGAGTGCGCATAATCCATGGACTCAACATTAGTCATAAAGAACTCATATACTTATTGCAAAAATCTAGAAGTTATCATAGCAAAGTATTACGCGCATGCTCCTAGGGGGATAGATTGGTAGGAAAAGACCATTGCTCGTCCCCGACCGCCACTCATAAGGAAGACAATCAATAAATAAATCATGCTCCGACTTCGTCACATAACGGTTCACCATACGTGCATGCTACGGGAATCACAAACTTTAACACAAGTATTCTTTAAATTCACAACTACTAAACTAGCATGACTTTAATATTATCACCTCCATATCTCAAAACAATTATCATGTTTCAATATTTTCTTTGTATTCAACACACTCAAAAGAAAGTTTCACAAATCTTGAATACCAAGCATATTATTAAGCAAATAACCATGCTATTAAGAGACTCTCAAAATAATTTAAGTGAAGCATGAGAGATCAATAGTTTCTTTAAAAACAAATCCACCACCGTGCTCTAAAAGATCTAAGTGAAGCACATAGAGCAAAATTATAACACTCAAAAGATATAAGTGAAGCACATAGAGCAAAATTACTTAGCTCAAAAGATATAAGTGAAGCACATAGAGTAAAACTTCTTAGCTCAAAAGATATAAGTGAAGCACATAGAGCAAAACTACTTAGCTCAAAAGATATAAGTGAAGCACATAGAGTATTCTATCAAATTTTAATTCATGTATGGCTCTCTCAAAAGGTGTGTACAGCAAGGATGATTGTGGCATACTAAGACACAAAGACACAAATAATACAAGACGCTCCAAGCAAAACACATATCATGTTGGTGAATAAAAATATAGCTCCAAGTAAATTACCGATGGAAGTGGACGAAAGAGGGGATGCCTTCCGGGGCATCCCCAAGCTTTGACTTTTTGGTGTCCTTGGATTATCTTGGGGGTGGCATGGGCATCCCCAAGCTTAGGCTCTTTCCACTCCTTGTTCCATGATCCATCAAAAGAATTCACCCAAAACTTGAAAACTTCACAACACAAAACTCAAAATAGAAAACTCGTGAGCTCCGTTAGCGAAAGAAAACAAAAGACCACTTCAAGGTACTGTAATGAACTCATTCTTTATTTATATTGGTGTTAAACCTACTGTATTCCAACTTCTCTATGGATTATAAACTATTTTACTAGCCATAGATTCATCAAAATAAGCAAACAACACACGAAAAACAGAATCTGTCAAAAACAGAACAGTCTGTAGTAATCTGTAGCTAGCGCAAGATCTGGAACCCCAAAAATTCTAAAATAAATTGCTGGAAGTGAGGAATTTATCTATTAATCATATTCAAAAATAATTAACTAAATATCACTCTTCAAATAAAAATGACAGCAGTTCTCGTGAGCGCTAAAGTTTCTGTTTTTTACAGCAAGTTCAACAAGACTTTCCCCAAGTCTTCCCAACGGTTCTACTTGGCACAAACACTAATTAAACACAAAAAGACACAACCAAAACAGAGGCTAAATAATTTATTTATTACTAAGCAGGAGCAAAAATCAAGGAATAAAAATAAAATTGGGTTGCCTCCCAACAAGCGCTATCGTTTAACGCCCCTAGCTAGGCATAAAAGCGAGGATAGATCTAGGTATTGCCATCTTTGGTAGGCAATTCTTCGATGAGGCATCTATTTCCCTTAGGAATTTCTTTCTTTCTAGTGATTATCAAACTTTTAGGCACAAGATCGAAAAATTCATTTGTAGCAATCGGTTCCTTAATGATAGCAAAAATATTAGGATGAATACTTATAGATTTAAGATCTGCAGTTTCCTTACTAGATGATTCACCCTTATTTTTAGGAACATACATAAGCTTGGCAATTTTAGTAGGAGGACTTGGAGTATTCTTTACGGAAGAAAAAGCGGTTCCCGAGTTGTAGTGATAGCCTCAAGTTTATCAATTCTAGTAGAATCTAAGTTTATCTTCTCATTAACTATGGGAGTATTCTTTACGGAAGAAAAAGCGGTTCCTGAGTTGTAATGATACCCTCAAGTTTATCAATTCTAGTAGAATCTAAGATTATCTTCTCATTAACTATGGGTCCCTTTTCATTAATATTTTTTAGAGTCATTCCTACCTTAGATCCATATTGAGTAACTTGATTGTGGATCTTTTTATCTAGATTTTCAATTGATTCAATAGTAGCAACTTTATTTTCAATAATTTCAAGTCTTTGCATAACATGCTCCAAAGTTAACGTGGTTCCATTAACCAAAAGATGTGGTGAGCCAAATAAATTTAGCATAGCATTATAAGAATCAAAAGTATGGCTACCCAAGAAGTTCCCTCCGGTAATGGTATCGAGGATATATCTATACCAAGGATTAACACCTACATAAAAATTGCGGAGAAGAACTAAGGTAGATTGCTTCCTGGTAGATCTATTTTGAGCATTGCAAATTCTATACCAAGCATCTTTTAGATTTTCTCCCTCCCTTTGTTTAAAGTTTAGAACTACACTCTCGGGAGACAATGGGGAAGATATGAGACTAGCCATGATGACAAGCAAACAAACTAGCACGTGAGCAAACAAGAGCAAACGGGCAAAAAGAGGCAAACAGAGAGGGAGGATAGAGAGAGAGGGCGAATAAAACGGCAAGGGTGAATTGGGGGGAGAGGAAAACGAGAGGCAAATGGCAAATAATGTAATGCGAGAGATAGGGATTGTGATGGGTACTTGGTATGTTGACTTTTTGCGTAGACTCCCCGGCAACGGCGCCAGAAATCCTTCTTGCTATGTTGAGCTTGCGTTGGTTTTCCCCGAAGAGGAAGGGATGATGCAGTAGAGTAGGATAAGTATTTCCCTTAGTTTTTGAGAACCAAGGTATCAATCCAGTAGGAGGCCACGCTCAAGTCCCTCGTACCTGCACAAAGCGATAGCTACTCGCAACCAACGCGATTAGGGGTTGTCAATCCCTTCACGGTCACTTACGAGAGTGAGATCTGATAGATATAATATTTTTGGTATTTTTGGTATAAAGATGCAAAGTAAAAAGTAAAAGCAAAGTAAAAAAGCAAAGCAAGATTAAAGTGATGGAGATTGATATGATGAGAATAGACCCGGGGGCCATAGGTTTCACTAGTGGCTTCTCTCAAGAGCATAAGTATTCTACGGTGGGTGAACAAATTACTGTTGAGCAATTGACAGAATTGAGCATAGTTATGAGAATATCTAGGCATGATCATGTATATAGGCATCACGTCCGTGACAAGTAGATCGAAACGATTCTGCATCTACTACTATTACTCCACTCATCGACCGCTATCGAGCATAAGTATTAAGTTAAAAACAGAGTAACTCCTTAAGCAAGATGACATGATGTAGAGAGATAAATTCATGCAATGTGAAATAAACCCCATCTTGTTATCCTCGATGGCAACGATACAATATGTGCCTTGCTGCCCCTTCTGTCACTAGGTAAGGACACCGCAAGATCGAGCCCAAAGCTAAGCACTTCTCCCATGGCAAGAACTACCAATCTAGTTGGCCAAACCAAACGGATAATTCGAAGAGACTTGCAAAGATAACCAATCATACATAAAAGAATTCAGAGAAGATTCAAATATTATTCATAGATAGACTGGATCATAAACCCACAATTCATCGGTCTCAACAAACACACCACAAAAAGAAGATTACATCGAATAGATCTCCACAAGAGAGGGGGAGAACTTTGTATTGAGATTCAAAGAGAGAGAAGAAGCCATCTAGCTACTAACTATGGACCCGAAGGTCTGAGGTAAATTACTCACACTTCATCGGAGGGTCTAGGATGATGTAGAAGCCCTTCGTGATGACGGCCCTCTTCTGGCGGAGCTCCGGAACAGGCCCCAAGATGGGATCTCGTGGATACAGAAAGTTGCGTCGGTGGAATTAGGTTTTTGGCTCCTGTTCTGATCGTTTGGGGGTACGTGTGTATATATAGGAGGAAGAAGTACGTCGGTGGAGCACCGAGGGGCCCACGAGGCAGGGGGCGCGCCCTAGGGGGGCGGCCCCCACCCTCGTGACCTCCTCTTTGACCCCCTGGAGTAGGGTCCAAGTCTCCTGGATCACGTTCGGTGAGAAAATCACGTTCCCGAAGATTTTATTCCGTTTGGACTCCGTTTGATATTCTGTTTATCCGAAACACTGAAATAGGAAAAAAACATCAATTCTGGGCTGGGCCTCCGGTTAATAGGTTAGTCCCAAAAATAATATAAAATTGGAAAATAAAGCCCGATATAGTCCAAAACAGTAGATAATATAGCATGGAGCAATCAAAAATTATAGATACGTTGGAGACGTATCATGTAGCAACGAGGATAATCCTCATATCACGGACCCAATCCGCATCATTGCTACTATTATCTTTCAACTTTTCTCTAGGGACATAAAAAAATATGGGAGCTATATCGCGACCTATTGATCTACAACATATATAGATATGCAAAAACTATCAGGACTAAGTTCATGATAAATTAAGTTCAATTAATCAAATTAGTTAAGAACTCCCACTTAGATAGACGTCCCTCGAGTCATCTAAATGATACGTGATCCAAATCAACTAAACCATGTCTGATCATCACGTGAGATGGAGTAGTCATCAATGGTGAACATCTCTATGATGATCATATCTACTATATGATTCATGTTCGAACTTTCGGTCTCTAGTGTTCAGAGGCCATGTCTATACATGCCAGGCTCGTCGAGTTTAACGCGAGTATTCTGCATGTGCAAAACTGTCTTGCACCCGTTTGTATGTGAACGTAGAGTCTATCACACCCGATGTTCACGTGGTGTCTCAACACGACGAACTGTCGCAACGATGCATACTCGGAGAGAACACTTATACCTTGAAATTTTAGTTAAGGGATCATCTTATAATGCTACCGCCGTACTAGGCAAAATAAGATGCATAAAAGCGAAGAGGGAGGAGAGAAGGAAAGGGGTTCGAATCCCCTCTTTCCCTTCTCCCACTCGGCCTCCTTCCTTGGGGGCGCTCCACCCCTTGTGGGCTGGTGTGCTCCCCAATCATGGCCCATATGGCCCATTATTCCCCCCGGGGGTTCCGGACCCCCCCCCCCCCCCGGGTATTCCGATAAATACCCGATACTATGCGGAACACTGCCGGTGTCTGAATACTATCATCCTATGTATCAATCTTTACATCTTGACCATTTTGAGACTCCTCGTCATGTCCGTGATCTCATCCGGGACTCCAAACAACATTTGGTCACCAAATCACATAACTCATATAATATTAAATTGTCATCAAATGTTAAGCGTGCGGACCCTACAGGTTCGAGAACTATGTAGACATGACCGAGACACCTCTCCGGTCAATAACCAATAGTGGAACCTGGCTGCTCATTTTGGCTCCCACATATTCTACGAAGATCTTTATCGGTCGAACCATTATGACAACATATGTTGTTTCCTTTGTCATCGGTATGTTACAAGCAAAACATGATCACTCTTTGGGTGTTAATCACATAGCGATGTGAACTAGATTATTGACTCTAGTAAACCCTTTTGGTATTAGTCACATGGAGATGTGAACTAATCACATAAAGATGTGAACTATTGGTGTGAAATCACATGACGATGTGAACTAGATTATTGACTCTAGTGCAAGTGGGAGACTGAAGGAAATATGCCCTAGAGGCAATAATAAAGTTGTTATTTATATTTCCTTATATCATGATAAATGTTTATTATTCATGCTAGAATTGTATTAACCGGAAACTTAGTACATGTGTGAATACATAGAAAAACAGAGTGTCCCTAGTATGCCTCTACTTGACTAGCTCGTTAATCAAAGATGGTTAAGTTTCCTGACCATAGACATGTGTTGTCATTTGATGAACGGGGTCACATCATTAGAGAATGAAGTGATGGACAAGACCCATATGTTAGCTTAGCACTATGATCGTTTAGTTTATTACTATTTCTTTCCTCATGACTTATACATGTTCCTATGACTATAATATTATGCAACTCCCGAATACCGGAGGAACACTTAGTATGCTATCAAACGTCACAGCGTAACTGGGTGATTATAAAGATGCTCTACAGGTGTTGAGGGAGTCCTGGATTAGGGGGTGTCCGAATGGCCGGATTATACCTTCAGCCGGACTCCTGGACTATGAAGATACAAGATTGAAGACTTTGTCCCGTGTCCGGAAGGGACTTTCCTTGGCGTGGAAGGCAAGCTTGGCGATACGGATATGTAGATCTCCTACCATTGTAACTGACTTTGTGTAACCCTAACCCTCTCCGGTGTCTATATAAACCGGAGGGTTTTAGTCCGTAGGACAACATACAGAACAACAATCATACCATAGGCTAGCTTCTAGGGTTTAGCCTTTCTGATCTCGTGGTAGATCTACTCTTGTACTACCCATATCATCAATATTAATCAAGCAGGACGTAGGGTTTTACCTCCATCAAGAGGGCCCAAACCTGGGTAAAACTTTGTGTCCCTTGCCTCCTGTTACCATCCAGCCTAGACGCACAGTTCGGGACCCCCTACCCGAGATCCGCCGGTTTTGACACCGACATTGGTGCTTTCATTGACAGTTCCTCTGTGTCGTCGCCGTTAGGCTTGATGGCTCCTACAATCATCAATAGTGATGCAGTCCAGGGTGAGACCTTCCTCCCCGGACAGATCTTCGTCTTCAGCGGCTTCGCACTGCGGGCCAATTCACTTGGCCATCTGGAGCAGATCGAAAGCTATGCCCCTGGCTGTCAGGTCAGATTTGGAAGTTTAAACTACACGGCTGACATCCGCGGGGACTTGATCTTCGACGGATTCGAGCCACTGCCGAGCGCGCCGCACTGTCACGACGAGCATGATCTAGCTCTGCCGCCGAACAGTGCCCTGGAGGCCGCACCCGCATCGGCTTCGACCCTTAATTCAGAGCCAACTGCGCCGATCGAGGATGGGTGGTTGGACGCCGCCTTGGGGGCTGTGATCCCAACTGCGATCGAGCCAAACACCAGCCCCGCACTCCGCGAGACTCGTGACTCCAAGGAGCCGGACTCCTCTCCGGACTTCGAACCCTCCGCGCCCCTGCCGATCGAATCCGATTGGGCGCCGATCATGGAGTTTACTGCCGCGGACATCTTTCAGCACTCGCCTTTCGGCGATATTCTGAAGACATTAAAGTCTCTCTCTTTATCAGGAGAGCCCTGGCCGGACTACGGTCAGCAAGGGTGGGATACGGACGATGAAGAAATTCAAAGCCCACCCACCACCCACTTTGTAGCCACTGTCGATGATTTAACCGACATGCTCGACTTCGACTCCGAAGACATCGACGGTATGGACGCTGATGCAGGAGACAATGAAGAACCAGCGCCTATTGGGCCATGGAAAGCCACCTCATCATATGACATATGCATGGTGGACACCCCAAAAGAAGGAGATGGCGATGGAACAGCGGAGGATGACCCCTCCAAGAAACAGCCTAAGCGCCGGCGTCAGCGGCGCCGCTCAAAATCCCGCCAAAGCAAATACGGTGATTCCAACACGGGAGATAATAATACTCCGAAGAGTGCCGAAGAAAACCCCCTCCAGCAAGATTCAGCATAGGAGGATGGAGAAGCCAGCCCTCATGAGAGAGCGGCAGACAGAGAGGTCGAGGACGATAATTATATGCCTCCCTCCGAAGACGAGGCAAGCCTCGACGACGACAAATTCGTCGTGCTAGAGGATCCCGTCGAGCAAGAGCGTTTTCAACGCAGGCTTATGGCCACGGCAAGAAGCCTCAAGAAAAAACAGCAACAGCTTAGAGGTGATCAAGATTTGCTAGTCGACAGATGGACTGAAGTCCTTGCGGCCGAAGAGCATAAACTCGAACGCCCCTCCAAGAGCTACCCAAAGCGCAGGTTGCTACCCCGATTAGAGGAGGAAGCACTTAAACCTACATCACCAGCACTTGATACGGCCGACCGGCCACCTCGTGGCCGCGACAGAGAGGCCTCTCGGCCCTCCACTCAAGCCGCACCCCGTACCAAGGCATGGGAAAATGCGCCAGACCTGCGAGATATGTTGGAGGACAAGGCAAGGCAAACAAGATCGATCTACGGATCGCGTGGGCGCCCCACGACTCGAGACGATAACTGTCACGCCGGAAACAAATCCGGTAGGGCCGAACACAATAGACAAAGCTCATTGGAGCTACGTC
This sequence comes from Triticum urartu, assembly GCF_056163025.1. Lineage (NCBI taxonomy): Eukaryota > Viridiplantae > Streptophyta > Magnoliopsida > Poales > Poaceae > Triticum > Triticum urartu. Next base: position 49,283,936 of record NC_141875.1, read on the forward strand.
GTGATATAGCCCAGTACAGAGGCGCCGCACACCCACTATGCTTCACAGATGAAGTGATGGATCATCAAATCCCCGAGGGTTTCAAACCCTTAAACATTGAATCATATGATGGCACAACAGATCCTGCGGTATGGATCGAGGATTATCTCCTTCATATCCACATGGCCCGCGGCGATGATCTCCACGCCATCAAATACCTCCCACTCAAGCTTAAAGGACCAGCTCGGCATTGGCTTAACAGCTTGCCAGCAGGATCAATCAGTTGTTGGGAGGACCTGGAAGCCGCATTCCTCGACAATTTCCAGGGCACTTATGTGCGACCACCAGACGTCGATGACCTCAGCCACGTAATTCTGCAGCCAGAGGAATCGGTCAGGCAATTCTGGACATGGTTCCTAACAAAGAAAAATCAAATAGTCGACTGTCCGGACGCAAAGGCCCTAGCAGCCTTCAAGCACAATATCCGTGACGAGGGGCTTGCCCGGCACCTTGGACAGGAAAAGATGAAATCTATGGCAGCACTCACGACACTCATGACCCGCTTTTGCGCGGGAGAAGACAGCTGGCTTGCTCGTAGCAACAATATGACCAAGAACCCTGGTAATTCGGATACCAGGGACAGTAGTGGCAGGTCGCGTCGCAACAAGCAGAAGCGCCGCATTAACGGCGACAATGCTGAGGATATGGCAGTTAATGCCGGATTCAGAGGCTATAAATCCGGGCGGAAAAAGCCATTCAAAAGAAATCCTAGGGGGCCGTCCAGTTTGGACCGAATACTCGACCGCTTGTGCCAGATACATGGCACCCCCGAAAAGCCGGCCAATCACACCAACAGGGATTGTTGGGTGTTCAAGCAGGCAGGCAAGTTAAATGCCGAAAATACAGACAAGGGGCTGCATAGCGATGACGACGAAGAGCCCCGGTCGCCGAACAACAGTGGACAGAAGGGTTTTCCCCCACAAGTGCGGACGGTGAATATGATATACGCAACCCACATCCCCAAGAGGGAGCGGAAGCACGCGTTAAGGGACGTATATGCGGTAGAGCCAGTCGCCCCAAAGTTCAACCCATGGTCCTCCTGCCCGATCACCTTTGATCGAAGGGACCATCCCACTAGCACCCGTCATGGCGGATTCGCCGCATTGGTTCTAGACCCAATTATTGACAGATTTCATCTCACTAGAGTCCTTATGGATGGCGGCAGTAGCCTGAACCTGCTTTACCAGGATACAGTGCGGAAAATGGGCATAGATCCCTCGAGGATTAAGCCCACCAAAACGACCTTTAAAGGCGTAATACCAGGTGTAGAGGCCAACTGTGCAGGCTCAGTCACACTTGAAGTGGTCTTCGGATCTCCGGATAATTTCTGAAGCGAGGAGTTAATCTTCGACATAGTCCCATTCCGCAGTGGCTATCACGCACTGCTCGGGCGAACCGCATTCGCCAAGTTCAATGCGGTACCGCACTACGCATACCTTAAGCTCAAGATGCCAGGCCCTCGAGGAGTAATTACGGTCAATGGAAACACCGAACGCTCCCTCCGAACGGAGGAGCACACGGCAGCCCTTGCAGCGGAAGTACAAAGCAGCCTCTCCAGGCAGTTCTCCAGTCCAGCCATTAAACGTCCAGACACCGTCAAGCACGCCCGGAGTAACCTACAACAAGACCGCCTGGCACGTTCCGAGCAGGCGTAGCAATGCGGCCCCAACCCCAGCCCTCGCAAAAATGCGACACCAGTGCTTCGCGTACATAACTACGCTCTAGAAATACCATGGGTACAGGGGGAGGGGCACCATCACGGCACGCCCGAAACCCGGCTTAAACTGCACCAGGGGCTGCCGATTTTTTAATGTTCTCTTACTTTCAGGACTCCATTCTTCGGAAGGCCTGTTCGGCAGTTCAATTGCTACACAAACGATGCAAGAACCAGGGAAGCAGACAAGCCATGCCGCATTACGGAACTCCCAGGTGGTCTCTATCACGAGCAGTATACCTGTTTCGCATATCGTTCCGCAGCCTGCCCCTGGAACGGACATGTTAAATAGTCCAACCTTTTGCTTATCGCATTATTTGTATCGTTCTGCTTTGATCGCAGCCCTTTTTAATAAACAATGCATAGCTTTTGACTATTTTTGCATTACTCTTTTTTTTACAAATATATGTTCCTTAACGACATGTTGCACCCGTACACTTTGGTACGGCCAAAATACGCCAGGGGCTTTAGTACCCCTCAATATGGTGTGAGAAGTCCGAACACTTTAACAAGTGCGGCACCCGAAACTTATAGCATTATATGCATCGGCTCCGAATCATGTCTTGGGTCAATAGTTGGGTTTGCCCGGCTCCTATGTTTTGGTTCCTTACGTTCCGCTATGTCGGCTAAGGTAGCACTAGGAGAACTACTGCGATTGTTCCCCAGTTGAGCTGGGTCGAGCACCTCGGTAGAGAAAGCTAAAACTGACTATCATGATGAAGCGAGAGTTGGTCGCTGTTCGAGAGGTTTTTCGAGTCCCTAAAGACTTATGCCGCTTAGAGCGAGGAGTCGTCTCTGTCCGGCCAAGGCGTGGATAGCGCCCTGAACTCGGTCTTCCGAATACCAGGGGCTTCGCTGAAATTTAAAATTATAGAATTCTATGGCTAAGTGAGAGTGATCACACATTATAGTCCGATTGCCTTGTTCGTTGTGCTGAGCGCCTCCCTCGAAGGACCCAAACATGGGAAAAAGAGCGCTCAGGTTTATCCCCAAACACCCCAGCACTAGGGGCACGGGGGCAGAAGCCGACGACTCGCCATCCCTCAGAATTGATAAACAGCCGCACAGAAGGTAATATTTTAAATTCCAACAGCATTGCCTAGCGCATATGAACAAGTTTTCAGCGCACAGGACAAAACGAGCGAGTTTTACTCAAAAATTACATCCCTGGAACATTCATCCGCCATAAGGCGGGAACCCTTCAGAACATCCTTATAATAATTCTCGGGCTTGCGATGCTCTTTCCCCGGCGGTGGCTCGTCCTTCACAAGCTTCTCAGCATCCAGCTTGCCCCAGTGCACCTTAGCACGGGCAAGGGCCCTACGGGCACCTTCAATGCAGACGGGGCGCTTGATGACTTCGAGCCTTGGACAGGCCCCCACAAGCCGCCGCACCAGCCCGAAATAGCTCCCAGGCAGAGCCTCTATAGGCCACACCCGAACTATGAGGCCCTTCATGGCATGTTCGGCCGCCTTGTGGAGCTCGACCAGTTGCTTCAGCTGGTCGCTCAGGGGCACGGGGTGTCCGGCCTCAGCATACTGAGACCAGAACACCTTCTCTGTCGAGCTGCCCTCCTCGGCTCGATAGAATGCGGCGGCATCGGACATGCTACGGGGAAGATCTGCGAATGCTCCTGGAGAGCTACGGATTCGGGTAAGTAACAAGTAACTCATGTTTATGTGTTTGCTTTGCATAAAGAATGCCTTACCCGCCGCTATCTTTTTCACCGCATCCAACTCCTGGAGGGTCTTCTGGGATTCGGCCTTGGCAGACTTGGCATTTTCAATAGCCACCGCGAGCTCGGACGCTCGCGTCTTTGAGTCAAGCTCCAAACTCTCATGTTTTTTCATGAGATCCTGGAGCTCTTGCCTCACCTTGCCAACCTAGGCCTCATACTTCTCCCGCTCGGTGTGCTCCGTGGCCGCCCTCTTCTCGGCCTCGAACAGCACTGGCTTAAGGGTCGCCACCTCAGATGTGGCCCCTACAATAGCCACGATAATCCTGTCATTTTTTGCAATTGCACTTTTTTATATATATTTAAACAAGGTATTTCTTACCTTCCTTGTCCTCGAGCTGCTTCTTGGCATGCCCGAGCTCTTGCTCGGACTGCTCGAGGTTCTGCTTTAGCGTTTCCACTTCCGCAGTCAGTGCGGCGGACGCCAGCAGAGAAGCCTGCATACGCATATTGACTCCTTTTTGTTAGACTCCTGCGAATTTTATTTGATCCTCTATTCGGCTTTTCTTCCCGAATGCCAAACAGAGCATCAGGGTCTACTGTCTATGCGGTAATATTATTTACACATTCTTTACTTACCTCAAAGCCTGTTAAAAGGCTAGCACAAGCTTCAGTCAGTCCGCTCTTGGCGGACTGAACCTTTTGGACCACCGCACTCATAATGGTCCGGCGCTCCTCGTTGATGGAGGCGCCTTTGAGCACCTCCAACAGATTGTCCGGCGCCTCCGGTTGGATGGGGGTCACTGGCACGGTGGGCTTGCTCCTCTTGAAAGGAGGTCGCCCGCCGGACTCTGGAACCTTTGAAGGTTCCGGAGCGGTGTCCGGCCTAGAGCCGGACTTGGAGCCCTGGGGGGTTTTATCCCCTTTACTCCTAGAGTCTGGGAGGTCGCCTTGCGGAGCCTCCAAGACCACCTCCTCCTGGCTTGGAACCTGTTGGGACAACACTTCGGCGTCATCCGTAGGGCGGGGGGAGGTAGCCGTCGGAAGCGAATTCACATCCGACGAGTCCAGTGAACCGCTCGACGACGCGTCGAGCCGGTCTTTGGGTGGGCTGCATAATCATATTCGACATAAGGGAAAGCTGTGCAATAAAGTAATACTATGAATTACTCTGGTATCCGGATACTTACGATTTCGCCAGGGGCTTGGCCCTGAGCGGCCACTCCTCTCTGCCGTCGTCGGCGTTGGTGGAGTAGTCCGGAGGAAGGGTTTTCCCCTTCTTGGACCCTTCGGCCTCCCCAGTGAGGGTGGCCTTCCTTTTCTTCTCTCCCCCCGCTGGAGGGGGAGAGGTCTCTTCTTCCTCCTCCTCGTCTTCACAGGAGGAATGCGCCTTGGAGCCGTCGGATGATGAACCCGACACCTCCTGGCGCCGGGCACTTTTTCGAGTCCCCGTGGCCTTCTTCGTGGCCTTCTTCTCCGGCACCACATAGGGTGCCGGAACCAGCAGCTTCGCCAAGCAGGCATCGGCTGGGTCTTCGGGCAAAGGAGCCGGACAGTCGATCTGTCCGGACTTCGCCTGCCAATCCTGTCAAAGGTAAGGGAGCTTAGATCCCGCATAGAGTTAAACTATGAAAAACTAATACTCTGTAAAAGGTACAAACAACTTACCGCGCTAGCGTGACGCTGCGCGCTGAATCTACGATCCTCGGTAGCGGATGCGGGAGCCTCGGCGCCCTTGAAAAGCACCTTCCTGGCATCTTCATACGTCATGTCGAAGAGCCTGCTCAGAGTTTGGTGCTGCGCCGGGTTGAACTCCCATAGATTGAAGGCCCGTTGTTGACATGGGAGGATCCGGCGGATGAGCATAACCTGGACTACGTTGACAAGCTTGAGCTGCTTGTTCACTAGGGTTTGGATGCATGTTTGCAGTCCAGTCACCTCTCCTTTGCTGCCCCACGACAGGGCCGTTTCTTTCCAGGACGTGAGCCGCGTTGGGGGTCCGGACCGGAACTCGGGGGCTGCGACCCACTCAGGGTCGCGCGGCTCGGTGATGTAAAACCACCCCGATTGCCACCCCTTCAGGGTCTCCACAAAGGAGCCCTCGAGCCATAAGACGTTGGGCATCTTGCCCACCATGGCGCCTCCGCACTCCGCCTGGTTGCCACGCACCACCTTCGGCTTGACATTGAAAGTCTTGAGCCATAGGCCGAAATGGGGGCGGATGCAGACGAAAGCCTCGCACACGACGATAAACACCGAGATGTTGAGGATGAAGTTCGGGGCCAGATCGTGGAAATCCAGGCCGTAGTAGAACATGAGTCCCCAGACAAATGGGTGGATAGGAAAGCCCGGTCCACGGAGGAAGTGGGGAAGGAACACTACCCTCTCATGGGGCCTTGGGGTGGGTAGGAGCTGCCCCTCTTCGGGAAGCCGGTACGCGATGTCGTTAGACAAGTATCCGGCCTTCCTCAGTTTTTTGATGTGTCCCTCCGTGACGGAGGAGACCATCCACTTGCCTCCCGCTCCGGACATGGCTGGAGAAGGTTGAGGTGGGGAGTGCGGACTTGGGCGCTGGATCTCGAGTGCGCGAAAATGGATAGGCAAAGGAGGAAGAAGGCATAGGTGAAAAGGTGGATCCTTATCCCCTTATATGGGTGGACGCAACTACGTGTCCCCACCAGCCTGGTAAAACTCGCTTATCTCCAAGCGCCGTAATCAATGGCGCAGTTGGGTTACCCACGCCCGTATTGATGAGAATCCCAGAATAAGGGGACAGGATCTCTGCTTTAACAAGACGTGCCAAGGAAACCGCCTCGCATGACACGCTGAGGTGGGATAATAAAACGATTCGAATAAAGGCTTGGCCATGGTGCGATGTCACACTACGGAATACGTCAGCAGATTAGATTTGTGTAAATATTATTCTCTCTATGGCAATATGTTGAAACTTATTTTGCAGAGCCGGACACTATCGTTGTGTTCAAAATCTTCTATGAAGTACTTGGAGGAGGAACCCGCCTTGCAATGCCGAAGACAAACTGCGCGCCGGACTCGTCGTCATTGAAGCCTGGTTCAGGGGCTACTGAGGGAGTCCTGGATTAGGGGGTGTCCGGATGGCCGGACTATACCTTCAGCCGGACTCCTGGACTATGAAGATACAAGATTGAAGACTTCGTTCCGTGTCCAGAAGGGACTTTCCTTGGCGTGGAAGTCAAGCTTGGCGATACGGATATGTAGATCTCCTACCATTGTAACCGACTTTGTGTAACCCTAACCCTCTCCGGTGTCTATATAAACCGGAGGGTTTTAGTCCATAGGACAACATATAGAACAACAATCATACCATAGGCTAGCTTCTAGGGTTTAGCCTTTCCGATCTCGTGGTAGATCTACTCTTGTACTACCCATATCATCAATATTAATCAAGCAGGACGTAGGGTTTTACCTCCATCAAGAGGGCCCGAACCTGGGTAAAACTTCGTGTCCCTTGCCTCCTATTACCATCCAGCCTAGACGCACAGTTCGGGACCTCCTACCCGAGATCCGCCAATTTTGACACCGACAGGTATCTTCGATGGTATTTGTTGAGTTGGCATAGATCGAGATTAGGATTTGTCACTCCGATTGTCAGAGAGGTATCTCTAGACTCTCTTGGTAATGCACATCACTATAAGCCTTGCAAGCAATGTGACTAATGAGTTAGTTACGGGATGATGCATTACGGAACGAGTAAAGAGACTTGTCGGTAACGAGATTGAACTAGGTATGATGATACCGACGATCAAATCTTGGGCAAGTAACATACCGATGACAAAGGGAACAACATATGTTGTTATGCGGTTTGACCGATAAAGATCTTCGTAGAATATGTAGGAGCCAATATGAGCATCCAGGTTCCGCTATTATTTATTGACCGGAGATGTGTCTCGGTCATGTCTACATAGTTCTCGAACCCGTAGGGTCTGCATGCTTAACGTTCGATGACGATTTGTATTATGAGTTATGTGATTTGATGTACCGAAGGTTGTTCGGAGTCCCAGATGAGATCACGGACATGACGATGAGTCTCAAAATGGTCGAGACGTAAAGATTGATATATTGGAAGGCTATATTCAGACATCGGAAATGTTTCGAGTGATTCGGGTATTTTTTGGAGTACCGGAGAGTTACGAGAATTCGCCGGGGGAAGTAGTTGGCCTTAATGGGCTTCCGCATTCGGTCTACGAGGGTACGTGAACACACTCTCCCCTCTCGTTGCTATGCATCACCATGATCCTGTGTGTGTGCGTAGGAATTTTTTTGAAATTACTACGTTCCCCAACACTAGGAGCATGCGCGTAGTACTTTGTTTTGATGACTAGTAGATTTTTGCAATAAGTATGTGATTTCTTTATGACTAATGTTGAGTCCATGGATTATACGCACTCTCACCCTTCCATCATTGATAGCCTCTTCGGTACCGTGCATTGCCCTTTCTCACCTTGAGAGTCGGTGCAAAATTCGTCGGTGCATCCAAACCCCGTGATATGATATGCTCTATCACACATAAGCATCCTTATATCTTCCTCAAAACAGCCACCATACCTACCTATCATGGCATTTCCATAGCCATTCCGAGATATATTGCCATGCAACTTCCATCATCATCATATACATGACTTGAGCATTTATTGTCATATTGCTTTGCATGATCGTAAGATAGCTAGCATGATGTTTTCATGGCTTGTCCGTTTTTTGATGTCATTGCTACGCTAGATCATTGCACATCCCGGTACACCGCCGGAGGCATTCATATAGAGTCATATTTTGTTCTAGTATTGAGTTGTAATATTGACTTGTAAGTAAATAAAAGTGTGATGATTATCATTATTAGAACATTGTCTCATGTGAGGTTATCAAAATAAAAGTGGCCAAAGAAGCCCCCCCCCCAAAAAAAAGAGAGAGGCCAAAGAAGCCTACAAAAAAGGGAAAAAAGAAGAAGAAAAAAGGAGAAAAAAATGAGAGAAAAGATAGAAGGGACAATGTTACTATCCTTTTACCACACTTGTGCTTTAGAGTAGCACCATGTTCTTCATATAGAGAGTCTCTTGAGTTATCACTTTCATATACTAGTGGGAATTTTCATTATAGAACTTGGCTTGTATATTCCGATGATGGGCTTCCTCAAATGCCCGAGGTCTTCATGAGCAAGCAAGTTGCATGCACACCCACTTAGTTTTCAGTTTGAGCTTTCATACACTTATAGCTCTAGTGCATCCGTTGCATGGCAATCCCTACTCCTCGCATTGACATCAATTGATGGGCATCTCCATAGCCCGTTGATTAGCCACGTCGATGTGAGACTTTCTCCCTCTTTTTGTCTTCTCCACACAACCTCCATCATCATATTCTATTCCGCCTATAGTGCTATGTCCATGGCTCACGCTCATGTATTGCGTGAAAGTTGAAAAGGTTTGAGAACGTCAAAAGTATGAAACAATTGCTTGGCTTGTCATCGGGGTTGTGCATAATTTGAATATTTTGTGTGGTGAAGATGGAGCATAGCCAGACCATATGATTTTGTAGGGATAACTTTCTTTGGCCATGTTATTTTGAAAAGACATGATTGCTTTATTAGTATGCTTGAAGTATTATTATCTTAATGTCAAATGACAGACTATTGCTTTGAATCACTCGTGTCTTAATATTCATGCCATGATTAGATTACATGATCAAGATTATGCTAGGTAGCATTCCACATCAAAAATTATCTTTTTTATCATTTACCTACTCGAGGACGAGCAGGAATTAAGCTTGGGGATGCTAATACGTCTCTGTTGTATCTATAATTTTTGATTGTTCCATGCCAATATTCCACAACTTTTATATGCTTTTGGCAATTTTTTATACTATCTTTGGGACTAACATCTTGATCCAGTGCCCAGTGCCAGTTCCTATTTGTTGCATGTTTTTTGTTTCACAGAAAATCCATATCAAACAGAGTCCAAACGGGATGAAATCTGACGTAGATTTTTTTGGAATATATGTGATTTTTAGGAAGAAGAATCAATGTGAGACGATGGCCGAGGGGGCCACGAGGCAGGGGGCGCGCCCTGGGCCCTCGTGGCCACCCTGTAAGGCAGTTGGTGCCCTTCTTTAACCGCAAGAAAGCCAATATCCGGATAGAAATCGTGTTAAAATTTCAGCCCAATCGGAGTTACGGATCTCCGGGAATTTAAGAAGCGGTGAAAGACAGAATTAAAAAACGCAAAAATAGAGAGAGAGAGAGAGAGAGAGAGATCCAATCTCGAAGGGGCTCTCACCCCTCCGGCGCCATGGAGGCCATGGACCAGAGGGGAAACCCTTCTCCCATCTAGGGAGAAGGTCAAGGAAGAAGAAGATGAAGGGGGGCCCTCTCCCCCTCTCTTCCGGTGGCGCCGGAACACCGCCGGGGCCATCATCGTCACCGCAATCTACACCAACACCTCCGTCATCTTCACCAACATTTTCATCACCTTCCCCCATCTATCTACAGTGGTCCACACTCCCACAACCCTTTGTACCCTCTACTTGAACATGGTGCTTTATGCTTCATATTATTATCCAATGATGTGTTGCCATCCTATGATGTCTGAGTAGATTTTCGTTGTCTTATCGGTATCGTAATTGGTGAATTGCTATGATTGGTTTAATTTTCTTGTGGTTATGTTGTTGTCCTTTGGTGCCCATGATATGAGTGTGCGCGTGGATCACACCATAGGGTTAGTTGTATGTTGATAGGACTACGTATTGGAGGATAAGAGTGACAGAAGCTTCAACCTAGCATAGAAATTGATGCATACGGGATTGAAGGGGGACCAATATATCTTAATGCTATGGTTGGGTTTTACCTTAATGAACGTTAGTAGTTACGGATGCTTGCTAATAGTTCCAATCATAAGTGCATAGAATTCCAAGTCAGGTATGACATGCTAGCAGTGGCCTCTCCCACATAAAACTTGCTATCGGTTAGGGGGACCAATATATCTTAATGCTATGGTTGGGTTTTACCTTAATGAACGTTAGTAGTTACGGATGCTTGCTAATAGTTCCAATCATAAGTGCAGGGGGACCAATATATCTTAATGCTATGGTTGGGTTTTACCTTAATGAACGTTAGTAGTTACGGATGCTTGCTAATAGTTCCAATCATAAGTGCATAGAATTCCAAGTCAGGTATGACATGCTAGCAGTGGCCTCTCCCACATAAAACTTGCTATCGGTCTAGTAAAGTAGTCAATTGCTTAGGGACAATTTCGCAACTCCTACCACCACTTTTCCACACTCGCTATACTAAGTTTATTGCTTCTTTACCTAAAACTGCCCCTAGTTTTTATTTACGTGCTCTATACATTATTGCAAACCTATCCCGTTACACCTACAAAGTACTTCTAGTTTTATACTTGTTCTAGGTAAAGCGAATGTCAAGCGTGTGTAGAGTTGTATCGGTGGTCGATAAAACTTGAGGGAATATTTGTTCTACCTTTAGCTCCTCGTTGGGTTCGACACTCTTACTTATCGAAAGAGGCTACAATTGATCCCCTATACTTGTGGGTTATCAGTTGTTTCTTAAAATTTGGAGTTGCGATGCTTATGTGAAAAAGTTTTAGCCTGACAAGCTCAAACCCAAATCGGAGAAGTGCTTCTTCATAGGATACCCAAAATAAACTGTTGGGTACACCTTCTATCACAGATCCGAAGGCAAGATCTTTTTTGCTAAGAGTGGATCATTTCTAGAGAAGAAGTTTCTCTCGAAAGAAGTGAGTGGGAGGAAAGTATAACTTGATGAGGTAATTGTACCTTCTATAGAATTGGAAAGTAGCTCATCACTGAAGTCAGTTCCAATGATGCCTACACCAATTAGTGAGGAAGTTAATGATGATGATCATGAAACTTCAGATCAAGTTACTACCGAACCTCGTAGGTCAACCAAAGTAAGATCCGCACAAGAGTGGTACGGTAATCCTGTTCTGGAGATCATGTTACTTGACCATGACGAACCTACAAACTATGAGGAAGCGATGATGAGCCCAGACTCCGACAGATGGCTTGAGGCCATGAAATCTGAGATAGAATCCATGTATGAGAACAAAGTGTGGACTTTGGTGAACTTGCCCGATGATCGGCAAGACATTTAGAATAAATGGATCTTCAAGAGGAAGACGGACGCTGATAGTAGTGTTACTATCTACAAAGCTCGACTTTGGTGGAAAAGGGTTTTTGACAAATTCAAGATGTTGACTATGATGAGATTTTCTCACTCGTATCGATGCTTAAAGTCTGTCCGAATCATGTTAGCAATTGCCACATTTTATGAAATCTGGCAAATGGATGTCAAAACTACATTCCTTAATGGTTTTCTTAAAGAAGAGTTGTATATGATGCAACAAGAAGGTTTTGTCAATCCTAAAGGTGCAAACAAAATGTGCAAGCTCCAACGATCCATCTATGGACTGGTGCAAGCATCTCGGAGTTGGAATATACGCTTTGATAAGTTGATCAAAGCATATAGTTTTATACAGACTTGCGGTGAAGCCTGTATTTACAAGAAAGTGAGTGGGAGCACTATAGCCTTTCTGATAACTATACGTGAATGACATATTGTTGATCAGAAATGATGTAGAATTTTCTGGAAAGCATAAAGGAGTGTTTGAAAGGAGTTTTTCAAAGAAAGACCTCGGTGGAGCTGCTTACATATTGAGCATCAAGATCTATAGAGATAGATCAAGGCGCTTGATAAATTTTTTCAATGAGTACATACCTTGACAAGTTTTTTGAAATAGTTCAAAATGGGACAGTGAAAGAAGGAGTTCTTGCCTGTGTTGCAAGGTGTGAAGTTGAGTAAAGACTCAAAACCCGACCACGGCAGAAAATAGAAAGAGAATGAAAAGTCATTCCCTATGCCTCAATCATAGGTTCTATAAAGTATGCTATGTTGTGTACCATACCTATTGTGTACCTCACCATGAGTTTGGCAAGAGGGTACAATAGTGATCCAGGAGTGGATCACTGAACAGCGGTCAAAATTATCCTTGGTGGAATAAGGAAATATTTCTCGATTATGGAGATGACAAAGAGTTCATCGTAAAGATTAACGTCGATGCAAGCTTTGACACCAATCTGGATGACTCTAAGTCTCAATATAGATACATATTGAAAGTGGGAGCGATTAGCTAGAATAGCTCCCTGCAGAGCATTGTAGACATAGAAAATTTGCAAAATACATACGACTCTGAATGTGGCAGACCCGTTGACTAAACTTCTCTCACAAGCAAAATATGATCACTCTTTGGGTGTTAATCACATAGCGATGTGAACTAGATTATTGACTCTAGTAAATCCTTTTGGTATTAGTCACATGGAGATGTGAACTAATCACATAAAGATGTGAACTATTGGTGTGAAATCACATGATGATGTGAACTAGATTATTGACTCTAGTGCAAGTGGGAGACTGAAGGAAATAAGCCCTAGAGGCAATAATGAAGTTGTTATTTATATTTCCTTATATCATGATAAATTTTTATTATTCATGCTAGAATTGTATTAACCGGAAACTTAGTACATGTGTGAATACATAGATAAACAGGGAGTCCCTAGTATGCCTCTACTTGACTAGCTCGTTAATCAAAGATGGTTAAGTTTCCTGATCATAGACATGTGTTGTCATTTGATGAACGGGGTCACATCATTAGAGAATGAAGTGATGGACAAGACCCATCTGTTAGCTTAGCACTATGATCGTTTAGTTTATTACTATTGCTTTCTTCATGACTTATACATGTTCCTATGACTATGAGATTATGCAACTCCCGAATACCGGAGGAACACTTAGTGTGCTATCAAATGTCACAACGTAACTGGGTGATTATAAAGATGCTCTATAGGTGTCTTCGATGGTATTTGTTGAGTTGGCATAGATCGAGATTAGGATTTGTCACTCCGATTGTCAGAGAGGTATCTCTAGACCCTCTCGGTAATGCACATCACTATAAGCCTTGCAAGCAATGTGACTAATGAGTTAGTTACGGGATGATGCATTACGGAACGAGTAAAGAGACTTGCCGGTAACGAGATTGAACTAGGTATGATGATACCGACGATCAAATCTTGGGCAAGTAACATACCGATGACAAAGGGAACAACATATGTTGTTATGCGGTTTGACCGATAAAGATCTTCGTAGAATATGTAGGAGCCATTATGAGCATCCAGGTTCCGCTATTGGTTATTGACTAGAGATGTGTCTCGATCATGTCTACATAGTTCTCGAACCCGTAGGGTCCGCACGCTTAACATTCGATGACGATTTGTATTATGAGTTATGTGATTTGATGTACCGAAGGTTGTTCGGAGTCCCGGATGAGATCACGGACATGACGAGGAGTCTCGAAATGGTCGAGACGTAAAGATCTATATATTGGAAGGCTATATTCGGACATTGGAAAGGTTCCGGGTGATTCGGCTATTTTTCGGAGTACCGGAGAGTTACAGGAATTCGTCGGGGGATGTAGTGGGCCTTAATGGGCCATACGGGGAAGGAGAGAAGGGCCTCAAGGGGTGGCCGCGCGCCCCCCATGGGCTGGTCTGAATTGGACTAGGAGGGGGCAGCGCCCCCCTTCTTCCTTCTCCCCTCCTCCTCCTTCCCTCCTTCTCGTACTAGGAATAGGAAAGAGGAGGGGATCCTACTTGGACTGGGGAGTCCTAGTAGGATTCCTCACACCTGGCGCGCCCCCTAGGGCTGGCCACCTCTTCCCTCCCCTCCTTTATATACGTGGCCAGGGGGCACCCCATAGACACACAAGTTGATTGTTTAGCCATGTGCGGTGCCCCCCTCCATAGATTTCCACCTCGGTCATATCGTTGCAGTGCTTACGCAAAGCCCTGCGCCGGTAGCTTCATCATCACCGTCACCACGCCATCGTGCTGACGAAACTCTCCCTCAACGTCAGCTGGATCTAGAGTTCATGGGACGTCACCGAGCTGAACGTGTGCAGATTGTGGAGGTGCCGTACCTTTGGTGCTAGGATCGGTCAGATCTTGAAGACGTACGACTACATCAACCGCGTTGTCATAACGCTTCCGCTTTCGGTCTACGGGGGTACGTGGACAACACTCTCCCCTCTCGTTGTTATGCGTTACCTAGATGAATCTTGCGTGTGCGTAGGAATTTATTTGAAATTACTGCGTTCCCCAACAGTTCTCATGTAAGGAAAAGCAATAAAAGCTCTATAGTACCTCACAAACAAGTAGCATCATAGATGGCTCGACAAATCTTCCCCAAGTCCTTGGCTCCTAATCTCTGACCACTTTATTCCCAGAAAACATAACTGTTCATGAAGCAATTATAAACTAGTCTTGGATGGAAGGCTTACACAGCATCTCCAACGAAGGCCAGATTCGACAATTCAATGATCTTTGGACTAGAATTCAGCAAGTGCAGCTCCATCCGGACATTGAAAACACAATTGTGTGGAACTTGTGTGACTCCCAGATTTACTCTGCTGAATCTACTTACTTGAGTTAGTTCCTAGGATCACCTAGGATCTTTTCCTGGTGCAAATTACCGCAAGGTTTGGAAGGCCAAGCCTAAATGCAGATTCTTTACATGGTTATGCCTGCGTGAAATAATTCTTACCAACGACAATCTTGCTAAGAAGGGACTACCTCACAATGAACTATGCGCCCTTTGTGATCAAGAGGAGGAAAACCCCTTGCACCTGCTCCTCAAGTGCCCCTTCTCTTGCACCGTTTGGTACTCGGTTGCCGATTGGTTGCATTGCCAGAGTCTGCATGATAATGCTATTCATGCTCAGAATATGAGTCACTGGTGGGATGACCTAACCTACAAGCTCAACCAGAGATCCACCTCCGCTGCCATCTACACTTGATGAAACTTATGGAAAGAACGAAACCGAAGAGTCTTTGAGTCCAATCCTACGAATGAAGCTGGAATTATGTACCTCATCAAGCAAGACCTCATACAACCTACTATAGCTATGTGTTGGGTTTTGGATTGGGAAAATGATCCACCACCGGAGCTGGATTAATGTGGCCATTTGGTTGATGTTGTTGTTTCTGTAGCAATTCATTATTGCTACAGCCAATTTTTAACTGAACATTTGGTACTCTCACTCCTTAATATATGGGCAGGAAAACTGCCAATTCCTCAAAAAGAAAATAAGTATGCAACAATGGGTGAATATTCTAGGCAGTTGATAACCCACAAGTATAGGGGATCGCAACAGTTTTCGAGGGTAGAGTATTCAACCCAAATTTATTGATTCGACACAAGGGGAGCCAAAGAATATTCTCAAGTATTAGCAGCTGAGTTGTCAATTCAACCATACCTGGAAACTTAATATCTGCAGCAAAGTATTTAGTAGCAAAGTAATATGATAGTAGTGGTAACGATAGCAAAAGGTAACAGCAGCAAAAGTAGTGTTTTTGGTATTTTGTAGTGATGATAGCAATAGCAACGGAAAAGTAAATAAGCGAAGAACAATATATGGAAAGCTCGCAGGCAATGGATCGGTGATGGAGAATTATGTCGGATGTGGTTCATCATGTAACAGTCATAACTTAGGGTGACACAGAACTAGCTCCAGTTCATCAATGTAATGTAGGCATGTATTCCGAATATAGTCATACGTGCTTATGGAAAAGAACTTGCATGACATCTTTTGTCCTACGCTCCCGTGGCAGCGGGGTCCTAATGGAAACTAAGGGATATTAAGGCCTCCTTTTAATAGAGTACCAGAACAAAGCATTAGCACATAGTGAATACATGAACTCCTCAAACTACGGTCATCGCCGGTAAGTATCCCGATTATTGTCACTTTGGGGTTAACGGATCATAACACATAATAGGTGACTATAGACTTGCAAGATAGGATCAAGAACTCTCATATATTGATGAAAACATAATAGGTTCAGATTTGAAATCATGGCACTCGGACCCTAGTGACAAGCATTAAGCATGGCAAAGTCATAGCAACATCAATCTCAGAACATAGTGGATACTAAGGATCAAACCCTAACAAAACTAACTCGATTACATGATAGATCTCATCCAACCCATCACCGTCCAGCAGGCCTACGATGGAATTACTCACGCACGGCGGTGAGCATCATGAAATTGGTGATGGAGGATGGTTGATGATGACGATGGCGACAGATTCCCCTCCCTGGAGCCCCAAATGTACTCTAAATCAGCCCTCCCGAGAGGTTTTAGGGCTTGGCGGCGGCTCCGTATCGTAAAACGTGATGAATCCTTCTCTCTGATTTTTTTCTCTCCGAAACCAAATATATAGAGTTGGAGTCGAGGTCGGAGGAGCTCCAGGAGGCCCACGAGGTAGGGGGCGCGCCCCCACCCTCGTGGACAGGTGGTGGGCCCCCTGGCCTTCATCTTTTGTAAGGATTTTTTATTATTTTTGAAAAGTTGTTCCGTGAAGTTTCAGGTCATTCCGAAAACTTTTGTTTCTGCACATAAATAACACCATGGTAATTCTGCTGAAAACAGCGTCAGTCCGGGTTAGTTCCATTCAAATCATGCAAGTTAGAGCCCAAAACAAAGGCAAAAGTGTTTGGAAAAGTAGATACGACGGAGACGTATCAGCAGTGTATGGAGTGTGTCTTTTCAAATACAAGATAAACATTTTCAGAATATATAGCACTCCCTCGGGTCCATATTATTTGTCGCTCAAATGGATCTACCTAGACATATTTCAATTCTAGATACATCCGTTTGAGTGACAAGTAATATGGATCATGGTGAGTAACAAATTTTAAACGCACGATGAACATTTTCCAAAATACATGATGTCATTTTTCTAATACACAATGAACATATGTAATAAATGGTTAATATTTTTAAATACAATATGAACTTCCTTAATACATGTGGTACATTTTTAGTACGTGTTGAACATTTTTAAATACACGAAGAACAATTATTAAAATATTGGATGACAAAAATTCTAAAATACATGGTTGTTTTTTTAAACACAATGAGCACTTCCAAAATAAATTGTTGATTTTTTTATACCCAAACATCTTTTAAAATATCTGACAAAAACATTTTTCAACATGATGAAGATTCTTAAAATACAGAATGAACATTTTTCTAAACCCAACGAACATAATAAGAACCATCACCGTAAAAAATGGTAATAAGAAACTTTTATATAGAAAATAAAAAAGTAACAATAAATCTACTTAAAATAATTTATGAACAGGAAATTAACAAAGAAAAGAAAAAACATAGAGTAATATGAAATGTAAAATATATCTAAAATAAATAGAGTTTACTTATTCAAAGAAGAAATAGTAAAATAGTAAACCAGACAAAGAATAAAGAAAAAGTCAAAGCAAAAAAATAGAAATAGTTCCAAAACCCTGGAAAAATGAGAAGAAGTGGGCCGACACAGATCGGAGTGTTGTAGACTTGTAGGTGAGCAAAAGATGCGAGTCGCAATAGGTGAGATATAGCATCCGCGGCAGCCTACATGCATCCATTCGAGCTTTTCTGCTCACTCATGTCATGGCCCAAAATTTTGGCTCTTTCATTATGTTCAATTTTTCTTTATAGGAGCTATGTATCACTTAGTGCGAGACGTAACTCCGTCTCTTCTCTGGCGCTGGCTATGCGGTCGCTTTAGTAGGCCAGCTCATTAGGACGGTTCTGGGAAGGTTCTTTATACCGGTTTTGCAAATACATGTCAATTTTTTTAAATACTGGTTGTACATTTTTCGTATACATGCACAATATTTTTTGATACATGTTGATTTCCTTTAAAATCATGGTGAACATTTATTTGAAAAAATAAATGTTAATGATTTTTAAATGCACATTGAACACTTTTTTGTATGGTATGAGACATTTTTTAAATGTCATGACATATATCTAAAATGCGTGAACTTTTTTTAGATGCTGTGTTCATTTTTTTCGAATGGCACAAATCTTTGTTTTAAACTTACTGAACTTTTTTTACAGTGTAGACACATTTTTCTCGAAATGTGTGAATATTTTATAATATGTCACTGACATTTTTCTGAATGTTTTGAATCATTTTTAGAAAAATTATACGAACTTTTTTTAGGCTAATCACACGAACTTTGTGTAATGCAGCAGTATTTCTCGTGGAACATGACACTCGGGCTGACGTTTGTGAATCATTTAACGAGCCACCCAAACGATCTGAGCCTTTTGCCACAACGGCCACAACGGCCATTCTGGGCCGCATGGCAAGGGATCTGGGCCGTTGCACTAATTGCGGGTAGCTGTCCGTCCCCATCTTCCCCCAAGGCTTCTTCTACAAGATTCCCCCCACCCCCTTCTTCTTCCCCATTTGCACTTCCACACACCACTTCCCCAATCCAGAGCCTCCCCACCCAGCGATTCCACCGACGGCGATGTCCACGTCCGGTTCGTCCTCCGTTTCTGCCGACCGGGACATCCTCCCCCTGATCCCCTGCCCGGACTGCGGGGGCCAGAGCACCACCATTGCCACTCGCGGCGGCTCCCGCCCCGGGGCTCAGATCTACAAGAAACTCCGCCACAGCGTACGTGTTCTTGGCCCATTCCCCTCCATTAGTCGTCCTCCTGCATTTCGCAGCGTCGCAGCTTAATCTGTTCCCCCATTTCGCAGGCTGTTCTTGGCTGGTTCTTCCGCTGGTCAGACGGGTACGCGCTGGCCGATGTTGCAAGGATGACCCTCCTCCTCGGCGTGGCCAATCTGCTCGTCAACCTGCTTGTTCTGGCTCTCGTGCTGCGGCTGTTCGCAAAGCGGAATGCATCTATGGCGTAATCTAATCTAGATGCTGGTGGGATGGTCGTAGTATCAGTAGTATTAGCGTGGTAGTAGTCCCGCCGTGTTAATTTGTGTGGCTGTAGCCCCGCTATGGGCTTTGATTAGTGGTCTCTTTGTCAAATTAGTGCAGTCTCTATGTAAAATTAGTGCGGTCTCTTCAGTGTCAGCAAGCTGTAGCGTAGGTTCGACGATGGAGTGTTTGTGCTTGCGGCTGTGCCACCATTTGTCTGGTCCACTATGTAATCCATGAGCACTTGGATCTAATTAGGAATGGATGTTGTTTGCCAAGTTACGTTTTGTCAATATTTTTCTCTTTTCAAAATATCAAATGACCCCGAGTTGTCACTTCGCCACACCTGCCTCTATTATTGAGGCGGGCTCCTGTCCATGCCAACTGCTTGCATTCACGTGGCGTGCCGCCAGTACATATCCTGTGCTCCCATGCTCCAAACTTTCAAAAAAAATCTGATTTTTGTTGGGAATGTTCAAAGGACATGTATCCATAATCACTAAAAAAATTTCAGATCCCAAATCGAAATACACATGTATAGACCAAAAGCTATTGACAAAAGCAGACAAAACCATTTAAAAAATGTTTGTGGCCTTTATACAAGTGTTCACGCTCTTCAAAAGTAAACCCACAACATTTTCAGAAAATATTTATACAATACCAAAAAATGTTTTACCATTCAATTTTTTTTGACATTATAAAAAATCACACGTTTCAAAACTAAGTTTGAGACTATTTTATAAATGTCCATACCATTCAAAAACATGTTTCTTATATTTAAAAAAATGCTTGTGCCATTGAAAACAATATCCACATGTTTCAAAAGAATGTTTGTGAATTATTCTTAATTTCTTTCTACAAATGTAAAAAGAGGTTTGTGTATATTAAAAATCTTGGATTTATTCGAAAAACTGTTCAAAGCATGTGTTAGAAAAAATTTCAACGTGTATCAAAAAATGTTCTAGATGTAAATGTACAAATGTATAGGAAAAGTATACATGTATTGCAAAAAAGGAAAAATATGAGAACCAAAAACCAGAAGAAAATGGGTAAGGAAACACAGAAAACAAAAACCAAAAAGAAACCAAGTGACTTAATGTGAACTTTTAAAAATACATATTTGTTAAGTTAAACTAGATTGCATGTTCCTCTCACTAGTGCCTCGACATAGTGGGCTGGCCTAGTAGAGCGGTCTTTGAAAGCTTTAATGAACGATTTAAAAAGGTCACTTGTCACAACCTGAGAAGGTGAGAGTGACATTTGCAAAGAGTACTCCTTAATTAGTGATTTCCATCATATCCTTGTCTCCCCCACTCGGCTAGTAGGAGAGACCGCTCTACTAGCCAATATATAAAAAAATGAGCGGAAGCAAATATGTTCCTCTCGGAGGAAAAAATACATGTTTTTTTTTGTTTTTCCGAGAGGCATAGTTGTGCCTCTCGTGAAAGCAAGTATGTGCCTCCACAAGAAATAAATCTGTTCCTCTCGCAGAAGAATAAAAAACATGTTTTTTCATGTAATTTTTTAGGATAGTAAAGCATTTTTTAGGAAGCAATAGCACTATGTTGTCATTGCAGCAACCTACTTCTATTAAGTACTATCTTTCCTACTTAAGACAACACTTAAGGCCCCTCCCCACTTCACCTATGTTTTCGGTTTTTCCGATTCTTCTCACTGGTTTTTCTTGAAAAATGCCTCAACTATCTCATGTCATTTTAGTTTAGCAAATAAAATTATGTTTTCTTTAGTATGTCAATAAGTACTAGTTTAATTGACGGTCTATTTTTGGCACGTTATGGCTAAGCCACAAGTTTAAAGTTGTGACGTCAATTCAAATTTGTGACCAAATACGTGTGTTTATATGATTTTATTATTATTTTTGCTTGATTTCTACTTATATGTGGTGCTTTTGCACAAATACTGTATGGTCAACTGACTACACCAAACACACGTGGAGCCACCACTGTGTAATCACACTTACAAACTATCAATAAAATGACAGGTAAATCATGATAAGTGCGTACAAAATATGTATGCCCCATTTTACATTGGCAGTTATCTAATACTCCCTCCGTTCCTAAATATTTGTCTTTTTAGATATTTTAAATGGACTATCACATACGGATGTATATAGACATATTTTAGAGTGTAGATTCACTCATTTTGCTCCGTATGTAGTCATTTGTTGAAATCTCTAGAAAGACAAATATTTAGGACGGAGAGAGTAGTAGTTAAAAAACAACATCCCCGGTCCTCAAAAGGTTCTCCCTTTGCGGCAGCAAGCACAACTTGGTCAGTAATTTGTCAACTCTCCAAGCCATTCATACATCATCAGTTGATTAATTAATAACTGACGAGGGTATATCCGTACACATGCAGCTCGGCTAAGTAGCCACTAGGTACGGTTGACATCACTTGTATAGCTTCTGGGGCATCACTTTGCTTTCAGCACAAGGAAGTGCTTAATTAATCAGTTATTTGAGCTAAGTAGCAATCCAACGTGTGATTTTGCTTCGTCTTAGGAAGCAGGTTAAGGAGCTGTCTCGTTGCTACCTAGCTACTTGGCACTTGCAGTAGTGGTCAAACACTTGGCAGATAATATTTTTTTAATTTTGAGCGTGTTCATTCCGATGGATCGGGATTGCTTGAACCCTTCAAGTTATACGTAGTGCACATCGATTGCACAAGCAAAAGGCCGATTAAATATACTCATAGCATTATATTACTCCATTGCATTACGTGAGAGAATTCTCAATGATGAGTACCATGCATGCACATGGTGAACAAACAACAAAAACAATGAAACGTGCATGGTTGATCAAGGTATCATTTTACCATCCCATTGTTTTTTTATCTACCGGTGATCTACCAATTCATATGTGCTAGTATTCAGTTGGTATAATCATAATAAAAAGAAATCGATGGGGCATCATGAATCGGCAGCCAGTTACACGCATATATACAGAAAATATTCAATCCATGCTACTACAAAAAATGTTTATCCATGTGGCTATCTTGCATTGCTCCATATATAATTCTCAAATAAATTGTTGAGATATATCCAATGATTAGATACATGCATGATTATATGGTTGTTTAATTACCTTACACAACATTTAGTTACCTTTTGTCATTGATAACATTTAACTACTTGTACAACTTCTACTAGTAAGTATAGCAAACAAAGTGTAGATATATTGTTAGGGCGATGCATCACTCATAGGAGTGGACGCGAATAGATAGTGATATTGGGGATTGCTATCCTTCTCCTTATTGAGTAGATCTCACAATTGAGTCATGTGTACAAAATATGAGCATGACACTGTATTATTCATGACCATGTAATCTTAGTGTTTATGTGCCTCATGAGTTTGCTCTTCACATCACAGGTTTGCATTTGTGAGAATGGAATCTGCATTATCTTCATATATGTAGACCCGGGCTGCCCTGCTATGATACCAATTGTAGGGAACCCACTATGTGGTGGCTCTGGTACAAACTTCATTGGTGTCTATCTACCATTCTCATTCATAGCGGCTCCTAAAATTACCTTGGTTCTCTTTCTACCTTGCTTAGCTTGGCTTATCTTAGGAGGGGTGTGGCCACCCCTATTTAGAGTTGAACATGACCATTGGGTTGGTGTCAGGTGGCAACCATCCAAAACCCTCCACCATGACCCTAGAAGAAACCCCTAGAAATATCTTATATCTAGAGTTCTCTACAATTTTCCACACAACTTATCCAAACATGTGTTCTAGAACCACCGCAAGAAATATCAACTCCTGTGTAATCTCCAAATGATCTAGAAGTTTCTTATCTTTGACATGAATAACTTCTCTAGTATCCTCCATGGCAAATATCTTGATGTTTTTGATTGCTTACAAATATCTTCAACGACCCAAGTAAATACGGCATGTCATCATATGAAGCCAAATGGTGAGCATAGGTCAACATAGGGTGTGTTTGGTTCGGGAACGAAGTGGAATGGAATGTCATGGTTCCATTCCAGTGTAATGGGTCGGTTCTGTTTGTGTGTTTGGTTGAGATATTTGATGGAATGAAATGGTTGCGTTTCAGTGTTTAGTTTGAGTGATGGAATGGAATGAATTCAGTTCAAAACATGATGAGACTGCGTCTCATATGCACAGATATACAATATGACCATAGCATTTATATCAAATTGTACTTTGACATCAAATATGGTATTCTTTCAATTGAATATTTACATTGAATTGTTTCCTATTGAGAGGACATAGACGGGTAAAAAATCATGAATGGGCACACAATCAAGGAAATTTTGCTCAAAGTTTTGTGACTATTTATATTCGATTGGATTTCAATCAAGAAAAATTGCTCCCTGTTGCAGCCAGCGACGGGCAGTGATTGCATGGGGTAGCCGGATAGGTGGCCGTCGCAGCTCGCAAGGGGATGGCCGCCGCCTCATCATATCAGGTCGCCGCCGCCTCGTCAGATCAGGACGTCAAGTCGCCGCCGTCTCCTAGCAGATCAGGACGTCACCGCCCTGTTGTGGATCCGCTTCCCTGGTCACCGCGCCCAGTTGTGAATCCGATGGCTTGGTCGCCGCTGCTCATCCGTCGGGCTTGGAGAGAGGAGCGCGGGGGAGCGACGGGAGACGAGAGGGGTTGGGGGAGACGGAGAGTGCGTCGGTAGGGGAGGTGGAGTGGGCGAGAGGCCGTTCCGCGTCGTTCCACCAAATTGGAGAAACGAGCGTGTTCCAGATATTGGTGGAATATTCTCTTTCGGGGAACGAGTGGATTCTAGTCCGTTCCTGATCTAAACGCGAGAATGTGGCCCTGGGACGGGTCAGACCCGTGCCATTCCGTTTGATGACTGAAACTAAACAGACCCATAGAGAGGATATCTAGTGCCCAAGCACTCCCGGTGCTGCCAATGCACAATATCACCACTATATGATTTCATTTTTCTTACAATATTAAGTGAGTTGATAAGATATGTTTGTACAATGTGTAAAATTCTGAAAACGATTCAACCTACGTATGGAGAAGCAAAATAAAAAAATTAGAAATTGAACCGTAATGGTGTTTGTAATTTGATTTTTGGTACTATTCATAGTTGGATTTGTCTTTTTCCAGTAAAATGTTTTCATGCTCTACATAGAATTTTGTGGTGCCGAACTCTTAGGTGGGACACACACTAGTTTCCATCGGTGTCCATGCATGGGAATATCAGCATATGTCTTTTTCTCTAACAATTTTTACTTCTTCTTTTTCCCAACTAGCTTAGCTTATTGCTTGTTCGTCTACATAGTTACATGGGTGTCTCTCTCGATCAACTCGTCTTTCCTTGGGTGCGATGACTTCCCAAGGAATCCAACCTTTCTGGGAGTAGAACAAAAGACAAGCCATTGCTCTCTCCTCTTTATTTTAAAGTACATGCACTTCAATTATGCACGTCTCTTTCCCCTAACATAAAGCATGCATGCTAAGTTGCTAGTATTCCATGCTCGAATTGATTCATCCAAAAGTCCAAGACTTGGTTACAATAAATAAGGAAAGAAATTTCAAACTAATAAGAATTTTATTCAATGAATGTTTACAGTTTACACCCTAGTTCACCCTACATATACATACACACAAATTAGACATGCATCTACAATCAGTTCTAGCTATCTAGGAAGATAATTGTGTTCTTCTTCTAGCTAGTCCGGCCTATATAATAGTATGTTACACTAACTTTACACAATATATATACTGTACTAATTTAGCCTGATCTACAAATTATGCATGAGTAATATATATCCCCCACGATCCATTGATCGATCGGCATCAATAATAGTGAATAATCAACTAGCTATAGTGTGGCAATAGTCAAATCGCTAGCTACCTTTCTCCTGGCCCTAATTATCAAGGTAGCATGGATCATATCCTGTCCTGCTGGGAAGGCTGGTCTGGCCCAAATATGGAGAAGCCGCCGTTCATCATCGTCATGGACCCATCGCTACCCAACCACCTCTTGGAAGCGTGCAACGACGACATTTCACCATCGTTGTTGCTGTCCGCCGCCGCCTGCCTCTTGCGCGCCGTGCTGGCCTCGCCGTCGCTGGCGCCAGCAGTGGTGCCGAGGAAGAAATGGCCGACAGAGCTTGCAGTCTCCGGCTGTGGTGGCGGCGGCATGCTGTCGAAGAGCTCCGAGACGGCGGAGTAGTCCACGAGGTAGTCGGAGACGGACGGATTCCTCGGCAGCATCCGGGAGGAGGAGGAGGTGTCCTCTTGCTGCTGCTGCTGCTGGTGGTGGTACTGATGGTGGTGGTGGTGGCCGAGGCCGAGGCTGGCGTCCATGGACGACGGCGACGGTGACGGCGACGGCTCGTAGAAGGGCGACAGCTGCTGCGGGTTGGGCTTCTTGTAGATCCTGCAGAGCACCCAATCGTCCAGCTGCACGCATGCACAAGGAGAATCAGTACCACACGTGTGTGCGTGTATGTTGCAACAAACAGTCGCTTGCTAAGCTTGACAGGTAGCTTAGCTAGTAGGATGTAGCTTGTAGCTAGGGTAATAATGCAAGTCTCTTTCCTGGGGGTAAGAAGATCCCATGGGTAAAAGAAACCACGAAGGTGAGTTGCTGCCAAGTTCATTGACCAGATGAGTTGCTTGCTCGAGCAGTCGAGCTTAACTCACTGTCATCCACACACACGCAACGCAACCAATAATAAGAAGAGAGCAAAAGATTCCTAGCTAGCTCGAACGCTTCGATCATTTGGAACCGCAGAAAAGATTCGTAATCTAGAAGAGCATTAAATCATGGAATTAAAGGAGTAGAAAAAATGAAGATACAAAATGATGGAGAGAACCGAGAGAGACATGCATGAACGTTAGCACGTACCCTCATGGAGGAGGAGGCCTTGAAGCGCGTGGGCGGCCGGTAAGTGTGCGCGGCGGCGGCGGCGTGAGCGTCGGCGAGGCGGTACTCGTGCATGATCCAGTTGGTCTTGAGGCCCTTGGGTGGACGCCCCTGGTAGAACACGAGCGCCTTCTTCACGCCGACCACCTCGCCGCCGGGCACGCCGCCGGCCGTGATGGGCTTGTCGGTGCCGGTGGCCTTCCAGTAGCCGGACCCGGCGGCGCGGTTGGGGCGAACGCCGTTGGGGTACTTGCGGTCGCGGGGGCTGAAGAAGTACCACTCGTCGTTGTCGCCCTCGAACACCGCGCGGGACGGGAGCTCCCAGGGGTCCAGCTTGTAGATGTCCACCTCCGCGATGACGGCCGCCGGGCACGGCGCCGCGGCGGCGCGCCTGCGGAGGTAGTGCACGATCAGCTCCTCGTCCGTGGGGTAGAACCGGAACCCCGGCGGCAGACCCGTGCCCGCGCGCGGTGGCGCACCCGCCGGCGCCGGGAGCGACGGCCTCGTCTGCAGCTCGATCGTCATGGCAAGTGGCAACCCGAACGCTCGGTCAGAGACTCAGGGCGGGGTGAGGGGGAAGGGAAGGGAAGGTGGGTCGAGACGGAGGAGAACTGAAATTCTCGGAGGTGGAGCCGATGGGTACGGTTATAAAGGCGCTGAGGTGCTCCGGTGCATGGCAGGCTCCTGTAATTCTTGGCCGCCGGTGACGAGAGGGATGATGATTGCAAGGGCCCTGCCGTACGTGCGTGTCCATCCATGTCACGTCATCAGTGCTCACACTTGGCTAGTATCTTTAATTTGTTGGAATCTTTTCTTTCTTTTTTGTGCCACATGAGAACGAGAGTGGAAAAATCTGAAAAAGACATGAGCAAAATGAATGGACGAAGAAATCAATTGTGCAAATGATTGGAAAAGATGGATATTAAGCTCGATGTTGTAGGACCGGGAAGTGTTGATGGTCCCACAGGAATACCATATATAGGAATAGCACATGGATACCAGGTGTTTTTATGTATGTTCTCATTGACTCCATATTCCTATGCATGCATGCATTCACATGCATAGTCATCTGCTGCTAGCTGAGACATATCTGAGAACATTATATTCATCGCTGGAATGCAAACATCGGAAAATCATGGGCTATGTCTACACTCCTACCCCCCTACTGCTAATTGATTGATTGAGAATTGCTTAAATATCTCCATAGCATTTAGATCAAGATTTAATCATTCTCATCTATGTCACTATATGCCATGCAAGCTCAAAAGTTCAATAAGGTTCTACTTGCACATTTCAAGAGTGAAACTTCAGAATTGGTAGTGTGCAATTTTTAGTAATTGAGCCCACAGAAATTTCAGCTAGCTACTCCCACAACTTAATAAAAAGGCGCATTTTTGGACTTAACACGGTCTTTAAAATGCAAGTTTGACAACTAGTTTCTATTGTCATATATGTATAACAACCGACACAACTATAATATTTATGAAAAATACTCTTTGAGTCTATTATATGCATATGGTTCAAGTTTCAAATCTAAATATATAAGTTAATACTGATGGTCAAAGTTTTCATAGTTTGACTTAAGACATGTCCAAAACATCATTTTTATGTGAATTCGTGGGAGTAAGATTAGCAGAAGCGAAAATCATTTGAATCAATAAGATCATTATATCAGTAGAAACTCCTACCCCCCCCCCCCCCCTGCTGCTAATTAGAGCATGAACCACAATATAGATCGAAAATAATGAAAGCTCAACTTCATTGGAGCATCTCAAAATAACGAGTGCATTATCTTGTTGAAAAAAGTATTAATATCATTGAATGTATACAACCTCTCAGAATGTTTTAGTTGCTCTCTAGCTTACGCATGGGGTTGTGTATGCACATAAAAGTTTCTTATTTCCCTATTTATTCTTTGTTACATTATTGTGAACCATATGTTGAGGATTTTACGAGCAATAAACTACCTAACGGCGGGGAAGGGGGGGACTGAGAAACGCGGTTACCCTGTGGTAACGAAAACCTGCTCACCATACAACTACTCCTACAGTAAATACAGTAGAATTAAGATCTAAGTTCAAGTAAATGGCTGTTTTTTCACCTTAGAGCTTGTACATAGTATTTTGGTTCATCTAAATGCAAGCTTCATATATCTCCTTATACTATTATTTAGTTTCTGTCACGTCATCATAAATTTTAAGTGTAAAATTTTACCCATGATTATGTCACTACTGTCAGCGATGCCGCTAGCTATGAGACGAAATTAGCTTACACCATTAATATATCCTTTTAGGCCGGATTTGACTTTTGTGCCTTGTGATGGGATGTACATGGGAATGATGATTGGCTTGCGTGCTAAACTGGCTTAGCTAAGCTAGGTAGTCCAAAGTCGCTGGAGACTTTGGAGAAAGCTTTTTCGTCTACTCTTACTCCACAAGAAGAATATGCACGACCGGGCCATCACCTGATCGATTATATGGATAGTTTAATCTACGGACAATTCCATCAAGCCGTGCGAATATACCGAGTCTTCAATTATATCGAATTTTGTACAAGATACTGGTGAACTGTGCACTACTCAATCGATTTGCCTGCGTAGGTCAGATTGAAAAAATAGTGCACATCAACTAAATCATGTACTATATGTATAAGATCAATTGATTCACTTGGGATATGACCGATAAACCCCTGGAAGAAGTAAAAGCTAGCTCTAGCTAGTAGACATGGTTTGGGAGTATACAATTTTATCGTTTTGCTTTTGCTCATTCTTACTCCCATGATATGACCGATAAAGGGCTAGCACTAGTTATTGTTTTCCCTTTTTATTCAAATGTTATATCAATGTGATATAACAACACTCAATGAATACCTGGCCTCTGCATAACAGCATGCACACAGTCAACAAATATGAAGAATAATATAAAAACATCTTTTTACAGGAACCATAAATAAAAAAGTAGTATGGGATATATGAGGTCATATCCGAAGGCTACACTGTTATCAAGGGTGAGAAAAACATGTCCGTATGCTTCAATCGAGTGAAGTAAGGCTGTCAGAATCACGATTCTATTAATACGATTCTATGACTTTATGATCCAAACTGACTCATATGATTCTGTGATTCCAGTTAGTGAAATCTATGTTTTTACGGTTCCACTAATGAAGATTCTATGGTTTGCGAGCCTACTATATCAGGGCTCCAATCCGATTGCTTGATTCTGACAACCTTTGAAGCGAACACCATCATAAAAAAGATACATATCTTTCGAAACTGTGTAGGATAGACCTAATACGAAGCCATTGTATGCACACGTAAATAACCATGAGTATGGAGGTTGCTAGCCAGCTACTTGAAGAGAATGTTGTGTGTGAGATTTGTCTCATTAGGAAGTGCATGTGCATGCAGCTTAATTTCTCCCTCGAAACCTCGTAAGGCACTAGTATAACGTATATACTTATAATTAAGCAAACATATGCATGTATGCATGCTACCAGCAGTACTACAACATCCATCCATCTATCTATAGATATCTATCTATCTGATCCATTTCGCACGTGCGTGCTTTTAGGGACAGTTAATCACGTTGCACAAGGCGTGACGGCGCCGTCTCTTGTTCCATCTTGTATGCATCCGCGCTGTCCACGTGTGCACCCCGGCCGGCCTGTCAGAGTCTCTTACGTGCCGGCCATGGATGCATGTAGGCTTAGCAGGGGCATCCTACAGCTAGATCACCTTGAGCAGGAGTATATTCCAGCGGCAAATTAATTGCACTCGTCGCTAGCTTAGATCTACGTGTACCGCTGATGCATGCAGCCGGTGGTCCATCGTCATATGCATGCACACGTGTGTGTAGGTGCTCGAGCGGGGCCCGTTAATTCCCTCGATGAAAAGGATGCAAAGACTAGTTGTCGATCATGACATCCACTCGTGCTATGCGAGCTACTTTTAGCCATCATACACGGTTTGGCATGCCAAACACTGCTGAAATTCTTTTCTACTCCCTCCGTTCGAAAATACTCGTCTTAGAAATGGTTGTATCTAGACTTGTTTTAGTTCTAGATACAACCATTTTTAAGACAAGTATTTCCGAATGGAGGGAGTATGTGTATATATCCTTGCGTACTTCATCATATCCAAAATTGATGTATATATGGCATACATCCATGTGCAGAGGTAAAAGGCCTTCTTGTTTTCAAGGGAAGTCAAAATTGATTGTACGCCGGTTAGAGCTAAAATTCCATTTAGCACCTGTGTGTTTTGTGCCCGCCGAAGGCGTAAATCGTTGCAATTTGGATTTAAATTTTGAGATGCATCCTATCACAATTATTTGTGGAGATTTTCGTGCCTTTTGGTGACCGGTGCATGAATAGTATAGCACCGTAAAGTATGAAGGTACATCAATAATATATAGGTAAGTTTTTGAGTTGGGTAGATAGGTACTTTCCGCAAAGAGCAACGGTAACTATCTTAGCAGCAAAATGGCATCTCTCCTTGTATTTTCGGATAAGTGCGTCGATATCTCCTAGTAACACACGCACGTACTTAGTTATTGCTAGTGTATTCATGTAGGCACACGTGGTCAGGATCGAGTGGACGATGAGTGGCTAGCGAGCTAAACAAGCTACCCAGCTAGCGCCAAATTGGAGGAAAGAAATGCAATGCGTGACGGTCGATGATACGGACGGATGGACGGTGATCGATCATCCCCGTACCTATCAAACATCGCATTCGGGTTAAAGCAGCAGCTATAGCCAGAGATCGATAGCAAGACACGCATGCACGTGTCGACAGGCCGAAAAGACGGAGTCTGTTTTCATGATATATGCATCATTAGCACAAATCTTCATAAAAAAACAATCTTACACAAATTAAAAAATGCATCAAAATCATTGGGGGTGCTGAAGTCTTCTTCCTCCTGCATTCATTGACGATTCACTGTGAGGTTGCTGCCTCTAGGCTTTCGTCTCAAGAGACCATACTTTTCGTTTTTGCGAATTTAGTGGAGCAAACTTGTTGAAACCCAGAAACAAAACAAGTATGTGCATGTAAAATTGAAACTTAAGCATGGCCATTTGTGCTTGGTGCAGGAATAGCAAAACGGTCAAGGAGCGGTATGAGCTACAAGTGCGGAAACAACCAACCTGTGATTTTTGCACTGCCCGCAAACGATCAAGTTTAAGTCTGAAAATTGGCACGCACGTATTTATATTCATTCTCTACACATGTATGATTATTATGAAACATCTTAAAACTTACATGATCTGTTTTTTAGAACCAAAATTCACTGTATGGTTGGCCGCACCCAGTACCAGATTGGCACTTTTCAGGTACTCCCTTCATCCCACAATATAGCTTGCTAAAACGACTTATATTGTGGGACGGACGGAATATATGCTACATCTGGTACTTCCCCCCGTTTTCTTGGAGTGGAAACTTCAAACCTGGCGATCGATCTAGTGGACTTATTAATGGTCATGGATTATACAGTGAAAGCTTGTGTGGTACCGTTCACTTGACTGCTACCGTAGCAGCCCTCATGAGGTCATGAGTCTTGATCACTATAGGCACGTACATGGCCAGCCACAAGAACATGCATTTTTGTCGTTCTCGTGACAAACCCCTGCCCACATAATTAAAATCTCTCTTCTCCACCAAGTAAATAAATTGACTGTACCGATGGGGTTAATTAAATTTCACAGAATTGACCCGACCGGTCGATCAAAAAGAGGGAGAGCGAACTGAGCAACATCAACAGCACGTGCCACTTGATAGCTAGCTGCCAACAAGAAAGAAAGAAAGAAGTAAAACCGGCCAAGCAGGAGTTTTCCCTGTACGTGAACGTGACCCGTTCAATGCATGCATACATATGCATATTTTTTCCACTTTTGACCCGACCACATCAATCCTATCTAATCTCTTGAAGCACAAATGGATGACTCGGTTTCAGGTTGTGATGTTTAGAGCATCTTCAATAGATGGTCCATATGTAAAAATACCTAACTTTTGGACCGTCTGGGACAAAAAGCGCTGTTTCAACAGACGGTTCATATGCAAAAAAAATTGGACCACGGCTTTCTCATGATGTAAAATACAACACCTCGCGATGCAAATATACATCACGAGACGCATCTGGTTCAAAACCAGCCGCCGCGCGCGAACGCCCAACCGCCACTTCATTTTCTTTCCCCGCTCGCGCCCGTCTGCCCGCCCGAAGAACAGCCGACCAGAATCCGCCGCCGCGACCGCCCAAAACCTCGCCGTCGGCGCCGCCACCATCCCACATCCCCGCCACCGCCCTCCGCCGCCGTCGGCCCCGTCGCCTCCCCGCCGCCGCCCGAACGCCGCCGAATCGGGTGGCAGCCAGCGCGGGATTCGGCCCCTCCGGTGGTCCGGCTGCCGCGGTAGGCCTCCGCCGAGTCTTATAGGCTGCCGCCGACCTCCTCCCATCGGCCGTGAGCCTGTCCACGGCCGTTGCGCCGGTCGCACGACCGCCGCACCAAGCCCTCCGCCCGGCTGCCGAACTAGTCTTCGCCGCCCGCCGAGCTCCTTTTGGCCGGCCTCCTACCTCATTTCTTATCACCGCCGCCGTCTGCAGCCGACCGCAGCAGTCAATCCAACCGGCGGCCATCTTCTTCCACCGTGCGCGCAAGGTGTTCGACGGAATTCCCCAAGGCGTTTGGACTATGAATTTGGACCATCTATTGGAGTTGCTCTTTTGAACCATGAATTTGTACCATCTGTTGGAGTTGGCCTTTTTTCGGAGCTCCAAAACGCACTTTTTGACGGTCCAAAATTTACATCTTCAGTTTTGGACCGTCAAAATCTGGACCATCTATTGGGGATGCTTTTACTGCGTAACTCAAGTTGTTGGTCTATTTGATCGCTCTTCAGTCTGATACGACGCTAGGCACTTGATTGTTATTTTATGTTTGATGTTATTTTATGTTTGAAGGCACTTGATTTTTTATAGACATTAAATTCAGTCAGAGCAACAGGAGCGTGCGCGGGAAATTTTGTTCTCCTTCCACTTCCGACGTACAAATAAGTGGCGTTTGGTTGGGTTGTGGATTTCCTGAAAACTGCTGCAAGAGATTGTTGTGGGAAAACAGTTGTCAACTGTGTGTTGTGAGAGAGCTGTAAAGCCTTCTGGCCAACTAGTCCATAAACTGTAAAGATGAATGTTTGAAATCCACCTAAGAGCTGAGAGGTTGGTAGCATAGTGTTCAATGAAAATAACATCATTAGAGCAACTCTAGCAGACCCCTTAAAACGCGTCAACCCGTAAAATAACCGCTCGTTTACAGTTTCGCGCGAAAAAAAGTGGCCAGACCAGAAACCGTATCGGGCCGCGGACTGAAAAAAAATTGCAACTTCGCCCCCAACCTTTAGATTCACAAGGCGGGAGGCCGACCCGAGCGCGACCCCTATCGTCTACGAGATTTGGCAGGAGGGACATTTCCACCCAGCTGTTCCCGCCTCCCCCGCCCTCCGCCCCCAACCACCTCCCTCCGCCCGCTACGGAGCACCCTCCCCGACCTCCCTCCATCGCCTTGGTATATTCTTTCCTAAGGTTATCCATAGCCATAAGTATTTTTGTGGAATATCCGTGGGCATAAGTTTACTATGCATGAGGAGCCCGAGGGAAAGAAAGGAATGAAATGGTGTAAGGACACTATTGGCAATCGCTTGAACCTGGAACCACTATTCCATCAGCTGCTCACCCAAGTTCCTCCTAAAGAAAATCATGCTTAATTGGTGAAAAGTTAAGAAAATTAATTTGAGACAAAGATGAAACTTTTCTTTGAAACATCATCTTCCCACTGAAAGAATATTTTGTATTTAAAAAAACATTGACGAGGTTATCACAGGCACCTCATAGTCGACGGGAACGCCTTATCCACAAAGATCATCGGAAAGCCTGAAACAAATCTAGAAAACTAGCAAGATGCCCGTGCATTGCACGGAACATCAAGATGCATTTTTTTACAAAACACATGGTGTGATTGACCCATGCAGGAGTAATCCCATGTGTAAAAACTAATTATATCTCGAGATTTTTATCAGAAAAATGGTATCTCGAGAATTTCATCGAAAAAATGGTATCTCGAGAAAGATGAGAGATAAGGTGAGGAGGAATGGGGCATGGTGGTGACTGGTAGTCGGACTGGGCGGAGGCATGAGGATGGACGGCGCCGACAACAGCCACCATGCCAGATTGTTTCAGAAACTTCCTTTTTTAATTGCTCAACAATGAGATTGTGGGAGATAAGGATGAACGAGGCAAGGCCTTATCTGTAAATGTGGAGAGAGGTGCGGGTATCTTTTATAAAATTGTCATAGTTTGCTTTCTATCCATCAGATATAGATCAGGCGGTCTATATTACAAGATGGCAGGCACATCATCATCACCAACTCAGTTTTTTTAATAAAAGTAGAGATACGAGCCGAGCCAAGTCTAGGACTTGAACCGTGGTGGTCTGGTTCC